>NC_057814.1:111424943-112094758 GCF_018294505.1 Triticum aestivum
TTTTATATAGGCCCCCTTGGGAGGGGGGGGGGGTGGGCGGCCAAAACCCATCTAGGGTTGGGGGGGCGGCGGCCAAGGGGTGGAAAGGGGTGCCTTGTCCCCCAAGGCAAGGGGGAAGTCCCCCACCCTAGGGTTCCCAACCCTAGGCGCATGGGGGGAGGCCCATGGGGGGGCGCCCAGCCCACTAAGGGCTGGTTCCCTTCCACTTTCAGCCCATGGGGCCCTCCGGGATAGGTGGCCCCACCCGATGGACCCCCGGGACCCTTCCGGTGGTCCCGGTAACCCCCGAAACTTTCCCGGTGGCCGAAACTGGACTTCCTATATATAATTCTTCACCTCCGGACCATTCCGGAACCTCTCGTGACGTCCGGGATCTCATCCGGGACTCCGAACAACTTTCGGGTTTCCGCATACATATATCTCTACAACCCTAGCGTCACCGAACCTTAAGTGTGTAGACCCTACGGGTTCGGGAGACATGCAGACATGACCGAGACGCCTCTCCGGTCAATAACCAACAGCGGGATCTAGATACCCATGTTGGCTCCCACATGTTCCACGATGATCTCATCGGATGAACCACGATGTCGAGGATTCAGTCAATCCTGTATGCAATTCCCTTTGCCAAACGGTATGTTACTTGCCCGAGATTCGATCGTCGGTATCCCAATACCTTGTTCAATCTCGTTACTGGCAAGTCTCTTTACTCGTACTGCAATGCATGATCCCGTGACTAACGCCTTAGTCACATTGAGCTCATTATGATGATGCATCACCGAGTGGGCCCAGAGATACCTCTCCGTCACACGGAGTGACAAATCCCAGTCTCGATCCGTGCCAACCCAACAGACACTTTCGGAGATACCCGTAGTGCACCTTTATAGTCACCCAGTTACGTTGTGACGTTTGGCACACCCAAAGCACTCCTACGGTATCCGGGAGTTGCACGATCTCATGGTCTAAGGAAAAGATACTTGACATTGGAAAAGCTCTAGCAAATGAAACTACACGATCTTTTATGCTATGCTTAGGATTGGGTCTTGTCCATCACATCATTCTCCTAATGATGTGATCCCGTTATCAACGACATCCAATGTCCATGGTCAGGAAACCGTAACCATCTATTGATCAACGAGCTAGTCAACTAGAGGCTTACTAGGGACATGGTGTTGTCTATGTATCCACACATGTATCTGAGTTTCCTATCAATACAATTCTAGCATGGATAATAAACGATTATCATGAATAAGGAAATATAATAATAACCAATTTATTATTGCCTCTAGGGCATATTTCCAACAGAATTTTGATTCTGGTTTGTAGGTCAGCGATGCTTTTCATATCAAGGTTGTACGGCTCCAGCTTCTGTTTGTCCCCTTCGATGGCTGCCCCACAGAAGTATACGTCCTCCCGAGACAAGAAATCGTGAAGCTCACCTAGTATGGAGGGCGAGTGTATGATGTGGTACACCAAAACATCATCTTCGAGGCACAGCTGAAGGACGGCGGCGCGCTGGATCTTCCCAGGGGAACGCTCCATGTACTCTGCGTCGAGACCGATGACCCTCGTCTCTACCTTTTCGAGGGAGTTGGATACATTGTTGATCCACTGCCGAACAACCCTTGGGTGGACGGTGACGGTGGCAACTATGCGCATCGAGCCTTCGACGAGGACATGTTGGACGCTAAAAACCTGCATCTCGATCTCTTTCGCCATTTGGAACCGCTGGAACGGAGGGCTATGGTTTGGAGAATTAGGATTATATGGCTAGTCTAACTGAAGTAGTAGATGATTATTTAAAGAGGTTAAAACAATGTGAACGCAGTGGGGTTTGGATGCAAATGAAGACGAAGGGGTGGTGAAGAAGCCGAGGAGAATCGGTTCCCGATGGAGAAGTAAATGGGAGAAGTGGCGTGCAGGCAGTTGATTAGATGGCTAGGTAGACTAAACGAAAAGGCTATGCGGGTAGACTGATGAGTCGTACCTGTTCGTGTACGTGCCCATCCTTCCTGATAGGTGGGGCCTATGCAAACAGATAAAAAAATGTGTCGTAGTTTTTTTTTTGAGCGCGTGAGTGGGAGACACAACATTCTCTGGTTAAGGAATACTCCCTCCGTTTAGGTGAGTATAAGCCACCTTATGAAAATCAGGTTTTCCCAAAACCTTTAGGCGTGGAGCATTAACTTCCTGCTCGATCCCCTCCGAGCCTCGTTAGCCAGCATTCTCTTCCTCTGCTGCCGCGTTCTACCTTTCCATTTTTCCTCTTCTCAAGTGTGGAACGATCTGCATGCCGTCCTTGATGCACCAGAACGACCACTGCATGCATCGCGGCAGGGCGTTGATTGGGCATGCACGAGAATTTGGTTCTGCTCGCAATATGGATGATACCTGAACGATGAAGTGAACAGGCATGCTAGCACGGGAGACCTATTTCCGCTATACAATACTGGAGTACTCATGTTCATACTAGTAGTAGTAGTAGTACAACTGTGGTACACTTGATGGTCAAAATACTATTCATCCGGTCCTCACAGTGAAGTGACAACACCCTGCGCCTGACACTAGTCCAGGCGGCGTGTTCGGGTTACCAAAGTCAGCCTCACCCTATGCACTGTGCAGTCTGTCACCGCTGCTGTACAACACATTGGCGCCTCGCCTCGTCTCCCTCTCCGCTCCCATAGCACCACTCCATCTCCATCTCCTTCTCCGTCTCCGTCTCCGTCTCCGTCTCCATCTCACTGTGCCCCCGTGTACCGTCGCCTCACTCGCCTCCCCCAGTACCACTATTCCCTCGCTAGCCGCTCCAGCACCGACATCCTTCTCCCCCGTAAATCAAGCCCCCTTCCAAACTCCACCATGGCCGAACGCGAACCGCGCAGCATCCATATGAGCCGCGATTGGAGCAATCTCCCCAGTGACATCCTCGACCTCTGTTGTTCGTGTATGGATGTGTTGAGCGCCCTGCGGCTGGCTGCATGCTCGAGGGACATGCACACGGCCATCGTCGAAGCGAGGCCTAAGCTTTTCAAGACACCCTGCTTGCTGCTATCTGGTCTTGCGAGATTGGCTCACCATGATACGGAGGCGTGCATGATGCACCTCGACTTCAATCCGATCTCCATTAGCCGAAACTTCTTTGCAGGTATGTAGTGGGTCGTCGTACATCATTTCCCTCGACATCGATCCGATCAACATCGCCCGAAACTTCTTGGCAGGTATGTACTGGGTCGGCATGAACTCCCACTGGATGGCTGCCTTCAGAGAAGACGGTAAAAAGTTGGTGCTCGTGAACTTCCAGACCTCCCATGAGATTATCCTTCCTCCGTTGGATTATATAAGAGTATTACCATCGCGGTCCAAGTCATCTAGATTACTACGGCAGTTGGACGGACCTTGTTTGTAGAAGATTGTAATCTGCCAAGTGCCCACACGACATGCAAATTACGCAGACTTCAAGCTAATTGCCTTGTTCGACCGCGGACTCGCCTATCTTTACGCTGGTGCCTTCTTTAGCTGGAGACAACTCGGCTCGCAGTGGATCATCGTCAAAGCTGATACACACTTCCGTGATGCTATTGAACACAATGGCATCATCTACGCGATCGACAAAGCAGATGGCACCACGTATTGCTGGGACGGCGCGTGTAAGTTGTTTCCGTCTCATGTTAATGATGACGCCATGACACTGTGTGAACTTTTTGTGATGATTGGCATATCCCTGTTTGAGCAAATTTTGAGTAGAACTATGGCAATGTATTAGAGACGCCGTAAATCAGCTATATTTGGAATGAGTTAATTCATGCGATTGTGACCATGTCATTACAGCCAATTTGTACCCTGAATAATCAAACGGTTAGGAATATATGGATATTATCCTTATTTTACAGTAATCTATATACTACTACTAAATATGAGTGTGTATCAATGGCCATGTTAGTTTCCTCATTTTCATGATGTAGAAACATGCACCACACTGTTGGTTTCATCTAACCATACATTAGGGAAGTAAATGTGCATATGGAGAACTCTATATTCGGAAGTAGTGAAATCCTGCAATGCTTACCATGTGTACATACCTATATTCGCCCTTGAGCAATAAATGGCTAGAATAATATCCTCACAAAATTTTTGCCCACAGAACACGAGTATATAACAATGCATGGTCTGTTAGTTACCTTGAAGAATTTGTTTGTGAGGACAGAACATGATTACTCCCTCCGTTCCCAAATATTTGTCTTTCTAGAGATTTTAACAAGTGACTACATACGGAGCAAAATGAGTGAATCTACACTCTAAAATATGTATACATACATCCGTATGTTGTGTCTATTTGAAATGCCTAGAAAGACAAATATTTGGGAACGGAGGGAGTACATAACATGCATGACATGGTAGTTTCCTGTGAAGAATCGATTGCGAGATAACATGAGTATAACCATGCATGGTACTTCTATATTTTCGAACCCAGTATACATTTCCCTTTATTTTCCTCCCAGTTCCAACAGGGACATATCAATGCTGTTTCTTGCATTATCCTACTCATACTCTGAACAATGCTGATCTTACATTAACAATGCCTGTCCTTTTTGATATGATGCAGTGTCCCTACAGTTACTGCCCTTTGTAATCACACCACCTTTGCCAAAAACAGGGAAGCACAACTGGTTCCTCGCTCGATTAGACGACGGCAAAAGACTGATGATCATTCAGACACATGAGCCGGAAAAGTTATATTGCAGAAACCCCACTGTATACAAGCACCGTGTAATACGTGAGTATCCGGACAGTGGTTGTTACGTCTATGAGAAGGATACCAGCTTGTTGGGGCCTTTAGGATTTTTTAGTTGGAGGCGGGTAAACAGCCTTGGTTCACACTCTCTGTTTCTCGGACTCAATTATCCGATTAACCAGGAGATCACCGTTGGCAAGGACCTTGATGGCAGAGAGGCTCTGTTTGCTATGGAAAACTGTGTCTACACGGCGAGCCCTAGGAGTTCGGGAGCAAACTCCCCTGATTGTCAACGATACAGTCTGCAGCCAAAAGAAGGTGAGAATGACAAAGGCATCCGGATTAACTTTGATCCTTGGATGTCTCAATTACGACAGGCAGTGATGTGGTTCAAGCCTTCAGGTTGATAGGTAATTGGGCTGTTGCATCGAAAGGGTGGAGTACTGGTGTCTCCGGATCACTGGTCGCTGAAGCGGGGCTGCAAATTATGATGGTGTTGGATCATCTCTTCGAATGACTTTGTTGTCTTTGCTGCTGGTTCTGGATGGGTAGTTCTTTCTTTTGTTATGCATATTCCTTGTCATTTGGTCATCCTCGTCTATGTCACTCTTACTATGTAATAGTTGCTTCTATTTAGAATGTCATTATCGTCTGGATCACGAGAGTCTGAGCGCTGCAGATGGGTGCGTTTTGGTGCTGTAGCAAGACTTCTTATGAACTATCATGTCTTGCTGTTTATGTCAGTATTAGTCACTAGTCAGTGTTTGAATGTTGTATATATCGTTGTTTCGAACTGTTTATTGTCTCGAACTACTAGTGGGCTAAATGAGGGCATCACCATTCTCCAGTGTTCAGAGTATATCTCCTTTTTTCAAGTTATATAATTTGAGCTCAGTGTCTTTTCGATGATGTACACTTGTTTGGGCCAGTGAGGTGTCGTTGAATATGGGCCGAGTAGTAACGCAATGCCAAACAGGTCAATTATGACTCTCAGGCCGGGCTCTCAAAAGATCCTGAAAAAAGGCCGGGCTCTCCAAAAAAGAAAGAATAAGGACTCTTAGGCCGACATGTGGGCGCCACCGGTGTTTTCGTGCGCTTGTGCGCCGAGAGCATATTGGCGCGTGCTCGAAATTCATGCTACCTTTTCATCCCCAGTCTCCCGCCCCCCCCACCTCTGGAATCTCGATTCCTACTCTAGTTCCCCCAAATCCCCCTCCTGTACTCCCTGTACTCAAGCGCACTATCATGTCGCCGATCAACGCGGATCTCCGAGCCGGCGATCCTGAGGTCCGTCCTGCCTTCGGTCGCTGCGTGCTGTCGCTCAACAGTGGCATGGCGGCGCTTGACGACCAGTTTGCCGGCAAAGTGCTGATGGTAACCATCAACGGCGACCAGCCTCCCGTCTCGCCGGACGACCTTGTCAAAGCTCTTGGCATTGCGCACGACATCCAAATAAGTGACTTGCTCGTCAAAGTCTGTCCGCCACCGGCTGATTTCTTCGTCAGGTTCCAGACAACTTTCGACTACAGTCGTGTGTTCGAATCTTCCCGGCGTTTGTTCTGCGATGGCGCGCTGGTGAGCTTTGATCGGTGGCACCCAGGATGGGGCTCGGTGCCCTCTGAGCTTGAGTTTTTAACAAAGCTTACCTTCCACGGCATGCCTCGACGTGCTTGGAACGGCGAGTCCATGAACGAGCTTATCAACGACCTTGGAGGTGAGCTCGCAAGTATGTTTGTTCCTCCAGACAACTGGGATTTGACGGTTATGGCATGGATGAAGAAGCCGTCCACCATACCGAAGGTGATTGGTGTTGAGATATCGGTGCAGGAACCGGGGTTGTACTATTCGTCGCCACCAAGGCCGCCGCGGACCACGTTAGGGATGTACCTGTATCGAGTGTTCGTGCATGTCGAAGAAGTGGTCAATCCATCAATCGAAGTCCTGCCGCCGCCGCTGGTGCCAGGGTCCGTCGACGACGTCCATTACAGGAGTCAACGTCAGACTTTCCCTGTGTTGCTCGGAACGATGGATGGCACAGGGCCTACTCCATCGCGCGGCGGAGGCCACTGCTTCTTTGGGAGAAGAGGCAGGGCTGGCTGCCTGGATGTGCTCTAATTTGAGGTAACAACTGAATCTTGTCAGATACTAGTTAAATCCGAGCTATGGGTGTGAAGCACTGATATGCCAGTACATTTGATTGTGACCTGTTCTAATTTTGTACCTGAACTTTTTTTAGAAAGGGCTATACGTCAACTTAATGTGCTAGCAGAACTTATTGTGTTGTCTATCTGTTTTCTTTGCACAACATTCAAGATATTTCCCCGTCATTGATAAAGACGATGAACCGTTATGTAAGACTTCGTTGGTTTCAACATAGCCCTTCCCGTAGCGATCCACTGCTTCCATCCTGATTGTGCCACCTGCGTGAAATTTTTGTATGCAAGTTCAGTGTGCTATGATGTTCTATATGATTGTGTCAACTATATAAGTTTTTACTGAGCGTCAGCAATGCATATGGCTGAAAGATGTATTTACGAGCATCAACCGATGTCTCTCTCTCTCTCACACACACACACGCGCACGCGCACAAGTGGGACCCGTTGAATTATTTATTTGCTCGTGACAACTTTTAATTAGGTTCCACTATAATGTAACTTTTTTCTTAAGTTATTAATTGAGCTCAGTGACTTCAAAAAGTTATACAGAAGCCTTGTTTGGGCCTTTCCGGCGTCGCTGAATGTGGGCTGAGTAACCATGTTAGGTTGTACTGTACTACACAGGCCTTTTTTTCAACATCAACAATGCAACTGAGCTGATAGTTGTACACAATATCCGGGTCAACATGTTATTCTCCGCCACGCTGGGTTGCAAACTTTCCTAGGATGTATGCATTAGGCTTAACAAGAAAATGGACTTTAAGAAATAATAAATGGGATGTAATTATAATAACTGGACAGTTACTATGCACCAAACACGTAATTAGTTTGAAAAATATATTATTTTTGGAATTTGAAATTTTTAATTTCATTACTTGTTGCGCGCGCAATATTTCGTTGGATTTTAACGTAATACAACTTTATTTTGAAATTATATTTAACCTGATTAGAAATTTTGGATAAAAATATTTCGGATCCCATTAAAATGTGGGAATTTTTTTTGAATTCTGTTTTGAGCGGTTGTTTGAAATTATTAATCGTTGTCCTAGCTAGAAGTTGCGTTGTACTTTCAACAAACTGTAAATGGGCTGTAGTAAATTCCATTAGAATTAAAAAATGGGCTGTACATTCTTACAAATCGCAAATGGGCTATATGTTCTCTGCCAAATCCGAGCTGTGGGCCTACTAAGTTGACGCGTACCAAGGGCTTTGTCAACTTAGTCAATATAAACGATTCTAGCTACAGTGATCATACGATGTCCATCCAATGGCTGTAGTGGTTCTTCAACCTCTGGTCTTCTTGCTCCAGCCACCCAAAGCAGCGCCGGTCGTGTCGCGTGCTCCTGCCTCCCGTGGCCGGCTGTGATGCCGCGGAGGCCTCACCGCCCCGTACTACTCCCACCGCTGGCCAGGCCATCCCTCTACTCACCCACACCCCCTGTTATTCTGCGGCGACGACAGCCTCACACCGCAGCCGAACCGGTGAACCCTCGTACTCCTCTCCGCCCGGGCTTCCACTGCTGCGTCTTCCCCGGCTCCGCGTCGTCCCCTTCCTAGGCCTCGCCGTCGTCCAGACCACCGCCCTGGTGCTCTCGGCGCGGCGTGGTCAACGTGGTCAACGACCGACTTCCATCGGAAGAGTACTGTACGTGGAGAGGCTGACAGCTGGGTCTAGGCGGCCGCAAGGAAGTGCCTCCTTATTACGCGCAAAATAATTATTCCTCCACCTGACAGCAGGGACCCACCGGACGGGCCACCTTATTTCGCGAAAAAAATGTTTCCCCCCTGACTGCTGGGACCCACCGGACGGGCCAGCGTATTTCGTGAAAAAAACGTTCCCCCCGCTGTCAGCTCGGACCCACCGGAAGTGCCTCCTTATTACGCACAAAAAAATGAATACTCCCCCTGCTAGCTGGGACCCACCATGGTGGGAGGCTGACTTGTGGGCCTACTAAGTTGACTGGGACGGGGGCCTTTGTCAACTTAGTCAATATGAACGATTCTAGCTCCAGTGACCGTACGATGTCCATCCAACGGCCGTAGTGCTTCTTCAACCTCTGGTCTTCTTGCTCCAGCCGCCCAAAGCAGCGCCGGTCGTGCCGCATGCTCCTGCCTCCCGTGGCCGGCTGTGCTGCCGCGGAGGCCTCACCGCCCCCTACTATTCCCACCGCTGGCCAGGCCCTGCGGCGACGGCAGCCTCACACCGCAGCCGAACCAGTGAACCCTCGTACTCCTCTCCACGCGGGCTTCCACTGCCGCGTCTTCCCCGGCTCCCCGTCGTCCCCTTCCTAGGCCTCGCCGTCGTCCACCGCCCTGGTGCTCTCGGCGCGGCGTGGTCAACGTGGTCAAGGAACGACTTCCATCGGACGTGGACTGTACGTGGAGAGGCTGACAGCTGGGTCCATGGCTGCAGCAAGGAAGTGCCTCCTTATTACGCGGAAAATAATGATTCCTCCACCTGACAGCGGGGACCCACCTGACGGGCCACCGTATTTCGCGAAAAAAACGTATCCCCCTGACTGCGGGGACCCACCAGCTACATCTTCGCACGCAAGGAAGTGCGTCCGGGCAAAAAAAAAACGATTCGCCCCCTGACTGCTGGGACCCACCAGCTACATCTTCGCAGGCAAGGAAGTGCCTGACAGTCGGGACCCACCTGGTCGAAGCGTATGTAGCATTGTCATTCTGGTCGCGAACGTGTACGTACATACTGGTCGATGTAGAGGCGCGCACGTGTCGTAGTAGAGGCGCGCACGTAGCATGTACACGTACGTACAGCGGCCAGTGTGCAAGAAAGAAAATACGGCCACGTAAGTACATACGGGCAGGGTCTCGAACGCCTACTCACGCATGGGTACGGCCAGGGCTTGTGTACATGGCTGGGTCGGAAAGGAGAAACAGCGTCGTCGTCATGTTCATGGGGAGCCAACCGGCTGGGTCGGAACGGAATGCGTCGTCGTGTTCATCGGGAGGGCTTGGACGGAACAGCCGATGGAAACGAGGCCTGGCGTACCGCAGAACGGAGGAAACGGCCTTGTGTTCGACCGGCCACGTTTGAAACAGGATCCTGTTCATCGGGAGGGGTCTGGCGTACTGCAAAACGGAGGAAACGGATCTCCTACGGTCGAAACGGGGGTCCTGTTGATCGGGAGGGGTGCGGCGTACCGCAAAACGGAGGAAACGGACTTGTGTTGGAGCGCTACGGTCGAAACGGGGGTCCTGTTCATCGGGAGGGGTGTGGCGTACCGCAAAACGGGACTCCACGGGACACTGTTCATCTCCACCGTCGACCCCCTCCAGCCTCCACGGGCTACTGTTCATCCACCGTCGACCTCCTCCAGCCTCCACATGCGACTGTTCATCCACGGGCTCCTGTTCATCCAGCCTCCACCACGCGCTACTCCACCGGCTACTGTTCAACCAGCCCTCTCCACGGGCTCCTGTTCAACCACCCCACCACGGGCTACTGTTCATCCAGCCCTCCAACGTCTACTGTTCATTCTGCCCTCCACGGGGTGGTCCTCTTCATCCTGCCCTCCACGGGGTACTGTTCATCCAGCCCCAACCGG
The DNA here is from genome assembly GCF_018294505.1 of Triticum aestivum. NCBI lineage: Eukaryota > Viridiplantae > Streptophyta > Magnoliopsida > Poales > Poaceae > Triticum > Triticum aestivum. The sequence goes on from NC_057814.1 coordinate 111,435,398, forward strand.
TTCGATCGATCGGGGTCCTGTTCATCCAGAGGCAACACCACGGGGTCCTGTTCATCCAAACCCCCCAGCAATGCTCACTGTTCATCCAGAGGCATCATCGATCGGCTTCAGTTAGCAGCAGTAGCGAAGGAATCGCTCGATCGGGTTCAGTTAACAGCCATGGATCGATCGCTCGGGTTCAGTAACGCGTAGCCTGCAGTGCAATCGCTCGGGTTCAGTTAGAGCCCAACGCCTCGCTCGGGTTCAGTTAGAGCCCAACGCCTCGCTCGGGTTCAGTTAGAGCCAACGCCTCGCACACACGTGCGTACGTGTACGAGATAAACGCGCATCGCTCGGCCCCCGACCTCCCACCTTAACCGGGAACTCCCCGAAATTTTCCTCGCCCTCGCTTCTACCACGGTTTTTTCCGTCATGGACGGCCCAAAGAATGTCATGCAGCTGCGTCTCCGGCCCCGCCCATGACGAAAAGCCCATTTTCTGTCATGATTTTTTGTCATAGAAGTAGGAGCCCACCACATCTATGATGATACCGGGTTTTGTCACAATTATCGTCATAGAAGTGTCATATGTATGACAGAATTTTTTTTCGTTCGGCCCAAAATGTCACGGATGTGTCTTTTTTTTTGTAGTGTATTCTTACAAATATTTTCTATGCAATATGTAATGATAACCTTGTCCGTTTACTTAGTATACTTTATCTATCATTATCCTTGTGTACATGAGCATGAATGCCAAAGTTTGAACGAGTAACAAGAACTCATGATTTTCGGAAACAGACCATTCATAGCAATGCTAAAAAGCATCTGAAAAATTCTTACATGCAATGCTATTTATGTTCCACATGGTATTCAGTAACCTATTTGTAATAAAGATTGCTTCCTATGTTCTCTGGAGAACATGCAACAATAAAGATAAATGTCGCCGTTGATACGCTGCCACTGTTTCACTGTTGCAAAAACAGCAACCCTGAAGGTGGCCGGGAGCACGTGCGTATCAACGGCGACATACAAGTGCTAGATGCTTCATCCACATCAGACCAAAATTACATGTTCTAAGTTGCTGACATTTTACTTCGAATCAGTTAAAATGATTTCAAATTCATTTCTGGCCATAAATTACTGACATTTTGCTGTAAGTAATTTCTCAAATATTTAGTCTAAGAAAAATATAGCAAGTGGTTTCGGTGATTTCTCAAAAATGCAGTCTAAGCAAAATACAGATAGACATCACCGCAGTGAATCTCAGCTAGGATTAACTTCATTTAACACAATCAGCATGAAGGGGGTGACGGACTAGAACCAAAATACACAACAAAAACACAAGGTTTTAACATCCAAAGGGATACCTAAAGGCTGGAGTTGTCTTCTCCGGCGTCGGCGGATGGCTGAGGTAAGCGCCGAGCATGGTGACGGGATGGCGCCGAGGTGGAGAATGGTGGCGCGGGGATATGGGGCGGTCAGTGCGCTGTACGTAGGAACAGGGCGAGCTCGCAAGGGAGCAGACGGTAAGGTAGCAGTGCAGCACTTGGCGAGCTTCGCTGCCGGAGACTAGCCCTATCTGTTCGTGTTCGTTCAATCAGGGCAACACAGGTTGGAGAAACTTTACGGCTAGTCTGTACCTATATGGGGCTCTTTTTGCAAAATCTGAAGGGTGAGGGGTTGGGATTCCATCCTGTCCCTACATTCCGCATCCAACGTTTTGGCTATGCATTTTTTTTTGAAACGAGGCAAAAGACTTGTCATTTTCATTGATTAAGAAGAAGTGAGAACTGCCCGGTTAATTGACGGAAAACCGGGCTAAAACCGATACAACCCAACCCATATAACATGGGCACCACTGGCCAACCTGGCCACCGAGATGAAACATAAGCTGCAAAGAAGAAAAGACATCCGCCGGGTAGTCGCAAGCGTCATCGTCATCACCGGTTACCTCCGAATGGGCGACTCCGACTTCACCATAGAGCTCCACCAACGAAGCCGCCCCCACAAACAGCTACACAGAGCAATGACGGCACATGCCAACAGATGGCCACACGCGCCAACAACCGACAACTCCGACTTTGACGACGAGCCTCACAAGGGAAATATACAGGACTTGCGCCGACCATGCCCTAAAGAGCACCTCAGGCACGCCGGGAAGATCCGACTACCAAAGCCCGAGCTGTGACCCAAGCTCCTCTTGACGCCATCATCGTTGCCAAACAGAAATCGGCGCCCCCGAAATGGCCGCCTCAGCAAACCACGCGGCGAAGATGCCACCCTTCCATGCGGCGAAGATGCCGCCATCCCACGTGGCGAAGATGCCGCCCTTCCATGCGGCGAAGATGCCGCCATCCACCGGTCTCAGGTTGTAGCCGGCTCCAAGACGATGCCCCCAAGGAGGAAGAAGACGTGAAGACGCCTTCATCGCCCGATCCCGCGGATCAGAGGTTTCCCTCCGGAGCCAAGGCCGCGGGGTGAGGGGTAGAGCACCATAAATCAGCGACGCTTCCAAGAAAGAGCGCGACGCCCACAGGCGCCGCCGTCGCCAGCTCCGGCAAAGGCCGGAAGAAGGATTTCTCCCTGAGATGCTCGACCACCACCAGCCCGTACCAGCCAGCCACAGACCTCCATCAAACCTCCACCAAACCTCCACCAAACCAGCACCGCAGAGCACCGAGGGGAGCCTCCCATCAGTGCCCGCCCCTGCCAAGGTCGTCCCGCGCGCCCGCCCGACCAGCAGCAGTCGTGCTGCCGGGCCCTGGACGCACACCACCGTCACCGCCATCGGCCGACCTCACGCCGTCGCCCTCACCAGGCCTGGGGCAGGAGGTCACCGCCGCCACGCCACAGGAACCGCACCACGCGGAGACAACGAACAGGCTGCAGCAGAAACCCCCGAAGAACGCCCGGATCCAGCCACGCCCGGCCAGATCCAGCGTCCGCCAGCCTCCCCGCCGGCCACTGAAGCATCACCAAGGCTCCCGCGCCGCCCAGCCGAGTGGAGCACCAGATCCTTCGGAGCACGGGATATTTTCCCTCCTTGCATCTGTGTCCCAGCTGATCGCCTGGTCCTTGCTAAGTGAATACATGCAAAAACCATATTGTGCACATAGTTCTTTTGCTTGTATCTGTTGGAACCGCAGCCCTCCCTCACTCTCGGCTAGAGGTAGAAGAAGACACAAGACAAGAAATTCCGGGCCGGCGCACGAACGCCGCCGTGGGCGCACGCATGCCCTAATCTTCTTTATCTTTTCAATGGCTACATGGCTGGCTCGGCTCCGATGCATCAACAAGCGGTACAGGGGGTATTTATACCCGGGCTAACACAGGTGCACACACACGACGCTGCCCACCTCTCTCTGGTGCATGCGTGATCCGCTTGCTCTGGCCGACGCCCACGATGCCCTCCAACATGCGCACGACGCGGCGAGCCTCCAACAGAAACGCATGCCCAGCAACTACTGCCTGGAATATCTCCATGATCCAGCTACGCAACTAACAGCCACGCATGCACTAACTAATAGTCTAATCAAGATGACTGCTAACATTCTCCCTCCTAATCTTGAACTCGTGATCATGGGACAGCGCCACACGCCGTCGCAGCCACCATCTTCCCGGCGCACTGACGCTTGCCACACTGACGGCTTTCTGGCTTCACTCGAGCTCGAACTCGACTCCGGGCACTGCCATTACAACGTACACGGGGGGTTTTATACCCAGGGACGCGCCGGGCACGCACCCACGTCCCAGCCCACGTCGAGCGCCCGTCCCGCCCGCTCTGCCCGCGCCCCCTCCGACATGCACGCACACGTCTGGGCGCGGCGAGCCCGTGATGGATCAGCTCAACGCGCACACCCCCGCTCGCCAACGGCCACCCTACACCACGGTCCCGCCGCGCTTGACACGCCCGGCGCATGCCCATACACGCGCCTGACGCATCTGACACGAGCGCCGCGGCTCTGTGCCACACGCCTCCACCGTTGTCGTGCCGAGCCGCCACGACGCGCTCGCCGCGCCGTCGTCGTCGTTGAAGCCGCCACCACGCAGGTTCTCCGCGGCCTCCTCACCGTGCCGCCGCAGCCACCACGCAGCGCCTCGGCGGCCTCCGCGGTCGCCGTACATACGACGTCACCGCCCGCCGCCTCCGCCACGCGCCATGACAGCTGCAGCCCCTCCCTCCTCCAGAGGCCGACATACGGCCCGGAGCTCCATCGCGCAGCCACCGGCGAGTGCCGCCATCGCTGCCACGCCTCCGGCACGGCACGCACGTCCAAGACACCAAGCTCATGATACCAAATGTTGGCGCAAACCCGGAAACCATATGCACAAAGAAACTCAACTCGAGCATGAACTCGAAGCAATGGCGACGAACGCCGCAGCCGGCGAACCGGCTTGTATCTTGGCAACCTTTATTCACTGGGTTCAGCACATACCGGCGCTTGGTGGCACATACCACCTCTCTCTGGTGCATGCGTGATCCGCTTGCTCTGGCCGACGCCCACGATGCGCTCCAACGTGCGCACGACGCGGCGAGCCTCCAACAGAAACGCATGCCCAGCAACTACTGCCTGGAATATCTCCATGATCCAGCTACGCAACTAACAGCCACGCATGCACTAACTAATAGTCTAATCAAGATTACTGCTAACAGTATCCCCTCAATCTGGCTGAGCAGAAACACATGCACGACTGTTTGGTTGTAAGCCTCTTCTAACCAGAGGCAAAGAGCCGTTGTTTGGTTGCATACAACACATACAGTATGGTAATCTCTTGTTCTAGTTGTGAGATTACCAGCAGACACACGATGATAGACACAACATATCAAATCCTAAACTAACAGGCACATTTGAACAACCATTAAGCGTTACGCAGTGCATTAAGAACCATAGTCGTAACTTACATGTACTACTAAAGAAAACAACCTAATAGTCCAATGCAAATGCTCCCTCGTGCTTCTTGCACTTGGACACCACCTCAACGCCGTTGATGTCAAAGACGGTCGCCTTAAAGCTATCAGAAGTCAGCACATTGAAGGTGACGAGGTACCCAATCTTCAGCTAGTGAGCTACGTCGAAGGGGCACTAGTACATGATCCCCTTATCAGCATCATGCAAAAGTGCCTATGAGCGGCGTTCCATTGCCACGCCGCTAGTAATGTTGCAACTTGATGAAAATCACAGCGTTCAAGGCTCCAGGCTGCTTGTGATCTTTACAGCGATAGATGCTCGCAATTGAAAGGAACTGACCGTGGGATAAAAATGTGCACGTACCTTTTTCAGCTTCACGTGGTATGCATGGGGTGGGTGGGAAAAATAATAAAGCGAAGCACAAGATTACCAGTAAAAGAATTTTGCTCATGTGGCAGTCGACTCTGAAGATATACTATTTTTCCATTGACAGACAAATTTCTGAAAATGTTGTTTTTTCCGGAGGATATCTTCTAGAAATGTTTCTTTTCAAAGATCCATTCTGGAAATTTTTATTCATCATCGGTCTGTCTAGGACACATCTAAATGTGATATAGTTATGTCACATCTAAGTTGATGTCCACTCTGTTTGTGGTATATATTTTTTTCTTTAGTTTTTTTTGTTTCTTGTTGTTGCATTATATGTTTATGGGAGCTTAAATGTGACATCCTTAAAAACATCTAGATGTGAATTAGACAAACTGCAAAAAAACTCATCCCCACTATGCTGGATGATTCCGCGTCGTAGAGAATTTATCAACATACTATTGATAACTCGGTCGGCTCGGCCCGATAACAGGAAGATAATCCGCAGCCCGTGGCTGAACATTTCAAGGAGCATCATCTGGATCGGCTTTAGTTCCTTTCAATATATCTTTCTTATACGTCTTATGTCTATCTGAAACAAAGTCAAAACATCAGTATGGATCGCATGTGCCTTGATGCGGCGGCAGATGCATCCGGGAGTTGCATGCCATGTGTTCCAACAGACCTCTGCACGTACCGCTAACTCACTACTACCCAGGTGACAACGGTTAACAACGACACATGGTAGCCAGATTCGACGCACTGCATGGCTAATTAAGCCTCCACGGTATACACGGGACGGGGGTCGGAACCATGCCGGGCCGTCGCCGGTTTCCGCCGATTCGCGAAAGCGACGGGGCTGCCGGCCGTTGCGGGAGGGCATATGCAGTGCGACGACGGGAGCCGGAGAGCGGGGGGCAGAGGGCAGCCGACGCGCGCGGCACGTCGTGATAAAACGGGACGATCTTTCGCGCAGCGACACGTGTGTTCCTGGGCATGCTGAATTTCAGACACAAGGACGTATCTTTTTTTTTTTAGCATCAATACAGACACAAGCGCTCATATATACGCGCATACATTCACCCCTATGAACGCACACACGTACACCCTACCCCTATGAGCACCTCCGAGAGACTGAGCCGGCATATCATCTTGAGATTTACGAAGCCACCATAGGCGCCTCGTCGTTGACGGGAACGTCTCCTCCCACTGAAAGCGCATCGCCGGAAATCCTGAAATAAATCCAGGAATAATGCGAGCACCAGGATTTGAACCCTGATGGGTTGGGGATACCACTGTCCACCTAACCATCTCAACCACAGGTTGATTCGCCACAAGGACGTATCTCTACTCCTAATGTCTCAGTTGGTAGTCTCCGTTCCGGGTTTATTTTCGTCCCACCATTTTTGTTCGGTTTTTTTTCGTCCTCTCCCCCACCCCACCCCACGCAGGCCAAAAAGACCCCACACCCGGCAGAAAAAACGCTCCATCGATCCTATCCTTCATTGCCGACTCCTCTCGATCCCATCTCTACTCCAATACGATCCGCCGCCGAGATCCGAGATGATCTGCCGCTGCCGAGAACCGATTGGAGCCGCCGCCGGCGCTGGCCAGCCTCCCCACCGATGTGCACGCCGGGTCGCCGCTCCCGCTCCCGCAGCCGAGCATAGCAGCAGCGGTGGAGCCCCAGCCGCCACCACGTTCCTCCTGCTCTCCGGCAAGTCCGCCCAGGACCAGCAGCTCCTCGCCTCCGCCGCCGGCGAGCTCTCTCTGGCGGAGGAGGGCGGGGGCGAGCTCGCCGTCTCCCTCGCGCTCGACGCCAGCGGGGACGCGGGCTACGATGCGGCCGCCTACATGGGCGCGCTCCAGGCGGCGCTTCGGGAGGTGGATGCGTTGGTCGCCGCGGATGGCATCCACGCACGACCTCGTGATACAGTGAGTGCAAGATTTTGTTCTTTTGAGTCTCGCTCCATCAGAAAAAGTAATAAACGATGAATTTCCTCTTGAAATCGCTCAAATTGGGCTTACTCTTTGCTTCCCCTCTGTCTATAGGAACTTCGCCAAACTTCCGGTGGGCGTCGTGTGCGCCACATGCATGCAGTTCAAAGGCAGAGGTGCGTCAAATATGTATGCCAATTGGTGCTTGTTTTTGTTGTCCCTTTTAGTGTGTATCTCTGATGATCTTTCAATCTCGGTGATCAATGTCTGTCACTTTGGTGGGGAGATGAATTGTGCTATTCTGTTTGTTGTATGTTCAGTTGATGATTCGCTTGACATATCCACAAGGTACAGTATGTGTGATCCAACCACACGTCGCATAGTTGAATTCCGAAGCAATTAGCTTGATTACCTGCAGTCCATCTAATTCTCATCTAATGCTGATTAGTTTAAGCGAGTCAACACATAGGACGGAAAGACCCTTTTATAGTTTTCTCAAGGGGAGTGTACCGTGTGCGGGGGCATATCTCTGTTCCTTTGTATGGTTGTTTAACAATTTGTGAAATGCTTGTAGTATGATAATCTAGATAGTGGGGATATGTTACAGAAAGTGTTGTGCCTGGCCTCACATGTACATGAGTTGGTTTATCATTAAGTGCTCTCTTTCCCACTAAATTTCACATCTGCCATCTGAAAAAAACAAATCCACATTTACCTGATTTCAAGTTCTTATGGACCTTATGGTAAAGTATTTAAGTAATTTTAGTCGGCTCAAAAGGCTCCAAGATTCTTTGTCTATCATTTCCTGTTCAAAACTGACAACAGAACTTTGTGAAGCCTTTCAGTTTGTCTTTGTTTCAGTTACTTTACCATTCGGTCTTGATGCCTGAACTATGTGAACATTGTCAGCTTAGTAAAATGGTATGAACTTGTGTGCCATACACATAGCAGGTCGAAAAACTACCATTGTATTTGCATATACCGCTTGTGACACAATTTTCTAAAAACATGTTGGTGGTCATTGGTCAACAAAAGTTTTCAGCATTCGGCACGGTGTTAATTATCTTGAATTTATTGTGCTTCTAGAATTATAGATTTCCGAATAATTAGATGGTCAGCTATGCAATATAATATTCCCATAGTATTGAAATATTCTGTTCTGCAAATAGTCCTTCAGCAAATGGCGCTTACACTTAATATGGGATACTCCAAATCCATAAGAGCAGGCTATATCTGATATTTTCTCCATACAGAGTCGGCAGCGACTTGATTTATATTTTCCGCTACTTGTCAATATGATGGCCCGTTGTATATAAATGAGGCATGGCCATCACTTATACTTGGGAACTACTTTTCAGTGATAGCTGTATTGACTAAGGTACTATTTTTTATTTCTTAAAGATTGATTTCTTCAGTGGTGTGTGTTTTACTTTACAGTTTTGATAAGATTCCATTGCCAACACACTTTTTTTCTTGACAGGGGACTACGGCGGGCTTATGCTTACTGAACTATATTCGAAACTATCAGAGTGTATATCAGATTAGAGCAGATTACAGCAGCCTTAAAGGTAAAATGATCTGAACATTTTTTTCCACAATACACAGGTAGTACATAGTAATAGCCCTCTTAATAATTCCTATATAAAAGTATGATCTAAACATTTTGTTGAGTTGTTTTTGCACCAGATTGTTGGCCATTAACGGTTATCCATGGCACTAAAACTACTTGATCTCAATACATTCACCTCACAACACTTGTTGGCGAAAACATGTGCTATAGCACCAAAGAAGTTGAGGTCAAATTAATGAGGTGATAGCTAAACTCCTTAAACTGGATATATTTGTGTTTTGTTTGCTTCAAGTATATAGACATATATTCCTTGATCAAAACTCATTGACACTGCTACCACTAATTTGCTTCAGGTCATCGACTTGAAGATTGATAAATATGGTTCTGTTATTATGCAGGAGTTGTGTGATCTGAGGAGAAACTATTCTCTTGCAAATCGGATAATTGTTGTAGGAATTAAAAGGCACATGATTGTACTGTTGTTCTGGGATTTCGTTTCTTACGTTCCTCGACCCTAATGTCTACATGAGGTGTGAGTTCAACGGATAAAGGAAATCACATTACTAATAGAATGGTAGGAAGAATCAAGGTGATTCATACAAAATTCACTTAATTTGTCATATAATGAATCATATAATTTATCAGCTGCCTCAACGGCTCACACTTTTGCAAGTCTTCATATTTTAGAAAATACGACTGAATTTGATAATTGGATCAAATGCAGTTATATGTCTTGTACTTGCTTTGGTTGAATCTGAAATTTTGTCAGAAACATAACGAACCACTTAGATATATAAAGCATTGATCTGTGCAGAACTGAGAGATGTTGTGTTTTTACAGTTCTTACGTTGTCTGATTGAATTTTCTTATCCCACATTTTTTTTTCAGATGTCGCAGCAAAGAAAATGCTCTCAGCCTTGGACGATCCATTCACTCGATTCTTGAAACCATTACCTTTTCTGAAGCAAGACTAGCTAGCACCCAAGGTGCCGTGGCAGGTGTACGTTTATCCATTGGCTACCCGTTGGAGCATCACTTGCGGTGCTCTTTGTAATGTCACTTGGTGGGTTTTGCAGAAATGACTGTCTAGAGACGTTTTATCTTGATAATTGACAACATAAGAGTGCAAAATATTTGACAACAGATCGCTTATGGTAAGACCTAGCTATTATCAATAATTTTAGTCCATTAAATGCGGTCTTAGTGAAAGGGTGTTCTTTTATCATGGTTGAAGGTTGCATGACTTCTGCTAGGTGTTTTGATACTTTTCGGTCTCTACTTGAATGTTGCGTACCTAATTTTTTAGTGGCCAACAATCTTGCACTGATTCTTGCTAGGGGTCATCAAGGAAACTCAATAGATGGCTATTTCAGTGGAGATTATACCAGAGATGTTGTTTTGAAGTAAGCCCCTGCACACCATTCTTTTGTAGTTCTTTCAGAAGTAATGTTTCATTCTTTTACTTGAGACTAGAGTGGTTGATGCTCATTCATCTTAATTTAATACAGAGTATATGCCAGGAGAGAAAGATATACTTGAAACCCGATGAGGTCAATGATGTGGAGATTTTACCAGAGATGTTGTTTTCAAGTAAGATTTTGTGTGAGATTATACCGATCGCACCAGCACGCCACATTGTTGCTCCACGGCAAAGGCAGCGAGGTATTTCTTTTCGCACCGATGTAATTTTCCTTTTCTTTTAGCCCACTCCCAGGTCTCTTCCGTTCATATTCTAATCACGCATGGTGAGCGGCGGTTTCGACAGCGACTGGCTGCCTGCCGCTGGCTTGTACGTGTGGAAGGCAGTTGTTCACGGCAGACCAGTGAGCGGCGGCGGGTGGGCGCGACCACATGGTGGTTGGAAGGTAGGCTTCGCGGCGTTCAACCTCGGCCACCATCGTACCACGATCTCGGCCCACCCGGAAAGTCGGATGAAGAGGTGGTGGACGGTGCGGACCAATCATTATAGCTGCTGCTCCATTACTTCCGCTCCTCGAAAAGCTCCCCGAGCCCGACCAACAATGGGATCTTCCTCTGAGGTTCACGCTACTCCTTGTCCAGACTGATCCCGGAGAGGAGAACAAGCCTCCGAGCACGTGCTCGTCAACTCCATGCCGGCCGCTCCAAGCGCCCCTGCTTCGTGTCTTCAAGGCAGGCGCCGAGATAGCCTTTGCAGCGAGCTGTGGTGTGTGGACTCTGCGGCGAGATGGGATTCAGAATCCTTTTCCGTGGTGAGATAACCCTGCCACCACTCATATGCCATTGCATATAAGTGAATCTGTTTTATAGAAATCAATCTTGCACGTTGGTTAGCTCCGTAATTTATTTTATTCCGTAGCAGACTGAGTTGCTCACAGCCTATTTGCTGGAACGCCAACGAGGAGTCATTTTTCCATCTCCACAAATATTCTTGGTCTCTTCAAATTAATTGCTTCTTAATCCAACTACCATTTTTCAAGATTAGTTCGTTTATATAATATTTATTTTTGTACCAGTGTTGATCAAGTAGGTTATTATTGTGAGGAATCAGCAGTAGGATGCACATGTATTTGTTTCTTGCCACTGGTTGCAAAAGCCTAAAAAATGATATGTTTTATTCACCTCTTAACAGTAATACGAGTATTTTGTTTATTTCCTACTCCCTTTTAGTGTTTACTGATTAGTCACTCTTAAAGGTGAATGCATGTGTATAATAGGTGTGTCATGGCTGCATTTTGCGGCCCCTGACTACTGGAAAGTAATCTCCTTTGGATGATTTGTATTTTTTTCTGGAATTTGTACTTAGATAGCACATTCAAGGAAGGAAGGAGATTGAGGTTGGCACCTCCTGAAGGCATGCATGCTCTTCACCGAGAGAGGGAAGGGCATCTTTTTCTTGGGTTGCAGTTTCCACCTTGTTGTTGGGTGAGGTGAGTCATGATTTCTCTCCTCCCGCTTCATTTTTTAGAGATAATGAACTATAATTTCTGTTTTGTGCTCATGAATTGCATACTTGTAGGTTTATTCGATTTAGAGATATCACACACACACACACACACGCACGCGCGCACGCACCCGCACGCACGCACGCGCGCGCACGCGCACACACGCGCACACGCACGCACACACACACACACACACACACACACACACACACACACACACACACACACACACACTTATGATCTATAAGCGAAGCTGCGAGTTTGGCAATAGATGGGCGACAAAGTAGTGGTTGGTGTTGGGTTTAATCAATTATCAAATGTTTTGCCAATAACAGAAAATTACCTTCCCCATAAATTTATTGTCCTTCTGTTTCATGGTCCAGCTGATTCGTTGTTTGTCAGAGCTCTTGTGGATAATCAGACATGGGGTGCATGGCAAAATTAGGACAGACTGAAGGCAGCAAATTCCGCGTTGGCCGTGCACTTTGAGGAGAAGACATTGTCTTTGTATAAGTGCCCCTACAATCATCTCTTTACAGCAGAGATAAGGCCTTTAGGTAATTTGTGATGATCTTTTTAGCATTCTTAATTGATGACATTTGTGAAGGGAGATGATCCTCAGCATTTCATAGTTATTTTTTGTACTGTTGTAATCTCAAATTTCACATTCGAACTTAACTTGTTATCAAATAATTTTGGAACAAAATTTTACTTTTACCTGCCCTCCACAGAACCAAAGGTTCACGAGGACTTTTGTTGCTCTAATGCTTCTTCGATGACCATCTCGCCGTTCGCCCTTGCAGATAGATATGGCCGCATAAATCGCACCGATGAATCCAGTCCTTCGCTAGGTCCAACCTACCCTGCACCAGCCTCAAGCACGTGAGACACTGTTACCTTGTGTTCTAACTGGTTACCACAATCAAATCCATTTTTGCCCAGTTAAATTAGTTAGCTCATTTTGTTGATAACTGAGTTGCATTGGTAATATATACTGAACTGTCTTTGGCATTCTGTTTTGCAATATATTCTAATTGTCAGGATTTTTGCTACATTTTTGGTGTAGATTTTAGGGACATTAATGTAGTGCTAATGCCTTCCGTGCAGGTTATTCAGTCAACGCATATTCTGTCTTTTGGCATGTGTATGCTTGCTCTTGTGCTCATGTTGTAATCGTGACCTGTAATCAGTCCATGATCCTTGTGTGACCAGAAGTTGGGCATAACTGCATTGTTACTGAGAAGATGTGAATATTAACTTAGGGATCGGAGCTGAAGCTCTAGCCGATAGCAAAGATATGAAGTCTGTGCTCTGTCTTATGTTTGCAAGTATATTGATGTAACTTCACATCTTGAATGGAGTCACTCCTATGTGTACTGCCGCTGTAATTACACAACATGAATTTTCCGTTTTTGTGATCAGAAATTTTGCCAAGAAACTTGTTGGATTAACTATGATTTTGTCCTATTTACTACTAGCATTTATTCTTATCTCTCAACATATTCTTGCCCCTATCTAGGACAGTCGGAAGAAGAGAGCTTCGACTGGGAAACAGCGTGTTGAAGCAATACCTCTTGTTGAACCACCCAAAACCAAAGAAGCCTCTTAGATTGCGAGAGGCCTGTTGTGTTTAGTAAGAAACTTGGCGTAAAATATCCAAAATATCAGGAACACTATGTATTGGGCAGACCTGAAATACTAATATAAGTGTATCCAATTTTTCCTACGATTCCCTTCCTCGCCCATGGACGTGGACCACGTCTCTGGCTTTGCAAGTCCAAGGCTCCAAGCTAGGCATTATTTTTCATAAAGTTTCTATCGATTTCTAATCAAAATATTTCTATTAGCGTAACCCTACCTGGCGACCTCCATCAGCAGGAGGTATTCATGGAGTCAAGGCAAGCATGTTGACCAATTGACGTAAATGTGCAATGTAAATTTACCTCGGCGCTTTGTTTTTGAATGTGATGGCGTTGTCTGATACGTCTCCTCCGCACCATAAATTTACGTAGGATTAGATTAATGTTAAAAGGCCCGTAGCAACGCACGGGCATTGTACTAGTATGAACAATGTATATGCCAACTTTGTACTGGCGTTCACGTCGCGGTGGCACAGTGGCATGCACCATAGGCAAGCATGCTATGTTTCCGCATGATGAAACCAAGCGTTCAGCTGCCATTTGTATTACTAACGACTTTTGATGCGTTGCTACATATCTGTCCAGTCAACCTCGTCGCTGACAGACAAGAAAAAAAAACACATCGCAACATTTCTCCAGGAGAATTTACCATGAAGTCGAGACATGGCATATTTCAGGAGCAATGCTACATCACGGTTTTTTTTTTGCGGGTGTACATCACGGGGTTGTTACCGGGCTGTTACGGGGCTTTCCCCTAATACTCTCCACCGCCCCCCTGAATTTCAGCAGGGTGGGGCCCTAGCCTCCCTCTTAATCCAATCAAAGATTGCCAGGTCAATATTTCTCCATAAAGCTTAAGTAAAATCCCGTTGATGTAGCATTGCTCCGTATTCCAGTACATGCTATCTCAACTGCGCACCACGACATACATCAGGATGCAATCAAAGAACGTTGTGATGCTGAGCACGAGGCGAGGGATGTACATGGTCGACGCGACAGGCGAAGCATTTGTTCCTGGACGTCTCCTAGACTCCTACTCCCATATTCTTAAGGTAGCATTGATCTCCAGCTCTCTTTTTTTTTTTTTACTTTGCCCGGGTGCATTGCTCTCTTCTTGCATCGTCTTTTGCTGACGCTAGGTGCTCGAGAGAAAGCTGGTGAACTCCTTGATAGAGGAAACATACACACTCGATTGGTAATCTTCATCTATATATACACACGAATAGTTAATAATGTATCTTGTGGTTGCTAGGATTTTATTCCATGAGATATTTTTTGGGTGAAAGGTCTTCACTTATGACCATCTGTAATAGTACACAACAAAACCATGTGTCAGCTTTAGATTTTATTTTTGCTCTCTCTCTCTCTCTCTCTCTCTCTCTCTCTCTCTCTCTCTCTCTCTCTCTCTCTCAATATGTACCATGTAAAAGTAGAATGAAAGGGAGATGGTATGGTGCATATATCATTATGGCACAAAAATTATAATATGCTATATATCTAAATAGGTGAAACGGTTAGTTATGTGTTGAGACATGTTTGTTGCCATGCACTTCGCATACTATGATTGCTTCACTAATGCTCACAATTATTGTACGATATTGTAATGTGATCTATGCATGTGAATGATTGTTTGAATGCTGAGATAAAATTCTATATATGTAAGGCAATGTGATGATCAAGTGCAAAATGCCGCAAAAAACGCTGCCGCGGCAGCAATTCTTCTGTAGGCTTAGATCACTACCAGTGGTGGGCGACAAAAGTGCTTGCCACTGTTGGTATACACAGCAGTGGAGAGCAAAGCGAACACAACAATAGCTACCTACAGTTGTTGTGGGGGGCACTAGTATACGCCCGCCACTGAAATAGACCACCAGTGGCGGGTGACATGCCCACCACGGATGCCATGTTACCAGTGGCGGGTACCTTTGTGAGCAACACCTGCCATTGGTAGACTTTTGGCCCCGCCCTGCTGGGCATTTCTGCAGTCGTGCGAGGCTAGAGGGTCAGGGTTGGGATTGGGGACGACGCTGTCGAAAAATAACTAGTGCCCCCTTGAGATGACCAGAGGGATGGTTGGTATCAATGGCAACCATATTTGGGTCAAAGACCGAGCATCAAAGTAGTGTTTGCCCATGGGGAGACATCTAGTGGACAAGTAGGAGACGCACTAGTAAGAAAATGAGGGTGGCACCATAGTCTCTAGAGATGACAACAATGTGAGGGTTTATGGGATAGTCCTTTCACCATAATGGATAGAAAAATATTTCTTAAAACCTATCACCAAAATACAAATTAGGGCTAAGAGAAATGAAAATGATTTTCCATGACATGATGAATCAGAACAATTAGACTAGATGGGTTTAAATAGAACGTCTATCATGTAATAAAACAATAATTTAGAACGAGCAGAGATTTGTTCAAATCCTTTAGGGGTAAAGCTTTTTCCATGACAAGGCTAAGTGGAACAAAAATGGTTTCCATCAGATGGTAAATGAGAACAATTATATTGGAAGGCTTTTGAAATAATTTCTATCTCCACTATTGTATATGAATCACCTGGAACAATGTGAGCTTTGGTTCCATTCCTTTAAGGATAGTGTTTTTTCACCATCTTCTTCCAGGAACACCAAAGTTGCATCAACTCCAACTAAAAGGATAAAACTAATTCACTAAAGCAAAAGGTTGGAGACTTCTTACTATAGTCCCCATGATCTTCAACTGAAATCTAATAATTGTTGATAGAGCTTCCCAAATGTGGTTTATTAGGCATAGCTAGTGATCTAGCCATACTGGTTCGCCATTTATATCTAGAAATGATTATATATGTTAGTTTTTTAGAGATAACATGAATCTACTCAACCCATATGTTGATAGGCATGGCCATCTACTACATATAAAACACACATGAAAAGGGGTGTGTAGTTAACCAGAGCCCTTTTGTGACTTCTTCACACGCTCGAGTTTCGCCGTCCTGTCCTTCCCCATCTGCTCAGAGCGCTCCGGCGTGTAGAGTGGAGGTGCGGGTGGCGTGTTCATCGGAGTGGGTGAGGCTGAAAAGGGGATCTGATGAAATTACCCTAGCCCGCTTTCGTTATATACCGTAGGTAAATCCGCCCCGTGGATTGTCAACCATTGATTTCCAGATCCAATGACGCCCGCGGTGTTCGCTGCGCAGAGGAAGGGGAGCACGTGGCAGATTTTCGAGGCAGAAATCAAGGTGACACACCCCACTTTCCCCACTAACCGTGATGTAACCGCTTTCGCGCACGCGCAAATATTCAAATCGCGGACTTTCCGCCGCTGACCAATCTGATTTATCATCCCATAATTCTTTTATAAGAATCACTCTTCGCTCCATTGAGCGTCCTCAATGGGTAAAAGGGTCACTGTCCACTCGGACGCGCAAACAAACCGACTGAATCTTCAAGACCGCAATGGGATGAGATCAACGCTCCTCTACAGATTAACTTGACCCTTCTTCTAGGCTCCAAGGCATGAGTCTCATAAACTTGGACTTGGATAACCCGTGCTGGTGTTCCCTTGGGATAATGAGTGGCATCTCTTTGGAGAGTTAGCCCACATGCTGGTATCGTCACTCGAGTTTCATGGCATGTCTGCATTCGAACCACTAGTCTATCTCTTCCGAGAGACATACGAGTGCCACCAAGTTTTACTCAGCAGTCAACATGACCCGATTAGTTAGGAAACTCTGGTCCAGAATCAATAGCGGTTTTTCTCAGGTCACGATAAACTATCGCTTGGCTACGGATTCTGAGTGCTTCCGCAACACTCGGCCCGAGTCAAGGGCTTAGCTTATTCGTCCCACAAAACCTCAACCAATTCGGGGCTAATGATGGGGTCACCTACTAAGGGTACATTCAAGGACCTGACATCCTGGGCCCACCTAGGGCCCCATACCATCATTGAAAAGGTTCCTGAACCATAGGTGCAGTCGGATGCCCACTTATATATATCCACTCGGATATGGTTCATCCACTCAGATGGAGACAACCCACTCGGATGTTTCACCGCCAGTCGGCTATGCTCGCCCGCATTTGGACATGGAAGGCGAGAAGGCCACGTGAAACCTGTAATATTCGAGGAGCATAACGCCGGGCATCAAGCGTAGTTATGACGACAGTTACCAGTAACGCATGTAGTAATTCCCTCCTTCATCTCCCTGTAATGTATTCTTAATGGGGGCGGCGCACTCTATATAAGCCACCCCCTAGCGCTGAGACAAGGGTTCAAAACCCTTTTGTAATCAGACACCCCAGAGAAAACATAGCCTCAGGCCTCGAGACATATGGCTTTTACCTCTCTACGAGGGGCTGATACATCTCCGTCATATCTATAATTTTTGATTTTTTTCATGTCATCATTTTAGAACTTTCACATAGTTTTGGCAAGAATTTATATGATTTTCTTGGACTAACATATTGATCCAGTGCCCAGTGCCAGTTTCTGTTTGTTGCATGTTTTGTTTAGCAGAAAATCCATATCAAACAAATTTCAAATGTGATAAAATTTTACAGAGATTTTTTGGGAGTATATGTGATTTTTGGGAAAACGAATGCGGTACGGTGCTCGAGGGAATCACGAGCTCACACGACGCGCCCCCTACCCTAGGGTGTGCCAGGTGAGCTTGTGGCTCCCCTGTAAGTTAGTTGGGGCTCTTCTTTCGCCGCAAGAAAGATAATTTCCGGATAAAAATCCCCTCAAAATTTCAGCCTAATCGGAATTATGGATCTCCAGGAGTATAAGAAACGGTGAAGGACCAGAAAACAGGAACACGAAACAGAAGACAAACAGAGAGAGAGAGAGAGAGAGAGAGAGAGAGAGAGAGAGAGAGAGAGAGATCCAATCTTGGAGGGCTCTTGCCCTTCGGGAGCCATGGTAGCTAAGGACCAGAGAGGAAACCCTCCTCCTATCTAGGGGAGTGGCCAAGGAAGAAGGAGGGAGGCTCTCTCACCCTTTATCCCGATGGCGCCGGAGTGCCACCTGGGGAACCATCATGATGGCGATCTACAACAACAACTTCACCGCCGTCATCATCAACTCTCTTTCCCTCTATGCAGCGGTGTAACCTCTCTCTCTCCGCTGTAATCTCTACGTAAACATGATGCTTTATGCCACATATTATTATCCAATGATGTGTTGCCATCCTATGATGTTTGACTAGATTTCTTTAGTCCTATGGGTTAATTGTGGTATGGTGTGATTGATATGAGTTGTATGTTGATATGGTGCTGTCCTATGGTGCCCTCCATATCGCGCAAGCGTGTGGGATTACCACTGTAGGGTGTTGAAATATGTTCATGATTCGCTTATAGTGGGTTGCGAGAGTGACAAAGGTTTAAATCCGAGTAAGGAGATTGTTGCGTATGGGAGTAAAGGGGATTTTATACTTAATGCTATGGTTGGGTTTTACCTTAATGATCATTAATAGTTGCGGATGCTTGCTGGAGTTCCAATCATAAGTGCATGTGATCCAGTACGGAAAGTATGTTAGCTCATGCCTCTTCCTCATTGCATATGATAAGTATCTATCGTGTTATATTCAATTGCCTATGGACAATCTTTCTCATCGTTCTACAAAAAACTTTCTACTAAACAACTAACTTTTATTATCTTGGAAAGTACTCCTAATTTTATTCTTGCAAATTAGTTCTAGTTTTATTCTCACAATTTAGTTTCATACTTGTTCTAGGTAAAGCAAATGTCGGTGTGCGTAGAGTTGTATCGGTGGTCGATAGAACTTGAAGAGAATATAAATTCTACATTTAGCTCCTCGTTGGGTTCGACACTCTTACTTATCAAAAAAGCCTATAAACGACCCCATATACTTGTAGGCTATCAGGGGCATGAACTCATAAAATCCGAGTGTTACACCTACGCCGTAGCTAGGTTTCGCCCCTATTTGTACCCCTAGTACTCACTGTCACATTCGTTGCCTCGACAGGCCTTGCCACTCCTCTACGAAATGCTCACGTGGGCCCGCAGCGCCGCCTACTCCCCGCGCATGCAGCTCAAGGCGCTCGAGCTCTGCTTCACTGTCTTGCTCGACAAGCTCCTCTCTGCCTTCGCCGTTGGCCGAGGGGGCAACTCGCACGACGGCAGCAGGCAGCAGCTCACGGCGGTGGCTACAACTTGTGCGGTGACGCTAGCTCATGGCGGAGGCGGCGGCGGTTCACGCGGCGAAAGACCGTGGTGGGTGCTGAAACTTCCCACCCGCCTACCATTTCTATGTTTTAGAGGTCCCTCCAAAAAAGCTTAAATTCAGTAGATATGGAGGAAATGGGCATATGCATGATCCCGCAAAAAAAATCCGGGACGATCAGGTTTACATGATCTATTCGGGCTGGGAAAATGGCCTCTATCGCGTAAACTGGCGGTTATTTTACCGGATGGTCCAATTTACAGGATCCGCTAGAGACGCTCTAAGGGCGTCCCCAAAGTGGACCCTCAACCTTTCGCAAGGGTTCGGACCGTACTGTCCGGAAGCAGTTTGCCATCCAAAGTGATCCGGAGCTTCGCGGGGTCGGCACATCCGTCTGGCCAACCAAAGGGCAGCACATACCCTTCTCTCTATCCGGATGGCGAAAGACTGTCGCTAATCTTGTCTGTTTGGCGGAAGTGAAGGCGTTTTTATTTGTCAAAATGGCAGAAGGTCCGGTTTCGGTTGTTGTTGTTGTTGTTGCGGGATATGCATTCAAGATCCTACTATTATCGGAGATGGCTCTCCTCTCCTATCCTTCCCCTCCCCTGAGCTCCTCGCCCTCTCCCTCCCCTTCGCGCTCCTCCGTCCGGCTGCCGCGGCTGGCCCTTGGATCTGCTCCCCCCAGTGCCTCTCCTCCGCCTCCGGCCTCGATCGCGTCGCCCTCCGCTGTCCCCCCCTCTTCTTCCCTTGGCTCCCTCCCTCGCCCTCCTTCCTGTGGATCTGGATCTGGCAACAAGTTTTGGGCTCTTTCGTCGGTTGGGGACGAGGACTCTGATTCCAATGCTGACCTTCCCCCTCCTGCTCCGTCCTCCTCTCCTGCCCTGGCTCCGGTGATGTGTGTGGTGCTGTCAGGGCGGACCAGGAAGTTTGCTCCGGGTGGGCGCGGTCGGCCGGTTTGCTCGGAGTCGGTGGCCGGATCTGCCTGGTTCCAGGTACGGCGTGGCCGTCAGCGGGGTCGTTCGGGAATGGCCCCCTCGCCAGTCTGCGTCTCCCTTGGATCTGCTGTGTCGTGTGCTGCTGGCTCGGCCTGCTCGCCCCGCTCTTCTCCGTCTTTGTCGCCGGTGGGAAGGAGGGGCCGGCTGCCTCCGCCTGCGGCGGGTCCTCCCTCCCCTGGAACCCTAGTTTGCGTTCCTGGTCCTGGCCAGGAGGCTAGTGGGCCGTCTGCGCCACCCACTCTGTCCATTCTGCCCCCTCCTGGGCCTGCCAGCCCATCTGGGCCGCCTCTGCTTTCGTCCACGTGCGATTTCCCCCCCTTATCCATTCTGGGCCCTGGACCTCTCTTGGCCCAATCGCACCCTTCCCCTGTGTCGAGCCCAGCCCGCGTGGCCCCTCCTGGCCTGGCTTGCTCTGGTTATATATGGGTGCGCATGGGTGCGACCCCCCCTTTCCTAGGGTTTCCTGCTTCTCTTTCAGACCCGCGGCGCTCTCGTTTCCGCATCCCCACCTACCGCAGATATCTTCCCCCTCCTCCCCTCTCCCTGTCCTTCGCGGCCGTGCTAGCCATGGATCGTTCGCGTGGGTCCTCGAGCGAGGCTGTCTCGGGCCAGAAGCGGCGGCGGGAGGGCTCTGGCGATGGCGAGGAGGATCTGGAGCTCGAGGTGTCCCTCCGCTCTATGCTTGAGGCCTAGCAGGCGGCTCGGTCACAAGTGGCTCGCGAGCGTGAGGCCTGGGCGGCGGGGCCCGAGTGGCTTCAGAGGGACGAGCGCGATCGGACGGCGGCGGCGTCTGCGGTGGCATCTGGGTCGGAGGCCCCCAGATCGGGCGGATCTGGGTCCAACCCCTGGGATGCCGCAGCGGCGGCTGGCGGCGCTGGTCCGGCTGTTCGTCCTCCTCCTCCACCTCCCTCGCGCGGTCCTCCTCCTCTGGCTCGCGGTGGCCGATCTGGTGGTGTTTCCTCGGGGCCCGGCGGTCGCCAGATGGGTCGCGGGGGTGCTAGATCTGGTTCTTTCGGCCATCGTCCTCCGGCTTTCGGTCCTGGCTCCTCCTCCGCTACCTTGGGTGATGGGATCCTCCCCCTCCCCCTCCTGCGTCGGCTCGTCTGCCCCCTCCTCTTTCCCAACCACCAAGCCCTAACCTCACATGCTTCGCGTGCCATCAGCCTGGCCACTTTCAATCCCACTACCTCAACCCCCCTTCTGTCTGATCTATAGAGATGAGGGCCATCTCACGGTTGATTGTCAGAACCGCCGCAAGCATGCCTCCTTCAAGCTTTTTGGGCAAGGTCTCCTTGGCTGTTTTTTTTTGCGCTCGATAGCGAGATCCCTCAGGTGGCGGTGGCCCCTCCTCTTTCTAACGCTGCTATCATATCCATCAAAGACCACAAAATATCCTCCCAGACCCTCCTGGATGAACTCAAATTTTGGGATGACGGAGGCTGGGATTGGCAGATTAGGCAGCTCTCTGATTTCGACTTTGCTGCCTCCAAGAGCAGTCTCAAGATGATCTCCTCTTGTTCCAGCTTCACTCTACCCCTCAATCAACTCGTGGTGTCTGTCAAGGCTGCTTCTAATGGTGCTCATCCTATCCCCTCCCTCTCGGAAACATGGGTCCTCATCGATGACATTCCTCCTTCTCTGCGCTCTGCTGACTTTGTCATGGCCTTTGGGGTTCTGGTTGGCAAGCCCATCATGGTGGATACGGAGTTTCTGTCTGTCCTTGGCCTTGTCCGTCTCAAGATCTGGGCGATGGATCCCCTTTGCCTTCATGGTTCAGTTGCTGTTTTCCCCTCGTCTGATGGGTTTCGGCTGCGGGTCCGCGTTGAGGGTGGTGCCAACCCCAACATCCCTCCCCCTCCCCAGCCCCCGCCGGCGGAGAACCGTGGCGGGGGGGGGGGGACGATGCACTACAAAAAAAGACACATCCGTGACATTTTGGGCCGAATGAATTTTTTTCTGTCATACATATGACACTTCTATGACGATAATTGTGACAAAACCCGGTATCATCATAGATGTGGTGGGCTCCTACTTCTATGACAAAAAATCATGACAGAAAATGGGCTTTTCATCCTGGGCGGGCCGGAGACGCAGCTGCATGACATTCTTTGGGCCGTCCATGATGGAAAAAACCGTGGTAGAAGCGAGGGCGAGGAAAATTTCGGGGAGTTCCCGGTTACGGTGGGAGGTCGGGGGCCGAGCGATGCGCGTTTCTCTCGTACACGTACGCGCGTGTGTGCGAGGCGTTGGCTCTAACTGAACCCGAGCGAGGCGTTGGGCTCTAACTGAACCCGAGCGATTGCACTGCAGGCTACGCGTTACTGAACCCGAGCGATCGATCGATGGCTGTTAACTGAACCCGATCGAGCGATTCCTTCGCTACTGCTGCTAACTGAAGCCTATCGATGCTGCCTCTGGGATGAACAATGAGTGTTGCGGGGGGGGGGGGGGGGGGTGGATGAACAGTGAGCGGTGGCGTTGCCTCTGGATGAACAGGACCCCGTGGTGTGGAGGGCTGGATGAAAAGTAGACGGTGGAGGGGTGCCCGTGGAGGGGTGGTTGAACAGGACCCCGTGGTGTGGAGGGCTGGATGAACAGTAGATGGTGGAGGGGTGCCTGTGGAGGGGTGGTTGAACAGTAGCCGGTGGAGTAGCGCGCCGTGGAGGCTGGATGAACAGGAGCCCGTGGAGGCTGGAGGAGGTCGACGGTAGCCCGTGGAGGCTGGAGGAGGTCGACGGTGGAGATGAACAGTATCCCGTGGAGTCCCGTTTTGCGGTACGCCACACCCCTCCCGATGAACAGGACCCCCGTTTCGACCGTAGGAGGTCCGTTTCGTCCGTTTTGCGATACGCCACACCCCTCCCGATCAACAGGATCCCCGTTTCGATCGTAGGAGGTCCGTTTCGTCCGTTTTGCGGTACGCCACACCCCTCCCGATCAACAAGACCCCTGTTTCGACCGTAGGAGGTCTGTTTCGTCCGTTTTGCGGTACGCCAGACCCCTCCCGATGAACAGGATCCCGTTTCGAACGTGGCCGGTCGAACACAAGGCCGTTTCCTCCGTTCTGCGGTACGCCAGGCCTCGTTTGCATCGCCTGTTCCGTCCAAGCCCTCCCGATGAACACGACCACGCATTCCGTTCCGACCCAGCCGGTTGGTGTTGGGTAACGTAGCAGAAATTCATAATTTTCTACGCATCACCAAGATCAATCTATGGAGTTTACTAGCAACGAGAGGGAAGGAGTGCATCTACATACCCTTGTAGATCGCGAGCGGAAGCGTTCAAGAGAACGGGGTTGATGGAGTCGTACTCGTCGTGATCCAAATCACCGATGATCCTAGCGCCGAACGGACGGCACCTCCGCGTTCAACACACGTACGGAGCAGCGACGTCTCCTCCTTCTTGATCCAGCAAGGGGGGAGGAGAGGTTGATGGAGATCCAGCAGCACGACGGCATGGTGGTGGAATTAGCGGGGATCCCGGTAGGGCTTCGCCAAGCACTAACGGGAGGGAGAGGTGTCACGGGAGGGAGAGGGAGGCGCCAGGGGCTAGGATATTGCTGCCCTCCCTCCCCCCCACTATATATAGGGACAAGGGAGAGGGGGGGGGCGCATCCTTGGCCCTTCCTCCAAGGAAGGGTGCGGCCAGGGAGGAGTCCATCCTCCCCAAGGCACCTCGGAGGTGCCTTCCCCCTTTAGGACTCTCCGTTTTTCTTATCTCTTGGCGCATGGGCCTCTTGGGGCTGGTGCCCTTGGCCCATATAGGCCAAGGCGCACCCCCTACAGCCCATGTGGCCCCCCCGGGGCTGGTGGACCCCCTTGGTGGACCCCCGGACCCCTTTCGGCACTCCCGGTACAATACCGATAAAGTGCGAAACTTTTCCGGCGACCAAAACAAGACTTCCCATATATAAATCTTTACCTCCGGACCATTCCGGAACTCCTCGTGACGTCCGGGATCTCATCCGGGACTCCGAACAACTTTCGGGTTACCGCATACTAATATCTCTACAACCCTAGCGTCACCGAACCTTAAGTGTGTAGACCCTACGGGTTCGGGAGACACGCAGACATGACCGAGACGACTCTCCGGTCAATAACCAACATCGGGATCTGGATACCCATGTTGGCTCCCACATGCTCCTCGATGATCTCATCGGATGAACCACGATGTTGAGGATTCAATCAATCCCATATACAATTCCCTTTGTCTATCGGTATGTTACTTGCCCGAGATTCGATCGTCGGTATCCCTATACCTTGTTCAATCTCGTTACCGGAAAGTCTCTTTACTCGTTTCGTAACTCACATCATCCCGTGATCAACTCCTTGGTCACATTGTGCACATTATGATGATGTCCTACCGAGTGGGCCCAGAGATACCTCTCCGTTTACACGGAGTGACAAATCCCAGTCTCGATTCGTGCCAACCCAACAGACACTTTCGGAGATACCTGTAGTGCACCTTTATAGTCACCCAGTTACGTTGTGACGTTTGGTACACCCAAAGCATTCCTACGGTATCCGGGAGTTGCACAATCTCATGGTCTAAGGAACTGATACTTGACATTAGAAAAGCTCTGAGCAAACGAACTATACGATCTTGTGCTAGGCTTAGGATTGGGTCTTGTCCATCACATCATTCTCCTAATGATGTCATCCCGTTATCAACGACATCCAATGTCCATGGTCAGGAAACCGTAACCATCTATTGATCAACGAGCTAGTCAACTAGAGGCTTACTAGGGACATGGTGTTGTCTATGTATCCACACATGTATCTGAGTTTCCTATCAATACAATTCTAGCATGGATAATAAACGATTATCATGAACAAGGAAATATAATAATAACCAATTTATTATTGCCTCTAGGGCATATTTCCAACAGTCTCCCACTTGCACTAGAGTCAATAATCTAGTCGACATCACCATGTGATTAACACTCATAGGTCACATCACCATGTGACCAACATCTAAAGAGTTTACTAGAGTCAACAATCTAGTTCACATCACTATGTGATTAACACTCAATGAGTTCTGGTTTGATCATGTTATGCTTGTGAGAGAGGTTATTAGTCAACGGGTCTGAACCTTTCAGATCCGTGTGTGCTTTACTAATATCTATGTCATCTTGTGGATGCTACCACGTGCTACTTGGAGCCATTTCAAATAATTTCTCTACTATACGAATCCGGTTTACTACTCAGAGTCATCCGGATTAGTGTCAAAGTTCGCTTCGACGTAACCCTTTACGACGAACTCCTTTTCACCTCCATAATCGAGAAAATTCCTTAGTCCACTCGATACTAAGGATAAATTCGACCGCTGTCATGTGATCCATTCCCGGATCACTATTGTACCCCTTGACCAACTCATGGCAAGGCACACTCCATGTGCGGTACACAGCATAGCATACTGTAGAGCCTATTTCTGAAGCATAGGGGACGACCTTCGTCCTTTCTCTCTCTTCTGCTGTGGTCAGGTCTTGAGTCTTACTCAATACTCACACCTTGTAACACAGCCAAGAACTCCTTCTTTGCTGATCTATTTTGAACTCTTTCAAAAACATGTCAAGGTGTGCGTTCTTTGAAAGTATCATCGGGCGTCTTGATCTATCTCTATAGATCTTGATGCCCAATATGTAAGCAGCTTTTATCCAGGTCTTCCTTTGAAAAACTCCTTTCAAACAACCCTTTATGCTTTCCAGAAATTTTACATCATTTCGGATCAACAATATGTCATTCACATATACTTATCAGAAATGTTGTAGCGCTCCCTCTCACTTTATTGTAAATACAAGTTTCTAACAAACTTTGTATAAACCCAAAAACTTTGATCACTCCATCAAAGCGTATATTCTGACTCCGAGATGCTTGCTCTAGTCCATGGAAGGATCGCTGGAGCTAGCATACCTTTTAGCATCCTTAGGATTGACAAAACCTTTCTGATTGTATCACATACAACCTTTCCTTACGAAAACTGGTAAGGAAACTTGTTTTGACATCCATCTGCCAGATTTCTTAAATGCAGCTAATGCTAACATGATTCCGACGGACTTAAGCATCGCTACGGATGAGAAAATCTCATCGTAGTCAACTCCTTGAACTTGTGGAAATACTCTTTGCCACAAGTCGAGCTTCATAGACGGTAACATTACCGTCCACGTCCGTCTTCTTCTCAAAGATCCATTTATCTCGGATTTCATGGCTTCTAACCATTTGTCGGAATATGGGCCCACCATCGCTTCTCCATAGCTCGTAGGTTCAGTATTGTCCAACAACATGATATCTCAGACAGGATCACGTACCACTCTGAAGTAGCACGCATCCTCGTCGTCCTACGAGGTTTGGTAGTGACTTGATCCGAAGTTTCATGATCACTATCATAAGCTTCCACTTCAATTGGTGTAGGTGCCACAGGAACAACTTCCTGTGCCCTGCTACACACTAGTTGAAGCGACGGTTCAATAACCTTATCAAGTCTCCACCATCCTCCCACTCAATTCTTTCGAGAGAAACTTTTCCTCGAGAAAGGACTTGTTTCTAGAAGCTATTACTTTTGCTTCCAGATCTGAAATGGGAGGTATACCCAACTGTTTTGGGTATTCTATGAAGATGCATTTATCCGCTTTGGGTTCGAGCTTATCAGCCTGAAACTTTTTCACATAAGCGTCACAGCCCAAAACTTTTAAGAAACGAGAACTTAGGTTTCTCTAAACGGTGTCGTCTCAACGGAATTGCGTGGTGCCCCTTTTAAAGTGAATGCGGTTGTCTCTAATGCCTAACCCATAAACGATAGTGGTAATTCGATAAGAAACATCATGGTATGCACCATATCCAATAGGGTGCAGTTATGATGTTCGGACACACCATCACACTATGGTGTTCCAGGCGGTATTAATTGTGAAACACTTTCCACAATGTCTTAATTGTGTGCCAAACTCGTAACTCAGATACTCATCTCTATGATCATATCACAGACATTTTATCCTCTTGTCATGACGATCTTCAACTTCACTCTGAAATTACTTGAACCTTTCAATAATTCAGACTTGTGTTTCATCAAGTAAATACACTCAGCATCTACTCAAATCATCTGTGAAGTAAGAACATAACGATATCCACTGCATGCCTCAGCACTCATTGGACTGCATACATCAAAATGTATTACTTCCAATAAGTTGCTCTCTTGTTCCATCTTACTGAAAACGAGGCCTTTCAGTCATCTTGCCCATGTGGTATGATTTGCATGTCTCAAGTGATTCAAAATCAAGTGAGTCCAAACGATCCATCTGCATGGAGTTTCTTCATGCATATATACCAATAGACATGGTTCGCATGTCTCAATCTTTTCAAAAACGACTGAGTCCAAAAATCCATCTACATGGAGCTTCTTCATGCGTTCTATACCAATATGACTCAAATGGCAGTGCCATAAGTATGTGGAACTATCATTACTATTTTATATCTTTTGGCACGAACATGTGTATCACTACGATCGAGATTCATTTTAGGTGCAAGACCATTGAAGGTATTATTCAAATAAACAGAGTAACCATTATTCTCCTTAAATGAATAATCGTATTGCGATAAACATAATCCAATCATGCTCAACACAAACACCAAATCTCGATCGTAGAGGGAGCATGCGATGCTTGATCACATCAACCTTGGAAACACTTCCAACACACATCGTCATCTCACCTTTATCCAGTCTCCATTTATTCCACAGCTTTTATTTCGAGTTACTAACACTTAGCAACCGAACCGGTATCTAATACCCTGGTGCTGCTAGGAGTACTAGTAAAGTACACATTCATATAATGTATATCCAATATACTTCTGTCGACCTTGCCTGCCTTCTCATCTACCAGGTATCTAGGGTAGTACTGCTTCAGTGACCGTTCCTCTCATTACAGAAGCACTTAGTCTCGGGTTTGGGTTCAACCTTGGGATTCTTCATTAGAGCAGCCAATGACTTGCTGTTTCATGAAGTATCCCTTTTGCCCTTGCCCTTCTAGAAACTAGTGGTTTTACTAACCATCAACAATTGATGCTCCTTCTTGATTTCTACTTTCACGGTGTCAAACATCGCGAGTTGCTCAAGGATCATCATCTATCCTTGATATGTTATAGTTCATCACGAAGCTCTAATAGCTTGGTGGCAGTGACTATGGAGAACCATCACTATCTCATCTGGAAGATTAACTCCCACTCGATTCAAGCGATTGTGGCACTCAGACAATCTGAGCACATGCTCAACGATTGAGCTTTTCTCCCTTAGTTTGCAGGCTCAAGAAACTTGTCAGAGGTCTCATACCTCTTGACGTGGGCACTAGTCCGAAATCCCAGTTTCAGTCTTCGGAACATCTCATATGTTCTGCGACGTTTCAAAAAACCGTCTTTGGTGCCACAATTCTAAACCGTTAGCATTACTCACTGAACTATCACGTAGTCATCAAAACGTGTATGTCAGATGTTTCACAACATCTACAGACGACGCTGAGGTTTAGCACACCGAGCGGTGCATTAAGGACATAAGCCTTCTGTGCAGCAATGAGGACAATCCTCAGTTTACGGACCCAGTCCGCATAATTGCTACTACCAACTTTCAACTAAATTTTCTCTAGGAACATATCTTAAACAGTAGAACTAAAGCATATGACATAATTTGCAAAAACCTTTTGACTATGTTCATGATAATGAAGTTCATCTGATTATTGAACTCCCACTCAGATAGACATCCCTCTAGTCATCTAAGTGATACATGATCCGAGTCAAACTTGGCCGTGTCCGATCATCATGTGAGACGGACTAGTCATTATCGGTGAACATCTCCATGTTGATCGTATCTGCTATACGACTCATGTTCGACCTTTCGGTCTCTTCTGTTCCGAGGCCATGTCTGTACATGCTAGGCTCATCAAGTCAACCTAAGTGTTTCGCATGTGTTCCGAGGCCATGTCTGTACATGCTAGGCTCATCAACACCCGTTGTATTCGAACGTTAGAATCTATCACACCCGATCATCACGTGGTGCTTCGAAACAACGAACCTTCGCAGCGGTGCACAGTTAGGGGGAACACGTCTCTTGAAATTTTAGTGAGGGATCATCTTACTTACTACCGTCGTTCTAAGCAAATAAGATGCATAACATGATAATCATCTCATGCAATCAAATAGTGACATGATATGGCCAATATCATTTTGCTCCTTTGATCTCCATCTTCGGGGCACCATGATCATCTTTGTCACCGGCATGACACCATGATCTCCATCATCATGTTCTCCATCATTGTGTCTTCATGAAGTTGTCACGCCAACGATTACTTCTACTTCTATGGCTAACGCGCTTAGCAATAAAGTAAAGTAATTTACATGGCGTTATTCAATGACACGCAGGTCAAAAAATAAAGACAACTCCTATGGCTCCTGCTGGTTGTCATACTCATCGACATGCAAGTCGTGATTCCTATTACAAGAATATGATCAATCTCATACATCACATATATCATTCATCACATCTTCTGGCCATATCACATCACATAGCACATGCTGCAAAAACAAGTTAGACGTCCTCTAATTGTTGTTTGCAAGTTTTTACGTGGCTTGTATAGGTTTCTAGCAAGAACGTTTCTTACCTACGTAAAACCACAACGTGATAT
This sequence comes from Triticum aestivum, assembly GCF_018294505.1. Classification (NCBI taxonomy): domain Eukaryota; kingdom Viridiplantae; phylum Streptophyta; class Magnoliopsida; order Poales; family Poaceae; genus Triticum; species Triticum aestivum. The sequence continues at coordinate 111,465,543 of NC_057814.1, forward strand.
GCCAATTTCTATTTACCCTTCATAAGGACCCTTTTCATCGAATCCGTTCCGACTAAAGTGGGAGAGACAGACACCCGCTAGCCACCTTATGCAACTAGTGCATGTCAGTCGGTGGAACCTGTCTCACGTAAGCGTACGTGTAAGGTCGGTCCGGGCCGCTTCATCCCACAATGCCGCCGAAACAAGATAAGACTAGTAGCGGCAAGAAGAATTGGCAACATCGACGCCCACAACTACTTTGTGTTCTACTCGTGCATAGAAACTACGCATAGACCTAGCTCATGATGCCACTGTTGGGTAACGTAGCCGAAATTCAAAATTTTCTACGCATCACCAAGATCAATCTATGGAGTTTACTAGCAACGAGAGGGAAGGAGTGCATCTACATACCCTTGTAGATCGCGAGCGGAAGCGTTCAAGAGAACGGGGTTGATGGAGTCGTACTCGTAGTGATCCAAATCACCGATGATCCCAGCGCCGAACGGACGGCACCTCCGCGTTCAACACACGTACGGAGCAGCGACGTCTCCTCCTTCTTGATCCAGCAAGGGGGGAGGAGAGGTTGATGGAGATCCAGCAGCACGACAGCATGGTGGTGGAAGTAGCGGGGATCCCGGTAGGGCTTCGCCAAGCACTAACGGGAGGGAGAGGTGTCACGGGAGGGAGAGGGAGGCGCCAGGGGCTAGGATATTGCTGCCCTCCCTCCCCCCCACTATATATAGGGCCAAGGGAGAGGGGGGGGGCGCAGCATTGGCCCTTCCTCCAAGGAAGGGTGCGACCAGGGAGGAGTCCTTCCTCCCCAAGGCACCTCGGAGGTGCCTTCCCCCTTTAGGACTCTCCGTTTTTCTTATCTCTTGGCGCATGGGCCTCTTGGGGCTGGTGCCCTTGGCCCATATAGGCCAAGGCGCACCCCCTACAGCCCATGTGCCCCCCCCGGGGCTGGTGGACCCCCTTGGTGGACCCCCGGACCCCTTTCGGCACTCCCGGTACAATACCGATAAAGTGCGAAACTTTTCCGGCGACCAAAACAAGACTTCCCATATATAAATCTTTACCTCCGGACCATTCCGGAACTCCTCGTGACGTCCGGGATCTCATCCGGGACTCCGAACAACTTTCGGGTTACCGCATACTAATATCTCTACAACCCTAGCGTCACCGAACCTTAAGTGTGAAGACCCTACGGGTTCGGGAGACACGCAGACATGACCGAGACGACTCTCCGATCAATAACCAACAGCGGGATCTGGATACCCATGTTGGCTCCCACATGCTCCTCGATGATCTCATCGGATGAACCACGATGTTGAGGATTCAATCAATCCCGTATACAATTCCCTTTGTCTATCGGTATGTTACTTGCCCGAGATTCGATCGTCGGTATCCCTATACCTTGTTCAATCTCGTTACCGGCAAGTCTCTTTACTCGTTTCGTAACTCACATCATCCCGTGATCAACTCCTTGGTCACATTGTGCACATTATGATGATGTCCTACCGAGTGGGCCCAGAGATACCTCTCCGTTTACACGGAGTGACAAATCCCAGTCTCGATTCGTGCCAACCCAACAGACACTTTCGGAGATACCTGTAGTGCACCTTTATAGTCACCCAGTTACGTTGTGACGTTTGGTACACCCAAAGCATTCCTACGGTATCCGGGAGTTGCACAATCTCATGGTCTAAGGAACTGATACTTGACATTAGAAAAGCTCTGAGCAAACGAACTATACGATCTTGTGCTAGGCTTAGGATTGGGTCTTGTCCATCACATCATTCTCCTAATGATGTCATCCCGTTATCAACGACATCCAATGTCCATGGTCAGGAAACCGTAACCATCTATTGATCAACGAGCTAGTCAACTAGAGGCTTACTAGGGACATGGTGTTGTCTATGTATCCACACATGTATCTGAGTTTCCTATCAATACAATTCTAGCATGGATAATAAAGGATTATCATGAACAAGGAAATATAATAATAACCAATTTATTATTGCCTCTAGGGCATATTTCCAACAGTTGGCTCCCACGCGTTCCGTTGCCTCTCCATGAACACGACGCATTCCGTTGCCTCCCCATGAACAGGACGCATTCCGTTGCCTCCCCATGAACACGACGACGACGCTGTTTCTCCGTTCCGACCCAGCCATGTCAACGAGCCCTCGCCGTACATATGCGCGAGTAGGCGTTCGAGACCCCGCCCGTATGTACACATACGTGGCCGTATTTTCTTTCTTGCACCCTCGCCGCTGTACGTACGTGTACATGCTACGTGCGCGCCTCTACTACGACACGTGCGCGCTTCTATATCCACCAGTATGTATGTACGTACACGTTCGCGACCAGAATGACAACGCTACGTACGCTTCGACCAGGTGGGTCCCGACTGTCACGCACTTCCTTGCGTGCGAAGATGTAGCTGGTGGGTCCCAGCAGTCAGGGGGGCGAATCATTTTGTTTTTTTGCCCGGACGCACTTCCTTGCGTGCGAAGGTGTAGCTGGTGGGTCCCAGCAGTCAGGGGGAAACGTTTTTTCGTGAAATACGGTGGCCCGTCCGGTGGGTCCCCGCTGTCAGGTGGAGGAATAATTATTTTGCGCGTAATAAGGAGGCACTTCCTTGCTGCGGCCGTGGACCCAGCTGTCAGCGTCTCCACGCACAGTACTCTTCCGATGGAAGTCGGTCGTTGACCACATTGACCACGCCGCGCCGAGAGCACCATGGCGGTGGACGACGGCGAGGCCTAGGAAGGGGACGACATGGAGGCAGGGAAGACTCGGCAGTTGTTTTCCGCGCAGGCCTCACCCCCCACCGCAATTGAGGGTTTACTGGTTCGTCTGCCGTCGCCGGAGAATAACAGCAGGTGTGGGTGAGTAGAGGGATGGCTAGGCCAGCGATGGGAGTACGGTGGGGCGGTGAGGCCTGCGCGGCAGCACAGCCGGCCGCGGGGAGGAGGGAGCAGGCAGTCCCGCCGGCGCTTGTTTGAGCGGCTGGAGCAGGAAGAGCAGAGATTGAAGAAGCACGACGGCCGTTGGATGGACATCCAACAGTCAGTGCTTGTGCGTCAACCTTTTTTTAGGAAAGCCTCAAATCTGTGGAAAACAACATACAACCCATCTGCCATTATTTCTAATAATTTATAGCCCATTTGCTAATTCTTAAGGTTTTTTTGGAGCCCATATTCTTTTTGTTAGCATTACAACCCATATTGTGGCCACGGTTAAAAAATTATACGAAATTTTGCATATTTCGGTGCGGTCCGAACTGTTTTTAATCCCGAAATTTCGACTCACATTCAAACTGATTTTAAAAATAAATGTATATCAATATAAAATCCAACAAATTATCCACGCATAAAAATTAATGTAATTTAAAATCTTGAAATGAAAAAAAGATATTTGAAACTAATTGCCGGTTTGATGTGTTTTAAAAATGTACAACCCATTTCTCATTACTGATGGGCCATTTTCTCGGCCAGCCGAATGAAAGCTCTCCTCGTCTTGAAAGATTTGCAGCCCAACAGGCCTGACAAAGCGACTTACTTGGCAAATCACAAAAAAACTGGGCTGTGGCCGTGGACCCAGCTGTCAGCCTCTCCACGTACAGTACTCTTCCGATGGAAGTCGTTCCTTGACCACGTTGACCACGCCGCGCGGAGAGCACCACGGCGGTGGACGACGGCGAGGCCTAGGAAGGGGACGACGCGGAGCCGGGGAAGACGCGGCAGTGGAAGCCCGCGCGGAGAGGAGTACGAGGGTTCACTGGTTCGGCTGCGGTGTGAGGCTGCCGTCGCCGCAGGGCCTGGCCAGCGGTGGGAATAGTAGGGGGCGGTGAGGCCTCTGCGGCAGCACAGCCGGCCACGGGAGGCAGGAGCATGCGGCACGACCGGCGCTGCTTTGGGCGGCTGGAGCAAGAAGACCAGAGGTTGAAGAAGCACTACGGCCGTTGGATGGACATCGTACGGTCACTGGAGCTAGAATCGTTCATATTGACTAAGTTGACAAAGCCCTTCGTCCCCGTCAACTTAGTAGGCCCACAAGTCAGCCTCCCACCAAGGTGGGTCCCAGCTAGCCGGGGGAGTATTCATTTTTTTGTGCGTAATAAGGAGGCACTTCCGGTGGGTCCGAGCTGACAGCGGGGGGAACGTTTTTTTCGCGAAATACGGTGGCCCGTCCGGTGGGTCCCAGCAGTCAGGGGGAAACGATTTTTTTCGCAAAATACTGGTGGCCCGTCCGGTGGGTCCCCGCTGTCAGGTGGAGGAATAATTATTTTCCGCGTAATAAGGAGGCACTTCCTTGCGGCTGCCGTGGACCCAGCTGTCAGCCTCTCCACGTACAGTACTCTTCCGATGGAAGTCGGTCGTTGACCACATTGACCACGCCGCGCCGAGAGCACCACGGCGGTGGACGACGGCGAGGCCTAGGAAGGGGACGACGCGGAGCCGGGCAAGACGCGGCAGTGGATGCCCACGCGGAGAGGAGTACGAGCGTTCACTGGTTCGGCTGCGGTGTGAGGCTGCCGTCGCCGCAGAATAACAGGGGGTGTGGGTGAGTGGAGGGATGGCCTGGCCAGTGGTGGGAGTAGTATGGGGGCGGTGAGGCCTCCGCGGTAGCACAGCCGGCCACGGGAGGCAGGAGCAGGCGGCACGACCGGCGCTGCTTTGGGCGGCTGGAGCAAGAAGACCAGAGGTTGAAGAAGCACTATGGCCGTTGGATGGACATCATACGGTCACTGGAGTATTGACTAAGTTGACAAAGCCCTCCGTCCCCGTCAACTTAGTAGGCCCACAAGTCAGCCCAACAATATGGTGGGTCCCAGCTAGCAGGGGGTATTCATTTTTTTGGGCGTAATAAGGAGGCACTTCCTTGCGTGCGAAGATATAGCTGGTGGGTCCGACCTGTCAGCGGGGGGAACGTTTTTTTCGCGAAATACAGAGGCCCTTCCTGTGGGTCCTAGCTGTCAGGTGGAGGAATCATTATTTTGCGCGTAATAAGGAGGCATTTCCTTGCGTGCGGCCGTGGACCCAGCTGTCAGCCTCTCCACGTACAGTCCACTTCCGATGGATGTCGTTCATTGACCACGTTGACCAGGCCGCGCCGAGAGCACCAGGGCGGTGGACGACGGCGAGGCCTAGGAAGGGAACGACACGGAGCCAGGGAATACTCGGCAGTTGTTTCCCACGCGGAGGAGTACGAGGGTTTACTGGTTCGTCTGCCGTCGCCGGAGAATAACAACATGTGTGGGTGAGTAGAGGGATGGCTAGGCCAGCGATGGGAGTACGGTGGGGCCGTGAGGCCTGCGCGGCAGCATAGCCGGCCGCGGGAGGAGGGAGCAGGCAGTCCCGCCGGCGCTTGTTTGAGCGGCTGGAGCATGAAGAGCAGAGATTGAAGAAGCACGACAGCCGTTGGATGGACATCCAACAGTCACTGCTCTCGTGTGTTGACTAAGTTGACAGGGCGTTGCGTGTGCGTCAACCTTTTTTTATGAAAGCATACGCGTCAACCTGTAGTAGGCGCACAAGTCAGCCTCAAATCTGTGGAAAACAGCATACAACCCATCTGCCATTATTTCTAATAATGTACAGCCCATTTGCTAATTCTTAAGAATTTTTTTGGAGCCCATCTTCTTTTTGTTAGCATTACACCCCATATTGTGGCCACGGTTAAAAAGTATACGAAATTTTGCATATTTCGGTGCGGTCAACTGTTTTTAATCCAGAAATATCGATTCACATTCAAACTATTTTGAAAAATAATTTATATAAATATAAAATCCAAATAATTGTCCACGCATAAAAATCAATGGAATTTAAGATCTTGTAATGAAAAAAAATTGAAACTAATTCCCGGTTTGATGTGTTTTAAAAATGTACAGCCCATTTCTGGGCAAACCGAATGAAACTCTCCTCGTCTTGAAAGATTTGCAGCCCAGCAGGGCCGATAAAGCAAGTAGGCCTTGTTTGGGTATTTCTTTAAAAAAATAGAACTGGGCTAGCCATTTTCAGCAAGAAAAAAACACAACTGGGCTCATGATGTGGTAAACATAAATAAAACCCTGGCTAGACGGGCCACAGCCCCCGCACAGCCCCGTTGTTACCCTGATCCGTCGCTAAAACTAGTATAAATAACAACTGCTTGTTCCTCAAAAAAACTGCGCGACTTGCTGGGTCCCTGGTGTCAGCCGCTCGTAGTGTAATTCTCTCGTTTATTGACTACGTTGACAATGGCGTGAGCCCCAGATGTCCAACCATTAGGAGGAACCATATTTTTGGGCTTGTACTATAGAGGCACTTGCTTGCGTACTGCCATGACGCTGGTGGGTCCCTACTGTCATCCTCTCCACGTACAGTCATCTCCTTGTTCCTCTCGGTTGTTGACGACGTTGACAACGCAAGAGGGCGGCGCACCGCGCACGGCGAGCGAACCAAGGCCGCAAGGCGGAGGACGACGGCGAGGCCTCGGACGGAACGAACAGGAGCCGTTGAAGATGCGCCGGTCCAGTCGCAGGCGGAGGGGAGTACGAGGGTTGACTGGTTCGGGCGCGGGTGCGTGTTGGGGCTGACGTCGCCGGAGAATAACAGGACGTGTGGGGGAATAGAGGGAGGGACTGGCCAACGTTGGAGGGTACGTACGGTAGGGCGGCGGAGGCGCAGCCAGCCATGGGAGGCGGGAGCAGGCGGAGCCGACGGGGTGGTTTGGTTTGGGCGGCTGGAGGAAGAAGAAGACAAGAGATAGAAGATACACGACAGATGTTGGATGTCAATCCAACGGCTGGTAGGCAGAATCGTTTGTTGACTGGCTAGTAAGTCGACACCACCTTGGATAGGCTATTTCCTCGCGGGTCCCAAATGTCAGAATCCAAATCTGTCACGGTCATGCAGCCTTTCCTATGAAAATTTACAGCCCATTTGATGTGCTAGTTCGAAATAAGTTTGTGGGTGCTGGTGGGGGCTAATCACTTGGCTTCTGTAATGCACAGTGAGCTCAAGCAGCCGGCGAGAGTGATGTTATTTCCCTTGGTTGGGATTTGTTACAATATTTCACTCTAAATTAAACGAATGGCAAGCCATTTGCCTTGTTTCAAAGAAAATATGACAGTCACAGCCGAGTTGAAAAGGGCAGGAACATCTAACTCCAGCTTACAAACTGTACAAAAGCACGAGGGTTAATTGTTCATCAGGTTTACAAAAAAACCAGATTGAAAAGGGCAACAACATCTAACTCCAGCACTGTTTTCGGCAGTCACAGTCAAATGGATCGGTCAGGTCCATAGAATGAACATCCTGGGTCGTAAAATTTACTGGATTATGACCACAATATGTTGTAAATAGAAGCCCGGCACGTTCAGAAGCTCTTTTGCCCACCTGAAACTCCTTTTTTTGCTCTTCGACATACCCATCCGTCAAAACCATGCTGCTGATAAACTTAAGCCTGATGGACAATAGTAACCTCGCATTCAGCAGGAAGAATGTGACAAATCTTGTGTTTGCACGGTTGGCTACATATCGTTCTAGCGTTATTGTCTTCAATCGAATCTCATGAGAAGTGAGAAAATCCCGATGCTTACGAATCCACCGATTGGTTATAACTTTCTTACCCCGTCCTGTTGCCTAAATAGACATGAAGATTGAAAACAGTTAAGGTCTAAAAGAAGAGTGTCGAAAGAGCAACAGCTGAACGGTTAATTCTAGTACACTATATGCGGGCTTCCAATGTGCGTGAAATTATCACCTTTATATACAACTTCTCCAGACATGGAAAGCATTGCAGCAAGCCAATAATCTTGTTCAGATCAAAACTATTCATTTGGATATATAAGATCTTGACAGAATCCAGCACCATTGATAGGCCATCCATGGAGAAACTCTTCATTGAGCATAGAACATAATATTAGTACAAAATGTGTACTCCAAGATGATATATAAATTATGCGCAGAAATTTAAAATGCAGCTTATGGTTACAAGTGTAGATGATAATATAAAGTACCTGAAGAACTGTGGAGCCAAACACCATATTGAAATGAGCACAGAGATCATGTATTACACCCAAGGTCTCCAGTTTAGGCGCAGAGAGGACGGTTATTTGCAACGGTGAATAACTAGAATCAAGGATCAACCTTTGAAGTGAAGGGGCATCTTGGATGATGAGCTGCCTTCCGTCAAAAGAAATTCCAATTCTTACAAGGTTAGGCGACTTTATTTGGAGACAACCGATTCTAACTGTGAAAACAAGCACCAAGCACTCCAGCGCAGGGCAACTGGAGTGGATGATGCTGTGCAATGAGGCCTCCGATATACGAACCCGCACAAGTGAAAGTTTCTTGAGAAATGGGAGTCGAAGGTTTAGTACCAGATTGTCTGGTAGGTAGCACAGCGCAAAGGTGGCGGTGTGGAGAGAGGACGAAAACCGCGAGATGGACATCGGTGCTGAGGGCACAAGTTCATGGCGTTCGGTATGTGGTATGTGATTTCCAGGGGAATAGTAGAACTCAAGCAGCTGTAGTTCTGTGAATTCAGGGGATTTCAGCCAGGCGTCCACCGTGCAGGGCATGGTATGCTTGCTCAGGTAGCATGACGGGATGCAGAGGCTTTGAACGGAGCCCTGGTGGGAGGAGATGATGGCTCTGGGGATTTCAAAATCATTGAAGAGAGATAGCTGACGACAGTCGAGATTAAGGGGCACGGCGCGCCATAGAGGGCGCCACCGAATTGAGAGGACTTGGGTGCGGCAGCAATCCTTGGTGGGGAGAAGCGAGATGATCTCCCCAAGGACGGCGTCCGGGAGATCGCTGATGCGGTCCACCCGAGATTCTACGGGTTCCTGGGATCCGGTGGGGGCGGGGTCGCCGCTTCTCCCCACGCTGCCGGGTGCGGGATCTACAACAGGCGTCGCCGCTGGCGGGAGCCTCATCTTCTTGGCGCTGGGGTCAGCCGACTCCATTTTCCTCGAGGGCGTCGCGTCGCGCTCACGGATTTGAGCAGAGTAACGAATGACGAGCCTAGTTGTAGTGCGAGCGAAGAAGAAGGGGAGCTGGGGGTTTTCTGTAGGAGTGAGGAAGAAGGGGAGCTGGGGTTTTCTGTAGGAGTGAGGTGAGGAATTTGGGGGTACGAGTGGAGCGAGCTGACGTGAGGTGGGTGGGAGCGAGGAGGAAGAAGAGCACCCAGGTTTTTTGGGGGGGGGGGGGGGGGGGGCGGTGTGCTGGGTGTGGGTAGCGCCTCTCATTCAGTAAATATATGGGCTTTTGAATTGATTTTACTATTTACTAGTGTGGATGGGCTGTTTTGTCTTGGGCCCAGAGAAACAATTACTACTAGTACAGTGGAGACACTCTACAGCTACCCAGAAAAACAATTACTACTAGTACAGTGGAGACACTCTACCGCTTCTGGCTCCTCCTAGGTCATTGAAACGTCTCCCTCTACTGAATGCCGTTATACTTTTGTTCACTGACATGCGGGCCATGCAGCGCGCGGGCCCAAATGCCATCCACCAAATTAGAAGGCAGTATGCAGGCGGAGAGTCACCCCGGTCGTAGCGCGGCAGTAACGAGCCGTCGTATCACAAAACCCCACCTCCCCGCAGTCTAAGTTTGACGGACGAAGCAACCATCATTTCACTCTTCGCTGAATCCCCTTCTCCCTCACCGTCTTCAAGAAAGGCAACACTCGCATCTGCCACTGTTCTTCTCTCCGAACGAAGGGAAGGTAAGCGGATCCGTGATGTTGGTATATTTTCGTTCAGAGAAAAAAAAGAACTTTTGCAAAGCAGTAACCGATCCTCACTCTCTTTTTTGTTTCATTGTCATTGCGATTGTGTTTTCCTTTCAGTGGTCTCCTAGTATTCGTCAGTTTCATGATGGACCAAGGAGAACCAGGCAAAGATCTGCCGATATTGGAGCAGACGCGGGAGGCTGATCCCCACGAGACAGAGAGCTCCAAGAAGATGGAGGCAACCACCGAGCCGACCCCAGATACGCTCACGGCCACTACTGAGATGGTCAACGCCCCGTTTGAGGTTACAGCCCCCGTGGCACTGCAGGAGCAGTTTTCCCCCTTCGAGGATGTGTCCCCCCCCCCCGCTGAGCTGCCCAAGGTGATTTCCTTCTTTGCCGATCTCGATTGTGGTTTTTCATCTAAGTATGTGGTGATTTTTTTAGAAAAGGAAGTATGTGGTGATTAATAATGCAAAATTTTATTAGCTTCGATGCCATGCTATACATAGTGGTTTAAATAACTTGTGTTTCTTATACTGAAAAGTAATTCAGAATTTGTTTCTGTTTCAATTAGAGCCCTGATGCAGACAAGGATTGTGTGGTTGTACATGTCACTCGCTATGAGGCGGACGACCTGAATATACGCACTGGGAAAACAGAGTTCTTAGGCTGTTGGATCCTGGAAGCCATTTGCGGTTATACCAATGAAGAGTTGTATTCCAGCCTCACTGTTGTCAGGCGTGTTGTCCAGGGTGTACTGAAGCACAAGAAGTTCAAAGCTACTCCTTCGTTTGTGAGGCATACTGTTCTTGTCAAGCTTACGCAGGAAGATGACGTGGCATGCCTCCACAAACAAGTTTATCAGTGGCAAGGCCACAAGGTTGTCTTCATGAAGGTTCACAGGATTGAGCTGCTGCGGGACGTCCTCGATGATGTTCATGGCAAGGTCCGTCTTGTGTCCAGCCCAAATTAGATCGAGGCATGAAATAGTTGCCCCAGCTAGTGTTTAATAGTAGTTTGGATTGTGTCTAATTATCCGAACCTTGCCTGTTATCGACCCCTCTGGGGCTAGTACTCTGTTTGAATCCGTCTATGGGAACTGCTGCTACTTTTGTGTGCCCGTGAATCATGTGAGAACCATCGTAATTGTTGCCGAAACAGATGCGTCCTCACTAGTTTTTTCATGAATATGGCATGGTAAGACATAAGTTGTCACGGTTTATCATACGAGCAGTGTGTGTTTTGATGAAATAGAGCACTCGTTCGAGAACCGTGCGCCGACGTATACATAAGTACTTGTAAACACTGTTGGTGCTACCCCACTTGTAAGCAGTTGTGCAAAACACGGCACATTGGCTCAGCTCGCTTCAACACTAGGCTATCGACCAGCTAACAATCAACAATCTGCTGTCTGACATATAAGCAACTATGTATCTTGTTACAGTGGTTCATGCAGTTAATTGAGGCCACAATGTAATAAATTCCAAACGTTCACACGCTAGTCCAGCGCTCATGTGGAACACTCACATTAAACTCGTCTTCATAAAAAACTTGAAAAGCATAAGTTAAGCAATTTTATACATCTCAATGATTCATAGAACATAACAAACATATACTAGTTCACAGCAAAAGACAAAGTTGTGAGAAGGTTTACAAATCAGGAAAAAACAAGCAAGGCTTCTCTGAGCAAAGGGCCTCCCGGCAGGCTTAAATTTCCTGGAGTTCACTCTGGTTTTTTCTTGTTGCCACCATCCAGGGTTAGCTTCTCTCATTCTAGAATAACCAATTATAATTATGGTCTCAGCTGGAATGCTGAACTAAACCATGCAGTGTACTGACCAGCTGAAATGCTTGTGCATTCCACTAAATTTAAGCACCGCTATTTGCAGAAATAAGCAGACCACAATGCCTCTTGTCCGCGCACCTGTCCAAAAAACCGCCGTGCAGCCGTGCCAGCTAGTCCTCGGTCCATGGATGAACTGGTAGAAAGTGCATTCCGGACTAGGATGCAGTTGTTTTCGCTCGTCCCTGCACTGCAATCAGGAAGTAAAACATACGAATCAGCTTATTTTAGATTGCGTTGGTCATTCTACCTTAGTTACCACCAATGTAGGGATACCTTGAAGACGGGAGGTTAGTCGACGGCAACGAGGGATTGTTGGAAATATGCCCTAGAGGCAATAATAAATGGTTATTATTATATTTCTTTGTTCATGGTAATTGTCTATTGTAAATGCTATAATTGTGTTATCCGGAAATCGTAATACATGTGTGAATACATAGACCACAATGTGTCCCTAGTAAGCCTCTAGTTGACTAGCTCGTTGATCAACAGATAGTCATGGTTTCCTGACTATGGACACTGGATGTCATTTGATAACGGGATCACATCATTAGGAGAATGATGTGATGGACAAGACCCAATTCTAAGCGTAGCTCAAAGATCGTGTAGTTCGTTTGCTAGAGCTTTTCCAATGTCAAGTATCTTCTCCTTAGACCATGAGATCGTGCAACTCCCGGATACCGTAGGAGTACTTTGGGTGTGCCAAACGTCACAATGTAACTGGGTGACTATAAAGGTACACTACGGGTATCTCCGAAAGTGTCTGTTGGGTTGGCACGGATCGAGACTGGGATTTGTCACTCCGTATGACGGAGAGGTATCTCTGGGCCACTCGGTAATGCATCATCATAATGAGCTCAATGTGACTAAGGCATTTGTCACGGGATCATGCATTGCGGTACGAGTAAAGAGACTTGCCGGTAACGAGATTGAACAAGGTATTGGGATACCGACGATCGAATCTCGGGCAAGTAACATACCGATTGACAAAGGGAATTGTATACGGGATTGATTGAATCCTCGACATCGTGGTTCATCCGATGAGATCATCGTGGAACATGTGGGAGCCAACATGGGTATCCAGATCCCGCTGTTGGTTATTGACCGGAGAGGCGTCTCGGTCATGTCTGCGTGTCTCCCGAACCCGTAGGGTCTACACACTTAAGGTTCGGTGACGCTAGGGTTGTAGAGATATGAGTATGCGGAATCCCGAAAGTTGTTCGGAGTCCCGGATGAGATCCCGGACGTCACGAGGAGTTCCGGAATGGTCCGGAGGTGAAGAATTATATATAGGAAGTAAAGTTTCGGCCACCGGGAAAGTTTCGGGGGTCACCGGTATTGTACCGGGACCACCGGAAGGGTCCTGGGGGTCCACCGGGTGGGGCCACCTATCCCGGAGGGCCCCATGGGCTGAAGTGGGAAGGGAACCAGCCCTTAGTGGGCCGGGGCACCCCCATGGGCCTCCCCCTGCGCCTAGGGTTGGAAACCCTAGGGTGGGGGGCGCCCCACTTGCCTTGGGAGGCAAGTCTCCCCCCTGGCCGCCGCCCCCCATGCAGATGGGTTCCTGGCCGGTGCCCCCCCTCCCAAGGGGCCTATATAAGGGGGGGGGGGGGAGGGAGGGCAGCAACACAACAGCCTTGGGCGCCTCCCTCCTCCCCTGCAACACCTCTCCCTCTCGCAGAAGCTCGGCGAAGCCCTGCCGAGATCCCGTTGCATCCACCACCACGCCGTCGTGCTGCTGGATCTCCATCAACCTCTCCTTCCCCCTTGCTGGATCAAGAAGGAGGAGACATCGCTGCTCCGTACGTGTGTTGAACGCGGAGGTGCCGTCCGTTCGGCACTCGGTCATCGGTGATTTGGATCACGGCGAGTACGACTCCATCAACCTCGTTCTTTAGAACGCTTCCGCTCGCGATCTACAAGGGTATGTAGATGCACTCCTTTCCCCTCGTTGCTAGTATACTCCATAGATGGATCTTGGTGAGCGTAGGAAAATTTTAAAATTCTGCTACGATCTCCAACAGTGGCATCATGAGCCAGGCCTATGCGTAGTTACTATGCACGAGTAGAAAACAAAGTAGTTGTGGGCGTAGATGTTGCCAATTCTTCTTGCCGCTACTAGTCTTATCTTGTTTCGGCGGTATTGTGGGATGAAGCGGCCCGGACCGACCTTACACATACGCTTACGTGAGACAGGTTCCACCGACTGACATGCACTAGTTGCATAAGGTGGCTAGCGCGTGTCTGTCTCTCCCACTTTAGTCGGAACGGATTCGATGAAAGGGGTCCTTATGAAGGGTAAATAGAAATTGGCACATCACGTTGTGGTTTTACGTAGGTAAGAAACGTTCTTGCTAGAAACCTATACAAGCCACGTAAAAACTTGCAACAACAATTAGAGGACGTCTAACTTGTTTTTGCAGCATGTGCTATGTGAAGTGATATGGCCAGAAGATGTGATGAATGATATATGTGATGTATGAGATTGATCATATTCTTGTAATAGGAATCACGACTTGCATGTCGATGAGTATGACAACCGGCAGGAGCCATAGGAGTTGTCTTTATTATTTTGTATGACCTGCGTGTCATTGAATAACGCCATGTAAATTACTTTACTTTATTGCTAAACGTGTTAGCCGTAGAAGTAGAAGTAATCGTTGGCGTGACAACTTCATGAAGACACAATGATGGAGATCATGGTGTCATGCCGGTGACGAAGATGATCATGGTGCCCCGAAGATGGAGATCAAAGGAGCAAAATGATATTGGCCATATCATGTCACTATTTGATTGCATGTGATGTTTATCATGTTTTGCATCTTATTTGCTTAGAACGACGGTAGTAAGTAAGATGATCCCTTATAATAATTTCAAGAAAGTGTTCACCCTAACTGTGCACCGTTGCGAAGGTTCGTTGTTTCGAAGCACCACGTGATGATCGGGTGTGATAGATTCTAACGTTCGCATACAACGGGTGTTGACGAGCCTAGCATGTACAGACATGGCCTCGGAACACACGCAATACACTTAGGTTGACTTGACGAGCCTAGCATGTACAGACATGGCCTCGGAACACGGAGGACCGAAAGGTCGAGCATGAGTCGTATAGAAGATACGATCAACATGGAGATGTTCACCGATCTTGACTAGTCCGTCTCACGTGATGATCGGACATGGCCTAGTTAACTCGGATCATGTTTCACTTAGATGACTAGAGGGATGTCTATCTGAGTGGGAGTTCATTGAATAATTTGATTATATGAACTTAATTATCATGAACTTAGTCTAAAATCTTTACAATATGTCTTGTAGATCAAATGGCCCACGTTGTCCTCAACTTCAACGCGTTCCTAGAGAAAACCAAGCTGAAAGATGATGGCAGCAACTATACGGACTGGGTCCGGAACCTGAGGATCATCCTCATAGCTGCCAAGAAAGATTATGTCCTAGAAGCACCGCTAGGTGAAGCACCAATCCCAGAGAACCAAGACGTTATGAACGCTTGGCAATCACGTGCTGATGATTACTCCCTCGTTCAGTGCGGCATGCTTTACAGCTTAGAACCGGGGCTCCAAAAGCGTTTTGAGAAGCATGGAGCATATGAGATGTTCGAAGAGCTGAAAATGGTTTTCCAAGCTCATGCCCGGGTCGAGAGATATGAAGTCTCCGACAAGTTCTTCAGCTGTAAAATGGAGGAGAATAGTTCTGTTAGTGAGCACATACTCAGAATGTCTGGGTTACACAACCGCTTGTCTCAGCTGGGAGTTAATCTCCCGGATGACGCGGTCATTGACAGAATCCTTCAGTCGCTTCCACCAAGCTACAAGAGCTTTGTGATGAACTTCAATATGCAGGGGATGGAAAAGACCATTCCTGAGGTATATTCGATGCTGAAATCAGCGGAGGTGGAGATCAGAAAAGAACATCAAGTGTTGATGGTGAATAAAACCACTAAGTTCAAGAAGGGCAAGGGTAAGAAGAACTTCAAGAAGGACGGCAAGGGAGTTGCCGCGCCCGGTAAGCCAGTTGCCGGGAAGAAGTCAAAGAATGGACCCAAGCCTGAGACTGAGTGCTTTTATTGCAAGGGAAGTGGTCACTGGAAGCGGAACTGCCCCAAATACTTAGCGGACAAGAAGGCCGGCAACACCAAAGGTATATGTGATATACATGTAATTGATGTGTACCTTACCAGTACTCGTAGTAGCTCCTGGGTATTTGATACCGGTGCGGTTGCTCATATTTGTAACTCAAAACAGGAACTGCGGAATAAACGGAGACTGGCAAAGGACGAGGTGACGATGCGCGTCGGGAATGGTTCCAAGGTCGATGTGATCGCCGTCGGCACGCTACCTCTGCATCTACCTACGGGATTAGTTTTAAACCTCAATAATTGTTATTTAGTGCCAGCTTTGAGCATGAACATTGTATCTGGATCTCGTTTAATTCGAGATGGCTACTCATTTAAATCCGAGAATAATGGTTGTTCTATTTATTTGAGAGATATGTTTTATGGTCATGCCCCGCTGGTCAATGGTTTATTCTTGATGAATCTCGAACGTGATGTTACACATATTCATAGTGTGAATACCAAAAGATGTAAAGTTGATAACGATAGTCCCACATACTTGTGGCACTGCCGCCTTGGTCACATTGGTGTCAAGCGCATGAAGAAGCTCCATGCAGATGGACTTTTGGAGTCTCTTGATTACGAATCATTTGACACGTGCGAACCATGCCTCATGGGTAAGATGACCAAGACTCCGTTCTCCGGAACAATGGAGCGAGCAACCAACTTATTGGAAATCATACATACCGATGTGTGCGGTCCAATGAGTGTTGAGGCTCGCGGAGGATATCGTTATGTTCTCACTCTCACTGATGATTTAAGTAGATATGGGTATGTCTACCTAATGAAACACAAGTCTGAAACCTTTGAAAAGTTCAAGGAATTTCAGAGTGAGGTTGAGAATCAACGTGACAGAAAAATAAAATTCTTACGATCAGATCGTGGTGGAGAATATTTAAGTCACGAATTTGGTGCGCACTTAAGGAAATGTGGAATCGTTTCACAACTCACGCCGCCTGGAACACCTCAGCGAAACGGTGTGTCCGAACGTCGTAATCGCACTCTATTGGATATGGTGCGATCTATGATGTCTCTTACCGATTTACCGCTCTCATTTTGGGGCTATGCTTTAGAGACTGCCGCATTCACTTTAAATAGGGCTCCGTCGAAATCCGTTGAGACGACACCGTATGAATTATGGTTTGGGAAGAAACCTAAGCTGTCGTTTCTAAAAGTTTGGGGATGCGATGCTTATGTCAAGAAACTTCAACCTGAAAAGCTCGAACCCAAGTCGGAGAAATGCGTCTTCATAGGATACCCTAAGGAAACTATTGGGTATACCTTCTACCTCAGATCCGAAGGCAAGATCTTCGTTGCCAAGAACGGGTCCTTTCTGGAGAAAGAGTTTCTCTCGAAGGAAGTAAGTGGGAGGAAAGTGGAACTTGATGAGGTGATAGTCACCCCTTCCGTACCGGAAAGTAGCGCAGCGCGGGAAGATGTTCCTGTGGTGCCTACACCGACTGGGGAGGAAGTTAATGATGATGATCATGAAGCTTCGGATCAAGTTACTACTGAACTTCGTAGGTCCACAAGGACACGTTCCGCACCAGAGTGGTACGGCAACCCTGTCCTGGAAATCATGTTGTTAGACAACGGTGAACCTTCGAACTATGAAGAAGCGATGGCGGGCCCGGATTCCGACAAATGGCTAGAAGCCATGAAATCCGAGATAGGATCCATGTATGAAAACGAAGTATGGACTTTGACTGACTTGCCCGATGATCGGCGAGCCATAGAAAACAAATGGATCTTTAAGAAGAAGACAGACGCGGATGGTAATGTGACCATCTATAAGGCTCGACTTGTCGCTAAGGGTTATCGACAAGTTCAAGGGGTTGACTACGATGAGACTTTCTCACCCGTAGCGAAGCTGAAGTCCGTCCGAATCATGTTAGCAATTGCCGCATACTATGATTATGAGATATGGCAGATGGACGTCAAAACGGCATTCCTTAATGGCTTCCTTAAGGAAGAATTGTATATGATGCAGCCGGAAGGTTTTGTCGATCCTAAGAATGCTAACAAAGTATGCAAGCTCCAGCGCTCAATCTATGGGCTGGTGCAAGCATCTCGGAGTTGGAACATTCGCTTTGATGAGATGATCAAAGCGTTTGGGTTTACACAGACTTATGGAGAAGCCTGTGTTTACAAGAAAGTGAGTGGGAGCTCTGTAGCATTTCTCATATTATATGTGGATGACATACTATTGATGGGAAATGATATAGAATTCTTGGAAAGTATAAAGGCCTATTTGAATAAGTGTTTTTCAATGAAGGACCTTGGAGAAGCTGCTTATATATTAGGCATCAAGATCTATAGAGATAGATCAAGACGCCTCATTGGTCTTTCACAGAGTACGTACCTTGACAAGATATTGAAGAAGTTCAATATGGATCAGTCCAAGAAGGGGTTCTTGCCTGTATTGCAAGGTGTGCAATTGAGCACAGCTCAATGCCCGACCACGGCAGAAGGTAGAGAAAAGATGAGTGTCATCCCCTATGCCTCGGCCATAGGGTCTATTATGTATGCCATGCTGTGTACCAGACCTGATGTAAACCTTGCCATAAGTTTGGTAGGAAGGTACCAAAGTAATCCCGGCATGGAACACTGGACAGCGGTCAAGAATATCCTCAAGTACCTGAAGAGGACTAAGGATATGTTTCGCGTTTATGGAGGTGACGAAGAGCTCGTCGTAAAGGGTTATGTCGACGCTAGCTTCGACACAGATCTGGATGACTCGAAGTCACAAACCGGATACGTGTATATTTTGAATGGAGGAGCGGTAAGCTGGTGCAGTTGCAAGCAAAGCGTCGTGGCGGGATCCACATGTGAAGCGGAGTACATGGCAGCCTCGGAGGCAGAACAGGAAGCAGTTTGGATGAAGGAGTTCATTACCGATCTAGGGGTGATTCCCAATGCGTCGGGCCCGATGACTCTCTTCTGTGACAACACTGGAGCTATTGCCCTTGCGAAGGAGCCCAGGTTTCACAGGAAGACCAGGCATATCAAGCGTCGCTTCAACTCCATTCGTGAAAGTGTTCAAAATGGAGACATAGATATTTGTAAAGTACATACGGACCTGAATGTAGCAGATCCGTTGACTAAACCTGTCCCTAGAGCAAAACATGATCAACACCAGGACGCAATGGGTGTTCGATTCATCACAATGTAACTAGATTATTGACTCTAGTGCAAGTGGGAGACTGTTGGAAATATGCCCTAGAGGCAATAATAAATGGTTATTATTATATTTCTTTGTTCATGGTAATTGTCTATTGTTCATGCTATAATTGTGTTATCCGGAAATCGTAATACATGTGTGAATACATAGACCAGAATGTGTCCCTAGTAAGCCTCTAGTTGACTAGCTCGTTGATCAACAGATAGTCATGGTTTCCTGACTATGGACATTGGATGTCATTGATAACGGGATCACATCATTAGGAGAATGATGTGATGGACAAGACCCAATCCTAAGCATAGCTCAAAGATCGTGTAGTTCGTTTGCTAGAGCTTTTCCAATGTCAAGTATCTTCTCCTTAGACCATGAGATCGTGCAACTCCCGGATACCGTAGGAGTACTTTGGGTGTGCCAAACGTCACAACGTAACTGGGTGACTATAAAGGTACACTACGGGTATCTCCGAAAGTGTCTGTTGGGTTGGCACGGATCGAGACTGGGATTTGTCACTCCGTATGACGGAGAGGTATCTCTGGGCCCACTCGGTAATGCATCATCATAATGAGCTCAATGTGACTAAGGCGTTAGTCACGGGATCATGCATTGCGGTACGAGTAAAGAGACTTGCCGGTAACGAGATTGAACAAGGTATTGGGATACTGACGATCGAATCTCGGGCAAGTAACATACCGATTGACAAAGGGAATTGTATACGGGATTGATTGAATCCTCGACATCGTGGTTCATCCGATGAGATCATCGTGGAATATGTGGGAGCCAACATGGGTATCCAGATCCCGCTGTTGGTTATTGACCGGAGAGGCGTCTCGGTCATGTCTGCATGTCTCCCGAACCCGTAGGGTCTACACACTTAAGGTTCGGTGACGCTAGGGTTGTAGAGATATGAGTATGCGGAATCCCGAAAGTTGTTCAGAGTCCCGGATGAGGTCCCGGACGTCACGAGGAGTTCCGGAATGGTCCGGAGGTGAAGAATTATATATAGGAAGTCAAGTTTCGGCCACCGGGAAAGTTTCGGGGGTCACCGGTATTGTACCGGGACCACCGGAAGGGTCCTGGGGGTCCACCGGGTGGGGCCACCTATCCCGGAGGGCCCCATGGGCTGAAGTGGGAAGGGAACCAGCCCTTAGTGGGCTGGGGCGCCCCCATGGGCCTCCCCCCTACGCCTAGGGTTGGAAACCCTAGGGTGGGGGGGCGCCCCACTTGCCTTGGGGGGCAAGTCTACCCCCTGGCCGCCGCCCCCCCATGCAGATGGGTTCCTGGCCGGCGCCCCCCCTCCCAGGGGGCCTATATAAAGGGGGGGAGGGAGGGCAGCAACACAACAGCCTTGGGTGCCTCCCTCCTCCCCTGCAACACCTCTCCCTCTCGCAGAAGCTCGGCGAAGCCCTGCCGAGATCCCGCTGCATCCACCACCACACCGTCGTGCTGCTGGATCTCCATCAACCTCTCCTTCCCCCTTGCTGGATCAAGAAGGAGGAGACGTCGCTACTCCGTACGTGTGTTGAACGCGGAGGTGCCGTCCGTTCGGCACTCGGTCATCGGTGATTTGGATCACGGCGAGTACGACTCCATCAACCTCGTTCATTAGAACGCTTCGGCTCGCGATCTACAAGGGTATGTAGATGCACTCCTTTCCCATCGTTGCTAGTATACTCCATAGATGGATCTTGGTGAGCGTAGGAAAATTTTAAAATTCTGCTACGATCTCCAACAGGGATAGCCATCTCATTTTGCGTAGTTGTACTAAAACTGAGGTGTGTGCTTTTGATTGCGCGGATAGAAACTATACGGAGACAGACATCCCGAAACGATATGGAGACAGACATCCCTGTTTGCGCAAATACGAAATACGGTTATTTAAACAGTGACAGATATTACTACTTTCCCCTGTTTCCTCTTAGAACCAAGTCCTAGATTCATGCTACAGCTTTCCCACTTTCTTCCCTGTTTGAACCAACGCTTTGAGTCAACTGTATGAACTAGCTTTACTTCTAATAATAGTAGAAGTCTAGGTGGCTTTGGAACAGCGGACGGAAGTCGAAAAGGATCCACACGAAGGGAGCTGGGGCAGTAGAGCAAGGCAGGTTTCGAAGGAATATATACCTGAGGGTTGTCGGCATGTGGCAAAGACGGCGTCGGGAGGCCGCATCTTGGCCACAATACCGCAGGGAGGAAGAAGGGGTCGGAGGCCCTCCCGAGCCGGTGCTCTCTCGGAGAGAACGGCACGGCCGCCGATCGGGACGCGCGGGCAGCCGTTGGTCTCCTCCCTCGCCGCCAACGACAGCGTGAACGATGCACCTACACCCCTGCCCCGGTCGAGGTTGTCCGGCCGGATTTGTGACCAGCCGTGAGCTGAGAGAGAGTGTGGCCACCTATGTGTTGCTTAGATCTGGAGAGCATGAGAGAGTGAACGAGAGGAACCCTAGTAAAGCAAGCGTTAAGGCTCCTGCTTTTATATATAGTGGAGTGATTTTGTTGTACCAGCTTCAAGAAAATGCGCTCCTACGTGTACCCGCGAGTGGGTGTGAGAGAACTAGTGCGTGCGTGCACCGCTTCTCTTCGTGAGAGTACAATATACTATGCCCAAAGAACGTTCGCCGCAAGAGTAATAGTATAAGTGTGTGACGTGTGAGCTAAAATAAAATGTGCGCGCCGTCTTTTGTTTTTTAGAAGTTCTGAGGGTAGGGTGTGAAGAGCACATATGTGCATGACATCTACCTGCAGATAGACGGTGGGTGCGACGTGCGAGTCTGCGAGAGGACTCGGGAGAGTCGTGACTCGTGAGGGTGCGTGTGCGTGAGAGAGAGGGGGGCACGTATCAATGCAATGCATGTGTCCGTAAATCATTATCCGACAAATGTTCGCCACAAGCCTTTTCCTGACGAACACCGTAAGAACCGTTAGATCGGCATCCGACAGTGTCAGTTTTGCCATGTCATTTAACAGAACAGCCACTCCTCCTACACACAAATCTTCCACGCGAGTGTTAGCAACTGCCGTATGTTCCCTCCGTTCCGAAATGCAGTGCATATAGCTTTATTGAAAATTCGAACCTCGCAAACTTTTACCGAGTTTTCATGTACCAAATTGCACATGTAGAATACCATGTATATATCATTTCATTCATCTTCGAGAGGTAACTATAAATATGGGTGAGGAGTCTACAAAGAAAGACCATCGTATCACCCGCAGCAATTTCAAGCATCCTTTAGTGTCGAGGAATATCATAGGAACTCTATATGATATGATTTTTATAGGATTTTTTCCTTTAGAGCCAATTGGTTCATAGGAATAGATTCATATACTCCACATTTCAAAGGAAATAAACATGATATCATTTCTATAGCTTTAGAGCCACTTGGTTCATATGAATGGATTCCTATACTCCCTTAATTTCAAAGGAAAATAAACATTAGCGTATATTCAATAGAAAAGTTCCTACGATATGAACCAAATTACATCTCTTTTCTAATCCCTCCTCATAGGAATTGAGATACATGTCATCTCTAGATTCAATAGAAAAGTTCCTATGATGTGAACCAAATGACATCTCTTTTCCAATCCCTACTCATAGGAATTGAGATGCTCCATGTCATCTCTTTCCCTGCAACTTCCATGTATACATCTTCTATTCCTAAATAGATAGTACAACCCACTAGTAGCTTTTTTCCAAAACATGCAACTATGGCACAAGAACTATATAGTGTGCCAATAACTTTGAAAGATGGTCGCTGGATGAAGCTAACCCGACAGTGCAGAGATAGGCAAATCCGAGCACTACTGGCCGTTGGATATCATCAACATTCCACTAGATCTGCCACATGTACAATTTAGAAGACTCCATGGTTGAACTTAAGCATAATGCACAAACGTCAAAACACAAGCACTTCCCCTTTGTTCTAGAATCTTCTGTATCATAATTGATTATTTTTTTCTAAATGAATTACCATTATTTGTTTTTTACTTTATGATTTACAATGCACAACCCCATGAATCTTAACATTTTTAGGAAACTAATTGATTTTGAATGAGATGAACTATAAGAACTAAACGAACATCTACATCATGCATATATGACTCAAAGCCTTACATGCTATAGTGTGTATTTATTCATAATTTGGTTTCGAAATCTCATGCGTTCAATACATGTGTACCTTACTAGTTTTGAGTAGAGTAGCAAATTTCACTCGGCCCCGGGTATATCAAAATGCAGGGCCCATGCATCATTGCCTTTCGGTCGAATCTACGTCCACAATTTTTTGTACGTACTATATCTCCACTGGTCCCCAAACCCAAAATGCTGCCTCGTTCCCGTAAAACCAAGCGGCCCACACATATTTAAGGCGTCGACTCGAAACCGTTTACTACGATGTGGCCCCGCACGCCGTAGTACTCCTACAAACCCTACCGCCGCACTCATCACCGGTTTTCTTCAAGAGGACGAGGGAGAAGCCGATTTGTAGTGGAGGCGCTTTCAAAAAAAGGATCTGTCGTGGAGACCCCTACCCTAGGGTGCCCTAGGTAGCTGCTGCACGCATCATTGTTTTCTCTTTTCTTTATGCTCTTGCGCCCTAGAGTGAAATGATGGTTGCTTCGTCCGTCCAGCTTAATGCGGGAAAGGTGGGGCTTTGTGATTTGACCCCTCATCGCTCATTATCTACTACTGCGGTGCTACGACCAGGGTGCCTCCAATTCCAACCGCTGCTCCGAACTGTAATTTGGTGCATCGCACATGGAACAAGACGGTGGATGAGCCACATGTCGACCAAAGGGGTCCTGTTAAGTGTGCTGCCATTTCGTGTGCGGACTGACCCTGCTTGAGTTGCTACGCCAACACGACAGGAGCAGCCTACCACTTGGTTTTGCTCCTTGGTGAATCCCGACTATATTGATCTAAAAAGATACATGCTGAACTACCCTCTCCGTCTCGGTTTTTTTATTTTTAGGCGTCTCGGTTTATAGGGCCTGCACGTAGGGCGGGGCTTTTCCTACGCGGTAGGCGGGGCAGTTCCGCCTAGTCGGTTTGACAGAGACGCGAGAAGACGAGGGAGTAGGATGCTGCAAACGTAGGGCTGTGTGATTTGACAGCGAGTTACTGGTGGACAGGTGGGGCCCCGTGATTTGACTTGCCATTATCATTTTAACTGCGGCGCTACGACCGGCGTGAGTCTCCCGATTCTTGACCACCTCCATACAGGTGCCTCTCCCAATGCTCCACCATGTAGTAGAGGCTGGCTCTTGCATGAGAGCCCACTTCTCCACTTTTTCCTTGCCTCTCTTTCCTCCACATATGCAAAAATGCCATGTAAAGCGCACTATTGTACTCACTTTTACTTGCTCCTACAGGTGCTTAAGCTTGCCACATAGGCATAAAGTCTGATGTGGCAAGTTAATCAAGAAGAGAGAGACTAGTTTGGTGACCCAAGGAAGAAACGGTGCTAAGCGCATGTACCTAGGTGAAAAGACAATTTTGAGTCTATAGCTAATTAAATGAAGCAAACTTAGCAACACCATTTCATTGGAAGAGGCCACTCCTTGGCAAATGCAATAAATACTAGTACTCCCTGTGTCCCATAATATAAGAACGTTTTTGGCACTACACTAGTGTCAAAAACGTTTTTATATTATGGGACGGAGGGAGTACGAAGAAAGAGATAGAGAGGAGTAAAAAAAATACACTTATAGCCAACCTTATAGCCAACCTTGTTGTAGTATGAGTGACTAAGTGATGACTATGTATGACATGCCAACATCAGATAGCCTAACGCACCGTGTTAAATCTCCAAGGGCGCGACCGCGCGAGCGACGCGACGGTCGTGGTAGGCGCGACCATGATACGGGCTGCTGGCAGCCCTTGGATTTGAGATCAAACGGTCGCATGCTAAGTTGCTGAAAATTTGCAGAATAACCCTCCAGGATAGGATATTCACCCATAGGTCTAGAATCACGCCATGCAACCGTTCGATCTCAGATCCAAGGGCTCTTGGAAGCCCGTATCATGGGAGAATGGAAAGCCACTACCCTGCCGTTCGCACGCTGGCAGTTCGCTCCTACTCGTCCCCGCACGTCCTTCAAGACTACGGCGGTTCGCTCCTAGTCGTCCCGTCCATTCACATTACGGCAGTTCCACTAATCCTAACCCTCCTCCCAAATTCATGGCGTTCCAAATCTACACGATCGGCGGTGAGTACAAGGTTAGAACCATCACCGGCGATGAGTTCGACGTCATCTACACCCGTTCTTCCGCGACGGTGAAAGGATGCCTTTCTCGCTTCAGACGCTTGTTCGAAAACTCAGATGATGAGTGGGTCGCCGGGCTAGATGTTGAGTACACCACAGTCCTAGGACGAGAGAAGGATCTAAAGGACGAAGAGAGGAAGAAGCCCGCCGTGATCCAGGTTTGCGTACATAATGTTTGCTTGGTCTACCACATATGCCATGCTGACGTTGAGTGCCAGGATTTTAAGAACTTCCTCAAGGAAAAAACAGTGAAATTCGTTACTGTAGACTTTAAGAACGACAAAGAAGTCCTGGGTCGGATAGGCCTCGTTGTAGGCAACCCCTTCGACCTCCAGAAGAATCGGCTGGTGCCCTCTCGTCAGCCTTCAATGCTGACCCTGGCAGGAGCCATGGTTCATCCTTCGTACCGTAAACTGGAGAAACCTCATTACACATTTCATCGTCATGCCTGGCAGCGGAATGTACTAGATATAGACCACATCCACTACGCTGCAATGGATGGCTACCTTTGTTTCAATATCTACAAGGGTTGGATGAAGAGCAACAGCCAAGTGTGCGGTTCAAGCAAAGAAGTATCGGCCAAGAGGAAGAGGGACAAGGACGAAGTCGAGGACGTGGACGAGGACTCCGAGTAAGGTGGCAGTGTCGTTCCTCATGGTGGTTCTAAACTTCTAATGCAGTGTCTACCGGATTAGTTGCATAGTTTAATTTCAGGTGTGCTTAGTTTAATTTGAGGGGTGTGTTGTGCTGAGCCCCCAGCAGAACTATGTTATGTTTCTTCTCGTTACTTTAACTCTTCAGTATGTACATACTACTAGTATTTCTTTAATAGAATTTAGCACCCCAATTAAGCATGTACTAGCTTTTTTAATAGTACTATATGCATAATTTGGCGACGAGCGCTCTCTATATGTACCACCTTTTTTTTAATTTCTATTTTTGCTCCATGGCGCAATCCATCATTAGTACTACTGTACAAAAGTATACATTTTTTAAAAGGCTAGAGTACTGTTCATCACATATATAGCCAGTTAAATTCTTAACCTAGAACGACGTGCATGCCATGTAGTAAACCGATACGGAGGAAGTATAGTAAAAATAAGGTGATTTTACCGAGCGATCGGCGGGGGAGAATGGCCTGTCATGCGGTCCCACGTGTCATGATGTACCAAGGCGATGCGCGTGTCCCTCTTGAGGCAGAAGCAATACTACGTGGTTTGAGATGATGGTGAACTGAAGTGTGAAATAATGGTTGCTTCGTCCGTCTGGGAAGGTGCGGCATTGTGATTTGACGTCTCATTGCTCATTACTAGTACTGGGCCGGTACGAGTGGGGTGCGTCCCCCCTGCTGTTCTGCACTGTTATTTGGTGCTTGACACGTCGACCCGGTTGCTATATGTCCCACATGTCGGCGACAGGAAGTACAGAATTCATGAAAGGGAGCGTCGACGGAGGAGTATACTACAGAATTCATGAAAGGGAGCGACTTAGTTTTGGAAAAATCTGTTTTTACGGAGTACGTACCCACTAGGGTTTATAGGGCTCATCTAAAAACATTCGTTTTTCCGTTTGATAAGTCTCAATTCTACTATAGTAGTAGTAGTACCATTACATGTTGGATTTCGAGGTGCGTTAGATCACCCGACGTAAGCAGTGTCAAGAGGAAACTAACCAATGCATGTACAAGTTCATGAAAATTTAGTGGTCATTCATGCATTCGTTCTAATTAATGCCTCGGTAAACATAACTTCTTGAGAAAAACGAGCATACTAATTACTTGTGCAAACTACGAAATTAATTCGACCACTCACCGTCTACCTTGGTTGGAGAGATTTTGAAATTGAGCCATAAACTGGAAAGGAGGGAGTAGTAACTTTTGTCTCGATTACTATTTGTGGCCTTGTATAGATGCAAAATGTATTTTTTAGAGTGGCCTTGTATAAGTAAATGGATGGAGTACTAACCAAAGTACGTAGTAGGGACGAGGAGTAAACGGAGGGAGTAGTAAAATTTTCTCCTCGTGCTGCGAGCCACCGCGCGCGTGGGCGAGGGAGCGGGCGTAAAGGCGTACAATAGTAGTAGTAGTAGTACTACTACTTGTAAGCAAGCTTCACCTCATCCTGCGAGCCACCGCGCCCGTGGGCGGGGGAGACGGCGTACTAAGCAAGCTTCTCCTCGTTCTGCGAGTTGACGGGGCACATCAAAAGTACTCCAGTGTATAGAGCCTTGCCTCTAAGGTAGGCCCCACATGGTTTGCCTCTTTTTTTAATTTAACATAATGCGTCAAGTCACAATTTGTTTGTTCACCCGTGGTAGACGATCCTCCCTTCACCAAGTGGACAACCAGTACACGCGCCAAATTACCACGTGGGCTGCCTTTTTCGTACAGAAATGAGCTCCAATGTGTACCCGCGCGGGTGTGGTTGGGAAAGAGACGGGAGTACGTGCGCCGTGCGTGCACCTCTTCTCTTCGTGCACGTCCCCCACCTACGTGGGTGTGTGTGAGAGAGATACAAACCTAGAAATAATGCGCCGTCCATCCCAATGCCTCCGCCCAGTCCGACCACCAGTCACCACCACGCCCCACTCCTCCTCACCTTATCTCTCATCTTTCTCCCTCCATTTTTATATACAAGGGGCCACTATCAAAATTATAATTTGCAGATATACAAGGCCACTAACACTAATCGATGCAATATTAATGGTGTTTGCCTCGTGGTACTAGCAAAGGAGGACATTAATTATCCCTTGCATGCATGCGGGAGTTTGTAAAAAATGCATCTTGATGTTCCGTGCAATGCACGGGCATCTTGCTAGTCCATGAAAACAACACATGGCAAAATTCCACGGCGAACGAGGGATTTGAATCTGTTGGGAGGGGCTGTTTGGATCTTGCCCGAGGTAGCCAAAATATTGGCGACCCTTTTGTCCACCGGTGCCTTTGCCACCGATGAACGAGGAATGGCTCGGGTGCTCATGCTGTCATGCATCCTCCAGCGCGCACGTTGGAGACGAGCTCGCACGAGCTGTGTTTTTTTGTCCCACAACGCCGCCCGAGCCGCCCGCAGACCGACCGGCGACCCGCAAATTACGCCATCCAACCGTAGCCGCACACATTATGACAGCAACTCAACCAACCGGACGAAATTCACGCAAACACGTAGACAAACTGAGATTTCATATAAACAACGATGGAAATCATGTAAAATACCGGATTTTCATACAAACATGATGGATTTCATTACATTCAAATGAACTACGCGGTGCTAGTTCTGGACAGCACAGGTATATAATACCTGGCCTAAATGGTCGCCCTCCGATTGATTTGTGTTCCTCATGTCCGGCAGCACGATCACCGGACTTCCGGGAGCCCCGGAGGTATATGCTTCAGCGCAAAGGACGGCTCGCTTCCCCACTGCCCAACTGATATCATTGGCTGGTGCCGAAGATGATGGTGGCCGGCACCGGTTCGAGTTCATCAGCGGCCACTACTTCGCCATGGCCGGCACCGGCTCGAGTTCATCCTAACATTCCCCTCTTCCGTGGAGCCCATGCAGGGTCGATGAAGGTCCTCGCAACAAAAGGATCCAGCAAGACACCTGCTGTGTACGCCGGCGTCGCCTCTGCGGTGGCCTTCATGGGACCCAAGCGGCAGCGACCTCCCGTGTTCTACTTTTCCTCGATGATGGCGGCGGACGCGGAGGCGCTGGCCACCGACTCATCGCTCTCCGCGCATCCGGCTTCTGTCGCTGCTTGCATGGCGCGGCCGCCGGCATGGGAGTCTCGGCCACAGAAACGGGAGACGCGGTACGAGGCGGCGGCTTGGACGGCAGCAACGACGCACGTGCGCCGCTCCTCGTCGAGCTGGCCTGGAGCGGCGAGTTGCTGAACCGCGCGCCGGCTTGGGGCGGCAACTGGCTCCGTCGGGCGAGGGGAGGGAGGTGGATCAGCGAGCTGCATAGCTCGTATCCGGCGGGCTACCCAGCCGGCTTGGATGCGGAATAACTACTCTTCGTAAGCAATTGTAAGAGTGGACAAAATGGTGGAGGAGATAGGGGAGCGGCGGAGGTGTGCGATTCTTGGCCGGTGTTTGGCCTCGTTTAAATAGGATATTAAATAGATGGCGGATGGGAGGAGCTCGGCCAGCGTTGCGTTTAATGCCGGCCCGGTCATGAACAGACGTGTGTCCAGAGTGGGTTTCTCGGCTTCCACACGGGTGGGTTTCATGGAGGCGTTTGAATGCGGCACGGAGGCGTGTTCAGCCGGGCGTGCCGCGAGTGGCGCCCTCGACTCTGACCTAGGACACCGTGTCGTTCTTCCACTGACGTGTGGGCTCTTTGGGTGCATGGCCTGCATGTCAGTGACCCAACGTAGGCAACGCGAAGTTAGAGCAAGCACCTATGATGGTGGTGTAGGGGAAGTGCGGTCTTCAGGTACAGACCTACGTTCAATATCTTCATTTAGGCTTGCTGTTTCTTGAGAATCATGTGGAGAGGATGAAATTGCATTCTTTATAAGAGTATTGCGTCTCATATTAACCCGCGCATGTGACTGTCTCATCATAAGCGATAGACGCAGGATACACAAGAACAGTAGTTTGATGTAAGAACATGGTGTGATAGGCAGATGTAGTATGTACCAAAAACAGGAAGGCGTGTCATATTCACATGTATAATGTGTAAGCTAAGGAGATGCAATTTAACAAATTAGGAGCATTAATGAGGGATACACAAGAAAAGTAGTTTGATGTAAGAGCATGGTTAATAGAAAGACGTAGTATGTACCAAAAACAGGAAGGCATGTCATATTCACGGGTATAATGTGTTAACTAAGCAGATGCAATTTACCCTAATTAGAAGCATTACAAGGTAGACACCATATGCAACATGCAACCACATATCACACTGCCAAGTAAGAGCAAGCACCTGCGATGGTGGTGTGGGCGAATTGCGGTGATCAACTAGAGAGCTACGTTGATTATCTTCATTTAGCCTTGCTGTTTCTTGAGAATCATGTGGGGAGGATGACACTACACTCTTTAAACGAGTAGGGCATCTCACAGTAACCCACTCGGGTGACTGTCTCATCATAAGTGATTGACGAGGGATACAAAAGAGCATTAGTTTGATGTACGAACATGGTTAATAGACATATGTAGTATGTATCAAAAACAGGAAGGCATGTCATTATCAAAGGTATAATGTGTAAAGTAAGCAGATGCAATTTAACCAAATTGGAAGCAATACGAGCTAGACACCATATGCAACATGCAACCACATTTGACAGCGCGAAGTTAAAGCAAGCACCTGGGATGGTTGTGTGTGGCAATTGAGATCATCAACTGCAGAGCTACGTTTACTGTCTCCAACTGCTGACACTGCACCCATTAGAGCGCTGAAACGCTTAGTGCTTATCTTTGAATTACACTGGAGCGACTTCTGTCTTTTCTTTTCTGCATTCATCAACACTGCGTCAGAGTCTGAAATACCCATGCATAAAAAAACAATAGTGTGAGTATGGGTGAAGTGTGTGCACAATTAGTACAGTGTAAAGGTAGCAGATAGCAGGTCGGTGAGAAATAAATGACGGGAGACATATGATAGCTCTACAACATGCATGGCACACTAAATTACTACAGGAATCTATGAAAATAACAGTCGACTGAAAGCAAATAGGTCAGTCCATTTTTTTCTGCATCGTCCGATGTACAAAGAACGGGCAGATCGCCTTCATCTACCTCCAGCCAGTCAGTGTTGACGATCTTCCTCGAAATGCCAGCGACCACCGGCCCAGTATTCCTCCCCTGCCTGCGCCCTCCCCTCGACCTCACCGCACCGCCGTGCTTGGCACCGCGCCCCCCGGCCATCCATTCAAGCCCCGCCGACCTCCAGATCGGGTGCAAGCAGCTCCTGCGCCCCACACCCCTATGATAGACACCGATGCGCCGCTTCCCGGGGAACAGACGGACTAGGTGCTCCGCGCGCCTAAGCGGGTGCTGCTTCTTTTAATTGCGGTTCGACTGACCCTGAATTGAAATCCAGGCGGGCTACTGACCTCTAGCAAAGGTGAAATAGTAAAAGGGAGGAAACCTTGTGCATTTAGTATCACGAAGAAGATGCAGTAAGAAGCGCTCAACTAGTTTCTTTCGTGGGATGAATACGGTGTGAGCGGAGACGTAAGATTTGCACGAATAAGGGAAGAGGAGTACCTCTTTCTGCTGGCAGTGCTGTGTCCTCCTTCTGTTTTTCCGACGATCTTCTTGTTGTTCGCCGGAAACCAGAAGTTGTGGAGGACGGTGCAGCCTTGGACGACCCCATGGCCAAGTCGTTGAGTGTGGTGCGGTGGCCGTCTGTCGGCGGCGGGGAAGCAGATCCGAGGCGGCGAACGACGGCGTAACGGGAACAGCTCCGGTGCGGTGGACGGTTGCGACAGTGGAGCCGCAGCAGAGAGGCGCAGGACGGCGTGGTCGGAGTGGTTCTAGTACGGCGCACGTCGGCGTCGGCGTCGTGGAGGCAGCTCTGCCTCGGCTTCAGCTGCTATGTCCTTGAGGGCGTTGCGGTTGCGGTTGCGTTGGACGACGACGTCGGGGTACCGGCTCCGGCGTGATGGAGGAGGGCGGCGGTGGATTGGCCGCTCTGGGGTGGAGGACGGAGGAGGCTGGGGTTTCGCGGCTGGTGGAGAGGGCGTTTTCGCGCCCACGGAGTATGAATGGGGAAACGGAGGGAGGCAGGGAACTAAGGGGGAACAATGTTTCGGTTTGAGACGCGCTTGTTTGAAATTTGGGGAAAGTTACAAACTTTGCCCCCATCTAAAATTTTGGACATATTGCGGGTTGGGGGTAGGACAGTCATGTCAGGTGTCCCAAATGTGGGCGGGATAGATTTTGGCCGAGCGCATGGGTAGGCGCCCACGGCGTATGAATGCTTCTCGGAGGCGGTTGAGACCGGCGTCTTGGTGAAGTTACAAACCTACCCCGGGTTAGACCTTTGGACATTGGGCCGATAGGCTACACGGGCCAGAGTCAGGACATCAATTTCCTACCACCAAAACATTAGTCTCGCGCGGTTTCGGGTGACCAGAGGCCTATTTGGCGCTTCGTTCAATATTTGGGAGCAGAAGCATTAACGTTTTTGGTTCTCTTGAATTGAACTTTCAGGATTTGTCAAACTTCACAAATCTTTACCCTTGAAAATCATAAAGCTACGATTATTTTGGAATGAAGGGGATACATTTGAATATACATTGTACACGAGTATATATTAAAAAATATGCAACTTACCTCAGTTCATGCATGGTTCCAGATATAATCTCCTTGGTTGCAAAAAAAAGTTAGGTATGCGTATGAATATATATAGCATGTTCAAACTCACAACAAAGATTGATGCCCCCTTTTACATCTGATTTACAAATGCCATTATCTCGGGTTCAAATTGATGAATGCACTTCCTATGAATTCGAATCTTCGAAACCCCCTTTATGTTGAATTCGACATGTATTCTGTTTCGTAGCTAGCAATTTGGAATGTATCCATGCAAGTGACAAATGTATAAAGTGCTTCACACTAACAACATGGAGTGCACTAATTAATGTTTATATATGAATTGCAAAAGCATCCATTGCCTGTATTTCAAACCGCAATTTGCAATTTATGATCTCATCCAAAAATAATAATGCCATTTATATTTTAATTTAATGCGTAGAACCGCCTTTTACACGTAGATGCACTATGCATCGCCCCGTTCTCACAAACGCATTATATATCTCTCTATCTAACGCATAAGTGCACACACTTTATATGCATCGGCATTTCTCTTTCACACATGCTCACAATCTCTCTAAGGGTGTCGGGGTGTCTCACGCACATGCTCTCTCTGTTTCTCTCTCTCTCTTTCTGACTGCTATGTACCACTCTTTTCACTAATCTCAGTTG
This sequence comes from Triticum aestivum, assembly GCF_018294505.1. Lineage (NCBI taxonomy): Eukaryota > Viridiplantae > Streptophyta > Magnoliopsida > Poales > Poaceae > Triticum > Triticum aestivum. Next base: position 111,498,597 of record NC_057814.1, read on the forward strand.
AAAAACACTATTTCTCACACATGCATATATACACATGCACGGTCTCTACTAGACCTCTATACGCACATATTTGTGCCTACGTGTCTCCCGCACGCACATTATCTTTAGGCCTCTCTCGCACACATTGCACCCCCGACACACCTCTCTCTTAGTAGTTGGCATATATGATTTCATCATATCATTCGGTAGGATATCCCTGGCTGTTAGGCTGGATGGTAATACGAGGGAAAGTTTTACCCTAGTTCGGATCGGACCCTTGCAGTTGAAGAAAGAGCCTACTCCTGGTACTGTATATTAGTGATAGGGGTGTGTACAAAGTACACGTGAATACCAGGCATTGTGCGTGTGTGTGTATACTATCGACGAACTAGCCCCCAAGCTTGTATAACATACTAAGGGACTAGGGTTACAAATCATATATAGTCGTCTTATCACCAATGGGGATAGAGTCCTCCGCAACTCTGGTAGCTTCGTGTTGTACGCCGAGTCCTCCACATGGGTCTTCGTTTAACACGTCTCGGTCCAACCTATATGTGGCGCAGGATGGAACCGACCCATGAGTCTAATAGACCGATTTTCGTCCATACGCAATTTGCAAAATTCATGATCTCATCCAAAAATAATAATGCCATTTATATTTTAATTTAATGCGTAGAACCGCCTTTTACACGTAGATGCACTATGCCTCGCCCCGTTCTCACAAACGCATTATATATCTCTCTATCTAACGCATAAGTGCACACACTTTATATGCATCGGCATTTCTCTTTCACACATGCTCACAATCTCTCTCAGGGTGTCGGGGTGTCTCACGCACATGCTCTCTGTGTTTCTCTCTCTCTCTCTTTCTGACTACTATGTACAACGGAATCTAGCTCACGATACGTCTCCATATTTTGTTAATGACACTGACGGACTTTGCATTTGATGCGTGCTCCGTATTTTGTTGACGACACTTACGGTCATTGTATTTGAAGCGAAAGCACGATATGGTCACTGGACTTCAGAATAAGCTTATCACGGTCACCACGTACATTTTGTCGTGCTAACCAACATGTGGTTGGATGGTTAGAGGACAGTGGTTTCTCGAGCCCACCAAGGTTAAAGTCCCGGTGCTCGCATTTATCTTGTGTTAATTTCAGTATTTTCCGGCGATGTACGTTCAGTGGGAGGAGACGTTCCACTCGACTAAGAGGCACCTATGGTGACTTTGTAAAATCTCAAGATCATATATGCTGGCCCACTCTCTCGAAGGTGCTCATAGGGGTAGTGTTCGCGTGTGTGCGCTTATAGCGGTGAGTGCTTGCGCGTATATATGAGCTCTTGCGTCTGTACCGTGTTAAACAAATACATATCATGATTATACGGTCACTGGCTCACCCGTACAACTCCGTATTTTGTTGATGACAATCAATTGACCAGTCAAACATTCCACGCGGCGCAACTAGTGTTGCACCATCGGGGCGCATAACCGTGGGGCCCACCTGTCAGCCCGTATATGAAAGAAAGAAATGGTAGTTTGAGTCTGTACTGTGTTAATAAAATAGGAGTACATTTTAGGGTGATCATACGGTCACTGGCTCACCATACAGCTTCGTAATTTGTTGATAACACGATCAATTGACCAGTCAAACTGTCCACATTCAGCAGCGCACATTACCATAGGGCCCACCCGTCAGCGCGTATATGAAGGACAGAAATGGTAATAAATTAGTGGTCGGTGGGTATTCGAAGTCGTGAGACCTCTGGTTGGTAGTCATCGGCGGTTGGGGGCGTTCATTGGGCGGTGGGGTGGGGATCCCCGGAGAAAAAGCTCGGCGGGGAGGGGGGGGGGGGCTAGAGGGATAGCTGGTGCGGCGGCGGACCGGCGGTGGGTAGTGGTTTCGGGGAGGGCGGGCCGGCCGCGGGCGGCGGGGGCTGGCGGTTCGGCCGGTGGTGGCTGGCGGCTCAGGGAGGGTGGAGTTTGATGATAAACTGGAGGCCCTTGATTTCGTATCCAACAGCTGGAAAATCTAATGACCATAGATGAAAAAGTCAGTCGACTGACGTGTAGCCTCACCCCGCACGTACACATGCACGCACGCATGTAGGCGTGCAACACTGACACGTACACACGCACGCATGCTGGCGTGCAACACTGACACATACACATGCACTCACGAACACACGCACGTACGCACCCATGCATGCAACACTGAAACGTACCCTTGCACGCACGCAACACTCGCACGCCTGCATGCACACAGCAGACGACGCAAGACACACGCTCAACCTATACGTGCATGCACCCTTTGTTAAGGACATGGATTGTTACGGGTATTAATCAATCTTATCTGTGATAAGCAGAACATTGATGTTTGCAGCGGTCTTTATGAATCACAACGTATCGAACGGGCTATCAACATAGTAGGCTTATCTACATGAAAAAGATGACGTCACACTCAATGAACAATCATCGGTTTATGAAATGCCCGCTTCTGACCGCCCTGGCCCACCAAAGGTTCCTCTGCGATCCAAAGTATCAGGTAGGCTATATGTATTTGATCAGACCACATATTGAACTTGTATTTATGTATGTGCCTTACAAGTGTATCTTCTTCTAGGCTAACTGTTTGAAGAACAAAACCAACCGTTCTAAAGTGAAATTCCAACAGACAACAGGATCTCGTAGCTATATTGCACACTGCGAGACTCTTGTAAATAGCTGCTACTTCCTTCTTTTTTTGTGCCATATTATCGTATCTATATTGACTTGTTCCAAATACAGAGGAAAGCCCGTGTGGACCAAAAAGAACCTGAACCGAATGCAGTGCAAATCTTCAAGGATTGCCACACAAGCAAGATGAAGGGCATGAGCACACCAGTTCAAGCCGCTGTTGTAAGTCCTTACTCCTCCTGCCTTGAACTGATTGGTACTGTGATGTGTTCATTTAACTACTTGGTTTGCAGCCAATGTCAGTTACTCTGTTCACTTTTATTCACAGTTGTCTTTGTTAGATGTGTATAGTCTCTCTTGCACTTTACCATACACATGTATCTGTACTGGCCCTTGGCCCTGCTGTGAATGAAGTTGCCCATTCCTAACATGGTATTAGATGCTCAGGTTCCTCTCCCGCTCCCGCACGCTCGCAGCTCCGTGCGGCCTCGCTCCCCCATCGCCGGTCTAGCTCCCCCGTCGCCGGCCTCCCTCTACCTCGTCGCCGGCGCCAGCCACCTCCTCCCTCGCCCTGGCTCTCTCCCTCCCCGCCGCCACGCCGTCTCGCCCCGGCCTGCGCTGCCCTGAGCTCGGCCGCGGCCTGCCGTCGCTGTCCCGCGCCGCCCCGAGCGTGGCTACGGCCTGTCGTTGCCGCCTCGCGCCGCCCCGCGCCTTCCCGTGCTCGGCCGTGGCCGGCAGCCACCTCCCCGCGCCTCCCCGCGCCCGGCCGCGACCTCCCCGCGCCCTGCCGCCCCTGGCCGCCTCCTGCTGGAGCCGGTGCTGCCCAGGGCCGGCCCCTCCCACGCTCGCCCTCCCCCCCCCGCTTCCTCCATCGGGGCTGGATCGAGCCAGCGCGAGCCCGATCTGGATCGGGGTCACCTGTAGCAGGCTACTATAGCAGTTGACAAAAAAAAGAGCTCCTCATGTCTTCTTCGGGCTATGTCGTCGTTCCTCGGTGCTCGGTGATCTTCGATGGGACCAACTATGTCGAGTTTGTGGGGTTTATGTGTATCCACATGCGCGGTCTCCTTCTGTGGGGTGTTCTCTCTAGCGAGGTCCCCTGTCCGCCTTGCCCTGTTGCTCCTGTGGCTCCTACCCCGCTAGCACAGTCGGTTCTTGCTGCTGATGCTTCTCAGGCTGATCGCGATGCTGCCAAGGCTCTCGATGATACTGCAGTTGATGCCTATGATCAGCAGATGTCAGCCTATTCGGATGCCGTTTCTGCCTATCGTGATGATCTGTCTGCTTACACTCAGTGGTGCAATGATGATGCTCGTGCTGCTGCTGTTCTTACTGCGAGTGTCCTTCCTCAGTTCGCCTCGGAGTTCATGGGACTTACAGTTGCAGCGATGTGGTCTTATCTCTGTCAGCGCTATCAGCCCTCTGGTGATGCTCTCTACCTATCTGTGGTGCATCAGGAGCATGCATTCCAGCAAGGTGATTCCTCTGTTGATGAGTTCTATTCACAGTGCTCTACCATCTGGCGTCAGTTTGACTCTCTTCGGACCGTCGTTTGTGGAACTTGCTGTTGCTGTCAGACTACACGGTCCGATTTGGAGTTTCAGCGGGTTCACGAGTTCTTATCTCGTCTTCGCCTTTAGTTCGAGCCTCGCCGTGCTCACCTGCTCGCTCGTGGTCGTGTTCCTATCTCGGAGGTACTTGCTGAGCTTCGTGGTGAGGAGACCCGCCTACGCTCTACTGGGTTACTTGTGGTTCCATCAGTGTTGGCCGCCCGAGCTCCTATGCCACCTGCTCGCCTCACCACTCCACCGCTCCTGCCTACTCCTTCAGGGGGGTGGGTCGTCCTTCTTATGTTGAGAGGGGCCGGTCGCGCCATGACACCTTCTGTGGCTACTGCTCTCGGCCAGGTCACCTAGAGTCTGATTGCCGTGAGCAGAAGCGAGACCTGAGGCGCTCCTCTTCCAGTGGGACTCCTGGATCCTCCTCGACCCCGTCACTCACTGACCAGGACATTATGAGGCTCAAGCATCTCTTAGCTTTCTCAGGCTCTTTGTCGACCGGTTCCGCTGCTGTTGTGACTGCAGCCATTGCTCCACCACCGCAGGCATCTACACAGTCAGGTACATCTTCGTGGGTTCTGGATTCTAGAGCCTCTTTTCATATGTCTTCTGATTCTTCCATGCTGTCTTCTCTCCGACCTCTTGATTCGCCTGTTAATGTTCTTACCGCTGATGGCACACCTCTTCCTGTTGCTAGCTGTGGTCTTCTTTCCACTCCATCTTTTTCTGTTCCTAGTGTTTCACATGTTCCTCACCTCACCATGAATCTTTTTTCCGCTGCCCAACCTACTGATTCTTCTTGTCGTGTCATTCTTGATACCGACTCTTGCTCCATTCAGGATCGTCACACCAAGGCTTTGGTTGGTGCTGGCCCCCGGCGCCGTGAGTCAGAGGACCTTTGGGGGCTTGACTGGCTTTGTGTTCCTTCCGCTGCCACCACTTCAGTCAGCTCCCATGCTCTTGCTGCCTCTTCGTCTGCGTCCTTCCAGCAGTGGTATCATCGCCTTGGTCACATATGTGGCTCTCGCTTGTCTTCTTTAGTTCGTCAGGGCCTCTTAGGGTCTGTATCTGGAGATGTTTCTCTACATTGTAATGGCTGCAGACTTGGCAAACAGACCCAGTTACCTTATCCTACCAGTGAGTCGGTATCTCAGCGTCCTTTTGACTTAGTTCATTCTGATGTATGGGGTCCTGCTCTGTAACACCCACGATGCGGCTATATCTCCCACGTGTCGAGGCACGACTTAGAGGCATAACCGCATTGTGGTTTTGTCGCAAGAAGGGTCATCTTCACACAATCCCATGTAATGAACAAGAATAGGATAAAGAGTTGGCTTACAATCGCCACTTCACACAATACATTAATTAAACATACATCAACCAGGGTACACACATAGGTCCGATTACGGAACCAAAAGAAAAGAAGACAACCCCAAATGCCAGATCCCTGATCGTCCCAACTGAGCTCCACTACTGATCATCAGGAAACGAAACATAGTAACGACCAAGTTCCTCGTCGAACTCCCGTTAGAGCTCGGTAGCATCACCTGCACTGGTATCATGGACACCTGCAACTGTTGGAAGTATCTGGTGAGTCACGAGGACTCAGCAATCTCACACCCGCGAGATCAAGACTATTTAAGCTTATGGATAGGAAAGGGTAGTGAGGTGGAGCTGCAGCAAGCACTAAGCATATATGGTGGCTAACATACGCAAATGAGAGCGAGAAGAGAAGCAACGCAACGGTCGAGAAGCTAGAAGTGATCAAGAAGTGATCCTGAAACTACTTACGTTCATACATAACCCAGACTGTGTTCACTTCCCGGACTCCGCCGAAAAGAGACCATCACGGTTGCACACTCGATTGATGCATTTTAATTAAGTCAAGTGTCAAGTTCTCTACAACCGGACATTAACAAATTCCCATCTTCCACATAACCGCGGGCACGGCTTTCGAAAGATAATACCCTGCAGGGGTGTCCCAACTTAGCCCATTGTAAGCTCTCACGGTCAACGAAGGATATTCCTTCTCCCGGGAAGACCCGATCAGTCTCGGAATCCCGGTTTACAAGACATTTCGACAATGGTAAAACAAGACCAGCAAAGCTGCCCGATGTGCCGACAAATCCCGATAGGAGCTGCACATATCTTGTTCTCAGGGCAACACCGGATGAGACTAGCTACGAGTAAAACCAGCCCTCAAGTTTCCCCAAGGTGGCCCCGCAGGCAGCTCGGTTCGGACCAACACCCGAAGGAGCACAGGCCCGGGGGGGGGGGGGTTAAATAAAGATGACCCTCGGGCTCCGGAAACCCAAAGGAAAAAGGCTTAGGTAGGCAAATGGTAAAACCAAGGTTGGGCCTTGCTGGGGGAGTTTTATTCAAAGCGAACTGTCAAGGGGGTCCCATAAATCACCCAACCGCGTAAGGAACGCAAAATCAAGGAACATAACACCGGTATGACTGAAACTAGGGCGGCAAGAGTGGAACAAAACACCAGGCATAAGGCCGAGCCTTCCACCCTTTACCAAGTATATAGATGCTTTAATTAAATAAGAGATATTGTGATATCCCAACATAAACATGTTCCAACATGGAGCAATCTTCAACTTCACCTGCAACTAGCAACGCTATAAGAAGGGCTGAGCAAAAGCGGTAACTTAGCCAAGCAACGGTTTGCTAGGAAGGGTGAAAAGGTTAGAGGCTGACATGGAAAATTTGGGAGGCATGGTAAACAAGTGATAGGTAGCGCAGCGTAGCGATAGAACGAAGCAACTAGCAAGCAAAGATAGAAGTGATATCGAGGATAATGGTCATCTTTCCTGAGATCCCGCAAGGAAGAAGAACGAGTCCATGAAGAAGACAAACGGACGTAGTCGAACGAATCCTCACAACTCCGGAACGAAACCGAAGCTAACGAGAGAAGCAAACCGGAAAGAAGCAAACAACATGGTAAACAACCATCACAGAAACATGGCATGATGCACAATCAAGTATGATGCATGTCCGGTTTAAAGAGGCATGGCATGGCAAAGTGCACAAACAATACTACAAATTAAGTGGAGCTCAATATGCAACGAGTTGCATATTGACGAAACACCACATGACTCATTAAGTTCTCTCTCGGTTATGTACCCAACAATATTAAATGTTGATTAACTTGGCAAGTGGTGAAGCATAAGTAAACTAACTATTTAGGCAAGTTTAAATGAGGCCGGAACAACAAATAACAATTTCGGAAAATCCTCATATGCATATTTTGGAATTGGTACTGTTCTGTCCTAAAGCATATTTTATTGTTGTTAAACAGGAAAATAAAGTGCAACATGTTAATCTATGCATTTTCCTACCCCATTTACATATAAATTTTATTTAAAATGGAGCTACGGTTATTTAGTTATGAAATAAATCATTTTAACATGGCATTATGCAAATTAATTCAAACCGCACATTTAAACATTTTAAACATGGATGAAAATCACATATTATGAAACTAGATAAAATTCTAAGCATTTTTCATATTTAAAATCATTTTAAACTGATGCACCATTTGTGAGTTATTAAATGCATGATCTAGAGGGACTTTTCTGCAATACAACATTCTCTGGAAATTAGACAAATTCGCAGCAGGAAAAAAACAAATATGGGCCGAAACTGCTGGCCCAACAGTGCACAGGGGGGGCGCTGGATCTGATGCTCACCATGGGCTTGGCCCGTTTGGTGGAGGACGAAGCAGCAGGCCGGCGTGGCATGCGGCTGGGCCTTGACGAGGCTGTGACAGGCGCGGTCGACGACGGGGTCAACGCGGGAGAGGCGCTCGCTTGGCCAGACCGAGCAGGCGAAGCAGAGGTTTGCGGGCGCGGGGACGTGGCCGGCGACGCGGTCAACGGGCACGGGCGACACCTCGCGGGACTTGGCGCGGTCGCGGACGAGGGCACTTTTCCGGCCGGATCACGCCGGATCCCGCGGGAACGGAGCGAGGGTGAACAGGATCCATGAACGAGCAGTCGAGGCAGGCTGCTGTTAACTGAAGAAAAGACAGAGTGTTCAGAGAGCTTGGAGAGCGACAGGAAAAGGTAGAGGACGGGGGAGAAGAAAGAAGGGGAACAGGGCAGCACTGCTGGGGTGCTCACCGATGACGAGGCATCCGGCGAAGCGGTGGTGACGAGGGGCTGAAGCTGGCGGTCAATCGGGGCGGCGCACGAAGCAGAGGAGGTGCAGACAAACAGCGGCGCAGCTGCACAGGGCTCCCGCGACGCGGAGGCTTGGCGCGTGGATCAACAAGGGCAGCAGCGATGGCGATGGAAACATGCATCTCGTCCCCCCCGATCGATGCAGAGGAAGCGCGCGGTGGCGGCGGCGCCGGGAACTTGATGGGGCGGTAGAGCCGCAGGACGTAGGGGGTGCAGCTTGGCGCGGGACTTGGCGAGGCGGAGGGCGTTCTCCGGATCCGTGGCGGCGCTAGGTGCAGGACGACGAAGGACGCCGACGAGCTTGCTCCGGGACGAGGCGGCCATGGCGGGGCATGCTCCTGTTCTCCCTGAAGAAAGAGAGAGAGACCGCGGGGTGAGGGAGATAGAAGAACCAGGGGAAGAAGGAAAAGAGAAGGAGAGGCAGGGTGCGGCGCGGGGACGGCCTGGTCCTGGTCGGTGCTGCTTCCGATCCATCCTGGATCGAGGCACGGGAGGAGGAAACGAGGCGCAGAGGGCATCAGGCTCCAGATCGATGCGAGGAAGGGCGGCCTTGGAGGAAGAAGGTTGCGAGGAGGCGTGGGCGCGGAGGAGCTCCACTCCTCTGGATCGAACAGGGAGGAGGAGGCGCTCGATGGCTTGGCTGGGCGAGGGGATCGAGGGAGATTGAGTGAGGGGATCCCGATGTGGAAGATGAGACACGGGGTGGCGGCGGCAGAGAAAGGATGGATGGGAGATCTCCCTAAAATTTAGGGTTTGATCTGATTTGGTTAGGGGCTGCCCACTATATATAGTAGGTGGCTAATATGAGAGGGGATTAGCCCCTAGATTTTTATCGGACGGCTTCGGGTGGTCTAAACAAAGAACGGATGATGTTTAGGATAACTCGGGATTGTTCCGGACCCACTGGTCATGATCGTGCGGTTCAGGGAAGTTTTTGGACAAGGCAGCAAAGAGTGTGGGTTGTGCGGAGAGGTTATGCGGCCAGACAAGAGGGAAGCAAAACCCGGTCGATCTGAGAAAGGACACCGAGATGAAGGAGAAGCGGCACTATGAACGGATGCAAGTTTTGAAAACAAATGCGGATGCAATGCACATGATGCGATGATGAATACAACAAACAAATAATTAACACAGCTGACACGCAAAACATGGAAGGCGACTGGAGCGTCGGTCTCGGGGCATTACATGCTCCCTTTGATTCGAAAGGTGGTCACCGCTACTACTCATGTGACCTTTGACGAGTCTCGCTCTTACTACCCACGTCCTTCTACCTCGAGCTTCTCTGTGGACGATCTTTCTTTTCTTCTTCTCCCTGATACACCCTGCTATGTGCCTCCTCATGTTTTTCCTCCACTGCCTGCACCTCTCCTTCCTTCTCCTTCACCACCGACACCATCTTCCCCATCCTCCTCCTCCAACTCTCCACCATCATCTCCAGTCCGTCGCCCTCTCTCACCATTTCCTCTTCACTATACTCGCCGCCCTCGTTCTGAGGATGTTTCCCCTGATGCGCCTTCCACCTCTGGTGCACCTCCTTTCACTCCTCCCCCGGTTCATAACCTCCATGCTCGGCCTCGCCCCTCGCCTGATAGCTACTCTCCTGATCGGTACGGTCTCTCTATTATTGCTGAGCCTACTTCCTATCGGACTGCCATGACTCAGCCTGAATGGCAGCTTGCGATGGCCGAAGAGCTTGCTGCCCTTGAGCGCTCTGGCACATGGGATCTGGTTTCCCTCCCTTCCGGTGTCCGTCCCGTCACCTGCAAGTGGGTCTACAAGATTAAGACTCGCTCTGATGGTTCTCTTGAGCGCTATAAAGCGCGCCTTGTGGCCCGTGGTTTTCAGCAGGACCAGGGACGCGATTATGATGAGACATTCGCTCCTGTGGCCCACATGACCACTGTTCGCACTCTTCTTGCTGTTGCTTCTGTTCGTCATTGGTCTATCTCTCAACTTGATGTTCAGAACGCTTTTCTTAATGGCGAGTTGCGTGAGGAGGTTTATATGCAGCCACCACCGGGGTACTATGCTCCTGATGGTTTGGTCTGTCGACTTCGCCGCTCCCTCTATGGTCTTAAACAGGCCCCTCGCGCCTGGTTTGAGCGCTTCGCCTCTATGGTGACTGCCGCTGGCTTCTTGCCCAGTGACCATGATCCCGCGTTTTTTGTTCACACGTCTCCTCGTGGTCGGACTCTGCTCCTTATCTATGTTGATGACATGATCATCACTGGTGACGACTCTGACTACATAGCCTTTGTTAAGGCTCGCCTTCGCGACCAGTTCCTCATGACTGATCTTGGTCCACTTTGCTATTTTCTTGGGATTGAGATCTCCTCGACCTCTGATGGCTTCTACATCTCCCAAGAAAAATATATTCAGGATCTTCTTGCTCGCGCTGCTCTCGGTGATGAGCGCACAGTTGTGACTCCTATGGAACTCAAGTTCAGCTTCGTGCTTCTGATGGTGACCCTCTCCCTAACCCCACTCGCTATCATCACCTTGTTGGCAGTCTTGTCTATCTTGTTGTTACACGTCCTGATATGTCCTATCCTATTCATATCCTGTGTCAGTTCGTTTCAGCCCCCACCTCTGTCCACTATAGTCATCTCCTCCGTGTTCTACGATATCTTCGTGGCACGCTCTCTCAGCGCCTTTTCTTTCCCCGCTCCAGCTCTCTTGAGCTCCAGGCCTACTCTGATGCTACCTGGGCTAGTGATCCCTCTGATCGACGCTCGCTGACTGCTTATTGTGTCTTTCTTGGTGGCTCTCTTATTGCCTGGAAGACAAAGAAACAGACTTTCGTTTCTCGCTCGAGTACAGAGGCTGAGTTGCGAGCCATGGCTATGCTGACGGCTGAGGTGATCTGGTTACGGTGGTTATTTGAGGACTTTGGTGTGTCTGCTACTACCTCGACTCCCTTATTGTCAGACAGTACTGGTGCTATCAGTATTTCGCGTGACCCGGTGAAGCATGAGCTCACCAAGCACATCGGTGTGGATGCCCACTTTGTGCGTGCTGCTGTGTAGGATCAGACTCTCGCTCTTCACTATGTACCCTCTGAGTTAAAGTCGGCGGACTTCTTCACGAAGGCACAGACTCAAGCGCAGCATAGTTTTCTTCTCTCCAAACTCAGTGTTGTTGATCCACCATGAGTTTGAGGGGGGGGGGTGTTAGATGTGTATAGTCTCTCTTGCACTTTACCATACACATGTATATGTACTGGCCCTTGGCCCTCCTGTGAATGAAGTTGCCCATTCCTAACAGTCTTAACATATCATTTCACCTTACATGGTTTCAAAGAGATGAATGATATTCTTTTGGTCTTGATCTGTAATCTAATTGTTATGTTCACGTGCGCACACAATGATAAAATAGCCTGTTTGTTTTATATCTGTTTGCCCATGATATGAATGATGTCATACTATGTTCATCCTACTTTAAGCCATGTCTCTTTATCCTTAGATGACAACAAATGTGAGGAAATAGACAATACAGTAGGCATGCTACATGGACATATGTTCCGAAAGTGATTTTATTATGTAATTGGCACTACAATACATGCTAATGTATTACAGTAGTTCACCAAAATAAGTTATGTATAAACGTTTAACCTACTTTGTTTGTTTTTGTCTCATTAGTAACTTATCTGGTACACTAATCTACAAGTTCAAACTTTCAGGAAGCTATGGAACAAATGATTGAGCAGCCACAACCACCTGAAGGTGACGAGGCTACTACAGGCACAATGTCACCTCTTGCTGCAGTGCATCAGTATCTCTCCACTAACAGTGCAAAAAGCACCTTCCTGCGTAATTCTGGGTTGGTTGTCAAGTTAACCTCGTCCAAATCGCCTACTGAACAAAATCTTCCTGCTAGACAGAGTGATATATCTGTGCTCCAGACACAAGTCCAATCCCTAATGGACGTTGTTTCGGAAACAAGAATAGTGGTTGAGAAATGTCGTCAAGATATGAATGGTTTTGAAACCAGACTATCAGACATTCACTTCGTTGTTCAAGAGCAATGGCGGAAAAAAGGTGGAGATCGTGCTGCTCCATCAGATTCTACAGCCTGAAACATTAGCACTCAGGTCAAATGATCTGTGCTTCTATACATCTGATGGTGCTTTTATCTGGAAGGATTGTAAAATTTATGCCAACAGGCCTTTTGTTGTATGGTTGGAATTTATTTTGTTGTGATACAACATTTATGATGCTGCCTCAGGCTGTAGTAATTAGGACGCTATTTTTGTATAGTGTAGGTTTATCTTAGTAATGTATTCGGCCGAAAGCTTCATAGGAGCCCAACATGCCAACATTCGTCGGGCCCATTCCAATTGGGCTAACAACGATTACGGGCCGAAATTGGCATGTAGCCCACTAAAAATATCTGGGCCTAAATCAGCATAAGCTTTCATATTTTTCTAGTAGGCCTGTGCCCATAGTGGGCCTTTAACAGGCCTAAACATAATTTGGGCCTCAGTAAAAATAGGCTGTTTGCAGGTGTAAATATCTCGAGCCCATAAAAAACATGGGCCTTTAATAGACCGAAAGTGAGATTGGGCCCTGATTGTGCCATATAACCCACTGGACTTAGCAGGCCGAAATGCTGGTCCATTTACGATGCGGATCTTTGACAGGCCGAAATTCGGACAGGCTGTAAATGCGCCGACCTAATACACGAGCCTTTAACAGGCCGGAACTTTGGTCGGGCTAGATTATCGTCATTTTTATATGGGCCGTTAATGGGCCCGATATGACGTTGGGCCACATATGGCCCATGGTTTACGTCCGGCGTTAACAGGCCGAAAATGACAACAGGCCGAAAGTGGCCCAAAGCTATAGTGGGCCTCTAACAGGCCGAATGTCAGACATGGCCGAATATGACCCAAATCCTTCACCGTCGTTTATGGGCCGAAAGTTTTGATGGCCTGTAAATGGGCCCAAATGAAGCCGGACCTTTAACAGGCCGGAAATACACCGGGCCGTATTTCGGCCCAATTACTTAGCGGAATGTTAACGGGCCAGAAGTGACCATGGGCCGCGTTGATGACAAGTTTAGGACAAGCCGTTGAGGGGCCGGTTTGACAGAGAATGTTGGGCCTTTAGCTGGGCCGACCCATTATGGTCTGCAGAATCTTGTGGGCCTTTAGCTGGGTCGGCCCATTGTGGTCCCCAAAATCTTGTGGGCCTTTAGCTGGGCCGGCCCATTGTGGTCCCCAAAATCTTGTGGGCCTTTAGCTGGTCCGGCCCATTATGGTCTGCAAAATTGTGTGGGCCTTTAGCTGGGCTGGCCCATTATGGTCCGCTAAATTTTGTGGGCCTTTAGCTGGGCCGGCCCATTATGGTCCACTAAATCTTATGGGCCTTCGGTTGGGCCGGCCCATTTAAACTTTGTGGGCCACTTTTGGGCCGGTCCACGTGTCAACATATCATAGGCCCATCTCGACCGTTGGATGAGTGACACCTGTGCCAACGCGGAGCTGACGCGTGGATCCGCCAGCCAATGAGAATTTTACACGTGGAAAATCGGCATTGGTCGTGGCTGTTAACGGGTTATCGGATCCAAAATCCGACCCGATAGCTTAATGGCGTTTCGTTACGGTGGATGCCACGTGTCGGTCACCCTTGACGAAAGCACTTCTGTGACGCGCAATTTATCGTCATGGAAGTGGACAGTTCCGTGCTGATAATTTTGGCAATGTCATGGAACACTTCTACGACAGCACATGTATGACTATCTTGATTCTGTCATAAATTTGTCATGGATGTACATGCATGACAGAAAATGCGACCTATTGTGACAAACACGTATCATCACGGAAGTGTATTTTTTTGTAGTGATGCTGGCAATCGGAGTGGGGACTCTCGGCCGCGCTTTACCTCTTCGGAATGGGATGTCTTGGGCTCTGAATCCAGGGAGCTTTTCAAGGAAAGTGCGCCTCAGGGCAAGGCTGATGGAAAGGACTCTTTGGCTGAGAATGCTTCTGATCCGGCTGCGCCGGCTGCTCCCGTTGTTGGTACCCCTGTCTCTGGTGTCTTCTCTAACCTGCCAGTTCGTCAGGGCTCTCCTTCTTTGTTGGGCATTGAAGATCTCCCCGCCTCCCCTCCGCGTGCCTCGGCTGGCTCCATGCCTAAGCGCAAGTCCTCGGTCCGGAAGTTCTCGGCTCGTAGCCGAGCTTCCTCGGGCACCAAGCTTTCGGCGGCTGGGCTTTGCCGGCGTCTGGATGATGATTTGGGGGATGTGGTGGTCCAGGCCTCCCCGGTGGCGGCGCGCTCTACTCCGCTTCGCTCTCCTTCTTCTACGGCGCGCAGAAGTGGTCGGCTTCGCAACTCTGGGATGCGGGTGGCTGACATGGCCGCCCGTCGTGCGGCGGCCCGCGATCTTCTGGCTTCAGGTATTCCTCTACCCCACCCCTCGCCAGTCCCTCCTCCTTCTTCTCCTGTTAGGCTTGTTTTGCCTGCATATTCGGATGATCATTTGACCAAAGTCCTTTCGGATGTGGGTATTTCTCTTGATCACAACGTTGGTTCTCCTTCCTCCCTCCTTGCTTTAATTCAGGCCAATGAGGTGGCTCAGGCTGCGCTTGCCAAAGCTAAAGAGCTAGTGGCGGCTCCTCCTACTCCTCCGGTTGTGGCTGGGGGGGTTTCGGAGGGGGGAATCTGGCTAGCTCGGCCAAGCCCCTTGTCACTAAGAAGAAGGGGTCCCTAAACGTGTTAAAACCTGCTTGGTGCCCTGCAGGTCGAGCTTGCGTATTAAGAACCTATCCTTCAAGTGAAAGTGCTTTTCTGGAATGTTAGAGGTTTCGGGACTTGGGGGCGCCGGGACCAGATCAAAGACATTGTTAGGGGGGAGAATATTGACCTGATCGGTTTAGTTGAAACCTTTAAACCATCCTTTTCTCCTCAGGAGCTTCTGCTGTTACGGGCGTCGATCGTTTTGACTGGAAGTGGCTTCCCTCTTCGGGCCACTCGGGTGGTATTCTTATTGGGTCCAAACGTGACGTCTTTGATTTAGTTACCTTTGATCATGGCATTTTCTGGGCAAGTGCGGTTGTGTTTCACCGCCAACTTAATACACTTTGGGAAGTGATGGTTGTTTACGGTCCGTCGAATCATTCTCTTTCTCCCTTATTCCTGGATGAAATCTCTAATAAGGTCGAATCCTGCACTCTTCCCCTGTTAATTGGTGGTGACTTCAATCTGTTACAGTACCCTTCTGATAAGAACACTAATAACTTCTCTTGGACTTTGGCTGATGCTTTTAATGACTTCATTAGCGCTTGTGCTCTTCGTGAAATGCCTAGGGTGGGTTCTAGGTTTACTTGGACTAATCATCAGGGTTCTCCTATTTGTTCGGTCCTGGACCGCGTTTTGATTTGCTCGAGTTGGGACTCCCTCTTTCCCCTTGCTTTCCTCAAATCTAAGGCTATAGTTGGCTCGGATCATGCTCCACTCATTCTTGATGTGGGGCTGCACGGTGTGTCTTCTCCCCTAGGTTCCAGTTTGATGCTTTGTGGCTCCTTATCGACGGCTTCCGTGATCTCCTTGGTTCTAGAATCGTCGCTCTCCTCTCGACTGTTCGTCGCTCTTTTGGTCCCATGGATGATTGGCACTTCTGCTCGTACTCTTTGCGCAAGTTTCTGCAGGGTTGGTCTCATAATCACGCGGTGCAAGAACGCAGAGACAAAGCGCTTCTCACTTCTCAGATTGAGGCTTTAGACGCTCGGGCTGATTCTTCCGGCCTGTCTGACTCAGATTGGTCCTTACGTTTTTCCCTCGAGCAATCTCTGGTGCAGTTGCACCGTCTAGCAGAGGCTTACTGGCGTCAAAGGGGCACGATCAACTGGATGCTTAAAGGAGACTCCCCTACTGCTTATTATTTTGCCATCACTAATGGTAGGCGTCGTAGGTGCCTGATTGATTGTTTACTGATTGATGGGGTCAGGGTGTCGGACCAAGCTATCATCATGAATCATATAGTCCAATTTTTCTCCTCCCTCCTCTCTGCTAAACCCGATCAGGGCTTCAGGTTGGCCCCTGCCTTTTGGGCTCAAGGGGATAGGGTATCCCTGGAGGAAAACCTCGATCTTATGGTCCCTTTCTCTGAAGAGGAGATCTTCACTTCCATCAGTAAAGCTAACCCTAACTCTGCTTCCAGCCCGGACGGCTTTTCGATTCCTTTCTTTAAATCTTTCTGGCCCCAACTTAAGCATCTAATCTGTGCTGTTATCCAAGGGTTCTGTTTGTGGACGTTAGATATTTCTAGGATCAATTATGCGCTTATCTCCCTCATTCCTAAGATCAAGGGTCCGGAGCTTATTTCTCAGTTTAGGCCTATTGCGCTTATCAATAATTTTGCCAAATTCCCTGCCAAATGCTTGGCCACTCGTCTCACTCCTGTGGCTCATCGTACCCTCTCGCTTACTCAATCTGCTTTTGTTAAGGGGCGTTTTATTCTAGATGGGGTCCTATGCCTTCATGAGATCGTCCATGATATTCACAAATCTGGCAGTAAGGCTGTCATCCTAAAGCTAGATTTCAAAAAAGCTTACGATTCGGTTAGTTGGGATTTCATAAGACAAGTCTTGCTAGCTAAAGGTTTTGATGGTGGTTTGGTTCATCGTATCATGCAGTTGGTCATGGGCGGCCATACTGCCATTTCGGTTAATGGGAAAGTGAGCAATTTTTTAAAAAACTCTAGAGGCCTGCGGCAAGGGGACCCGGCCTCTCCTATCCTCTTTAACTTTGTTGCGGATGCTCTCGCTAATATCTTGTCTAGGGCAGCGGAGGCCGGCCACATTACTCCTGTTAGCTCCCACCTAATTCCCCAGGGGATTACTCATTCGCAATATGCTGACGATACGATTATTATGGTGGAGCTTAATGATCAATGCCTCGCCCACCTCAAATTCCTTCTGCTCTCTTTCGAAGCCCTTTCTGGTCTTAAGATCAACTTCTCTAAAAGCAAGGTCATTGTTACTAGTGTCTCGGATGACGAGGCGTTGCTTGTTGCTCGCCTTTTGAATTTCTCCCTTGGGTCCTTTCCTCTCAAATACCTTGGCCACCCTATCTCCTCCGACAAACTTCTTGCTAAAGACTTTGCTCCCACAGTGACCAAAGTGGGCAATCGCGTTATGCCCTGGAGGGGTAGATACAATACTCAGGCTGGTAAAGTTGCCCTGATTAATGCCTGCCTTTCTTCCCTTCCAATGTTCCTTATGGGGTTCTTCTTGTTTCGATCGGCACTCACGCTGGGTTTGACAAACATAGAGGTGCTTACTACTGGAACGCGGCTGATAACAGATGCAAATACCGCATGATCAAGTGGGATCTGATCTGCAGACCCAAAAGCCTTGGGGGGCTGGGTATCATTAATACTCTTGTCATGAACAAATGCCTGATCATCAAATGGTGGTGGAAGATCATGACCACCACCTCGGATAGACCTCTTTGGCTTCAAATTCTCAAAGCTAAGTACTTCCCTACCTCCAGCCCTATGTCTGCTCGTGCTTCTGGAGCGTCCCGGTTCTGGAGAGATCCTGTTAAGTTGAGGCCTACTTTCCAAAGCCTCGTCAAGTTTGTCGTTCACAATGGTAGATCCACTAGATTTTGGCTCGATTGGTGGTGTGGCTCGACCACGTTGGCTGCTGCTTTTCCTGTTCTTTTTTCTTACTGTCCTCACCCTGAGATCTCAATCTTTGAGCTCTCTTCCAATAATTGGGATCTGCATCTTCGTCGTACTCTTTCTCCTGAAGAGTTGGTTGAATGGCAGCGGCTTGCTACCTTCTTCCCTGTGCTCTCGGATGAGGACTCGGTGGTGTGGCCTCATTTGTCTTCTGGTCGCTTTTCGGTGAAATCGCTTTATGGCAAACTTATCTCAGGTTCTACTACTTCCAAATTTAAGTGGATTTGGAGGGCTCGTATTCCCCCTAAGATCAAGATCTTTCTCTGGCAAGCTTCTCGCGAGCGGCTTCCGACTGGTGATCAGATCCGCAAGCGCACTGGGCCTGGTTCTGACCGCTGCGCCATTTGTGGGCTGAGAGAAGACACTATGCATGTTTTCTTCTCATGTCTTCTGGCTAATTTATTTTGGTGATGTATCAGATCCTGGCTGCATTTTGCCTGGAGACCATCTTCCTTCTCTGAGCTTCGTCTCCTGGCTAAGAATCTGGTTGGGGCCCAGAGGAGAATTTTTTGGGTGTGCTTTGCTGCGATGTGCTGGGCTCTATGGACGACTAGAAACAAATTTACTATTGAGCATGTTTTTCCTGCTAATCCTACTGATTGCTTATTTAAAACTTGCGTGGTCTTGCAGTAGTGGAGATTATTGATTAAGGAGGCGGATAGGGATGCGCTTGATTTGATGATTTCCAAGATCCGGTCTTCTGTTATCTCCCTATCTCCACCCGTGCCGACAGCTTGGTGTTGCTGGCCCTAGGTTTGGCGTCTTTAGTCGCTCCGGCCTGCGTGCCGTGTACTGGCCTGGGAGCCATGTACGCTACTTCTTCTGCTCGTCCGTGTTGGGTGATACTCTAAGTAACGTCTTTGTTGTCCGTCATGTCTGTTTAACTCTGCCTGATGGCTTTATTTATAAAGCCGGGCTTCAGCCTTTTATTAAAAAAAAAAGGTAAGGTTTCGCCAAACATGTGAGACGTGCAATATCAGCATCCGCCATTCACATCTTACATCATGTTTGGCGGAAGCACTTGTTTCATTTTTTTAGAAACACTTTTTAGTTTCTGATTTAGTGCTAGCATGTTGGCACAAGGTGAAAGACACTAGTTAGCATGGCTATTTAATGACGGAAGGTTTCTCATTTCCTTTTTTAAGTGCTTAATAATGATGTCGATCGGGGTCGCCGGATGTGGCGGATGCGTCGTGCGATATATTTTCCACAGTGACATGCGCGATCGTGGGCATGCTGAATTTCGGACACAATCACGCAAGAACGTATATGTAGAATGTGTATGTGCCAAACTTTTGTAGTGCTTCTGCTCATGTTGGTGGTACAGTGGCATGCACCATAGGCAAGCATGCTACGATTTCGCGTAATCTCTACTCCTAATGGACGAGTTGGTTGAATAGTCCCCCCACTTTCGACTGGTTTATTTTCGACAGGTTTTTTTTCAACCGGTTTTTTTCATCAAATTACCCCCACCCCCACGCCCACCCACCGAACCCCATCGAGCCGATCAGGATCGCCCCCCACCGAGCCGATCAGGATCGCCCTGACGCCCTGACGCCCATCCCAGTAACCCGCTGCCGATCAGATCGCACGACGTCTGGATCGCCGCGCACTCCACAGCGCCGCCGCCGCGGAACGACTCCACAGCGCCGCCGCCGCCGAACGACTCGACAGGGCCGCCGCCGCTGGCAGCTTCTAGATCGCGGGGCGCCGCCCGCCGAACGACTCGACTGGGCCGCCGCCGCTGGCAGATTCTAGATCGCGGGGCGCCGCGGAACGTGCGATCAGCGACGCTGTACGGTTTCAACCCCAGGTATAAACACACAGGTTTTCTTTCTTTGCTATGTCTACGTGTACAGATCGTGTTCAAAATATATGCAGCCATGCCAGACTTCCGTGACCTAAAACGCCTCGTATTAGTGTACAAAGGATCGTGTACAAAGGATGCCAGACTTCCGTGACCTAAAATGCCAGACTTCTGTTATGTCTACTTTTAACAGTCACTGAAACAGTACAGCATAGTTGCATCAATCAACATATCATAAATTCTTTGGCCGACGATATTTGAGGTTCAGAGCAGTCCTTGAGAGTAGTTTTGACTGGATTCCAAATTGATTTGGAATTAACAACCTAGATCACATGCCCGCGACAGCGCATTAGTAATGAAACAATTCTCGGATTAAGCAATTCTCGGAAACAATCAGCAAAGTAGAATTGTGTCCCTCCAAACTTGTCAGAATAGCACAACCGCATATGAATCAATTAACACAGCAATGGGAAGATAAAGAATTATTGTGAATAGCAAAGAATAGGTAAGTTCGCATGAAAATATGTTACCTTTCTAGATTCTAAACCTGTACAATAGCAAGCTGCGCTTGTGATCTTCGACGGCCTTCATCAGCCTGCAGGAAGATGAACATGACATCTTAGCATCTTGGATTCTTAACATGTATCTAGCAGAGTCAGTTCACAAAAAATGCAAAGTAGCAAAGTCTGACAGGTTTGGAGGGACATAATGAAACCTCACGCCCACCAAATATGTTACCTTTCTATATTCTAAACCTGTACAATAGCAAGCTGCGCTTGTGATCTTCGACGGCCTTCATCTGCCTGCAGGAAGATGAACATGACATCTTAGCATCTTGGATTCTTAACATGTATCCAGCAGAGTCGGTTCAGAAAAAAATGCAAAGTAGCAAAGTCTGTTCGACATGTCTTTCTATTTTCATATATATAGCAAGACTCATAAATCTGTAACATCCTGCCCTTATGGACTGAATCTGTTGGACATGTCTTTTTTTAGTAGTTACATATGGGGACTCCACACAGCAAGCCAGCGGAACAGACAACTTCATCACATGTACCTGCAGGTATATGTTCACCTATAAATTGTGCTACACAAGTCAAACATATATATGTTCTACTATATATGTGTTGCAGGCCCGATGGAGGGGACAAGTGTTGACGACTCTAACGAAGTGATTATACCCGTAGCCGATGATGTTGACAAAATTTACCCACGTAGTCCAGGTATAAGGTTTATTTTTATCCTTTTTAGTTGAAAAATCATACCTAACAGACTTGGGCACACCCGATTCTAATGTATCAACATCTTTACTTCTAGGAGTCCATATTACTCCCTCCGAACGGATGATACTTGAGACCGATGGTGATAGCACATATGATACTCCAGGTATATATCAACCTCCTTGTATATGTTGAGCTACATATTTTGGTATGCATGTCAAACACCATCACAGGAGATGTTGCAGGCCCGATGGAGGGGCCAAATGGTGACGACTCTATACAAGGAGTTATACCTGGAGCCGACGATGTTCACAAGAATTACCCAAGTAGTCCAGGTACTAAGGCTGTGCATATATACTGAGATTGCTTTTATGCTTTTTATTATGTGATAAATCAAACCTAACAGACTTGGGCAGAACCGATTCTAATAGATCAAGCGTGTTACTTGTAGGAGTCCATATTACTCACTCGGACATGACGATACTTGAACAGGCCGATTGTGAAATGACATATGTTCATCAACCTTCCCATCTGATTTCGGGTACGTATTATGTTGTATAAAGGTTAAGACCATGTGCCTACAACTTTGCCTTGTTTCTGCGATGATATTATATATACTGAGATTGCTTTTATGCTTTTTATGTGATAAATCAAACCTAACAGACTTGGGCAGAACCGATTCTAATAGATCAAGCGTGTGACTTGTAGGAGTCCATATTACTCACTCGGACAGGACGATACTTGAACAGGCCGATTGTGAAAGGACATATGTTCATCAACCTTCCCATCTGATTTCGGGTAAGTATTATGTTGTAGAAAGGTTAAGACCATGTGCCTACAACTTTGCCTTGTTTTCGGTTCAATATATTGTTATGTTAACATGATGCAGACAACCCTCCAATCTCATTCCTATATAATGTAGATTCGTTGCCAGCTCTCAGTTATCTGACAAAATAACTAGCTAGCATGCAACGTGACAGTTGGCAAGAGAGGCCGCATAATGTTCCACGCCATCCTCACAGTGATATCACTAATGCAGATCAACCATCCTCTGTGGACCTTGACGAAAAAAGAGAGTTGATAAAAGCTCGGAGGCGAGCTGCTTATAGAAAGAAAAAAGAGGAGGCTACCGTCAAGCAACAAGAGGAAAATCTGTCTGCCCTTACGATATCAGGTAAGAATGCTTTATGGGAAGGCACTGCGATGATATTATATATACTCCCTCCATTCCAGAATATAATTTTAATATCATTTCACATGCAGATATGCTGAATGTGGGTGGGTTACCTCTCGGTGATATCACTAATGTGTGTCAACCAACCACGGTGGACCTTGACGATAAAAAAGAGCAACTAAAGTCTCGGAGAAGAGCTGCTTATCGAAAGAAAAAAGAGGAGGCAGCCAGCAAGCAAAAAGATGAAAATCTGACTGCCCTTTCGATATCAGGTAAGGATGTTTATGTTTCAGCAATATGATGACCGTATGTATACTTTCTTAGTGAATAATGTAGGCGACATATGTTTCCTCACCCCAACCCCACGAATAATTGACCAAGAATAGAGAATAAAAATAATTGACCAATAGTTGACCACTGTGTTAACATACAATTCCTGATCATTTAGCTATACATCATTGTTTAACCTGACCGTGCATATATATAAAGTAAGCGTTTGTGTAGTACATGAAATATTCTTGGACAATGAAGACCCTAAACCCTACGTGCAGATATGCAAAATATTCCCCTGCTACCTCTCGGTGATATCACTAATGGGTGTCAACCATTCTCGGTGGACCTTGACGAGAAAAAAGAGCAAATGAAGGCTCGGAGGAGAGCTGCTTATCGAAAGAAAAAAGAGGAGGCAGCCAGCAAGCAACTAGATGAAAAACAGCTTGAGGAAGAACACAAGGGTGACTTAACAGACGAGCAAACTGAGCAGAGAAACGCGCGGAGGCGAGCAAGTTACGGAGAAAAGTGGGGGACGAAACGATCGATCTTGAAGAAAAAAAATCAGAAGTTGCAAGAATGGCGCGTGCAACACCCTAAAACCATGACTGAGGATGAAAGGGGGGAGTCAAGTGCAAAGAGAAAGGCAAAGTATGCTGCAAAGAAATACATGCCATGTGTTGAATCGATCGCAATGCCACGTCCAGATCTAAGTAGCACATTGTCCGACCCTCACACACATTGTCCGACTCTCGCACTTTCAGCCCTCACGCAACAATTCGACAGTGAACAAATAGATCATGCTCCTACGGTCAATGCGGCCCCCACATACATTCGCAACACCGAAACCGATGGTACATATCCTATCAACCATCATCTTTCATCATGTAATAATTCATGAGATATAAATAATGATGTATAGTGTTGTAGGTGCATACCTAAGCAGAACCTTCGGTGATGGTGCTGTAGATGGCGACCTGATCGAAGGTACAATAGCGGATAATGGAGTGGACGGGCAGAGTCATGAGTCCAGAGCAGCGCCTGGGAGGAGAGAGCGAGCTTGCAAGGGTGGTGTGGTGGCAAAGAAGCGTCAATAGAAAATTGTGAAGCAAAACAAATGTACGCAGGTAGCGCATGGTGAAAGGAATGTTCTACGCGATCGACGTAATGAAAAGTTTGCAGGTAGGGTGATGACCCCAACCGTCAGGTCCATCTCCATTCCGAAAATGAGCTCAACTGGACAACCTACCGTAGTGGAAGCACATGGTGCCTCGACCTCATCTAGCACGCCGGAGTACACGATCAGAAGTGAAGGTAAAACTCCCATCCTTACTCTCCTTGCGTCCCTTGAGACTGAACCCTCATTTATTGGTTCCGCACCTGAGCAGACGACATGGACGCTTACCTTAGTCGTCTCATGAATGATAATGTCAACCCTGATAGCCTCTTTGACGACGAGTATTACCTGTTTGCTGGTGAAGGTATGTACACCCACTTGAGCAACATGCACCCGTTTGAAATATCACACTAATTATAAAAATTGTATGCAGGCTCAGATCCTGATGACGTGGAGCACGACGAATTGGAAGACTCAAGACACAATACCTATGTCGACCATGATCCATTGGACTATGTCTACTCAAACCTCCCAGACCACACACACATCCTGAAGCACGCCGCAAATTGCGATCACTGCAAGGCCAAGAAGTTTGTGTCTGAGGCCCCGGGATTCTGCTGTCGCAGTGGGCAGATCCAGCTGAAGCAACCGGAGCCCGTCCCGGAGCTAATGAGGCTTTGGTCTAGCATGGATTCTGACTCAAGGCATTTTCGGGATAACATACGATTCTTCAACGGCCACTTCTCCTTCACAACCCTCGGCGTCAGCCTTGATGAAAGCTACACAAACATGAAGTCTGGGGTGTACACGTTCCGGGCGCACGGCACCATCTACCACAACGTTCATTCCTTCGGGCCAACATCACGTCCAGATCATCTACAGTTGTACTTCTACGACGACGATCCAGGCCTAACCCATCGCAAGGCTGCCACCGAGCAATTAGACCAAGATGTCGTCAAAAAGTTAGTGGACATACTCAGGGAAAACCCGTACTCCCAGCAGTTTAGGAGTTTGGGTGCGCACAGGGACAACCTCGACGATTACAGGATAGACCTCAACACTGACCAGAGACTAGACCAACGGAAGTATAATAGACCTCTGTCATCGGAGGTCGCTGCAATTTGGGTGGAGGGCACTGACCTAGCAAAGAGGTTCGATCGTAGGATTACACTTTGCGGGAATGACAACCAGAGGCACAGTATACATGTGATGGCTGGCTCGTATGACCCTCTCTCTTACCCACTCTTCTACCCAAGGGGGGAGCTCGGTTGGCACCCGAAACTTCCTAAACGTGATGTCCCTTGGCCGGTTGTGCAACAACCAAGAGGTAGAGGTGATGATGATGATGATGAGGATGCAGGTAAGCCTTATGCATATTCTGTCGTTTAGATGAATTGTATACTTCTCATATGAATCCTAATGTCTGCGTTACTCATCCATGTGCAGAGGGGAATAGCAGGTTATGCGTCTCGGTGAGAGACTACTACTGTTACATGCTCCAGACACGACCTGGGATATTCAATCCCATACTCTATGGAGCACGATTGCTCCAGCAATGGGGGGTGGACATGTACATCAAGATTGAGAGTTGTAGGTTGAAATGGTACAGGAAGAACCAAACAAAGATCCGTGCCGACCTGTATAAAGGAGTTGTTGATGCAATTACATCCGGGGAGACCCGGGCAAGCGCTGTTGGAGTAAGGATAGTGCTACCTGGAACGTACCCAGGTGGCGACCGCGACATGAAGCGGAGGCATATGGATGCCATGGCAATTGTCCATACTTACGGGAAGCCTGACATCTTCTTGACCATGACCTGCAACCCTAACTGGGAAGAGATAACGAATGAGTTGTTTCCTGGTCAGACAGCGCAAGACCGACCTGATCTTGTGGCTCGTGTGTTCCATGGCAAGCTAGAGGCTATGAAAGAGATGTTGTTCAAGAAGAATATCCTGGGTGTTGTTGTTGCACATGTATACGTAGTCGAGTTCCAAAAGAGGGGCCTCCCCCACGCACACTTTTTGTTGATCATGGATTCTGCCTATAAGCTTGTCGTTCCAGAGCAGTACGACCGACTCATTTGTGCCGAGCTCCCAGACAAGCAAAAGTATCCTGAACTCCACGCCTTGGTGGTGAAACATATGATGCATGGACCATGCGGTGCTCTCAACCCCAAAAATGTTTGCATGCAACAGAACGAGTGCAAGTGCAGATACCCGCGGTCGTTCAATGAAAACACGGCACAGGGCAAGGACTCATACCCTGTTTATCGTCGTCGAGATAATGGTCGGCAGGCTAAGGTCCGGGGTAAAATGTTGGACAACAGATGGGTAGTGCCGTATAACCCTTACCTGCTGTAGATGTTCAATTGCCACATAAACGTTGAGGTTTGCTCCAGCATAAAGGCCGTCAAATACCTTTACAAGTACATATACAAGGGCCATCATAGGGCTTCTTTCAGCATCGACCAGCCTGACGCTGATGGTAACATTGATGAGATCAAAAGATACGTAGACGCGAGGTGGGTTACTCCTCCAGAGGCGATGTGGAGGATATTTGGCTTCCCCTTGTGTGCCAATGACCCGTCTGTCCTACAGTTGCCTCTTCATCTCCCGAATATGCACAGGGTGGCATTCAATGAGCAAGCTGACTTGACCGACGTAGTCGCCTCTGAGAAAGCTTCCAAATCCATGTTGACAGAGTATTTCAAAGCTAACCAAAACCACCCGTGGGATAGGAATATATTGTACAATGATTTTCCTGGAAGGTTTACATGGCAGAACGGTAAGAAGTATTGGAAAGAGCGGGTGGAGCGTTATCAGATAGGTCGAATTGTGTCTGCCAATCCTGCCGAGGGGGAGCGATACTATCTGCATGTGCTGCTAAACCATGTTGCTGGCAAGACATCCTATGAGGACCTGCTCACCGTGGACGGTAGGCTATGCGGGAGCTTTAGAGAGGTTGCCGAAAGGTTGGGACTCATCGAGGCAGATAACACGCTCGACAACTGTCTTACTGAGGCAGAGCAGTGGGCGATGCCATGTTCGCTCAGGAGGCTCTTCGCAACAATTTTGGTGCACTGTGAGCCAGGCGACGTGCGTGGTTTATGGGATAGGCACTTCGAGCCTATGTCTGATGACTATCGGCGATCACACACGTGCCAGATTGAGGTGGAACAGATGGTGTTGCTTGACATTAGGGGTATGTTGCAGTCCATGGGCAAAGACATAGCTGATTTCTCTCTTCCATGCATTGACGATGCATTCGACCCAACTGAGGGAGAGGCCAGAGAAGTGATCGAGGAATCCAACGTCAATTTTGACATCAACGACACTAAATTGGCTTCGTCGCTAAACTTGGAGCAGAGGGTTGGATACGACGAGATACTAGCTTCTGTTGAACGCGCTGATGGGGGTGTGTTCTTTGTTGATGGACCGGGAGGTACAGGGAAGACCTTCCTGTACAGGGCGCTGCTCGCCAAGGTTCGAAGCGAGGGAAACATCGCTATCGCTACCGCGACGTCAGGCGTCGCCGCTTCTATCATGCCTGGAGGCAGGACTGCCCACTCGAGGTTCAAGATCCCATTGAGCTGCGATGATGGCGCCTCATGCACCTTCACGAAACAGAGTGGTACCGCCAAGCTACTAAGGATGGCCTCATTGATACTATGGGACGAGGCCACCATGACTAAGCGACAGGCGGTCGAGGCACTTGACAACAGCATGCGCGACATCATGGGAAGACGGGACCGACCCTTTGGAGGAAAAACTGTTGTGTTTGGCGGGGACTTCAGGCAGGTGCTTCCGGTCGTCAGGAGGGGGTCCCGGGGTCAGATAATCGATGCAACCCTTCGAAGTTCACACCTCTGGAAGGGTATGCGCCAGCTAAGGCTCGTCACCAACATGAGGGCTCATAATGACACCTGGTTTGCGGATTACTTGCTAAGGGTAGGCAATGGCACTGAGAAAGTTGACGATCAAGGAAACATACGACTCCCTGAAGATATTTGTGTGCCGTCTACAGGCGAGGGTGATGACCTGGAGAAGCTGATTGACCATGTGTTTCCCAGACTAGATGACAACATGTCCGATCCGAATTACATGACTTCACGCGCAATCCTCTCCACCACGAACGACAACGTCGACAAGATAAACATACGCATGGTAGAGCGTTTTCGGGGAGAAGAAGTAATCTACCATAGCTTTGACAGTGCAGAAGACGACCCGTATGGCTACTACGCTCCCGAGTTCCTAAATGGATTGACTCCCAACGGTCTGCCTCCGCATGCACTCAAACTGAAGCTCAACTGCCCCGTCATACTTCTGAGGAACATTGATCCGGCTAATGGTCTGTGTAACGGGACGAGGCTTGTGGTGCGAGGTTTCGAGAGGAACGCCATCGACGCAGAAATCGTGATCGGACAACACGCAGGTAGGAGGGTATTCCTTCCTCGAATACCCCTATGCCCGTCTGACAACGACATGTTTCCATTCAAGTTCAAGAGGAAGCAATTTCCTGTAAGGCTTAGCTTTGCTATGACGATTAACAAGGCTCAAGGCCAGACGATTCCGATTGTTGGCGTGTACCTACCTAATCCTGTGTTCTCTCATGGTCAACTCTATGTCGCACTGTCTCGAGCCACCGCAAAGAGAAACATAAAGATCCTCATTGAGAAGGAGAAGGAGAAGGAGAATGCCAAGAAGCAAAGCGGTAAACCTAAGAAGCGAAAAAGACCTGCCTTGTCCTTACAAACCTCGATGAAGAACATCGTCTATAAGGAAGTCCTTACAGGCTGAAGTCCGCTCTTAAGAAGCTGGCGGGTTTTGAATAAGATAAAGGATTTACTCTTTTGCTACAGACAATTTGGTGCTCTTCCGTGTTCTTGTACAAATATTTATCTTTCGATGTTAGCAACTGATTATGTTTATTCAACAAGTCAAATATTAATAATATTGCCTCGGATTTGTGACTTTGCAAGTTGCCAATTAATAATATTAATAATATTGCCTCGTAATCTTGTTCTTGTGCTCGATGCGACAAGGAAAGCAACCACTTGTTCCTATGCAGACTTCTTTGGTGTACATGATGAGTTTTGGATAGAGGGTTCCGACATTATCAGATCCTTATTCTTCTGCTACAGGGCACCACCAAATGGGTGCAAGCATTAATCAATATTCTTCTGCTACAGATATGGGTCAGATTTCCTTGTTATTGCCTGGAAATATTCTCGGTATAAGATCGTTTTGACCTGTGCCAAATGGGTTATAAATTAATTAACAAGGAGTTGGCCTTGCAGATACAAACTACTAATTTTTTGGCGTACTCTTCATATGAAGTGTCCATATATAATGGCATGTACCAAGTAGGAATCCTCTCTCGGATATATTTCTCTTCCTTATGTACCCCCTCTGTAAAGAAATATAAGAGCATTTAGATAACTACTTTAGTGGTCTAAACGCTCTTATATTTCTTTACGGAGGGAGTACTTATTTCTGACAGACATACATGCTCTATTTTTGAAGGAGAAGATTGTACTTGCAGGATCTAAAACCTATTGATTTTTGTCGAGGGACAGTCACGTGAGTGATTGCACTAAAGATACAGAGAAAAACTGACATTTCTTCTTAAATATCGTATTGAAGTTCTATACTCAATACTATAGGGTGTACTGAAGGTCAACGTTGCACTTAGGCCGGTTGGGTTCTGAATATGCAAGAAAAGGAGGAAAAATTAGCAAGGATTACAGATCTTGGTTCAAGAAAAATGCTGACAATATGTTTTGGCGCATAATTAGCTCTGACAGGAAAAATATTGTATCAGAATTGCAGGATTCTTCAATCACCTCATTAGCATATGCCAAAGCCTTGAGGTTACCACTACGAATGAAGCAAAATTGTGAAGATGACTGGGAGAATGATTAGCTTAACTTGGCTAGCTTGTACGTGCTGGTTTCTCTCAGCCAAATGCACCAGCTGACAAATAAATTGCATTGCAAAATAAGTCGGACAAGTACTCAGGCATATAAGGTATGCACCAACAGGCTTCAGGTGAAAGGCCGGAGAGGATCTGGTCTGTGTTGGCCGCACTGAAGTGTGGGAAAAGCTGCATGTAAGGTGGTGGAGAAGGATGTCAACGATGTGGACATTGTCCCTCCGGTGACGCTGGAAGCCGTCCAAGGGTGGAGGAGGTGCGCCTGTGTGACTCAGGTCAGCAGTGGGTGCTTGCTTCCTCATGGTTTGTTTATTCGTTTTTTATGCAGTACATATGCAACTTTGTGCTTGTTCAATACTATTGTCTAAAAATACAGAAATTTTTGGTGTCCAATAATGTGTTGCAATTCTGTTATCTTTCATATTTTAGCATTATTCGAAACTTAATGCTAACTTCAGAACCGAAAGATCATAATTTGAGTGTATCTAAGTTGCAGGCTGTTGAACTAATGTTCCTTTTTATTGAGAGCTTTTGACATTGGTCATGGGCTTACACAGTTCAAAATTTTAACTGCATTGGAAAAAGTGAGCATGTTTTCCTTCGTCAAAATAAGGAAAAGCCAATCTGGAAGCCGTGTTGGGTACTAGGCAAAGGGAATGCAAATTCAGTGACATGAACATTCTCACGATTGTTTCTTCTTCTTGGTTACAAGGATTCCTGTTTTTACAACTCGAATAAAAATGTACTTTTCTTTGTATGGGTAAGGACCTGTGTTACTTAATATTTGGCCTTAGTCATTTTTACAAAAAACAATACTTTAATAAGTTTTTGGACAAATCCAACTAATATCCTTGGACTGACTTCAAATGTTGTGCTTCGGTAGATTGATAATATGAGCACCCAGGAGGAAGTAAATAGGTTTGGCACTCGAGATTTTTGCTCTGTTGCTCACTTCAAAGCGGATGGAATGGTTGCAAGGCTAAGGGAAGTCGTTTTTTGTCCATCCACAATTGATTAAGCATATTAAAAAATACTTAGATAATAGGTGTGAGTACTCTATTCATACGATGATTGATTTATTAAAGTTTGGTTAATTTTTTATATTTTTAGTGTTATTAGAATATCTTTTCTATGCATGGGAATTCTTGTTTTTGATGGTGATCAAGGCAGGAAAAGGAATCATGATGGAGATTTAGTGGACGTTAAGCAGACGCAACACATTGTGTGTAGTGGAGATAATTTGAGAGGTATGAAGAATGAGAACATGGGAGGACAAATACAATGCCTTATTTTGTTCAGGGTTGTGCATCTGAGGATGCACATTTACTTGGAGCCCGAGACAATTTGAGATGTAAGAAGACTGAGAATTTGGGAGGACAAATACAATGCCTTGCAAGGTTGTGCATTTGAGAAGGAGGCACTTGGAATGGGGAGAAAAATTGAAGGGATGTGGTGGCTGCAAGAGCGAAGCGAGAAGGTGTCGACATTGTTTGGGCCCGAATCTTACATTGCATGAGGCTCTGCACTTGTAGTGGTAGAACCGGCTCACGCTTCCTCCACCCCCACCCCCCTTGTTGGTGGTGTCGAATCGGCACGAACACAGGGGGAGGGGGTCAGGGCGGAGAGCGGGGCGGTTGCTGGGCGACTCCTTGGCGGTTTGTGGGAAAGTACGGTTTGAAAGAGAGAGGTTGCGATGGCGAAGGTGAGGAGGACTTGAGAAATGTTCTGGTACTCTGGTAAACCGAGTGGGAAGGGAAGGGTCCGGTAGGAACAGGAAACGGTGCCGGTGCGTCTTAGGGTTGTTTTTTAGGTCTGTATTTGGTGGAGTCCGGACTGTCCAGACGTTTGAATTTCGGGGAGCCCACTAGGTGCCCGTACATGCCCGGGCGTATGAGGAAAAATGAGCTTCAACTTACAAACGACCTTAATCATTTGATTTATTTATATGCATTGCAGCCCGTAGCAACGCACGGGCGTTCTCCTTTTGCCGGATTGCATGTATTCTTTTGTTGTTTTGTAATCAATCATCTACTCCATCTAAACTAGGCTTTGTTTTCCTACATAAGTATTGCACACTGCCTGGGTCACTCCGTTGTTGTAAAATTCACTGGAGTGTTCTACATTAGAGAAATATTTATGATGCAGCCCCAAAGCAGGCTCAGTCAATGTTATTTATTTTTGTCCTGTATAGTCTCTTATTTGCCCCTTATTTGAATTTTATAATCCTGGCTTTTCAATACATATCTAAACAGACATGATGTGTTTCTAACTACTTAGTTGCAGGTTTGGCACAAGTAAACGGATGGATGCATGTTGACATCTTCATGATCTCACAAATATTTCCAGTAGTATTATTTTCCTTTCATTGTGCCATATTCTGTCAGTTGCTTTTCCTATTGCGTGTATCTTGCAGATAAATAAGAGTTTTAATGAATTGTTGGAACCTGGACAGTACCACAATTTATAACCACCTATTATTCTGCCACGAAATGTCCATTTTATAGCTTATCAGGTGCGCTTCTTTCTGTTCGTGCCTTCAAAATATCAAACCAGAGGACATCTACTAATATATTTTTGTAGCTCTGTTGCTTTCGATGGTACATGAGCTATCACTGTGGTTCATCTACTAATATATTTTTGTAGCTCTGTTTTCATGTGAACATTGTATACATAGCATGTACTATGAAAGAACAGTATGTACATGTCGGTATATTTTTTTTCTATGTCACATGCATCTGATCCTATCGTTCTCCCTATATGTCGTCCAAACACATCTATATGAACCTATATGTCGTAAAAGTGCATATGTACTTCTCAGTTCTTATAGAGAACGAAAACTGGGTGGCACGCATTATCAGAGTTGTGTATAATCATTTAGGGAAATGTCAAAAAGTAAAAATCCCGTGAATTGGGAATACAGAAATTCAAGTAGGTAGGAAGTAATGACATACCAAATGATAAAGAATAGCACCACTGCAGCTCAAAGCTCTGAACCCAATTCACCCTGAAAAACATAGTCATCTGAAGTCAGACTGCATGATAGTCGGATGGGACAAAATCAATTGACTGTCTAAAACCTTCCATAGGGGACATACAAATATTTTGTGGTATATAGGTTCCTATTGACAGTTCAAGAAATGGAAACATATAGCACTATTATGTTAAATAGGTCACCCTAAACCATGCTATAGATTAACCATGGTCATGAGCCCAAGCATAATGACTACCCGTACAAAGCAAAAAATAGGACCTTGGAGATATGTAATGTAAAGTCAAAAATAATAATTATCATGCTTTCCTTTTGTTCCCTGAATCGATATTTTTAGAAAGCAAAATGGAAATACAAGGCACACATCGTTAAGAAAGAGATGGTCATATTCTAATATTAACTCCTGCTCATTGTGGACGGAAGGCTATGTGGTAGAGCCAGCAGCCGACCAAAACACCTGTATTAGGAGGGGATTTGTTACCTCGATGTGTTGATAAGGCAATGGATTGGTCATGTCCCACAGGATCACACAGTGGACGTAGTCATTGACACATTGGGGAATCAGCTCGGGGTGGCCACTTCGTGGAAATCGACGGCGCGGCAGCACATAGAAATGTTCAGAAAGAAGAAAAATGTTATTATCGACAAAATGTAATGTCGGAATGAAATATATTCAGAGCTCGAATGAAATCAGCAAAGTAAATAAACCCCTTTTCTTTAGATAATCAAAAAGGTCAGAGTAATGGACCACACATGACAATAACCAGCATAGTTAACTTCTACTATTTCATCTATCCCCAACGTATATATAACAAAACAGTATAGAGAGGTCGGATAGGACTGATATATTAACTTCCACATCAAAGATCTGTGTCAACACACACATCCGATTGACCTTGTCCAAGGCCAAAAGAACAGTAAGAAAATTGGGGAATGACAATATAACTGATTTGAACATGCAGGACATTGTTACGTTCCTCACACGCAGAGGAACAGACTAACAGCTGGTCTGATAAAAAATATATTTGATTGTCATGTATATATATATATATATATATATATATATATATATATATATATATATTTAGCAGCTGGTCTGATAAAAAAATAGTTCAAGAGTTCAGAAGAATATATATCCACTTGAGTGGTTCCTTGGCAGACGAACTGCCCATGAAGAATATATATCCACTTGAGAGTTATGTTAACTATTTTATTCGGTAATAATATAGTAGGTTATCTTTTTTGTCTTGTAATAATATAGTAGGTTCTACTCACCAAATCACAAAATTGATCCCATTAATTAATATTTGATTGTGACCAAATCGGTCGATTTGTTTACCGATTGCGTATTCAGAGCTTCCTAGAAACGCTTATATATAGATCAACCGTTCCAGCGACCTTACTAGACCTCTCCATCCTCCTCTCACATGGCGTCATCCAACAGTTCAATTCACATGCTTCGTTGGCAGGAAGAAGAAAGTGAAGATTTCGGTGAACTGGAAGATCATGACGGCGCTACGCCGATTCGTCCCTTTGGTAAGGGTAACACACCAAAGCCAAAAAGGCTTAGGATGCATAATCACGTCGAGCCTATTAACCTGCCTATTAGTAGTACATATCCCGTTACGAAAGACGATAGGAAAGAAGGTTCGGGGGACGGTTGGGGTACTAGCAACGATCAAATTCTGCAGGCAACCAAGGAGAGCAACAAGCTGATGCAAACTCTCATACAAAAGATCAGTCAGTTGGAACATATGGTTGTGAAGCACATGCAAACATGCGAGAAGAAGACGGAAATGCCTTGAAAGGAGCAATCATGAGGAGTTATACAATATTCTTTACAACTTTTATGTTTTATGTTTCAACGCTCCTTAAGAGCATTTTGCATTGTAATCGATTTGGAGTCAAACTATGAAAGTATGAATAAAGAACAGCTATTGTTTCATGCTTGCTTTCTTACTCTCTGTTTTTGATCTTCCCTTTGAGATTTGTCGCCGAACACGCTATTTTTTTTCTTTTTCTTATATGAATACGCGGTACAAATGCTGGTATCCGTACTTCCATCGAAATATTCTTTTTATTACAAATGTCATTTACTGCGTTTGTGCTATATTAACTAACTTACGTCACAAAACGCACACGCTTCTCAATTAAGCATGCTGGTTTTGAAAGTGTGGCTGTTACTACACTGTGCATATAGAATCAAATTAAAAAAGAGACGCTAATTAAAAAAAGATCGAAGTTAGCTTTTCACGCGCATACTCAATTGTGCATGCAACCGCGACCAACGAATCAAGCCATCAAAGACCGACTGAACAAATTATTACTATTGCTAATAACTTTGATTTAATTTTTTGTTATTATTTTAAAATGCCCGTAAAATAGTCGTTGCAAAGTAACACAACGACATCTCATCACATGTTATAAAATCAAATATGTTGGGATTTTTTTTAAAACATATAGTATAATAAAAGCTGAGTAAATAATCGATTTTTGAAATTGATTACATGTTGGTAATTAATGGTAATATATTAATTGCGTGACTACACTTACCTTAACGCACTATCACCTTAATTATTTTGATATATCCAATTATTGCGTTCCTAGCTAAAAATCTGAATATATGGGATTCACAGGCGAAAAGGAAACAATGATACTGGTGAGATAATTGACATGATTTCGATCAGATTAAGAATCTGAAATATCTATAAATAATTAATTGATTCAATAAGTTTTAGCAATAAATTTTTTGTTGCCAAAGAACTCTCATAACTTACTATTTATAATAGTTTCGATACTAGAGGTTTTTGATTTTCCCGCCTGTGGGCCCCTTGGACTATATATATAAATGGCACTACCCGTGCCCGTGCGCCTCTCTATCTTTCTTTAACACTTCATCCATTAGCTCCCTGACCATGGTGATATCGTACAGCTCGAGGCCCTCGAGGAGGGTGATGGCGAATCCACCGGATCCCATCATGCCTCTGCCTACCATCCCTCCAATGAACATACAAGTGTACAGATCTTCATGCACGCTTATCTGACATCACCGTTTGTTTATCCCATCATTTTGTATTATTTTATGTAGGTACCTGAATTTTCAAAGCGTACAGATGGAACATATCTATCAAAGATGTTGGATAATTCGAGCTAAGGTGATGTGGAAGTCCCATATCAGGGTGCATGCAATGGGAAACCCATACTTTCGTTGCATACTTCTGGACCAGGAAGTATGAGATTAGTTATCACTAAATATAGCAACCTTTTTTAATGTATATACACATGTGTTCTAAAGTCGAATTATCTGAATTTTTAAATATTTCTAGGGCACAAAGATTGAAGCAATTGCCTTCAGCAACCAAGCTTATCGATTCAACGACATTCTGCAGACTGGGCTAACATATGACTTCAGTAACGTCGGGATAAACCCCACGGAAATGCTAGATGGTCACTTCTGGTATCTATGCATGGAGTTTGTCATTGAACTAAATGCTATAACCATGGTTAGGACATCGGTGCACAGTATTGCATCGACAATCTGTCCACCATTTTTCCCACAACTTGGTGCCATATCCTTGCTACGGGACAAAACCATTACCGGTGCAACATTTTTTAGTTTGTTTTTGCATATTTATCGATTTAACATTTTGTCTCACCCCGACTTAATTTTTTCCAGATGTTCTTGGTATTCTTGTCTATGCTGGTAGGATACAACATTGGTGGGATTCAGTATATAGACGGCGGGTCCATTTTGTTGAGATAGGCATCATGAATTTTCGGTAAATTCCAATCACTACTTGAGGTTTTATATGATTATTAATATTTGATAGTTGCCTACCATCAACATATCTTTATCATTCCAGACGGGGGATACTGTTTATACGCCTAAGTCAAGAGCATGCTGGTCGTCACTTGTACCACTTGCAGAGCACTGAAAATTTGTTCGAGAAAATTGCAGTTACGTACATACAGGTAAACCGGAGGGATAAGTGCATGGAGACTATGAGGGAGAGCACATTCTTGTTCTCCCCCAACATTAATGATGATGTTCATCAACTTCAAGGTAAGTTATATAAACTATTTCGATTTTTATGGCTTTTTTGTTCTTTTCTGTATTACGATGTTATTAGTACTAACAAATTGTTTTTACGTAGATATCCACGAAGCCTGCTTAATGACACTTGACGAAACACTATCATACGTCAATGCTGCAGTTGTAGCCAGGAATAATGGACAGTAGATGACTTTGTTTTTCAACACGGCTCAATAAAAAGCTCGTTTCCCTCGGTCCTTTTATCTACATTTGGAATAATAATGTATTCACACAGAACAATCATTTCTGTTAAAGTGTGTTTTCTTTTTGCTTGTCAACTCTAAGTGTAGCCATTATGGCAGTATGTATTATTTGTACGCATACTTAATTCGGGATATCTGGTTTTATACAAAGGTTGATTTTTTTTCGATTCGTTGAGATTGAACTGTAAATATGTCATGCTTTAGGAACAAAATATTCAACTAAAAAAAGGAGAAAGATCTGATACGCCCCCATCACGTTTTTTTATAATTAGAAAGAATCATCTACGTCTTAAAAACGACTTGATATTTTTGGCAGGCAATAAAAAGCATTAAAAATATATCCGTTTATATATATGCTGCATCGACATCCTAATTGCCAAGACACCTCAGTGAACGATTACTCACGCGTATCGATCAGCGATGGAGCCCATCATTGGAAACAATGCGCCGGCGATCCAGGTTGTGGCAGCGCGCACTTACCAGGAGGTTTCTGTGCCCAGGCCCCTGGATGCCGCTGCCCCCGACCCCAATGAGTCTGCCGTCCAGCTCCACGATGCTGTGGCCGACCCCCAGGAGTATTTGCCCGCACCCCTGCATCTTCTGCCCCCACCAAGGCATTTCGTGGAAGATGCACTCGAATATATATTCGGCTTTATGAACGGCGTTCATGACGAGCAGACACTAGAGTAAGTTATGCTATTGTATGTTTATTTTCTCTAAAGAAATCTCATTAGAACTAGGTCGTACACAGCAGACTCTGTTTGATATAGGAGTATGATATTGCTTGATTTGTTTTTCTTTAGATTAAATCTTACTTTTTGCGGCCAGCAGTACAAAATTATTTTTGTTAAATGTTTTGGCAGTATTTCCGTTGCACATCTACCGTATGTAATGAATAACAAAATTGCAATATTATTTGCAGTACAAATATTGAAAAACTTAATGTCCTTACTATATTGTACAACTATTTAATATTGTTTTTCAACAGCCAGCAAACTTGGTATAATGGGTGCTACCTAAATTTTCCTGGTCTTAAATTCTAACAAATTAATATTGTTCTTACAGATAAATTATTATTTAATTTTAGCTTTTGCTAGAAGGTGCTGCAGAAATTTTCATGCTCTATAGTTTCTAGGATCCAATTATGCTCAGGAGCCAAGTGGTAGTCCAGATGCTCATGGTCAAAGACAATCTAGGTGCTGGAAACATCCCTCAGGAGATTACGGCGGCCTTGAGGGTTTTGAACACCTAAATATGCTTCTATGCATGCAGAACCGTCAGGAGTACTTCAATCATCTTGTCATGTTTGGTTATGGATGGAAACTATAATTTTTGCTTTTGGGTTTAGAATATTTAAGAACTATTTGGAGTTTTGGTACTACTACAAGTTGGTTTCGCTGTTATATTTGTTGTTTTGGTAATTTCTGTTTGTGTGACGTCAATGATCATTGAGCCACATTTGATAGCTGTATTAGTCATTATGTATTGATGCTCGTTTCTGATATGTTTAGCGACTCAAGAGGATATGAAATTTTTTCACAGTAAAATCGTTACTGTGAGGGGTCATGTCCTTCGGAGATAAATCAGCTTAACCGGTGAGGGGTCGAGCAAATCAACCTAAAAACAATCTCACCCACAATCATATCTCCTACCCTACGAGGATTCAACCGCTCCGACGACAAAGCAACTTATTCCGGCGAGGGGGCTAGCTTCTCAAGCTAGAAATCGAGCTTCACATTCCGGTTCCCGATCAGTGTTGCAATCGAGAGAGGATGAGGGAGAGAGGCGCCATGATGCATCAAGGATAGAGGACGAGGGGGAGAGGCGACATGAGTAGACTATGCACATACCGATCTTTAGTAGGAGAACCACAATATATCCCTGTGTTTAAGTGGGCCAGGGCAGACCATCTGGGCTATTTCGTCACACTAAAGAAATAAAGCCTAACGCTTGTGACGTAGAGATCTAAATAATTGCTGGCCAAATGCATGATTAGCGCGTAGCGCTTTCCTGATTATTTTTTTCAGTGAATTATTTAAGTGAACAAATAAATTCATTAATATTTCATCGTTATTGTGCACGTCGTTAATTTTCTTTTGCTGTAGCTAATCTCGTATCGTATAACTTCATCCATACACGCACTGTTATACGATACGATGTATACTTTCAAGCCAGCAATCGAATGGTCATAAGGCACGTACCTTCAATTGTCACCGATCTTCAAGTTCACAGAGGATCCACATTTCTCTGTCATGCTCAAGATGTTTCTGATATAGCATTGATTATCTTGTATGTGTTCCTGAATATAGTAGCCAAAATTAGTCCCCGCCAAAGTGTTTTCTTATTGACTACATAAAGTACAAGTCTGTCCCAGGATGTTCCGACAATTATTATTCGTTACCAACATTTTTCAATTTTAGTTGGTGAGGAAGAAAATTATTATTAAGTTACCCTAAGGGAGTCACATCTTCTTCTAATATAATATAATTCAAAATATGATGTGTTCTATGTATGAACTTTATCTAAATAGAATAGACATATGGGTAAGTAAAATTAAATTAAAAGAGGCACTAACGAATGATTCATAGGATAAAAAAAAGCAATATGCATCTCAATTGGTGCTATATAAAAAAGAGTAATCTCAAAATTTGTTAGCTGATTTACATCGAATTTTGTATTCCTCCTATTTTTCTGGCACGAGTAAGATTATTATTACGTACTTTGTAAACTCTTTATTGATGGAAAAACATATCAATATGTTTATTAGCTGTGTATATCTTGAAAATATTATGCAGAGATTTTATAGTCAGAAAGAAGCAAATTGGCATTGAATTAATGATAAGTAATTTAATTTTTTTGGTAAGTTAATATGTCTGACATCTTTTCTAAATTATTAATAGGTGTGTATTTGATATGAAAAGGAAACAGATCCTTGCCATACAGAAATATTAACGGCATGACTGGATCAAGGCATGATCTGATACCCAGATGTCCTCCGCATGGCATACTATATATATGTTAACATTAAAATACTATGCCATCCCTCCTCTCCCTCCTTACTGTCCCTTCGCCCAGACCAGGAGGATGATTTGCGAGGACTACGTTGTGTATGCAAGAACCATCAAGAATTGGAGTTCCTCTCGGTATGTCAATTTCAGGATCTTTCTCTTATATAATAGCATGTTATTTATTAGATTAATAGTTTTTATATGTTTAGTTATACCATCAAATCCCAGAGAAAGAACACCATTGCAGATTATGTTTAGGCACTTGCATGTATGTAAATAGCTACAAGTAATAGACGAATACACCTGTTAAGTTTTCCTATTGGAAAATATAAAATATTTACAAAATGTTCGAAGAGAGACAATTGTTTGAATTTTTACAATCAAAAACGAATTTTATTTGTAACAGTCATATTCCGAAGAGATGTTTCATGCTGATTCACATGGGTCATAGGGAAGAACAAATATTCTGGATGCTAAAAAACATACATTTTCTGAGTACTGTCAAGTGCACCGAAGTGTTTTGCTGGTATTGTTTTCCTACAGTTTTTTTCAGATAACTACTTCATGGCCAAATAAATTAGCATCTGCTAACTTGGCTTCACCTAAGCAACATGTTGGAAGGATTAATCAGTGTGTGCTAACGGATTCCGGCTTAGTGAAAAAAACCAAAATACTTCACTCCCAAACGCACCCAAACTGGACTTCAACACACATAGCAGTAAATGTACTCCATCATCGTTACACCCTCACATAGCATAGACAAATAATGAAATGGTTATTGATAGTTAACCAGACACGCGACTGTATGAAATCAATGTGAACCGGTCATTTAAGTCGATATTTTGTTCTCACGTACCTGCTCCCATGCCTTTTAACATATTGGTGCTGTAGGAGTTGTAATTGTCGTCCCCTGGCTCCATCTCTCTGCTCTCAGTGCTCGTTCTCAACACCGCATGACACACATCTTGGCTCACACACAGAATTTTTTTGATTAGTTTTATTGATAGGCAGACTGAGAACCTAACTACTGAACCCTCTTCCCAAACGTTGAAGAAAGCAGTATGCTATTTTTGTTAATTACAAGTCAGATCAAAATATAATGTTTAATCCAACTGAAAAATAGCAATCACTGGAATATTAGCATAGTAGCAGGTGAGTGAGGAGAGGGAGAGGGACGTGCTACCTGCTGGGAGCAATGCGTCGTGGTGGCCAGGCTGGACTCGTCGAGCTCGGGACCCTTGATCGCTCGCCTTGGAAGAAGAGGAGCAGAGGGCTTGGTGGCTATGTGCGCCCATCCTCCTCAGTCCAGGGCTGCAAAGTGCCCTCCTGCCGACGTCGCTG
Source organism: Triticum aestivum (assembly GCF_018294505.1). Taxonomy (NCBI): domain Eukaryota; kingdom Viridiplantae; phylum Streptophyta; class Magnoliopsida; order Poales; family Poaceae; genus Triticum; species Triticum aestivum. Next base: position 111,539,842 of record NC_057814.1, read on the forward strand.
TCTCGTCCGCGCCATGGGCGATCTGAACCATATTACATATAGCTTTAGTCTGAGAGCAGAGGCGGCTTTAAACATTAGCATGCCATGGGCAGGTGTAAACAACCATAGAGCAGAATTATGGCCATGAGAGCAGTAATAAGCCAAATCACTTGAAACAAACAAACTTAAAGGACCAATGGTAATACAGAATCTATACATTGCTTGAACCAAAAAATGCTGCTGCATATTCATTCATTGAAGAAACTAGAATAATGTGCATACATAGAAATTGAACCAAAACTGGTGATGTGTTTTCATCACATAGTTGTCCAATGCAAACCAAGAGATACCGAAACAGTGGAAGAGCAATAATTAATAATGGACTAGATTAGTTATTAGGCTAATTGAATTGAGTGCAACAACTAATTACCAAGAAAGAGGCATGCTACAGTAATTATTGTTGTTGCCGTCATGGAGGGGCCGTCTGTCTCACCTTGCCGCGGAAGTGGTGGGGGTTCCGGAAGACGGCGGAGTGGTAGGCGATGTAGACCACAGGCTGCACCACCGTGGCCGTGTCTTGGCCGTCGGGGAGCAGTCTTCGCCCTGGCCCTGCCTGTGAGGCCGGGTCACGGCGCCTCGATAGAGCAGCGAGTAGGAGATCAGTTCAGGGCACGCCTAGAATATTGAAATTTAGAAAATTTGCATGCCTTTACCAAATTAGAGGACATTTTCACCTTGTACGTTAACTGTCACAAACGTCTATAGATCAATGCTGTTGCTACTTTGTGTTCCTTATATTTTGCAAAAAAAAGGAACTCTTTTATCCTGTGCCATAAAACTCTTCCTTTTAACACTTCTATATGCTGGGTTGACGGCATCTCATCAATATAGCTAGGTCTCTAATTTTAGTTCTGAAGTAAACGGACCCAGTGGGTAAACAAGTGGACATACAGTAGGCTTATCCTTGCCAAAATGGACAAATAGAGTGTTTTGCAAAAAAAAAAATTGAAGCTCTAACAGTCGGGCTGTTGGTAATGAAAATGTCAAACCTTCATACAAATAGGCAGCAATGCACGTGCATACTGGCACTACTTGTGTCATACTGGCATTCTAAGATGACGATCACATACCTTTTAGACTAAAAATCATAACGACAGTTTGACTTCTAATTAAAAATCCACTTTGTTTATAAAAAACTATGTACGTTATGCGTTTGTTTTACAATAATTCTAAGGCAGAGCAAAGACCAGACCTCATTCAGTGTTTCACTCTTCCCTGTTCTTCTGAATTATAGTTGTAGTTACAAGGATCATGACGCAAGCAAGCACTTCGACAAAATTTAACATGAAGGTTCTTTTACGAATCTAAGCAAATTGGATTGGACAACGCCGCACACTCACTACACTCACTCTCAGTTGCGTGATCTCAAGAGTTAATATTCTAGAGAAATCTTGGTTGTAGTAGATGACTGATTAGAAAACAACTATCCATAAATTAGTGCATGTTGTTTTGGTATGATTATGTATGTACATCCGCAGGTGCAAATGCAAACAACAAATGTGCATGCAAAAGTAATAATTCAGACGAACACACATATGCACAGAAATAAAAGATACCACCTCACCTTGAGAAAACCCATGAGTGAACGGACATTGTCGTGCGACAACATTACTGATCCTCACATACTTCATCCCTCATCGCCACCATTGTATAAAAGAAAAGCCTGGACACAACATCAACGCCTCGACCTACTTCATCCAGAACCCCTGAAGCACACCCCTGGTCTCTCCATACAAGAATAATCTGTATATACAAAATATAGCATACAAGCACAAAAAATTGAAATCAAATATTGGTGCGGATCCACATGTAAATCATATGAAAATACACAGAAAATGCAGTGTATAAATGCATACACAAAAAAGAAAAGTAGAGGAGGAAAGGGGTCGGATCTGCGTACCGGAGCTGCTGGCGTTGTAGATCGAGGCACCGCATTGCGGATCCACCGTCGAACTCGCCGGAGACCAGCACCACCGCGGCTCCGACCGGAGGGTGACGGGATCCAGCACCCGCGTCTGGGCGATGAAGCTCCATGCGTGCGTCGACAGCAGTCGCACACGTCCCGCCGGAGCATGGTGCGGTGGTCGCGGCTAGATGGCGCGGTGGTTGCGGGCTCGGCGACGCGCGCCGCGATGCGGCGGGGGGAGGTCAGAGGGCGAGAGGTGAAGCCGGAGACTGGTGCGGTGGTTGCGGGCTCGGCGACGCGCGCCGCGATGTGGCGGGGGGAGGTGGGAGGGCGAGAGGTGGCGCCGGAGACTGGTGCGGTGGTCGCGTCAAGATGGCGTGGAGGTTGCGGGCTCGGCGACGCGCGCTGCGATGCGGCGGGTGTGGGGGGTTGAGAGGGCGAGAGCTGGCGAGTGAGTGGACAGGAGAGATGAGTGGAGGGGAGAGGGACTGATGCGGCGGGCGGAGTCGCGCGGCCGCCACCTACCCCGCGGCGATGCGGCGGCGGAGGGGAAAGTGGGAAGATGAAGTGAGTGGAGGAAGAGGAGCGACTGGGTGGATAAGGTAGGCGGCGGGGGAGGCGGGCCGACGCGCGGGGAGGCGGGCCGACGTGCGGGGAGGCGGACCGACGCGCGTGGGAGGCGGGCCGACACGCGGGGGAGGTGGGCCGACGCCTAGCCCGTTATGCATTTGGTCTGGGCCTGGACGTACAAATGTTTTTTTTGTTGGACATTTGTTCATAGCCTATAAAAATATTTTAAATAATTATCAAATGACTAATTACTTATATATGAACATTGAGGTTTGTTGTTTATGCCGAGTTTCATGGGGTAGGACATTTATTTAAACAACATTTATTTAAATAGGTATCCTTTTTTGCATAGAAAAAATTTGTGTTAGTTTCACTTTTATTTTTTTATATATTACATATACAAATATGATGCAGTATGAAATACCATTTATATTTCATCTTAAATATTTCATCATGGTATATTTGTTATTAGTGGACGTCTGAATTTTTTTAATTATTTTTATACCTCACAAAATATCATATATATTTACAGTATACATACCTCAAAATTAAACAAATTTGAATATATATATATATATATACTAAATATGGTGCATAAAAATAAATATTTATATTCTTATGACATATACTAAGGGTATCACAAAACAAATCATATAAAAATAAATATACTTGGTTAATGTTGGTTTGTTTGTTTTAGTTTTTGTATGGTAATTTTCCATAGCCTATACAAATAATTTAAAATAACTTAAGCAATTTCAGACACTTAATTACTTATATATGAACATTATATTTTGTTGTTTTCCCCGATTTGTTGTGTTAGTAAAATGATCTAAGCGTCATTTTTTCCTAATATAACAAAATACTATTTTTATTAGCAGAGAAAACAGTTGTGTTAGTTTCACATTCAGTTTTATCATATATTATATATAATTTTATGATGCAGTAAAAAGTATTAATTATATTTCAGCATAGATATAAATTGATGGGTTCCGACATACTCACTGATGAAACGATGATAGACCACAGTGAAACACCACGAGAAGAGGTGCATATAGCTAACCTTCCTCTGTATGTATCTTATAGATAATAATACGGAAGGGCTTTCTTTATTTTTCTTGTTTTTTCAGAATACAGGAGACATGGATATGGACTTTGGAGATGCACGGAAAGAATCCATTGAGGGTTCAGATGCGATGTCGCTGAAAGGGGACGAAGATTCACAACATAAAAATGTCAAAGAGGTTATATCTCATAACAAACCAAAAAAGGATGCTAATTTACATATTATCCCACAAGGTATTTTTTTATATTATTATCAATCTTATTTTTGTAATATTGTCTTTTGTATTGAACTAATTTTGCTCATTTTGATTGTTAAGTTGGCTCATATTTTTATGAATTCGACAGACTATGTTTGTACCGCTAGGGATATTACAGTCATCGAATCAATCAAGTCTGCCCCGAAGAATACCCAGTTCGTAGACATTGGAGATGCCTTGTTATCAACCGACGATTTGGAATGCCTTATTAAAGATGATATGTTCTTACATGACGGTGTAAGACCAATTGCACAAACTTTGTAATTAATAATACAAACAATATATAATATCATAAAATATAAATATAATCTAAATGCCCATTACAGGTGATAAATGCTTACATATATTGCATGCTTGCTCACGACCATCTACAAGACAGGGCGGGTGAAAAGGTACACATTATTAGCACGTTTGTATCGGGCCAGATAAAAGAAGACGGGGAAAGAGACATAGACCCATCAAAATATCGTCGCATCGTGCGTCATGTTAATTGTTATCTACAACAAGATATGGTTAGTTTTTGTCTCGTAATCCATGCATATAATTATGGATTGTTTTTATTTAGTTCATATGTTTAATGATTTATTAATAACTATATCTAATTGTGACTGTGACTTGTATCTTATTTACACCAGTTATTCATTCCGATTAACATGCCGGGCTACCATTGGTATCTAGCAGTTGCCAACGCCAAAAAACGAGAGATCCAAGTATTGGACTCACTTGGTGAGAATGTCAAACGCAATGACCTTGCTACTACGGTAAATATCTATTTCTTTTCTCATCTTAGCATTTATTTTGTTTGACTTCATCCTTAGCATTTCTCATATATAAAATAGTTGCTAGGGCTCGAGAAATGGCTGAAACTTGTAGAGCATAGTCCGGAGTTTATCAAAGGTCATAAGTGGCCTGATCTCAATGTTACAAAATGGACGGTTGTAGAGCAAATTCAGGAGGCAATACAAACCGATGGGTAAGCACTTGTTACAATGGTTTGTTTTTAGATTCATCTGTGTGATATTCTGAAGCATTATTTTATAATATTATAGCGTATCATGTGGATTGTTTATGCTAAATTATATGGAATACTGGACACCACATGGACTGTCAGACCAGTTTACGCAGGTATTTCAGTTTTATACATTATCTCATAATGTTTTATCAAAATATCTTATAAATTGTTTTCATATTTTTTTTGTAGGAGGATATGAAACATTTTCGACAAAAATTAGCAATTATTTTGCTCGATTCAGAGCTTAATAAGTTAAAAGGATGTCCCATGTACCATCAACCTCTCAACGAAGAAACTTTAGCTAATTCTGATCTTGAGATCCTGGATAATCCATCTGACGTGGTCGAAGAGAAACGTCCCGCCCCAATCACTATCATTCCCGCGGACCAACGTGAAATACTTGCCGGCCTCTGCAACTACATCATGTCGATCAATGATGCTGGATGTTTGGAGTAAGTATCATGTATCAATATTTAATGTGCGGATGTATATTATTGTTCTTCTTACCATCCAAATTACAGGAAGGTATGGGTCCGGAGCTCCACACCCGATCCAATGAGCTTAAGTCTTAAGAAACTTCAGTGCATACTTAACATGGAGCAGCCCATGGACAATGATTGCTTCAACACCGCCGTGCTTATGCTGGCATGTGATGAGGGAGTATTGTTCACAGACCCTCCTATACACTACATGGATCTACGATTTTGTGTAAGTTACCGTAACTCTTCATTCTAGGTGCTATTAGTATCAACATGTTGAAACAATATATTTTTCTTTTACTTAGTCCATGCTGCTAGAGTCAACACGAGGTCAGAAATTTTGTGAGAAGGAAACTATCCAGACGTTGGCAACATTATTTGATAGCTGGCCTGGGATGGAGACCGACATCTCATCTTGCAATAAGGTAAATAAAATATTTTGACCATTGTTATCATGGTTTGTTTTTGTTTCTAATAGCTCCACTTGTAGATTTATCTTCCCTATGCATCCATCGGCCGATACATCCTCTACATCATCGACAAAGAGGCACGTCGTCTATATATTATGGATCCTATTCAATCATCACAATCGTCAGAGGATAAAAACTTGAGGCATTCACTGAAATTAAAAAGTTTTTCAAGGGATTTCAAAGAAGCACTCGAAATAAAGCTGCCTGGGTGGAATTTTGATATATCTAAATGGCATCGTTTATTTCTGGCCGGTGTTCCAACGAGTATAGACGGGTAATGAATTCATAACAAGAATATTTACTTTTGTTATCATTATATTATTTATAATATTAATTGAAAGTTTTCCAGGAATGTGTCTGGCTATTTTGTTTTTCATTTTATGCTCTGGTGGAACGGTAAAGAATTGGTCAAGCCGGTTTGCGCGGTGAGTATTGTGGGTTACATGTTTTAAGACCTTCTCCGTGAATTTTTCATACTAACTACATTTATTTTTTCTACAGGATGGGTTTGAATTGAGGAAGCATTTTTTATTATACTTGCTAAAACATCGCGGGAATGAAGCTAGAGGAAACTTTCCTGATATTGTGAAAGAATTTCTTAAGCGCATCATCTAGATATTAGTATTTTTGTAATAGATGTTAAGTTGTAACATCACTCAGCTTGTTACATTGCAATGATGGACTTCAGTTTGTGTTATATTGTTTGTATGTGTGGATTTTAACATGTAACTCTGGTAAACTATTTCAAGAGCCCGTGGCAACGCACGGGCACTCTACTAGTGAAACTAATTCTCATCTTAATTCAACGTTGACTCTTAAAACGGACACGGTATCCATCGGTGGTTGCGTCCGCAAACAGTGATGCGGAAGCTAGCCATCAACCATGTTCACATACATTTCAAAGCAAACTTGAATTAAACAAATGAATTTCATGCAAACTTGATGATTTTCATTTAACCGGACCAAATCATTGCATTTTTTATGTATTTCAACTAAACAATAGTGGACTAGACTTTTTTTACCTAGTCTAAACAATCGCCTTTACCTAGTCTAAACAATCACCGGCCGCGGCTGCGCCCGCCACGACATATCTTCCCCATGTCCGGCAAACTCAATGATCGCCTGTGAGGTCCGGAAAGTGAAGTTCCAACAGGAGGGAACGAGTGGCCTTCCTGGGACCCATGCCGCCGCGGCTTCCCATGTGTACTCTTCCTCGCCCGAGCTCACCTTGTCTATGGCGCCGGGCGTGGACGGGCCGGCCTCGTGGTCATTGCAGCCAGGCGCGAACGACATGGGTGGTTCGTCCGACGCAGAGCTGGGAACGTTCCGCCTTTGCATTTGCCTCCTTCTTCCTCCGCCTCCGCGGCAATATGCTCGTACAGGGCGTCGCACTCCGCCTTCATGATGCGCAACTGCCATCGTTAGCGGTGGATGTCGCGTACGCTCTGGTAGGACAACAGCAGTGCCCGCTGCTCATCCAGGAAGCCTGGACCGTCCGCCACCATGGTCATGATGGCGTTGTTGTTCGCCTGGTCATCGGAGATCTGTTCGAGGAGTCGGTGGTTGTACCTATGCTCCTCCTGCTCTAACCGGAACGCCACCTCCTGCTCTTCCGGCATCCTGTCGGTGAAGTGCGCCCGTGCCTCCTCCAAGGTGATGCCTGCATGGGCCGGCGAGGGTGATAGCACCGGCTCGTCGACCGCCTCGGCCATCGTCTCGTTGGCATCGCTGCCATCTGGAGAGCTCGCCGACAACCCAACATATATTAGGCTGGCTCGACGGGCCTCCCAACCAGTAGCAATGCCGGATAACTCCTGTTTCTGATTGGTGGAGAGGTTGTTCCATAACGCTTTGGAGCACGAGGTCATGGCGGACATAGTGCATGGAGGAGACCAGGTGCAGATGTAGTGCGGTGTGAATCGTGTCGGGCCTGGCCACGTATAAATAGTGGGCAGCGTCCAGGCCAAGCGGTGGGCTGACGGAGTGGGTTTCTTGGTAGCCACACTTGTTTAATGTCGGCAGACGAACGAACGAGTAGTCGGTTTGAATGCGGAGAGAACCGTTTGGTCATGTCGCTCAGGCATTGAACATATGCGGACATCGGGACGAGGCGGGGGTGGTGCTCTCGACCGACGCGCCGCTTCAATGGCGGCTCTAGTGTGAGGTCGCTTCCGCCCCGGGCTAACATGAATACGGCGATGGCGCTCTGGAGCAGCGCTGACTGGCATGAATGTGCAGCGACTACTTCACGCGGGAAAGGAAGAGGGTTTTGGGTGGGTCCGAGGTGTCCGTCGCGTATGTGGCAGCAGCCTGGACACCCGCAAAGTCCCTCTGGTTGGCCTCCGGCTTGCGGGAAAATGGACGCTTGAACCGATCTGCGGACGGATGAGGTACACCGTTGGATGAAAAATTGCGTCTGGACCGCTTGATCCAGACGGATGCGGATGGTTTAGGGGTCATCATCGAAGATGCCCTTAGGCTGGCATTTCTACTCAACACTGCTAATGTCTTGCTACTCATCTGTTCGGTCAACCTCGTGGCTGGCGGACAAAAATGAACACATCTCAACACTTTCTCAAGAACAAACTTGCCATTACATTGAGACAGAGTGTAACACAGTACATGCTATCTCCACAGCGCACGACTACATGCTTCACGCTGCAGTCAAACAAAGTTGTGATGCTGATCAAGGGAGGCGGCCTGTACATTCTTGATTCATTAGACTAAGTATTCATTCCTGAATGTCTCCTACTCCCATATTCTCAACGTAGCATTGTTCTCTCTCTTTTCTGGTGGGGGTGCATTGTTCTCTTCTTACATTGTCTTTTGCTTATTGTATGTGTTTGAGAGATAGATAGTGAACTCCTCGATAGAGAATACAAACATATTTGATCGGTTATCCTCGTATATATATATGAACCGTTAATAATGTATCTTGTACTCCCTCCGTTCCGATTTACTCATCGTGGTTTTAGTTCAAAGTAAATCATAACGGAGGGAGTAGTTGCTAGAATTTTATTCCATGATACATTTTTGGGGGGAAGGTCTTCACTTATGACCATGTGTAATGCAAGACAACAAGACCGTGTGCTAGCTTTTATATTTTCTTTTTGCTTCGTCTTTACTCTCTCTCTCTCTCTCTCTCTCTCTCTCTCTCTCTCTCTCTCTCTCTCTCTCTCTCTCTCTCTCTCTCTCTCTCTCTCTCTCCAGGTGTGCCATGTAAAAGTATAACCAAAGGGAGATGATGTGGTGCATATATCATTATGGCCCCAAAATTATAATATCCTATATTCCTAAATAGGTATTTTCTCAAACATGCAAATCGGACATACCTCACAAGTTTCCATTGTACGGCATTTCCATTCAAGAAATACGCATGCAGGCATGCCACGGCAGCAGCTCGCATTCTATTCTTGCATATATCATTGCTCACAAACACAATCAAATATTAGTTCTACCACACTTGAAATATATAACTCTACATGTGTGTCTTCATCTCCTTGTCATGCCCCCTTTCCGGCAGATCAAACCTCCCTTCATTTCTTTGAAGAAAGTTGAAGATCTCCTTAACTTTAGGCTTCACAATAAAGATGGTGGTTGAGTGTATGAGGTGGTAACATCAAGAGCATAAAGTGTTGGTGCTGATGGAAGCGATGTTAGAGGGTTAGGGTTGGCATTGGGATTGGGGACAATAGAGTTGGATAAGAACTAGTGCCCCCTTGAGATGACCAAAGGGATGGGTGCGGCTGACAACAACCATATTTGGGTCAAAGACCGAGCATCAAGGCAATGTGGGGAGACGTCTAGTGGATGAGTCGGAGATGCATCAATAAGACAATGTGGGTGGCGACATTGCCTCCAGAGACAAGAACAACGGGAGGGTTGTGGGATAGTCCTAACATCATAATGGACTAGAAAATATTTTTTAGGATATTCGGCTCTTCTAGAACCTACCACCAAAATACCAATTAGAGCTAAGTGAAACAAAAATGGTTTTCCATGTCATGACAAATCATAACAATTTAGACTAGATGGGTTTAGATATAACTTTATATATGTAATAAAAGAATCATCTAGAATGAGGAGAGATTTGTTAAAATCTTTTAGGGGTAATGTTTTTCTTCATGACAGGGCTTAGGGGAACAAAATTAGTTTCCATGAGATGGTAAATGAGAACAGTTTATATTGGTAGGCTTTTGAAAGAATTTTTATTTCCCCTAATGTATACAAAGCACCTAGGATGATCGGAGATTTGGTTCCATTCCTTTAAGGGTAGTGTTTTTCACTATCCTCTTCTAGGAAACCCCTAATGTTGCATCAACTCAACCTAAAAGGATAAAAATAATACATCAAAGCAAAGAGGTTGGAAAATTCTTACTTTAGTCACTTTGATCTTCAAAATGAATCTAATAATTGTTGAGAGAGCTTTCCAAATGCGGTTTATAAGGCATAGACAGTTATCCAACCATATTGGGATTGTAATTTATATCCTGAAAGAGTTTTATAAAAACTCAAAAATGCATTAACCAGAGTGGTCAGTAGACTCGCTGGCAACTAAGTGCGATATAAAGTCTAGACTAGTATCTAGCCAGGACATAGAGGCCGCCGAATGGTACTTAAATTGTACTAGAGCATGTGCAAAAGACTTTTTTTTGCGGGAAAAAAGAATTCTCATTACTCAAGGAGGCTTCTCAGCGAGAGCCAGGTTTATAACAAAGTCCATCCCGGCAGTAAGCCAGACTGCTATGCGCGGAGTGCTACGGCCATAGGCGGCCAGCTCATGACTAATCATGTTCTGCAGACGGCTACAAAGAGTAAAAGAGATCTCCCTAGCATCGCTTCCAGCCAACCTACGAATCTCCTTTATAAGTGCACGATGTGACGATCTATCCATCTCGCGTGCTGTAATCATCGACACCGCCTCCGCGCTATCCAACTCAACCAGAATAGGTAGGTTAGATCGGTGCAAGGCCAGCTCCAAGCCTTCTCTGCACGCTTCTAACTCCGCCTCTAAAGCGTTGTCACATGTACGTAGCTCCCTACATGCGCTGTAGATGATCTCGCCTCTGTCATCACGCAGGATCATACCTCCTCCCGCCGCACTTGTGGCCGCTATGTAGCTCCCATCCGTGTTCAACTTAACCCAGCCCGGCTGGGGCGGTACCCAGTGTGCGCGCACCTTGGGCGCCGTACTTTCTGGAGCGCGTGGTGGTGAAGGCAGGACCACCATCTTCCCTTTCTCTAGGTTACCATCAGGATGTTGCTTTATGCACATGAGTGAGTTGATGTATCCGTGCAAAAAGCGTCGAGAGGCTTCGGCAGTGGGCGGCGCCTTGTCGTGTGTGATCTCATTCCGGACATGCCATACTCTCATGTGCAAAAGACTTACATGACCGACGATGGAACATAAACTCGTAGGCATTAAACATGGCCATGCAAGTGCTTATAGCTTCTCGCAGGAGCACACCATAGTTTGCAAGATAATAATCTCTTGCATTGAGTGCTTGGACCAGACCTTATGAATACGACTCCAGGATCACTCTATGAACGCCTAGATTAGTCAATTCCTCAATTGCAGCGAGGCACGTTAAGAATGCGTTTGGTAGTCTACATGGTTTTTGGCCTCCTTGTGTCTATGTCCCAGCTGGGCTTGACTGAGTGAATAGAGACAAAAACCATGTTGTACACATAGTTCGTTTGCTTGTATTCCCCCTATCTTGCTGAGCTGAACACATGCACGAGTGTATGCTTGCAAGCCTCTGCTAACCATAGGCAAAGGTGTTTGATTGCATACAACACATGCAGTATGGTAACCTCTTGTTCTAGTGATGAGATTACCAGCACACACATGGTCATCGGCGCACATATCAAATCTTAAACTAACAGTCACATTTGAACAACTATTGACTGACAGGTGGTACGCTTTGTCATGCATGCCTGGTCGGCAGGTGCTACGCACGACAGATCTTTCAAAGACTTCAAGCTGTGTCGGCTGGTGGTACTTGGCAGCATGGTGCTGAGGTGTATCAGTGGCGACCGCGACGTGCTCGGCTGTTTGCGCGCAGGGAGGAGGTGCCGTTGGGCGCGGTGGTGGCGTCGACGATAGCTAGACCGAGCAAGGTTGATGCATCAGTACAGTTCTGAAGATGGAGCTGTGGCAGTTGGCGGCGGCGGCCTCTGAGAGCACGCCGGACCCATGCCCGGCAGGCGTCCTGGATGGGACCTCAGGTCTTAGAAGTTAGGTTTGGCTGCGATGTCTGTTTGGTATTAGGACCAGGCTATCTGCGCCCCTTCATCAACTAGATAGGTGTAGCGACAGTTTATTGCTTAGACAACGGCTTTAGTCTTACTGTTGTATTATTTTGTAAGGTCTTATGAGAATAATTATTAAAGTGACCGTATGCATCGCCCAGATGCAGAGGCCGGGGGTCATCCTCCTTTTTAAAAAAAACGTAGTACATTAAGAACCATAGCCGTAATTGACATGCAGTACTAAAGAAAACACGCTAATAGTCCAACGCAAATGCTTACTGGTGCTTCTTGCACTTGACCACCACCTCAACACCATTGATGTCGAAGACGATGCCCTTGAAGCTATCGACATTCAACACCTTGAAGGTGACGAGGTACTCGATTTTCAGCTGGTGGGCTACGTCGAAGAGGCAGTAGTACAAGATTCCCTTATTAGCATCGTGCTAAAGTGCGTACTAGCGACATTCCGCCACGCCGCTAGTAATGTTGCAACTTGGTGAAAATCAGTTCAGGGCTCCAAGCTGCTTGTGGCCTTTTACGAAGATAGATGCTCGAAATCGAAAGGAACTCACCGTCGAATAAAAAGTGCACGTACCTTTTTCAGCTTCACGTGGTATACATGGGGTGGGCGGGAACAAAATAAAATGAAGGGCTAGATCAGTAAAACAATTAAGCTTGTGTGGTAGACGACTCTGAAGATATGCTATTTTTCAATTGACAGACAAGTTCCTGAAAATGTTGTTTTTCACGAGGAAATCTTCCAGAAATGTTACTTTTCAAAGACCCTTTTGGGAAATATTCACTCATCAATCATCGTCATGAACAAACTTATCCCCGCTATGCTGGATGATTCTGTGTCGTGCAGACTTTATCAACAGCATAGCATTGATAACTCGGCCCGCTCGTCCTGATAACTGGAGGATAATCAGCAGCCCGTGGCTGAACATTCCAAGGATCATTATCTGGATCGGCTTTAATTCCTTTCAACACATCTTGTGTGTCTCATCTGTCTAAAACAAAGTCAAAACTTGTGTATGGATCGCATGTGCCTTGATGCGGCGGCAGATGCATCTGGGAGTTGCATGCCAAGTGTTCCAACAGACTGACCACCGCTGCCAGCAGGCCTCTGCCTAACCCGCCACTACTACCCAGGCGACAACGACCAGCAACGACATACAGCAACTAGCCGAGGCGACACCTTGCATGCATGGCTAATTAAGCCTCCGCGGTTTCCACGAGGCGTGGGACGGGAGCCAGAACCATGCCGGGCCGTCGCCGGTTTCCACCGATTCACGAAAGCGACGGGTCTGCCGGCGGCGCAGCCCCAGTAGCGGGAGGCAAATTTAACAATTTTGACCTCGGGACGAAATCATTTAACAGAATGAACTGGGTGTTAAACTATGTCACTGCTCTGACCCTTTTGTGTAGCGCCCGTCACGCCGGCGCCACACCCTACTGTGCAGCGCCTAGCGCGACGGCGTTGCACTCCTGTCCACCGTGGCAGCACCTGGGCCCGCACCCAGCAGTGCAGCGCCTCCGAGCTAGGCGCCACACATGTAAACTGCAGCGCCTAGCCGCTAGGCGCCACACATGTAATGTGCAGCGCCTAGCCGCTAGGCGCCACACATGTAATGTGCAGCGCCTAGCGCGTAGGCGCTGCACTGTGACTTATCCAGCCACTTGGCTAGCCCCCCTCCACCCCACACACCACACACTCTCCCACTCTCTCCCCGAGCCTTGCCCCCTCTCCCACTCTCTCCCCCTCTCAAATCCTCTCCCAAATCTTGCAAATAATTTGTCCGTGGATTTCGAAGTCAAACCCTCCCTCGAGGTAATATTCTCCGATCCCCTTGTTTTGATCCGGCGGGTGTGGCTGGAACAAACCAAACCGGCGGAACACCCGATGTGGCAGGTGAAGCTCAACCGCCCAGTTGCATATCAGTGAGCACCACATATGCCAGAGATCCCTATCCCTAGTGCACATCGGATTCAGCCTGAACTCCATAGGGTTACCAAAACTCTCTTCTTTTCCATACGGCTCCCATTCCACCTGCAAAATTGGATAGAATGCAAAATTGATATCGAGTTACGATACAAGCATGCAAATCACTTATGCAATGTCGGTTCACCTGCTCAGGCGTGATCGCGTCCAGCTCGCTCTTGTACAACTTGTACATGACCGAGGGATCATCAGTCGTCTCATTTAACACATCCCACTTGTGAGCCCAAGTGGGGAGCCGTAGTGGGTCGTCTTTGTCGTCCCAATCCTCGTACTTCACGGTTTTCGGTCGTCCAACCGGCAAACGCTCCCAGCTCCATACGGAAAGTGCGAGCAGACAACCACCAATACCTCCAGTGTGCCTACAACAGGCTTCGTCCAACTGCACATAAAAGAGAACATGGTCAAATTTGCCGCAAGAGCGCATTGATAATGTATCAATGAAGTGAAAAGGAAACAACTTCATACCTGTCGATACAAGTAAGTCAGTGTCGCCGAACCCCAACTCCATTTGCTATCGAAGACGGTCAACGCCTTCAGCCACATTCATGGAGCATTCTTGCCTGTGCCATCAGCAAACATAGTCCTGGATATCACGTACCACATGTAGACACGAGCATATGTCTTCACCGTGTCCTCATTAGGATCCTCAGGGCAAGTACTGAAGTTCGATGATATCCACGTGAAAGTAGCGCTGGCTGCGACTCTTTCCTTCTTCTTGTCTTCTGCTTCTGGTTCCCGAGGCTCCAGAGGAACCATACCGATAAGGGCATGCATCTGCGCGCGCCACCCATCAGAATCGGTGTTCACATAAAGGATTCCCATCGATAGGAAGACCGGTGATCATAGCAATATCCTGGAGCGTCACGGTCATCTCCCCGGTCCGAAGATGGAAAGTGTGTGTCTCCGGCCTCCAATGATCAATAAGCGCGGTGAGTGCTGCAGCATTGTTGGGTGGCGTCGACCGGCTGACCAACTGAATGAAAGGGAGAAGTCCTGCCTCCCTTACATACGGTGTGTACCGCTCATCATAGCGCATCCATCCAAGGGTGACCCCGTGAGACCGAAGCTTCAGAGGTGCAAGCTCCTACAAACAAACAAATCATAACATTACATATGGGGCATTTGTGTTTGAAAAAAATACGAAATTCATAACACCGGCCACTTTCAGTATTACCCGCTGCTCCACCGACATAGCGTACGACCGGTGTTGTTTGTCCCAGTGATCATCGAGAAGCCAAACCATCCTAACAATTTCAACAAAGCATTCTTGTCAACACGATTATATTTTCAATTCAAAAAAACTAAAGTAGGCCTACTAGATGCAACCATATCAATCTATGTATCCAACCATATCAAATCAAACAAAACTAATAAACTAGGGTTCCACAAATAACTAGGCCTACTTCATACAAATAACTTTTCCATAAACTAGGCCTACTTCATACAAATAACTTCATACAAATAACTTTTCCATAAACTAAACTAGGGTTCCACAAATCAAACAAACAAGGGTTGTAATCCATGCAAAGTTCTAATACAGGCAAGATTCAAATCTAATCAAATCAAATAAGGATTCCCCAAATCTTCAAAATATCATATTTTCTATGGATAGAAAGAAGGGGGTCGGAGGAGAGTACCTTCTAGGATGGATTGGTGAAGAAATGCACGGACCAAATCGTCGAATCTGAAGGATTTGGGAGAGGGGATTGAGAGGGGGAGTGGAGAGGGCAGCCGCCCTGTTCTGTTCTGTAACTGGCAATGGGGTGGGTGGGGGACGAGAGGGCTGGCGCGGCTGGATCTAAGTCACAGTGCAGCGCCCGACGGCTAGGCGCTGCACTTTACATGTGTAGCGCCTAGCTCGGAGGCGCTGCACTGCTGGGTGCGGGCCCAGGGGATGCCACGGTGGACAGGAGTGCAACGCCGCCGCGCTAGGCGCTGCACAGTAGGGTGTGGCGCCGGCGTGGCGGGCGCTACCACTAGTAGAAAAAGAGGCTTCCATACGCCCCCATTAGTCCCCAAAACAATCGAACCGCGACAAAAGGGGCCTTTAGTCGCGGTTCGGGAGGAGACCCGCGGCCAACTATCTGGGCCCAGCGCGCTCGGTCGACAGCTGGCGGACGGGAGAGGCTTTAGTCCCGGTTGGCCTGGCCAACCGGGACTAAAGGTCCCCGAAGGCCTTCAGTCACGGTTGGCCAGGCCAACCGGGGCTAAAGGCCCATCCAGCTGGCGGACGGGAGGGGCTTTAGTCCCGGTTGGCCTGGCCAACCGGGACTAAAGGTCCCCGAAGGCCTTTAGTCGCGGTTGGCCAGGCCAACCGGGACTAAAGGCCCATCCCTATATATAGGACTCAGCTCACTTCACTTCACTCAGCTCACTTCACTTCACTCAGCTCACTTCACAATTTTCAGAAGGGGGTGGTGGGTTTGCTTTTGGTTCTCCTATGCACACAAGGTGTTCGATGAAATGCCCGAGAGCCTGAAACAAACATGATATGAAGTGTCCGAGCCACACTTGAGCTTTCTCATTTATTTTTCCTCCGCGATCGCGGTTAGCAACTTGAACCTTTCATGTGTCATTGATAAAATATGCATGTGTGTAGTTCATTGTTTAATTTGTATTATTTCTAGCTAGTTAGTTTAACAAATGCATGATGGTTAATTATATACTTTATATAATAATAATGCAGATGAATCGGCAATGGATGTACGGTCCCCGACTCTCCGGCGAGTTCACTACGGGTTTGAAAGATTTCCTCGTAGTGGCAAATGCGAACAAGCAGCGAGGTTTTATTATCTGTCCATGTGCTGTCTGTAAGAATCAGAAGGGTTACTCCTCCTCAAGAGAGGTTCACATGCACCTGCTTCGGCGCGGTTTCATGCGAAGCTATAATTGTTGGACCAAGCATGGAGAAAGAGGGGTTAGAATGGAAGAAGATGAAGAAGGGGATGATATCGATGACAACTATCATGATCATTTCGGTGATACTTTCATGGAGGATGATGCTGAAGGTGGGGAAGGGTTAGGTGAAGGTGAAGAAGAGGCACATGATGAGCCCGCTGATGATCTTGGTCGGACCATTGCTGATGCACGGAGACGCTGCGAAACTGACAAGGATAGGGAGAATTTGGATCGCATGTTAGAGGATCACAAAAAGTCGTTGTATCCAGGATGCGATAATAGTCTGAAAAAGCTAGGCTGCACACTGGATTTGCTAAAATGGAAGGCACAGGAAGGTGTAGGTGACTCATCATTTGAAAATTTGCTGAAAATGTTGAAGAATATGTTTCCGAAGAATAACGAGTTGCCCGCCAGTACGTACGAAGCAAAGAAGGTTGTCTGCCCTCTAGGTTTAGAGGTTCTGAAGATACATGCATGCATTAACGACTGTATCCTCTACCGCGGTGAATACGAGAATTTGAATGAATGCCCTGTATGCACTGCATTGCGTTATAAGATCAGAGGCGATGACCCTGGTGACGATGTTGAGGGCGAGAAACCCAGGAAGAGGGTTCCCGCCAAGGTGATGTGGTATGCTCCTATAATACCACGGTTGAAACGTCTGTTCATGAACAAAAAGCATGCCAAGTCGTTGCGATGGCACAAAGAGGACCGTAAGTCCGACGGGGAGTTGAGACACCCCGCTGATGGAACGCAATGGAGAAAGATCGACAGAGTGTTCAAAGATTTTGCAGCTGACGCAAGGAACATAAGATTTGGTCTAAGTACTGATGGCATGAATCCTTTTGGCGAGCAGAGCTCCAGCCATAGCACCTGGCCCGTGACTCTATGCATCTACAACCTTCCTCCTTGGTTGTGCATGAAGCGGAAGTTCATTATGATGCCAGTGCTCATCCAAGGTCCAAAGCAACCCGGGAACGACATCGATGTGTACCTAAGGCCATTAGTTGATGAACTTTTACAGTTGTGGGCCAGACCTGGTGTACGTGTCTGGGATGAGCACAAAGGAGAGGAATTTGACCTACGAGCGTTGCTTTTTGTAACCATCAACGATTGGCCTGCTCTCAGTAACCTTTCGGGACAGACAAATAAGGGATACAATGCATGCACGCACTGCTTACATGAGACTGAAAGTGTACGTTTGGTTAATTGTAAGAAGAACGTGTACCTGGGTCATCGTCGATTTCTTCCCCGAAATCATAACGTAAGAAAGAAAGGCAAGCATTTCAACGGCAAGGCAGATCACCGGCCGAAGCCTGCGGAACGTACTGGTGCTGAGATATTTGATATGGTCAAGGATTTGAAAGTCATCTTTGGAAAGGGTCCTGGCGGACAATCAGTTCCGCGGGGAGTTGACGGGCACGCACCCATGTGGAAGAAGAAATCTATATTTTGGGAGCTAGAATATTGGAAAGTCCTAGATGTCCGCTCTGCAATCGACGTGATGCATGTTACGAAGAATATTTGCGTGAACCTGCTAAGCTTCTTGGGCGTGTATGGGAAGACAAATGATACAAAGGAAGCACGGCAGGACCAGCAACTTTTGAAAGACCCAGATGACCGGCATCCGGAATGGTTTCAAGGTCGTGCCAGCTACGCTCTTACCAAAGAAGAGAAGGTCATTTTTTTTGAATGCCTGAGCAGTATGAAGGTTCCGTCTGGCTTCTCGTCGAATATAAAGGGAATAATAAACATGGCGGAGAAAAAGTTCCAAAACCTGAAGTCTCACGACTGCCACGTGATTATGACGCAATTGCTTCCGATTGCTTTGAGGGGGCTCCTACCGGAAAATGTTCGAGTAGCCATTGTGAAGCTATGTGCATTCCTCAATGCAATCTCTCAGAAGGTAATCAATCCAGAAGATCTACCACGGTTACAGAACGATGTGGTCCAATGCCTTGTCAGTTTCGAGTTGGTGTTCCCACCATCCTTCTTCGATATTATGACGCACCTCCTGCTCCACCTAGTCGAAGAGATTTCCATTCTCGGTCCTGTATTTCTACACAATATGTTCCCCTTTGAGAGGTTCATGGGAGTATTAAAGAAATATGTTCGTAACCGTGCTAGGCCAGAAGGAAGCATCGTCAAGGGCTATGGAAATGAGGAGGTAATTGAGTTCTGTATTGACTATGTTCCTGACCTTAAGCCGATTGGTATTCCTCAATCGCGGCACGAGGGGAGACTAAGTGGAAAAGGCAAGATCGGAAGGAAATCCACGATATGTATGGACGGTCATTCTATGACTGAAGCACACCACACAGTTCTGCAAAATTCCAGCTTTGTGGCTCCGTACTTCGAGCAACACAAGAATATTTTACGCTCGGACAACCCGGGGAAGCCTGAATCCTGGATTAGAAAGGCCCACATGGAGACTTTCGGCAGTTGGTTGCGAAAACATTTAATGAATGACAATGATGTTGGAGATCAGCTGTACATGTTGGCCAAGAAACCATCTTCGACTATAACGATTTTCCAAGGGTACGAGATAAATGGAAATACATTTTACACCATCGCCCAAGATAAAAAGAGCACCAACCAAAACAGTGGTGTCCGCTTTGATGCAGCAACCGAGAATGGGCGAAAGGTCACATATTATGGTTACATAGAGGAGATATGGGAACTTGACTATGGACCCTCCTTTAAGGTCCCTTTGTTCCGGTGCAAATGGTTCAAGCTAACAGGAGGTGGGGTAAAGGTGGACGAGCAATACGGAATGACAATGGTGGATTTCAACAATCTTGGTTACCTTGACGAACCATTCGTCCTTGCCAAAGATGTCGCTCAGGTTTTTTATTTGAAGGACATGAGTAGCAAACCGAGGAAACGGAAAGATAAGAAAACGATCAGTACATCATGCGATGATCCAAAGCGCCACATTGTTCTTTCAGGGAAAAGAAACATCGTGGGAGTGGAGGACAAGACAGACATGTCAGAAGATTATAATATGTTTGGTGAAATTCCGCCCTTCAAAGTGAACACTGACCCAAGCATTAAGTTAAATGATGAGGATGCTCCATGGATACGGCACAATCGTAAGCAAGCAGGGACACAAGGGAAGAATTGATGTGTAATAATTTATTGTACCAAACTTTGTATTTGGTCGATGAATGATGTATCAAACCTTTTGTCAAACCTTCAAGGGATTTTAAAATGAATTAGTTTTATTTTTCTGATTTTTTTGATATATAATTGTATTTTTAAGATTTTAAAATGAATTAGTTTTATTTTTCTGATTTTAAAAGGAAAAAGGAAGAAGAAGAAAGAAGGAAAAAGGAAGAAAAAAAACAGAAGAAAAAAGGAAAAACAGAAGAAAAAAACAAACAGAAGAAAAAAATAAGAAGAAAAAAACAAACAGAAGAAAAAAACAAACAGAAGAAAAGGGAAAAACAGAAGAAAAAAACAAACATAAGAAAAAAATAAGAAAAAAACAAACAGAAGAAAAAAACAAACAGAAGAAAAAAGGAAAAAGGAAAAAAGGAAGAAAAAAAGAAGAAAAACAAGAAAAAGGAAGAAACAAACAGAAGAAAAAAGGAAGAAAAAACAGAAGAAAAACAAGAATTTAAAATGAATTAGTTTTATTTTCTGATTTTTTTGATATATAATTGTATTTTTAAGATTTTAAAATGAATTAGAAACAAAATAATATAAACTTTAATAAAATATATAGGTACAAACAAAATAAAAAATATGCCTCCTACTGGGCCAGCACGGCCTGAATACGACTAGAAACCCATCAATGGGCCAGGATTCAGGCCCGCAGAAGGCCCAGTAGGCCCACAAGCACATAGTGACAGAATAGGCCCGTAAGCCTGCATTTGAGAGGAGCTCGAAGTGGTGAGCGCAGCCGCGCTTATAAACCACTGTCGAAGCCTCTCGGCTAGCGAGGTGGGACTAAACATCCCACCGCACCGCGCCAGTTCCAGCACAACGCCTTTAGTCCCGGTTGGGGAGGCGGACCGCGACTAAAGGGTACCCTTTAGTCGCGGTTGTTGTCCCCAACCGCGACTAAAGGGTCTTTCTGCGCGGGAACGAAAGCGGCGCCAAAACCCTTTAGTCCCGGTTGGGGAGGCGGACCGCGACTAAAGGTGACCTTTAGTCGCGGTTGGTGTGGCCAACCGCGACTAAAGGGTACCTTTAGTCGCGGTCCGCCTCCCCAACCGCGACTAAAGGTGCGTCTATAAATACTGCACTTAGCAGTTTCGCCACTTCCCATTCTCCTCTCTCTCGACGCCGAAGCCCTGCCCCGACGCCGACGCCGACGCCGAAGCCCTGCCCCGACGCCGTCGCCGAAGCCCTGCCCGACGCCGACGCCGAAGCCCTGCGCGCCGCCGCCCCCGTCCCCAGTGAGCGCCGCCGCCGTCCGTGCCCTGCCCTTGCCCTTGCCCTTGCCCGCCGCCCGACGCCCTGCCGCCCGCCGCCCGACGCCCTGCCGCCCGCCGCCCGCTGGCCCTGCCTGCCGTCCTCCGCGCGCCGGCAGAAGAAGAAGAGGGAAGAAGAAAAAGGAAGAAGAAGAAGAAAGAAAAAGGAAGAAGGAAGAAGAAGAAAGAAAAAAAAGGAAAACAGAAGAAAAAAACAAAAGAAGAAAGAAAAAAAGAAAGAAGAAAAAGGAAAACAAAAAAACAAACAGAAGAAAAAAAACAAAAATAAAGGAAAACACAAGAAAAAAGAAAAAGGAAAAAGAAAGAAAAAAGAAAACAAAAGAAAACACAAGAAAAACAAACAGAAGAAAAAAACAGAAGAAAAAAGGAAAAAGGAAAAAAGGAAGAAAAAAACAGAAGAAAAACAAAGGAAGAAGAAAAAAAGAAAGAAGAAAAAAAAGGAAGAAGAAAAAAAGAAAGAAGAAAAAAGGAAGAAGAAAAAAAGAAAGAAGAAAAACAAAGGAGGAAGAAAAAAAAAGGAAGAAGAAAAACAAAGGAAGAAGAAAAAAAAGGAAGAAGAAAAACAAAGGAAGAAGAAAAACAAAGGAAGAAGAAAAAAAGAAAGAAGAAAAAAAAAGGAAGAAAGAAAAAAAGAAAGAAGAAAAACAAAGGAGGAAGAAAAAAAAAGGAAGAAGAAAAACAAAGGAAGAAGAAAAAAAGAAAGAAGAAAAACAAAGGAAGAAGAAAAACAAAGGAAGAAGAAAAAAAGAAAGAAGAAAGAAAGAAGAAAAAGGAAGAAGAAAAAAGAAAGAAGAAAGAAAGAAGAAAGAAAAAGGAAGAAGAAAAAAAGAAGAAAGAAAAAGGAAGAAGAAAAAAATGAAAACCAAATGAAAACCAAAAGAAAGAAGAAAGAAAAAGGAAGAAGAAGAAAGAAAGAAGAAAGGAAGAAGAAGAAAGAAAGAAAAAAGAAAAAGGAAGAAGAAGAAAGAAAGAAGAAAGAGGAAGAAGAAAGGAAGAAGAAGAAAAAAAGAATTTTTACTTAAAGAATCTTATTTTTTAATTCCTCCTCCTGTATGTCCCCTTAATCTTATTTTTTAATTCCTTTATACTTAAAGAATTTTTACTACATGCAGGAGTGAAATATGGCGGACGATAGAGCCGAGCCGCTTAGGGATCCGGAGGCTGAACGTTATCTAATGGGCATCATCAACAACGAGATTCCTTATGTGCCGGGCTCAGAATATGAGCAAGAAGAGGATGTAGTCTCTTCTTTTCTGAACCTTGAAGGTGGAACAGAGATTGTCGATGATCAAGAAGGTGAAGGAACGGACATTGTCGACGGAGGTCAACCGTCAACAAACGACGATCTCGAATTGCAAGTAGCAACCACCTCCGGCGAGGTATATATATACATTGAGCCTCTCGTGATACAAACTTACTGAAATGTGAATACATATGTATTAACGCGGGCGACTCTCTTTCTTTTTTTAGCCCTCCGGATCGAGTACGACAAAGCGTGGCAAATCCAAGGCGATGAAAACAGGAGAAACATATGCCATTGAGTTTGTCAGTGAAACCGGCAAGCCCCTACAGCACACCTCAAAGTTTATCAACCAATGCGGAGTCGTTGTTAGAGACAACGTCCCGATCACCGTCCAGGAATGGAAGGAGCCAAAGAAGGCACGTATTGGTTTCAGTTTTGTCGACAAGAGAACGAAAAAGGATTGCTGGAGAAAGCTTATGGAACATTTCATTCTACCTCCGGAATACAACAAAGTCGATGAATTCGGTAACGAGGTTCCGGGTGGACGTCAGAGGAGGAGGCTAGTTAAAGAGTTCGCTCTTCAGAAGATGGGCGAAGCATTCCGGAACTTCAAGAAAAATTTAACCCGTGACTATGTCAACAAGGGCAAGACTCCGGATTTCAATGGACAACATGAGAAACTGAAAGATGATTGGCCAGAATTTGTGAGGCAAAAGCAATCGGAGCATTTCAAGGAAATATCAAAAAAAATAAGGATAATGCGAGTAAGAAAAAGTTCCATCATATTATGGGGCCAGGAGGATACCGCCTTTCGGAGCCTAGGTGGCAGAAGATGGAGGAGGACCTGAGGGTGCGAGGAATCCCTCTAGGTACAGAGGGATGGGACCCAAGGGCCAAAAGCTGGTGGTACGGGCATGGGGGATCGCTAGACCCGGAGACAGGGGTGTGTGTTCACCGGCAGAGACAGTTTGCTCCCACCCAAGCCCTTATTGACGCAATGACCCAAGCTCAAGAGGGCTTGATCAAGTTCAACAGAGAGAAAGACGCACTGACAATAGCCCTCGGGAATGATGAACACGGAGGACGTGTACGAGGCAAAGGCAAAGTTCCGTGGAAAGTAGGGTTTTCCCAGGACAATGACCCGTACTGTTACAGAAGCCGTAAGAGAAAGACGGACCGGGATGCAGATCTTATGACGAAGTTTGCATCGGAACTCCATGAGTTGAAGCAGACCGTGCATGAACTAGTAAAAGAAAAATCGGCTGCAGGGCCGCATGAAGATCATGAAGCGGATCGCGGAAGCCAGCAGCGGAGAAGCAGCGTGGCTTCCACGGATGCCCCGCCTGGTGCTAGTGCACCGATGATCGAGATTCGTGCACCGGAGCCTCACTACCCCGTGGATGATGTAAAGGAGATGAAAGAATGTGATCTGCATTATCCCGTGGGGAACGTTTCCACGAAGGTAGCTAGCGGCAGTGCTTTACCCTGTACACCTGGAGCACTCCACCACAACAACCCCATTGCATATGGCTATGCTCGTGTCACGGTGGAAGACATAGTCCAAGGGTTTGAGGACCTGGAGATTGACAAACCTACACCCGAAGGGGAGAGCAGACTTGGAGATGTCAAGCGCCAGTTCATTCTATGGAAAAAGAAGTACATAGTGTTTCCAGGCGAGGCGCCAAGGCTAGCAAGTCCACCCCCCTCCGATGGTGGTGGTGGTGGTGGCGGTGGTGGCGGTGGTGGTGGTCGTGGTGGTTCACCTACACCTCCTTCACGCCATTCGACGCCGTCCCCCGATCCACAACCTCCGGCGGGTACGACGCCCCCCAATCCTCCTCCGGCGGGTACGACGCCCCCCAATCCACCTCCGGCGAAGAAGCAGAAGCAGGCGGACAGCAAGGAAACCCGCTCCTGGACTATTAACCCGGACCCTTATGTACCTAAGACCACAAGGGTACCGGAGCCATCACTGAAGCCTCTCCTCCCAAGGCCTGGGGAACTTAGTGAAGCTGAAACCAAATTGGCCGCGTCTGCTGATTATGAGAAATGGAAGGCGGATATGAAGGCGAAAAAAGAGCCTGAGCCCAAGCAAGTATTCACTGAGAAGCAAAAGAAGTGGGCTAAGGATTTTTTGACGACACCGTCCCAAGCCGAGCTGAATATGCCTGACGACTATGGACATGAACTTCGTAGGCAAGCAAAAATATTGAAGGAGGAGAAAGAAAAAGTAAAAAAAGCGGGAAACAAGTTGACCAGCTCGGGATGCAGAAGAAACAATCGATCCCCCCGCTCATAGTGAAAGCCGGTCCGGAAGAGGACCCCGAGATCATAGCAGCTGCGGCAGCACTTGGATTGACTGTACCGGGTGCCATGGAACAAGCGTCCGAGATGGGTTTGACTCTTCGTGCCTTGTTAGGCCTTGAGGATGCGCTAGTATGTGAGATAGCATTACAATATGTGCGGAATGGGCCTCTCGTCGAGCCTGCGCGGGAAAAGAGTCTACCACCACAAATGCGAAATTTGCTACGTTGGTACAAGCAATTCATAACATGGGCCGACAAAGAATATGTTTATGCGGATGTTACAGATGAGCATCACACCAAACGGTACTCTGTAGAAATTCATATGAGTGAATTGTTCCAGCTGTTCAATCTGCGTGACCTCGACAAATCTATGCTGAGTTGCTACGTTCTGTAAGTGATTTATTTCTACCTCATCTCGTTCTTCATTGCCTGCACTATATATATATATATATATATATATATATATATATATATATATATATATATTGTCCTAACTATATTGTTGCGTACGCTATTATGCAGATTGAAGATTTGGGAATGCAAAATAAGAAACATCCATGATGTTGGGTTCATTGACCCACATATCGTTAATGGACATGTGTTACAACATCACCCCGAAGACGTGGAGAAAGACCTGTACAAGTTTCTTAGAAAGCATCAACTCAAAAGTCATATTCTATTTCCTTACCATTTTGGGTGAGTGTTTCTCTCTTGTGCCCATTCTCTTTTGTTTACTCCATGCATGGTATGTCTAATCGATGAGTTATGCATGACTGTGCATGTAACGTGTCCGCAGGTTCCACTGGATTCTGCTAAATATTGAACTTCACACCTCCAGAGTTCTAATCATGGACTCTATGGATTCGGATCCAAAGCGTTGGGCCGACATGAGAAAAATGCTGCAAAAGTAATTATTTTCAATCATTTGAGCTCTATATCGATCGGTCTCTTTCGTTCATTTCCTAATATCAAGTAACTAATAACTTCCTTATTCATTTAATTTTCTTTGCCCTGTAGGGTTTGGAGACGGTTCTCAGAAGAAATTGTCGGTGAATTCAAACATGAGCTAGATTTCAGAAGGTTAGTTAATGTGGATAAGCAGCCACCGGGGACCAATCTATGTGGATACTATGTTTGTGAGAACATCCGGAGACACACCACGGAGCGGAAGGCATCGGATAGCGTGCGGACCGCGACGGATAACTTGCGGAGGAGGCTTAGTCCAGAAGCTCGCTTCCGACCAATTCAAGAAGAATTAGCAGGATTTTTCATGAGGGAAGTCATCAATCCTAAAGGAGAACACTATACCGAGGACGAAGAAATTTATATGCATACCCGAGATTGAAACTTGTACGAAGTTGTATATGGTCATCCATCCTAATTGTGTATGGAAACTTGTTCGAAGTTGTATATGGTCACCCGAGATTGAATATATATTATATATTCCTCTTGAATTCTTCTTGTTTGAAATTTCATATGCATGTATATAGTAGCATAAAATATGTGTACTGAAACTTTATCAAAATTAAAATAAAACACAAAATATAATATAAAAGAAATAAAACACTCCAAACTAAAAAGAAACCAGGTTTAGGGGGGTTAAAACCCTAAACCTGCGGAGGAGCCCTTTAGTCCCGGTTGGCCACGAGAACCGGGACTAAAGGTCCTCCGCCCCGACGGACCACGGGCGCCCACGTGGACGGGCCTTTAGTCCCGGTCAGACACAAGAACCGGGACTAAAGCCTTTAGTCGCGGTCCGTAAGAAGCGCGACTAAAGGGGGGGTCTTTAGTCGCGCATATTTAGTCCCGGTTGCACAGCCGGGACTAAAGGTTGTTGCGAACCGGGACTAAAGGGCTTTTTTCTACTAGTGTACACAAAAGGGTCAGGGAGTGTGATAGTTTCGCACCCAGTTCATTCTGTGAAATGATTTCGTTCCAAGGTCAAAATTGTCAAATTTACCGTTGCGGGACTCGGGAGGGCATATGCAGTGCGCCCAACGACGGGCGCCGGAGAGGGGGGGCAGAGGGCAGCCGACGCGCGCCGCACGTCTCGATGAACTGGAGGGATCGACCGGCTGCTGGCTCAATTATTCGCGCGAACGGACGGATGATCCTGGGTAATGGGGCAGCGCGATGTCGATCGGGGTCGCCGGCCGGATGTGGCGGACGCGTGGTGCGAGATCTTTCGCACAGTGACATGCGTGCATGCTGAAATTCAGACACAAGGACGTACTCTATAATGTTGTGCCGAACTTTTGTAGCACTGGTGCTCACGTCGGTGGCACAGTGAAACGAAGCGTTCAGCTGGTATCCCTAATGACCACCGTCGACGTGTTGCTACTCTACTCATATGTCCCGTTAACCGTGGCAGCTGGACAACCAAACACGCGTCTCAACATTTTCTCCAGGGGGAAGTTACCATGAAGTCAAGACGGAGCGACATTCAGTCCGAGCAACTTCCACCGTAGACCACGACAACCAGGATGCAGTCAAAGAACGTTGTGATGCCGAACAAGCAAGAAGAGGTGTACATGATCAATGCATCTCACGAAGCATTCGTTCCTGGATGTCTCCTACTCCCATACTCTCAAGGTAGCATTGATTTCTAACTTTTTTTCTTTGCGGGGGCGCATCGCTCTCTTCTTGCATTGTCTCTTGCTAACCGTACTTGCTGGAGAGAAAGCTAGCGAACTCTTTGACAGAAAAAACATACACACTCGATTGGTCATCCTTATATATACACATGAATTGTTAATAATGTATCTTGTACTTGCTAGGATTTTATTCCATGAGATCTTTTTGACAGAAGGTCTTCATTTATGACCATATGCACGGCTATACAACAAGACCATGTGCCATCTTTAGATTTTATTTTTGCCCCATATTGCAAATGTGCCGACTTATTCAACTCTCCATCTCTGTCTCTCCACATCTCTAAATATGTACCATGTAATGTGTCATATAAAGTAGAATGAAAGGGCAATTGTGGGGTGCACATATCATTATGGCACCAACATCATTATAATGGTATATATGGTTATACCTAAATCATTCGTGGCACGGTGGCATAAACTATACTAAAGCATGATATGTTTCGCATAATGAAACTAAGCATTCAACTGGCATTCCTATTAACTACCACTAATGTACCTAGGAACTTTAAAAGTTATGTTTGTTATTATTTAGTAGCTTGTTATTTTTAGAGATTTGGCCTATTCTTGACGAGGTGCAGGCAGTGACGAAATGGAGCAGTGGAGATAAGGAAGGCATAGATGAACAACAGGGAAGGGTGAGGTCGGTGACCACACACATAGAGGGACGGGTTATAGAAGGGTGGGGGTGGCCAGAGGATCGGCCAAGCCACCACTATTGGTGGCAACCATATTCAGGTCAAAGAGCAAACAATGAGGTAGTGCGTTCACATGGAGAGGCGTTGGTTGGATGGGGTGGCAAGTAGATCGACATGACATAAGGACGGACAATAGTGTATGGGCCAAACTTTGTGTCAGTAGCGCAGTAACGTGCATCATACTAAATTTCTCATAATTAAACTTAGCGTTCAACTGACATTCCTCTTAAGCCTCCGCGGTTTCCACTGGACACATGGGACGCGAACCAGAAACATGCTGGTCTCGACTCGATCTACGTATTGTGTGCGTGGCAACAACAGGGATTGTTCATTGAGAGGCAACCAACCGGCCGCTAGGTCAACTCACGTCTCGCCCGGGGGCATACGCAGGGGGACGACGGGAGCCGGAGAGCAAGGGTAGATGGCAGCCGACGCGCGCGCACGCCGTGATCAGCTGGCTGGCTCAGTAATTCGCGCGAATGGACGATCCTGGGTAATGGGACACCACGATGTCGATCGGATGCGTCGTGCGAGATCTCCCGCACAGTGACATGCGTGATCGTGTATGTGTACAAAATGTATATGCCAACTTTGCACTGGTGCTCACGTCGGTGTCACGTCGACCATAGGAAAAGCATGCTACGTTTCGCGTAATGAAACTAAGCCTTAGGCTCGTGTTTCTTTTGATGACCATTGATGTGTGTGTTGCTACTCATTGGCTGTGTCAACCTCGTGGCTGACAAACACACCTCCATATTTTCCACGGAAGAAACTTATCATGACATAAGGGAGCAGAACCGATTCTGGTACAGGCCATCTCCACTATGCAAGACGACATGCAGTCAAAGAACGTTGTGATGCTGAAGAAACGCTCAAAGATGTACATTTTAGATGCACTGCACTAAGCGTTGGATGTCTCCCGCTCCCATATTCTCAAGATTGCATTGATCTCTATTTTTTTGCAACGCGGGGGGCGGGGGGGGGGGGGGGGGGGGGGTGTTCTTGCATTGTCTTTGCTAACAGTAAGTGCTCGAGAGAAAGCTGCTGAACTCCTCGATAGAGAAAACAAACACACTCAGTTGCTCATCCTCCTATATATATGCATCCCCGGCCCCCGAGCCGCTCCCGCGAGCGTCCTCGGCGAAAACCCTAGCGCGCCACCCCTCGTCCTCCCTCGTCAACCTCTCCCCCAGCTCCCACCGCACAGCGGCGCCGGGCAAAGTCCGGCCGGCGTTGGTGGCGGCGGGGATCTTTTCCCCGTCTCCTCGTGGTTGGTGTCCGGCGCGAGACAGCGCTGGGCTGTGCGGGGCCCAGCGGCGCGGCGGCGGGCGTGCTGTGTGGCGGTGGCCCTGCCTGGCGGCGATGCAGCAGCGGCTTGGGGCCCCTTTGACGCGCGGCGGCTGCGGCTTCTCTGGCGGTGACGTGCGCGGCGACCCTGTCCAGATCTGACGGATTTGGCTCCGGCAGCCCGACGCGTGGCGGGGGCAGCGTGCTGCTTGGGTCACAGGCGTCTGGCTCCGCCATGGCCGGCGTTTGATGGAGCTGGAGGCATGGCGGCGGCGGTGGTTGGTGCGTGTCCAGGCGGGCGGGTGGCCGCGGGCTCGCATGCTCGGCCCGTGACGGCACGGGCCGTGGGCGGCTTGGGCCATGGGCGACCGCCCTGCAGTGGTAGGTGGTGGCGGCGGCGCGGTGGTGGTGGTGGTGGTTCGTGCTGGTGGTGGCACTGGCGGCGGTGTGGGCTTTGGCCGACCTTTCGTCCGGCGGCCGTTGGCGGCGAGGGTGGTGGCGCTGGCTCGGGGCTGCCCCTCGGGGTCCCGACATGGATGTGGGCTGCCACGGCATGGTGGTGGCCCATCGTGGTGGTCTGGGTCGTTTCACGGCAGCGGCTGGACTTCTTCGGCGTCTGCCTGTCGGTGAGCGCCCTTGACGACCTTCGATTCATCTCCCCGTCGTTCGGGCGCTACCTTCATCGGAGGGTTGGCCCTCTTTCAGCTACGGCCCATCGCTCGTCTCGCGCCCGGCAGCAGGACCGACCTCGTTTCGCGCCCAGCAGCAGGACCGGACTCGTCCCTCGCCCGGCAACAGGAGCGAGCTCATCTCGCGCCCGGCAGAAGGACCCGACTCGTCTCGCGCTCGGCGGCAGGACCGAGCTCGTCTCGCGCCCGGCAGAAGGACGGGTCGATGGTGGCCAGTTTTGGCCGGCATATTGGGTCTCGACGCTGGGACAGCCCAGGGGTGCGAAAAGCGGTTCCTTTCCACTCGTCTCTTTGGTTGGGGTAGCGGCGGGTGGCGGGTGAGGTGGCATCAAGGTCATGGATGCCGGGGCGGCGGCCCTGGTTGTGGTGTTGCGGTGCTCCTGGGCAAAGCCCGTGGGTTGGTGCTGCCTGTGATGTTCGGTGGCAGTGAATATCGGCCGGGGTGAAAACCTGTTCTATCTTCGGACGGACCGGCGGCGACGAAGCTCGTTCCCTTCTTGAAGGCGTCGTCGCGACTATAACTGCCCGTTGTGTTGCTCCAAGGGAAACTCTTATCTCTGGGTCGGGCGGTAGCGGCGCTTCGGTGTCGTAACCTTCCTGTAGGCACAGCCTTCGCTGTGGCGTGTTCACGGTTGAGGCCCCCGGTTGCTCATGTAGTGCTAGGGGTGATGTTGCTGCGCTCAGCGCCTATGTATCCTGCCTTGGTGCGTGCATGTGTTCTGGTGGCGTGCGTTGTACCCGTTTGTTGATGATCTTTGCTTTATATATAAAATGGGGCGAAAGCCTTTTTGGGTATATATATGCATGAATTGTTAATGTTGATCTTGTGGTTGCTAGAATTCTATTCCATGAGATATTGTTTGAGCACAAGGTCTTCACTTATGACCATCTGTAATGATACACAATAAGCCCATGTACCACCTTGAGATTTTTTTACTCCGCTGGCGGACCCCCCATCCCCCCCCCCCCCCCCACACCATGTAAAAGTAGACTGAAAGGGAGATGGTGTGGTGCATATATCATTATGGCACCATTATTATAATATGCTATGTTTCTAATTAAGTGATTCTCATTATTTGTATATTTTTCAGTATGTCGACAAGACATACCTCACCAGTTTTCATTCTATTCGTGTACGTGATTTCCATTGAAGAAATACACATGGAGACATGCCACCACAACAGTTCACATTCTATTCTTCCATGTCCTTTCCATTCAATAAGATATTTTACTATTATACAATAAATAAATATATAATATGTATTTTTAGCTCTAGTTCATGTACTATTATTCCAAATAACCATTTTTTATCAAAATATAATGCATCCCATTTCTGAAGCAACGCGCGTAGTGCTGTCTAGTATTACCAATTCTTTACCCCAAAAGATTTCAAAATAGCACATGGTCATCTGGAGTCCTTGCAAATTCGAAAATCCTCAAAGACGCAAGATTGATCATGGGGTTGTTCATCTTTGACCGTAACCAAGCTTCATGGCCTTTTTCAATATAATTATGTTTTGTAAATTAAGAGTTGCCGAAAGACTAGATTGGAGAAATGAGTTCAAACAGTTAGAACATGAATCTACGTTATTGTACCATGCCTGTTGTATTTGGGTTGTTGTCGTGGGAGTAAGTCTGACAGTAGAATAGGGGATACGTACGAGAAGGCAAGATCCTAGCTACGGTGAGATTATGCACGCAAGGTTTACGAGTTTAGGCCCTTCTCGGAGGAAGTAATAGCCCTACGTCTCGGTGCCCGGAGGCTTGGTCGACTGGATTATGCGTGAAGTTACAGGGGGTGCAAACCGTTGTGCCAGTGGAGGGGGGTGGCTTATATAGAGTGCGCCAGGACCCCAGCCAGCCCACGTTACCAAGGGTTCAATGTACATTAAGACAGGGCGTTACTGATAATGCCAGTAATAAACAGGTATAAATGATCTTTAAGATTACAGAGTGAACGCCTGCCCGTTGCCATCCTGAGTGACGTTAGGCCTTCTCTACTCCGAGTGATTTCTTGTATTGTCGATTGACTTCATATTGGTCGAATGGAATTGGGGTATCCGAGTGAGGTTAAAGGTCGAGTGGATCGTACTCCCTGATGAACTCAGTCGGTTTCTCTTCTTGTGCTTTGAATGTCCTTGAGTCTAGGGCAGTGTCCTTGGGTAGGGCGTCTAGGACAGGCCTATGACCCTACCCGAGGTACATGTCATCGTCATTAGCCCCTGAATGGATTGAGGTCCGAGTGGAAAAAGAGCTGAAGCTGACTCCGACTCGATTTCATACTTCGGAGGCATATCATCTGGG
Organism: Triticum aestivum; assembly: GCF_018294505.1. Classification (NCBI taxonomy): domain Eukaryota; kingdom Viridiplantae; phylum Streptophyta; class Magnoliopsida; order Poales; family Poaceae; genus Triticum; species Triticum aestivum. The sequence goes on from NC_057814.1 coordinate 111,572,406, forward strand.
TTTGTCAGTCGTGTTGAAACTTCGTTCTTGTTTCAGTCATCTTGATCGATTCAGAGGTCGTCGAGTGAACTTAATTGACAGTCTTCGAGTATTGGTATGGTACGAAATCTTTGGCGCGATTGATTGCTTTGCGGTTCCCGGATCTCACGGGATTCAAAATTTCAGGGAAGTGCGCGGGATGGGGCGTGCTGCAGTAAACAGAGTGGATAGATAGAGGCGCCTCGATTCTTGGGCCACCTTTTTCTCGACGGATCCGGTGCGCGACTGTTGCAGGATTTTACAGGATCACTTGGGCCCATGAGTTAGCCACTCGGAAACATCCCCGGCGTCGAAGCCGATGTGTTGCACAGTGCGCCCTATTCCCCTTCTTCCTCCTCTGCTTCTCCACCGCTTCCGCCTCTACTCTCGACGCTGCTGCCCTGCCCGTGCGCAGTTCGCCGCGATGGGAAAGGACGAGACGGCGGCGCTGGAGCGCGTGAAGAAGGCGACGGCAGCGGCGAAGGGCAAGAAGACGAGTCGGGGGGGAGGGTCGTCGTCGAGGTCTGGTCTACCGCCTAGCTGGATCCAGGGGGACTGGATTCGGTGCCCGATCCAGAAGGAGGATCTGGCCAGCGGAGGCTTGATCGCCCACGGGTCATGGAGGCTGCCGGGGAACGAGACCGAGCCCCAACCGCAAGAGGGTGAGTGCATTCTGCTTGCCACCCACGTCGACCGGGGTTTCACTCTGCCTCCCCGTCCTTTCTTCCGGGGTTTTCTGAACTTCTTTGGTGCCCAACTTCACCACTTCTCTCCCAACCCAATCACGCTTCTTGGCTGTCGACCGCACTGGGGTTTGTTCAAACACATTTTTACTTGCCGCTCTCAGACTGTGAAGAAGGCAAATCCGAGTGACAAAAAGACGCGTGTGATCCAAATGTACGGGGGTCTCGGGATTCAGACGAGGGGTAGGATTACTTTTCCAGCCATGACCCTTCCCGACTCAGTTAGAGGGTGGCAGTCGACTTGGTTCTACTGCCGAGACGTCCCAACTCCGGGTTAGTCGACCGGCCTTCCTCCTTTCTCCATGGACCGAGTCCACCAACCTTTGTCGCTTATCGTGACTCCAGCAGAGAAAGGAGAGGTGTCCATGTTAGTCGACCGAGTGGTCCAGCTGGTTCATGATGGCGTGACTGGCATGGACCTCCTGGAAGTGTTTCTCAGTAGGCGCATCCAGCCCCTTCAAGCCAGCGATCACCCGATGTGGTTGTATTCGGGCCCCAAAGACACCGCCCGGGTCGACCCAGGAGAGGTTTCCGAGGAGACTGTGGAGCAGTGGTTGCGGAGGATCACTGGTAATAAAGACAAACCCAGAGGGTCCAAGAGAGTTGGTCTATTCAGCGCCGAGAACGAGCCGGAAAAGGTCCAACTTCTGTGACCGAGTGCATCTTTACTCTTATTTGCGACCGTTCTTGAATCTGATTGGTGTCTGTCCAATTTCTAGCCTTGCAGATTTATACTGAGATGTACTCGATGCCGAATGGAGAGCAAGTCCAGGAGGGAGGCGAGAGCGCCGACTGGAAATCTGAAGATGAAAGCGACGATGATGATGATGACTCGAGCAGCGGCGAGGAAGTCGACTCACCGCCGCGTTCTGAAAGACGTTCCAAGCAGACGCACGACCCAGCAGGTGGACGCGGCAAAGTGGTTGGGTCGAGCGCGCAGGTGTTGAAGCGCACTAGAACATCCACTCCCGAGCCGACGGAGAAGGCCCCGAAGCAGCCTAAGGTTGCGCCTACAATGACTCGGACTGCCAAATATCAAAGTGGATGTGCCCGTTACCTCTGCGTAAGAACTTCTCCTCCCTATTTTTCTTTTGCTCTGGAATTCTTATGTTTGTTGCCGAGCCACTCGTCCACTTGACCGAGTGAATTCTGAAATTTTCAGTGCTGCTACTTCTGTGACCTCCATGGACATTTACAAGGATGATGAGGAGACTGAGGACGCAGCCACTTCCAAAACAGGTCCAACTCTATAACTTTGTTCTCATTTTGTCGCTTGAACTATCAGTCGACCGAACTCTTACGGTCGAGTCTTTTGCAGCACCGCAAAATGTCATTGAGCTTCCGGATGATGATGAAGATATGCCCCAGAAGACCACGGGAAGGAAAAGCAGAACTTCGGGCAGGAGGGCACCTGCCAGCAAGGTACCTCAGTTGACGCCAGCGCCAGAGCGAGTGGTTCAGCAATCTGGACACCCAGTTCAAGCTTATGTTTCTTTCGCTGTCCCTGTGTCGACTGATCGTCCCTCGGCATCGACCGCTCAAGTCCCTGCTCCGTCTGTGCAACTCCATGCTTCAGATCCTCTGGCTGACTTGACCATTTCGCCAGCTCCACTCTTCGTCACTCATCATGTCCCATAGGACCAGGTGAGTGCTGCCAAGGAAGCTATATGCCAGGCGGGCCTTATGATGGAGCAGATGAAGGTGGTTCATGAGGCCAGTCAAGCTGCTTATGATGCTAGCTCAGCTCTCCAGACCAACGTCCAGGTTAGTTGAATTCCGACTGATCATTATCTTGACGTTTGTTCTGTTAGGATATGATACCCAGAAACCTTTAATGTACATCTATTGTCAGTCTCCATCTTGCATCTGTACACCCAGTGGGTGCTTCCACTTTTGTTGAGTAGTTTTTCCACTTGGGTCGACTAGGTTGCGTCGAGTGTATCTTTGAACTAGTGGGGGCACGCAGAGTGCACCCACTGGGTGTAGTCCCCAAGGCCACCGTCGAATGTTTGATTCGGCGGGGGTCTTGATCAAAATGTCTCTTGACAGTTCTTCCACTCGGTCTAGATAGGTCGTATCGAGTGGAAAAGTCGAACCAGTGGGGGCACGCTGAGTGCACCCACTGGGTGTAGTCCCTGAGACCACAGTCGACTGCGGGCAGTCGGCTGTGCTATGAGAATAACTGTTGCCTTCTTCTTTTTTTTCCTCGACTGGACGGACCAAGTCAATTGAAAAGTCGAACCAGTGGGGGCACGCTAAGTGCACCCACTGGGTGTAGTCCACGAGACTACTGTTGAATGTTTGATTCGGCAGTAGTCTTAGAACTCCTTTTGTCTTAATGAGTTGAACTTGTATTTTATCGCTCGGAAGCAACCAATCTTTGTTCCTGTCGACTGACTGTCCACTGACTGCAGAGATCTTGTGAGCTCGGGGCCCGGTTTGCTGACTTGGACAAGAAACAGATCCAGCTCAATCTTGATCTAGAGTTGGCCAAGGAGAACTTGCAGAAGGCTAAGGATGAAACTGCTGGTATGGGAGGTAAAAAGCTTGCCGAATGACTCCTTTGTCATCTTTTCCTTCCTCCTTCTGATCCGAGTGTTACTCCTTTTAGAAAAAATGAAACAAGCTCTAGAAAAGAAGGACCTTGATTTTGTGGCAGCACAGAAAACGGCGCAAGAGAAATCAACACTTGCCAACAAGAAGCTGGCTTCAGTCGGGAAGTTAGAAGAAGATAACGCCAAACTAAACACTGCTCTTGACGAAGCCAACAAAGAAGTGACGCGACTGAAGAAGGACAAGGGGGCTTTGACCGACAAAGTTGAAGATTTCACTCGGAAGAGGGACAAGCTGGAGGTTTATCTAGGAGGGCTCGCCAAGAAGCTGTTCCTTATGCTTGAAGGTACTTTTCCTTGCCTGACTGATTTTCTAGTGTCGACTCATCATTTCTCTGTGTGTGCAGAATTTTGTCAAAACTTTGAGGAAGAGACTGGGAGAACTGAAACGAGCTTGGACCCCATCAACTCCCCTGTTAAGGATGAAGCTGCCATGAACGGGCTCCGACTGGAATCCCGTCTCGCCAGCGTCTTGGACTACCTTGCTCGACTGAAGGCGGCAGTGTCACGGGTCGACGAGGCGCTCTGGCCGGGTGTGACGTTCCAGAATGACCTCAAGTCTCTGATGACTCGACTCAACGAGATCCCCGGACGAGTGCAGGAATGGAAGAAGTCGTCTGCCCGATGTGGTGCTGATGTGGCTTTGTCTCTGGTTCGTGTCCATTGCAAGGAGGTCAAGGAAGAGAAGCTAGTAGCCCTCAAGGTTGCGAACACCAAGAAGCTTCACTTCCAGTCCTTCATGGAGACCTTCATCGAAGCAGCCACTCATATTGCAGACATAATCGACCTGGACGAGTTCGTCGAGCCTGCCAGCCCTCCTCTCGTGGAGTGAACAAACTTTATGCCTTGATTAAATTTTCCTCAGAATGCTGAGTGATTTTGTAACCGTTAAACTCCTTCGGGCCTGATGCCCGAGCACTTTTATCTACGGTTCTGAACCTTGCAAGACTTAACTTGGTTTTCCTTTGAGTAAAGTTGCTTTGTCTTTGCCGCTTTTGAATCCTTTGACTCCGAGGGAAACTTGACTCTTCACTCGGAATAGACATTGTATTTGTGACGCAGCTCTGACGAGAGGTTTGTGGGCATGAGCACTAGGTGCTACACACGACCTGCACTTCGTCATCCTTGCAGATCTGGATGGAGCATACATTGTACTTGTGACGCAGCTCCGTCGAGAGGATCACGGGCAAGAGCACCAGGTGCTGCACACGACCTGCACCTCGTCGTCCTTGCGGATCGAGACGGAGCGTACATTGTACTTGTGACGCAGCTCCGTCGAGGGGTTCATGGGCAAGAGAACCAGGTGCTGCACACGACCTGCACCTCGTCGTCCTTGCGGATCAGGATGGAGCGTACGTTGTCCTTGCGACTCGGCCACTCGGAGTGGTTTTTAACTTAGGTGAGTATGGGGTCGCAGCTAAGCCCCCGAGTGGGAGGATTGCTCTCCACTCGAAGGATTTTTTAAGCTTAGGCGAGTACAGGGTCGCAGCTAAGCCCCCAAGTGGGAGGATTGCTCTCCACTCGGAGGATTTTTTTAACTTAGGCGAGTACGGGATCGCAGCTAAGCCCCCGAGTGGGAGGATTGCTCTCCACTCGTAGGATTTTTTAACTTAGGCGAATATGGGGTCGCAGCTAAGCCCTCGAGTGGGAGGATTGCTCTCCACTCGGATGATTTTTTAACTTAGGCGAGTATGGGGTCGCATAAGCCCCCGAGTGGGAGTATTCCTCTCCACTCGGAGGATTTTTTTAACTTAGGTGAGTACCGGGTCGCAGCTAAGTCCTTGAGTGGGAGGATTGCTCTCCACTCGGAGGATTTTTTAACTTAGGCGAATCGGGTTTGCAGCGAAGCCCCCGAGTGGGAGGATTGCTCTCCACTCGGAGGATTTTTGAAACTTAGGCGAATCGGGTTCGCGGCTAAGTCACCCACTGGGGGATTTAAGCACATGCATTTGGAACAATCGTTAAGATACTGCAAAAATCTTGTTTTTGATAAGCAAACTGAATGATTCTTATTACAACTCGTCGAATCGAGTGTTTAGGTATAAAAACGGCGGAGCAGATCCACATTCCACGAGCGTGGCTCGTCTACTTTCTTGGCTACTTTCTTCAGCTTCTGAGAAAAGTTCCACTTGGGGAGCGTTGTGCAATAAGTCGCTCGGAAGCACAGCTTCAGCGCCATACACCATGAAGAAAGGGGTTTGGTCAGTCGATCGGTTCGGAGTTGTTCTCAGTCCCCATAAGACAGATAGCAATTCAGTCACCCAAGCTCCAGCAGCATGCTTGAGATCGTGCATCAGTCGGGGTTTCAGTCCTTAAAGTATCAAACCATTTGCCCTTTCTGCCTGCCCATTCCACTGCGGATGTGCAATAGATGCGTAGTCGATCCGAGTGCCTTGGGAAGCGCAGAATGATCTGAACTCATCAGAATCGAAGTTGGAGCCATTATCTGTGATAATACTGTGAGGAACTCCATATCTGAAAATCAGCTCTCTGACGAAACTGATGGCGGTGCTTGAATCAAGATTCTTGATAGGCTTGGCTTCGATCCATTTAGTGAACTTGTCGACTGCTACAAGCAAATGAGTGAAACCACTTCTGCCGGTCTTGAAGGGTACAACCATATCCAACCCCCAAACAGCAAACGGCCAGACGAGTGGAATAGTCTTCAAGGCAGATGCAGGCTTGTGGGACATGTTTGAGTAGAACTGACAGCCGTCGCACTTGTTGACTATATCTTTTGCCATCTCATTTTCTCGTGGCCAGTAGAATCCCGCTCGGTATGCTTTGGCTACGATGGTCCGAGAGGACGCATGGTGACCACAGGTCCCCGAGTGGATATCATTGAGAATCATTCGACCTTCTTCTGGCGTGTTGCATCCCTGAGCAACTCCAGTAACACTCTCTCTGTAAAGTTGTCCACCTATCACGGTAAAGGCTTTGGATCGACGGACAATCTGACGACCCTCATCTTCATCCTCCGGAAGTTCCTTCCTGAGCAGATATGCAATATATGGCACCGTCCGATCGGGGGTGATGACCAAAACCTCCATGATCAGGTCGACCACAGCTAGGACTTCGATCTCAGTCGGATTGGTAGAACTTTTCGGTTGCGGGGTCTCTTCTGTGAAAGGATCCTCTTTAACTGACGGGGAATGGAGATGCTCCAAGAACACATTGCAGGGGATAGGCTTCCGAGTGGAACCTAACTTCGCCAGGTCATCCGCTGCTTGATTCGGGGTATGTGGTGGAGCTCTAACCCCTCAAACTTCTTCTCTAATTTCCTTACTGCATTCCAATAACCAGTCATAGCCGGGCTCCTGACGTTCCACTCCTTCATCACTTGGTTGACCACTAAATCCGAGTCGTCGCAAACCATCAGGCGGCGGACGCCGAGTGAAATGGCCATACGCAACCCATACAGAAGTGCCTCATATTCAGCTTCGTTGTTCGAGGAATCAAAGTGAATCTGGAGAACATAACTGAGTTTGCCGCCTTGTGGGGATTCCAGGACTACCCCAGCACCAGAAGCATTCAACATCTAGGACCCATCAATGAACATAGTCCAATGTTCCGAGTGAAACTAAGTCGGTTGTTGCTGCTCAATCCACTCGGCGAGGAAATCTGCTATTGCTTGGGACTTGATTGCTTTTTTGCCTCAAACTTGATATCCAACGGGAGAAGTTCAATCACCCACTTTGCCACTCGACCGGTTGCATCTCTGTTGTTCAGAATTTCTGATAATGGAGCGTCACTGACGACTGAAACCGAGTGGCTAGAGAAGTAGTGTGCAACTTTCTTGTTGTCAAATAAATTCCATAAACAAGCTTCTGATAATGCGAATATCTCTGCTTGGACGGAGTCAAGACTTCAGAAATATAGTACACTGGGCGTTGAACTTTGTAGGCTTTGCCTTCTTCTTCCCGCTCGACCGTGAGCACTGTGCTGACAACCTGTCCAGTGGCTGCTTACGGTAGTAGAGGCTCTTTGCTGACTGGGGCAGCAAGCACCGGCTGGGTGGAGAGCAGGTCTTTGAACTCTACAAACGTTGCTTCAGCTTCAGGAGTCCACTCGAACTTGTCAGACTTCTTCATCAGTCAGTAAAGAGGCAATGCCTTTTCACCGAGATGAGAGATGAAACGACTCAAAGCAGCCAAACAACCAGTAAGCTTCGGAACGTCGTGCACACACATAGGGCGTTTCATTCGGAGGATTGCACCAACCTTCTCGGGGTTTGCATCGATCCCTCGATCAGAAACGAGGGAACCGAGTAACTTTCCACCTGGGACTCCGAATGTGCACTTCGACGGATTAAGCTTGATATCATATCTTCTCAAGTTGGCAAAGGTTTCAGCAAGGTCACTCAGCAGGTCGGGACCTTTATCCGACTTGACCACGATGTCATCCATGTATGCTTCCACATTCTGACTGATTTGAGTGAGTAAGTGATAACCCACAAGTATAGGGGATCACAATAGTTTTCGAGGGTAGAGTATTCAACCCAAATTTATTGATTCGACACAAGGGGAGCCAAAGAATATTCTCAAGTATTAGCAGTTGAGTTGTCAATTCAACCACACCTGAAAGACTTAAAAATCTCGAGCAAAGTATTTAGTAGCAAACTAGTATGGAAGTAACGGTAACGGTGGCAAAAGTAATAGTAGCAGTTTTTGTAGCAATCGTAACAGTGGCAATGGAAAAGTAACTAAGCAAAGATCAATATGTGAAAAGCTCGTAGGCAATGGATCAATGATGGATAATTATGTCGGATGCGATTCCTCATGCAACAGTTATAACATAGGGTGACACAGAACTAGGTCCAGTTCATCAATGTAATGTAGGCATGTATTCCGAATATAGTCATACGTGCTTATGGAAAAGAACTTGCATGACATCTTTTGTCCTACCCTCCCGTGGCAATGGGGTCCTATTGGAAACTAAGGGATATTAAGGCCTCCTTTTAATAGAGTACCGGACCAAAGCATTAACACTTAGTGAACACATGAACTCCTCAAACTACGGTCATCACCGGGAGTGGTCCCGATTATTGTCACTTCGGGGTTGCCGGATCCTAACACATAGTAGGTGACTATTGTCTTGCAAGATAGGATCAAGACCTCACATATATTCATGAAAACATAATAGGTTCAGATCTGGAATCATGACACTCGGGCCCTAGTGACAATCATTAAGCATAGCAGAGTCATAGCAACATCAATCTTAGAATATAATGGATACTAGGGAGAAAACCCTAACAAATCTAACTCGATTACATGGTAAATCTCATCCAGCCCATCACCGTCCAGCAAGCCTACGATGGGATTACTCACGCACGGCGGTGAGCATCATGAAATTGGTGATGGAGGATGGTTGATGATGACGATGGCGATGGATTCCCCTCTCCGGAGCCCCGAACAGACTCCAGATCAGCCCTCCCGAGGAAGATTAGGGCTTGGCGGCGGCTGCGAATCGTAAAACGTGATGATTCCTTCTCTTTGATTTTTTTTCTCCCCGAAAGAGAATATATGGAGTTGGGGTTGAGGTCGGTGGAGTCCCAGGGAGCCCACGAGGCAGGGGTGCGCGCCCTGCACCCTTGTGGACAGGGTGTGGGCCCCTGATGCTGATTCTTTTGCCAATATTTTTATTAATTCCAAAACGTGTCTCCGTGGATTTTCAGGTCATTCCGAGAATTTTATTTCTGCACAAAAATAACACCATGGCAGTTCTGCTGAAAACATCGTCAGTCCGGATTAGTTCCATTCAAATCATGCAAGTTAGACTCCAAAACAAGGGCAAAAGTGTTTGGAAAAGTAGATACATTGGAGACGTATCAACTCCCCCAAGCTTAAACCTTTGCTTGTCCTCAAGAAATTCAGTTGACAAACTGAAGTGATAAAGAAAAACTTTTACAAACTCTATTTGATCTTGTTGCTGCAAATATGTAAAGCCAGCATTCAAGTTTTCAGCAAATATTATGAACTAACCATATTCACAATAACATTTAGGTCTCATGTTTACTCATATCAATGGCTTAATCAACTAGCGAGCAATAATAATAAATCTCGGATGGCAACACTTTCTCAAAACAAACATAACATGGTATAACAAGATGGTATCTCGCTAGCCTTTTCTGAGACCGCAAAACATAAATGCAGAGCACCCCTGAAGACCACGGACTGACTAGACGTTGTAATTCATGGTAAAAGAGATCCAGTCACAGTCATACTCAATGTAAATTAATAGCAATGCATGCGAATGACAGCGGTGCTCTCCAACTGGTGCTTTTTAATAAGAGGATGATGACTCAACATAAAAGTAAATAGATAGGCCCTTCGCAGAGTGAAGCAGGGATTTACAGAGGTGCCAGAGCTCGAGAGTTTTGAAACAGAGATAAATAATATTTTGAGTGGCATACTTTTATTGTCAACATAACAACCAAGAGATCTCGATATCTTCCATGCTACACACATTATAGGCGGTTCCCAAACAGAATGGTAAAGTTTATACTCCCCCACGACCAACAAACATCAATCCATGGCTTGTCCGAAACAACGGGTGCCGTCCAACTAACAACAATCCTGGGGAAGTTTTGTTTGCAATTATTTTGATTTGATTTGAGCATGGGACTGGGCATCCCGGTTACCATCCATTTTCTCGTGAACGATGAGCGGAGTCCACTCATCGTGAGAATAACCCACCTAGCATGGAAGATATAGACAACCCTAGTTGATACATGAGCTATTCGAGCATACAAGACATAATTTCATTTGAAGGGTTAGAGTTTGGCGCATACAAATTTACTTGGAACGGCAGGTAAATGCCACATATAGGAAGGTATGGTGGACTCATATGGAATAACTTTGGGCTTAATGGAAGTGGATGCACAAGCAGTATTCCCGCTTAGTACAGTGAAGGCTAGAAAGAGACTGGGAAGCGACCAACTAGAGAGCGACAACAGCCATGAACATGCATTAAGATTAATCAACAATGAGTGTAAGCATGAGTAGGATATAAATCACCATGAACATAAATATCATGGAGGCTATGTTGATTTTGTTTCAACTACATGCATGAACATGTGCCAAGTCAAGCCACTCGAATCGTTCAAAGGAGGATACCATCCTATCATACCACATCGCAAACATTTTACTAGCATGTTGGCACGCAAGGTAAACCATTATAAACTCCTAGCTAATTAAGCATGGCATGAGAAACTATAATCTCTAATTGTCATTGCAAACATGTTTCATTCATAATAGGCTGAATGAGGAACGATGAACTAATCATATTTACAAAAACAAGATAGGTTCATACCAGCTTCTCTTATCTCAATCAGTCCATCATATATCGTTATTATTGCCTTTCACTTGCACGACCGAACGGTGTGGATAATAATAATATTGCACGTGCATTGGACTAAGCTGGAATCTGCAAGCATTTAATACAAGGGAGAAGACAAGGTAATATGGGCTCTTGGTTAAATCAACAATAATGCATATGAGAGTCACTCAACATTTTCATCATGGTCTTCTCCTCTTGACCCAAAAGAAAAGAAATAAAACTATTTACACGGGAAAGCTCCCAACAAGCAAAAGAAGAACGAGAAATCTTTTTGGGTTTTCTTTTAATTACTACTACTACAGGCATGGAAAGTAAACTAGCTAAAAGCTACAACTAATTTTTTGGTTTTTCTTAAGGTTTTTCAGACACACAAGAAGAAGGCTTAGAAAAGAAAATAAACTAGCATGGATAGTACAATGAAAAAGTATGAGCACCGACAACTGGCATGAGTGTGTGAACATGAATGTAATATCGGTGAGAAATACGTACTCCCCCAGGCTTAGGCTTTTGGCCTAAGTTGGTCTATGCCCACGGATCGAAGCTACTCTCTCCGGTGTACTGAGGAGGGTCCTCAGGGTGCCACTAGTTGGCGATCTCCTCCGGATCCCACTGATAAACAGAATGTCGATAAGGGTCAAGTGGCGGCTCAGGCTCAGGCTCTGGGACTTGTGTCAGCCTGCAGTATGCATAAATGGCCTCGGGCAAGATGAGGTATGTGCCTGAAAGTATGTTAAAAAAAGAGGGTGCATGCAAGGTAATAGTCTCACAGTGAGTTTTATCAAATATCAAATTATACTTAAGCATCTTCTTTTTATTTTTAACATTAAATTAATGTGCTACCATACTCTTATAATCTAGAAAAATAGGGGGCAACAACTTTTCCTCTTTCTTATAATGCCTAATAGGTATCTCAAAGTGTTTAGCAAGGCGTGAAGCAAAGATGCCTCCGAAGATGGTGCCCTTTGTATGGTTCAGACTTAATCGTTTAGCAACAATAGCGCCTAAGCTGAAAGTTGTATCACGAAACAAAGCATGGCGCAAAATGACAAGATCAGGAGCACTAAGATTTCCACTGTTCCCGTGACCAATTAGGCATCTACTAGCAAATATCGCAAAGTAACGTAGAACAGGAAAATGTATACTGGTAATTCTTGCATCGGAAACTTTCCTCGTTTCCCCTACATCAATTCTATCAATAAATCCATCCACATCACTACGATGTGGTTCCTCGATGCTGCCCACAAAGGGTATCTTGCAGACCCGACAAAAATCTTGGAGTGACATCTCCTTAACCTCATCATATAAGTGAAACTCCACTGAAGGTGGTGATTTCTTAGCATGGAAATAACAATTTTGCACGAAAATATTAGTGAGTAGGAGGTATTGATCACACTTATCGTGGATGAATTCGGTGATGCCTGCATTCTCAGCCAAGTAATACAAGTCTTCATAAATTTCGGCGGCCTTCATGAATGCATCACAAGGCCATTCACACGGTCGAACCTCCGCAGTGCGAGGAAGGTTGTACTTGGGCTTTTCATTCTCTTCATTCTCTTTTCCCTTCGAACCCCGGCTTGAGGAGACTCTCAACAATCTCTTCAACATTTTCTCCCTCTCAACGGGGATATGCATCTCCCCAACAATAAGAATATCGTATTTCTTCATGATAGTAGGAAGAGGAAATTCAAAACCTCCAATAGTAATCGTTGAAATTTTTCCAATAGAATTGATACTGTGGACTTGAGGTTGTTTCCTCGAAAAGTGTACCGTATGCTCATTACCATTAACATGAAAAGTGACATTGTCTTTGTTGCAATCAATAACAGCCCCTTTACTACCTGTGTCGGGTTATTAAGACCATGTATTTCTTCAATAGGTGGTAAATTCTTAACATCTTCATCTTTAATACCCTTTTCTTTCATAGATTTCTTTGCCTCTTGCATATCTTCAGGACTGAGAAATAGAATACCCCTTTTCTTAGGAGTTGGCTTAGGAGTTGGTTCAGGAAGTGTCCAATCATTATCATTACTCGATATATTATTCAATAGCAATTCAGCTTGCTCAATAGTTCTTTCCCTGAAAACACAACCAGCACAACTATCCAGGTTGTCTCTAGAAGCATCGGTTAGTCCATTATAAAAGATATCAACTATTTCATATTTCTTAAGAGGATGATCAGGCAAAGCATCAAGTGATTGGAGAAGCCTCCCCCAAGCTTGTGGGAGACTCTCTTCTTCAGTTTGCATAAAATTATATATTTCCCTTAAGGCAGCTTGTTTCTTATGAGCGGAGAAATATTTAGCAGAGAAGTAATAAATCATATGCTGGGAACTATGCACACAACCAGGAGCAAGATAATTAAACCATGTTTTAGCATCACCCTTTAATGAGAACGGAAATAACTTAAGGATATAGTAATAACGAATTTTTTCCTCATGAGTGAATAGGGTGGCTATATCATTCAATTTAGTAAGATGTGCTACAACAGTTTCAGATTCATAGCCATAAAAAGGATCAGATTCAACCAAACTAATTAACTCAGGATCGATAGAGAAATCATAATCCTTATCAGAAATACAGATAGGTGAAGTAGCAAAAGCAGGGTCATATTTCATTCTAGCATTCAAAGACCTTTCTTTCAGCTTATCTAACAGTTTCTTAAGATCATATCTATCCTTGCAAGCAAAAAGATCTCTAGTAGTTACTTCATCCATAACATAACCCTCAGGCACATCACGCAATTCATATCTAGGGGGAGAATCTTCATCATCACTTTCATCAATATTATCTGTTTCAATAATTTCATTCTCTCTAACCCTAGCAAGTTGTTCATCAAGAAATTCACCTAATGGCACAGCATTATCAAGCATAGAAGTAGTTTCATCATAAGCATCATGCATAGCAAAAGTGGCATCATCAATAACATGCGACATATAAGAATCAATAACAGGTGTAGGTGTCACAAATTTACTCATAACAGAAGGTGAATCAAGTGCAGAGCTAGATGGCAGTTCCTTACCTCCCCTCGTAGTTGAGGGAAAACTCTTGGTTTTTCATCTTTCAAGTTCCTCATAGTGATCAACAGATATAAATCCCAAGTGACTCAAAGAATAGAGCTATGCTCCTCGGCAACGGCGCCAGAAAATAGTCTTGATAACCCACAAGTATAGGGGATCGCAACAGTTTTCGTGGGTAGAGTATTCAACCCAAATTTATTGATTCGACACAAGGGGAGCCAAAGAATATTCTCAAGTATTAGCAGTTGAGTTGTCAATTCAACCACACCTGAAAGACTTAATATCTGCAGCAAAGTATTTAGTAGCAAAGTAGTATGGAAGTAACGGTAACGGTGGCAAAAGTAACAGTAGCAGTTTTTGTAGCAATCGTAATAGTGGCAACGGAAAAGTAACTAAGCAAAGATCAATATGTGAAAAGCTCATAGGCAATGGATCAATGATGGATAATTATGTCGGATGCGATTCCTCATGCAACAGTTATAACATAGGGTGACACAGAACTAGCTCCAGTTCATCAATGTAATGTAGGCATGTATTCCGATATAGTCATACGTGCTTATGGAAAAGAACTTGCATGACAACTTTTGTCCTACCCTCTCGTGGCAGCGGGGTCCTATTGGAAACTAAGGCATATTAAGGCCTCCTTTTAATAGAGTACCGGACCAAAGCATTAACACTTAGTGAATACATGAACTCCTCAAACTACGGTCATCACCGGGAGTGGTTTCGATTATTGTCACTTCGGGGTTGCCAGATCATAAGACATAGTAGGTGACTATTGACTTGCAAGATAGGATCAAGAACTCACATATATTCATGAAAACATAATAGGTTCAGATCTGAAATCATGGCACTCGGGCCCTACTGACAAGCATTAAGCATAGCAAAGTCATAGCAACATCAATCTTAGAACATAATGGATACTAGGGATCAAACCCTAACAAAACTAACTCGATTACATGGTAAATCTCATCCAACCATCACCGTCCAGCAAGCCTACGATGGGATTACTCACGCACGACGGTGAGCATCATGAAATTGGTGATGGAGGATGGTTGATGATGACGATGGCGACGGATTCCCCTCTCCGGAGCACCGAACGGACTCCAGATCAGGCCTCCCATGGAAGATTAGGGCTTGGCGGCGGCTCCGTATCGTAAAACGCGATGAATCCTTCTCTCTAATTTTTTTCCTCCCCGAAAGTGAATATATGGAGTTGGGGTTGAGGTCGGTGGAGTCCCAGGGGGCCCACGAGGCAGGGGGCGCCCTAGGGGGAGCGCGCCCTGCACCCTCGTGGACAGGGTGTGGGCCCCCTGATGCTGATTCTTTTGCCATATTTTTCATTAATTCCAAAACGTGTCTCCGTGGATTTTCAGGTCATTTCGAGACTTTTATTTCTGCACAAAATAACACCATAGCAGTTCTGCTGAAAACAGCTTCAGTCCGGGTTAGTTCCATTCAAATCATGCAAGTTAGACTCCAAAACAAGGGCAAAAGTGTTTGGATAAGTAGATACGCTGGAGACGTATCAGTAAGCACTTCTGAATCATGCGCATGAATGTGGCGCCAGCATTCTTGAGTCCAAAAGGCATGGTAACATAGCAAAAACACCCGAATGGGGTGATGAAAGTTGTTTTTATTTCACCAGGTCCATACAGTCAGATCTAATGGTACCCGGAATAATCGTCCAAAAAGGACAAACGCTCACATCCCGCAGTCGGGTCGACAATTTGGTTGATGCGGGGTAGAGGGAAATAATCTTTCGGGCAGGCCCGATTGATATGCTTGAAGTCGATGCACATACGCAGTGAATCATCTTTCTTGGGGACCATGACAACATTGGCGAGCCACTCGGGGTGGTATATCTCGCGGATGAACTCAGCTACCAGAAGCCGAGCTACATCTTCGCCAATTGCTTTTCTCTTCTCCACGGCAGACCGGCGGAGATACTCTTTGACGGGTTTTACTTTCGGGTCGACTCACAAACGGTGCTCAGCCAATTCCCTGGGTACACCTAGCATGTCAGACGGCTTCCATGCAAAGATGTCCCAGTTCTCACAGAGAAACTGGATGACACTTTTCCTATTTGCTGTCAAGTGTTGTTGAGATATGAGTCGGAGCAGCATTGGGGTCGGTCGGGTGAATGTGAACTTGCTTTGTTTCCCCGACGAATGAAATGCGGACTCTAAAGCAGGCTTCTTCGCGCGCAACAAATCACTCGAATCTGCACTTTTCTGGTACTCTTGCATCTCTACTACTGTCATCTGTTCATCAGTACTCTTTGAGCCCTTCTGGAGGCACTCTTCTGCTCTCTGCTGATTCCCAACAACTGTGACCACACCTCTGGGACCAGGCATCTTCAACTTGAGGTACATCTAACACGGTCGAGCCATGAAATGAGCATATGTAGGTCTGGCCAAAATGGCGTGATAGGCACTGTGAAAGTCCACGACTTCAAATGTCAACTTTTCCTTGCGGTAATTCTTGGAATCACCGAAAACCACATCAAGGGCGATCTGGCCGAGTGAATCATCCTTCTTCCCCGGAATAACTCCGTGGAATCGCATGTTGCTCTCAATGAGCTTGGACATCGGGATGCCCATCCCTCTGAGGGTCTCGGCGTACAAAATGTTCAAACCACTGCCACCGTCCATCAAGACCTTGGTCAGTCGAGTGCCCCCAACGACTAGGTGAACCACTAGTGCTTGCTGCCCAGGGGTAGCAACATGCGCTGGGTGATCGTACTAGTCGAACGTAATGGGAGTCTTTGACCACTTCAGATATGTCGTAGTCGCCGGAGCAACCATGTTCACTTCTCTGTTGATGACTTTCAGTCGACTTTTGCTCTCAACGTCAGCAAAAATTACCAAAGTGGCATTGACATTGAGGTAACCATCATCCTCCTCTTTGTCCTCATCCCTATCAGATTCCTTTTCCTTCTCTCTGGGCTGACCCTCTCGGAAGCTCTGAATTAGGAGTCGACACTGTCGAGTGGTATGCTTGGGATAAATCAGGTTCCCCTCCTCATCTTTCTTGGTGTGTACATGACACGGTAAATCTAGCACATCATTTCCTGCTTGATCTTTTACTTTCTTCGGGATCCATGGCCCCTTAGGCTTCCCTTTGAATTTTCCTTGGGTCACAACTGCGGCCTCTCCAGGACCTGCGGGCTCGGCTTTGCGCTTCTGCTTCCGACTGGAATTCCCTCCTCCGGTGTCCTGGGCGACTGGTTTGTTCTTGCCATTGCGGAGTCAGTCTTCTTCTTCGCCGTTAGCATACCGAGTGGTTATTTCCATCATTCGAGCCAGAGTCATATCTCCTGTCCGACCGAATATCAGGTCAAGCTCTCTGTACCGAACACCCTCCTTGAAGGCACAAACAGCTTGGTGTTGTGAGACGTTTTCCACAGTGTGATGCAAAGTGGTCCACCTCCGGATGTAATCCCAAAGTTTCATTCGGTTTCTGCACACAATGCTGCAACTCAGTCAGCCCTGCGGGCCGTTTGCAGGTGCCCTCAAATCTCCTGACAAACACTCGGGCCAACTCTTCCCAACTGAATATACTACCAGGAGCCAATTGATTCGACCAAGCTCTGGCCGAACCCTCCAACATCAGGGCGAGATGTTTCATGGCTACATCGTCATTGCTGCCGCCAATCTGCATAGCCACTCGGTAATTTTCCAGCCAAGTGTCAGGCTTCGACTCACCGGTGAACTTGCTCACTCCCGTTGCCAACCTAAAGTTGGAAGGGACCTCAACAGCTCTGATGGCTCTGCTGAACCATTTAGGTCCGAAGACATGTACTTTGTTGCCAGGCGGGTGATCTCTGTCTAGCCCTTCTCTGTGTGCTCAGTTTCTGTCGACCAGATCTTGAACAAGGATTGACCTCGCATCAAACCCGAGCTCTCTTGGGTCGACTGGGACCCTCCGCTCATCGCTATACGGGCACCTATCATCATACTGCCGAGGCACATACGATCCGCCCCTCGGAGGGGGCGTAGGCACTCGACGACGGTCATCATGGCCGAGCCGATGATCATACTGCTCGTGGTTCGGACCCAAGTACTGCTCTTGGCGATGCCCACGACCCTCACGCCGCAGAGGCGATCTTGGGCTGTGAGCCGACTGGACCGTGTCCGCCACCACAGACCTGCTATGGATCCTGTTGCGAGACTGAGAAACGGCTGTGTTTTGCTCTCCTGCTGCCCGGAGCAATGCTCGGATCTGCATCAAACCTCTTCTAGCCTCTGATTGGGACGGCTGAATCGACTCTGCTATACGAACTGCAGCTCTAAGATTCTGAATCGGAGTGCAGTATACCTGAGGTTCAGGCGGGAACAATTGTCGCTGTCATCAGGGATTTGTCGTCGAGCGCGCTCGTCGAGTGAATGCTGAAGGTTCTCCAGCCGCGCGCGCTCAGCCAAAGTGGCCAGGCGCGCAGCCTCCAAGGCCCGAGCCTCGGAGGTCTCTCCGACGATGGGAGTGTGGAGTGCCTCCATGTTGCGACGGTGCAGCTCATCCCTTTGCTGCGAAGTGAGGGCTTCAGGATGATATTCCTCGTGAACATGCGACGGATCGCCGCCACCATCGCCGCCGCTGGAAATCTGGCAGGCTGCGTGGCGTGTCGACCATCAGGACTTCTGCCGCAGGGTCGCTGCTGTTGCACTCGGACAGGGTCTCGACGGAGCCAGTCGACAGGTCGAATAGCCCGTAGAGAGATTCGTCGAGCTCGATTGCCGCGACTTGAGGGGTGGCCGACTGACGAGGCACCGCATGCTTTATCCACCGCTGAAGCCGCGATCGACCAGATAACTTGCGATGATGAGCATCGAGGAGCGAAGATGTTGCGGGAACCGACCGATACTGAGTCGACGGCTACCGCAGAAGGACGCCGCAGACACACAAGCGAAAGTGCGTCGCTCCGCGCACGGGAAGCGTCTCGACGTCGAGGGGGGCCTCCTGGACCCAGGCGAAGTCGTCGGTGACGAAAACGAGCGCGCCAAGACGGATCTCGCGGCCCTAAGCCAAACCGCCGCCGGAAACCATGATGATGGAGATCGAGAAAATTGCAACCTCACCGGAAGTCGCTAAGACACCTGCCCCATGGTGGGCTCCAACTGTCATGGGAGTAAGTCGGACAATATAATAGGTGGTACGTAGGAGGAGGCAAGATCCTAGCTATGGTGAGATTGTGCACGCAAGGCTTACGAGTTCAGGCCCTTCTCGGATGAAGTAATAGCCCTACGTCTCGGTGCCCGGAGGCTTGGTCGACTGGATTATGCGTGAAGTTATAGGGGTGCGAACCCTTGTGCCAGTGGAAGGGGGGTGGCTTATATAGAGTGCGCCAGGACCCCAGCCAGCCCACGTTACCAAGGGTTCAATTTATATTTAGACAGGGCGTTACTGATAACGCCAGTAATAAAGAGGTATAAATACATCTTTAAGACTACAGAGTGAACGCCTGACCGTTGCCATCCCGAGTGACGTTAGGCCTTCTCTACTCTGAGTGATTTCTTGTATTATCGAGTGACTTCATATTGGTCGAATGGAATTGGGGTATCCGAGTGAGGTTAAAGGTCGAGTGGATCGTACTCCCTGATGAACTCAGTCGGTTTCTCTTCTTGTGCTTTGTATGTTTTTGAGTCTAGGGCAGTGTCCTTGGGTAGGGCGTCTAGGACAAGCCTATGACCCTATCCTAGATACATGTCATTGTCAGTTGTATCTGTCCATATGATTATTGAGCAAGGGGGGCACGTCAGAGCCACCAGCCTCCATAATCGTGCCGCCCCAGTTTCCCAAACGAAGACGTGCAATTACTTTCAACACAAGGAGCCCGAGATGGACTGCACATAGACCAACACCGAGGGTCAAAAAGCAACCGACCAATACAACTACACATGGGCATCCGCACCACTCAGGAGTGAACATCAAATTTTCTCCTCAAGATCTCCAGAACCCTGTCTTTAACTAAACAATACTATAGTAGAACCTATCTGGACATCCTATCTAGAACGTCCACCATCACTTATCGAGTTGGTGTTCATCTACACAAGACAATAAGAGATTCATGTTGAAATATACGTCACCAGTATAATCATGGCGGTAAATATGACATAAATGGTACAAGAATGACAACAACACGGTCATGTTAAAAATGGAAAACTATTGTTTACAACACATACCAATAATGGTTCTACAACACTAGCAAACATTGCTCACAAACACAAGCAAATATTTGCTCCACCACACTTGAAATATATAGTTACTACATGCGCTTCATCGTGTCCTATAGATCATATGATCATTGAGCTAGGGGGCAGGTCAGAGCCACCGGCTTCCATAATCATGCCACCCCAAGTTCCCAAACGAAGTTGCACGGTTGCTATCAATACGAGGAGCCCATGATGGATTGGACAAAGAGATCAAGATGACGGTCAAGACGCAACCGACCAATACTACTACAAATAGGCATTTGCCCCACCAAGGGCTGAACATCAAATTTTCTCACCAAGATCTCTAGAAGCCATATCTTAAACTAGAAAAACACTATAATAGACCCGATTTGGACATCCCACCTAGATCGTCCACCATCAACTAATGGAGTTGGCATCCATCTACACCAGACAATAATAGGTTCATGTTGAAATATATGGCACCAGTATAATCATGGCCGCAACTAAGAATGACAACAACATGGTCATGTTAACAATGGCAATATTGTTTGCAACACATACCAATATTGGGTCTACAACACAAGCAAACATTGCTCAAAACAGAGGAAAATATTGGCTCTATCACATTTGAAATATATATAGTTCCTACATTCGCTTCATCGTCTTCCTGTCATGCCCCCTCTTCAGCAAATCAGCCCTCCCCCCCCCCCCCCCCTTCATTTGTTTGAAGCAATGTGAAGACCTCCTTATATTTAGACTTCACAATCAGGATGGTGGTTATGTGCTTGATGAGGTGGTAACGTCAATTGCACGAACTGGTGGTGCTGATGGAGGTGAAATTAGAGGATTTGGATTGGGATTTGAGGATGATGGGTTCACATAAGGATGTAGTCAAAGAACACTGTGATTCCGAACAAGGGGCGGGACATCCTACACTTTTCCGATAAAGGGAATATATTAATATCGTGAAGATACCAATTACACCCAGCCTCTGCACCAGCAAGACAATGAAAGACATCAAGGATGCACACATCCAAAAATAAAAATAAAAAAGAGAGAAATATAAAAAGAAAGACCCCGTCGCAGTGATGAAACACTCGCAACAGCAACACTCTAACCACCACCAAAGACAACACACGGACTACATAAGAGGTTCTCCAAAAGCGACGCCTCCAAGAAGGAAACAATGCACAAGCGTTGTCGTCGCCCGATCAAGGATCTTGAGTTTTCACCCTGAAGAGAGTCTGAGATTCCAAAAACAATGCCTTCGCAAGACCATTGCCAGGTACAACCAATGAAGGCCAGACATTGGGCTGTCACCCTGGAGATCTCGGCTCAGTACTCAAGAAGCACCCCCCAAATTGTTGTCCGCCTATGTTGCTGCCCCCTCTTGCCAAGGCCGCTGCTGCAAGTCCTCAACACCGGACACACAGGAAAAAACTTGTGCCGCCAGTCTTCAACGCAGCCAAAACTCCTCTCCGCCATTACAAGTCTTTGATCTCAGCCACCATGACTTTCTTCACCACTGTCAACGCCATGGAAATCTATACTTAGACGTGTCCCACACACCGACAAGACAACGAAGCTTCGCGTCACGCCCTCATGAAGCCTATCTGGCCAAGGTGTCCAGATCGAGGAGGCCGCCATGAAGCAGATCGAAATTATGAAGCACGAAGAATAGTAGGGCCAACTACCGCGAGTCTCTCCTAGATCATGACGGCCGGATCTGGCAAGTGTCACGCCTGACAAACTCCCCCCGACGCAGCCCCAAACGGCCACGACGCCGGTAACCGCTGCCACACCCATGTGAGGACGCTAGGTCAGACGCCGATCGCCGTGATCCCGAGCCCCAGCGCGCGCCGCGGCACCTCCCAACCTGCTGCCCTACATGACGAAAGCCGCCGCGGGAGAGCGCCCCACCGCCGCCGTCGCCCGCGCGGGCTTCGCCCGGCCGCGCCGCCAGCGGCGGCGCGGCGAGAGGAGGGGTAAGAGCGGCGCTAGTGCATGGATCACTGGCCGCGCCCGAGTCGCCGTCAAAGTAAGCATTCATCCCTGGAAGCCTCCTACTACCATACTCTCTCTATGTGTGTGTGTTTGTCTGTCTGTCTGTCTCTCTCTCTCTCGCTCTCTAGGGTGGTTCATTGCTTTTTTTCTCGAATACGCATGAGTGTACGTATCATTTTATAAAGAAGAAAGGGAAAGACTTCCCATCCGTTTTACAATGATTTACACGGCTCTTGCCGACCATTTCCGCCACCATCCGCCTACACACAAAGCAACTACTCACTCACTACCCACCTTGCTAGTCCTGCGAAAACTACATCTAGATCGCCCCCTAGAAGCCCTGCTTGTCTCCATATCTTTTTGCCTTGACTTTTCTTATCACAGTTGGGGCTTGAGAGAAAGCTGGAGACCTCCACGATTGAAAACGTACACACTCAATTGTTCATCCTCGTATATATATATACATCAATTGTTAACATTGTATCTCGTGGTTGCTAGGATTTTATTCCATTAGGTATTTTTTTGGTGGAAGGTCTTCACTTATGACCATCTGTAATGCCCCACAACGAGACCATGTGCCAACGCTCTCCCAAAATCACCTCCTAGTTTATGCATGGTAAGAGACCTGCATGCTCAGGCATCCTCGTGCGAATGGGTTTCAGCTGCCAGATCATCGCTGGGACCAATCTCCATCATTCGTTATGGACTAGCGAGTGAACGTTTTATTAAAAGCATCTCTAGCAGATCCTGCAAACCGGTTCGTCCGCTATAATAACTGCTGATATAGCTCACAGGGGCTGATTTTTCATACCGAATGGATCCTGTAAAATCGCTCGTCCGCTAATTTTTTTTGCGGGATCCAACAGGGCCGATTCCTCTCTCTTTTTATAGAGACCGCAAAATAAAAAAAGGTTGGCCGGAGGGAACTTTCAGCTCCCGCCATGGTCTCCTGCCCAGCCGGCGTGAGCTGCCGCTGCTCCTCGCTCCCCGCCCGCGATCTGCTGCTGCTGGCCGCGAACTACTGCCGCCGCTCCTCCGCGTAAGCTGCCGACCTTGCACGCAAACTGCTGCCCCGTGCGTGAGCGGCCGCTGTTCCCTGCACGAGCTGGCGCTGCCGCTGTTGCCCCGCGCGACCTGCGGGCTGCCGCTGCCGAGATGGCTCCGCCGCCACGCATGCTGCAGGATGCCGCAGCGCGAGCAGCGGGCTGGCTCCCCCGTCACTCCTTTGCGTCGGAGACGGAGACGGCGTGAGCGAGAAGACGAGGCCGAACACTGACCGGTCACGTTTAGAGGGTCAGATTTCTTAAGTCCGGCTTTAGATGCTCTAAGCATGCCATGGCTACTGCCTTTAATGTTGCAACTTGGCGAAAATCACAGGGTTCAGGGCTTCATGCTGCTTGTGAACAGATATATAGATGCTCGAAATGAAGAACTAACCGTGGGATAAAATTGTGCATATACTAGTACCTTTTTCTGCTTCACTTGAATTACACGGTGTGGTCGGGAAAGAAAATAAAGCTGCGCGCAAGATCAGTAAATAAAATTATAAAGCTCGTGTGGCAGACGACTCTGAAGATATACTACTTTTCCACTGACAGACAAGTTCTTGAAGATGTTGTTTTTCACGAGGAAATCTTCCGGAAATGATATTTCTCAAAGATCCCGCCTTCGGGAAATATTCACTCATCAATCATCATCAAGAACAAACTTATGCCCCAGTATGCTGGACGATTCTGTGTCGTAGAGACTTTATCAACAGCATACCATTGATAACTCGGCCAGCTCGTCCTGTTAACTGGAGGATAATCCACAGCCCGTAGCTGAACATTTCAAGGATCATCATCTGCATCGGCATTAATTCCTTTTAACACATCTTCTGTGTCTCATCTGTCTTAAACAAAGTCAAAACTTGAGTATGGATCGCATGTGCCTTGATGCGGCGGCACATGCATCCGGGAGTTGCATTGCATGCCATGTGTTCTAACACACTGACCGCCGCATCCAGCAGGCCTCTGCCTAACCCGCTACTACTACCCAAGCGACAACGACCAGCAACGACATACAACAACTAGCCTGAGGCGACACCGTGCATGCATGGCTAATTAAGCCTCCGTGGTTTCCACGGGACGTGGGGCGGCAGCCGGAACCATGCCGGGCCGTTGCCAGTTTCCACCGATCCCTGAAAGCGACGGGGCTGCCGGCCGTGCAGTGCGACGACGGGCGCTGGAGAGCGGGGGCCAGAGGGCAGCCGAGATGCGCCGCACGTCGCGATGAACTTTTTTTTTAGAGGGAAAGGGCTCTTGCCCCGGCTCCATTTGTATTACCAAATGAAACCCAGTACAACCAGCATCTTTGTTACAAGCACGCGGGGGGATAAACAGCACACACGCTGCCCCAGCAAATAAAATTGTCAAAGCCTCAACGGCAGATCGCTGAAAACCTTAACAGCTAACAACTAAAAGAGAAAACAGCTAGTCTCAGAGGTACTACCAACCAGCAAAGAAAGGAAATCGGGAGCCGCAACGAAGAAGTGGGTCAAGCTATGAACCAACCCAGATCGCGGACAGTGTCACGGTTCGAGCAGCACCTCCGAGCACTGCATCAGGCCTAGCCAGGGTCTGGCCACATCAGGAGGGGGGGGGGGGGGGGGGGGGGGGGGGGCTCGCGCTTCCTGTTCCAGCTTCCTCACTAAGTGCACCACCCTTTCTTTGACAGGGCCAGAGCATCGAACCATCCAACTGCCTAGAGTACAAGTAGTTTTCCTCCACATGACCTGCATCCCAAGCCAGGTAATATGATTGAAACATATGTCATTGCGATATTTCCACAGAGACCAAAGGACAGCGGAATGTAGCAAGCAGTCCGCTGGGTGATTTTTGTTATTAGACCACCAGGCTAGCATGTCTTCAATGAACATACCAGGGCGCTTTTTGGATATATCAAAAATCACTCTCCAAAGCTCTATCGCAACGACACAGTTAAAAAATAAATGCTCAACAGATTCAGATTCACCACAGAAAAGACAGGTAGTATCCTCTACATGTTGTCTTTTTTGCAGATTGTCTCTAGTTAGAAGTTTGTTTTTGGCCATAAGCCAAAGAAAGATTTGAATCCTCAGGGGGGCATTGATTTTCCAAACAATTGGCAGGTTACCCGGCTGCATCCCCTAAAATTAACAATGTTGTAAAAAGATTTAACAGTGTAAACATCCTTAGCTTCATAATTCCAGAGGATGGTATCTTCCTTATCCTCCAGAACAACATTAATAATGCGACTAAACAGATCATTCCATTCAGCTAACATTTTTTGGTCAAAACACCTCCTAAAAGTAATTTCCAGGTTAGTGCCATCCCAAACTTCACTGAGGGTAATATCATGGTCATTGGCAATAGTGTACAAGTCCCAATATTGGATATCAAGGGTGGTATGCCCAATCCACTGGTTTTTCCAGAATCTAACACTATTGCCATTCCCAACTATCCAGGAATATCCCATTTTAGTGGCTTTAGCAGCCCAAAAGATGCACCATTACTAGGGCAGGTAAAAATGTTAAGGCTACGAGTTCTATATTTGGCATCAATAACTTGCTTCCAAATCTTGCCCTCATCCAGAAAATATCTCTTAATCCAGGAAGCTAAGAGGCATACATTCATGTCCGCAATATTAGGGATACCTAAACCCCCATGTTGCTTTTGAAGGGTCACATTCCCCCAGGCAGGAAGGTGATATTTATGGTGACCCTCATAGTCATCCCAAAAGCAATAAGTTAATTGAGAATTAATTAGTTTAATGGCCCACTTTGAGAATTTAATAATCCTCATAAGGTAGCCAGGAATAGTAGATAGAAGTCTCGATGAACTTCTGGCTCAATAATTCGCGCGAACGAATGATCCTGGGTAATGGGGCAGCGCGATGTCGGTCGTGGTCGCCGGCCGGATGTGGCGGACGTGTACGTCGGGATCTTCAGCACAGTGATATGCGTGATCGTGGGCATACCGAATTTCAGACACAAGCACGTATATGTACAATGTTTGTGCCAAACTTTTCTAGTAATGGTGCTACGTTTCACATGATGAAACCAAGAGTTAGGCACGTGTTTCTGTTGACGACCGTTGACGTGTTGCTACTCAACTGCCTGGTTAACCCGTGGCAGACGGACAAAATAAACACGCCTCAGCAATTTCTCCATGAGGAAATTACCTGAAGTCAAGACTGAGCGACATTCAGTCTGACTGATATCCATGGTAGACCACGACAATCAGGATGCAGTCAAAGAACGTTGTGATGCCGAACAAGCAAGAAGAGGTGTACATGATCGCTGCATCGCATGAAGCATTCATTGCCGGATGTCTCCTACTCCTATACTCTCAAGGTAGCATTGATTTCTAACTTTTTTTCTTTGCGGGCAATAAAGTAATGTGTCATATAAAGTAGAATGAAAGGGCAATTGTGTGGTGCATATATCATTATAGCACCAACATCATAATAATGTTATATATGGGTATACCTAAATTATTTGTGGCACGGTGGCTTGCACAATACTAAAGCATGATATGTTTTGCATAATGAAACTAAGCATCCATCTGGCATTCCTATTAACTACCGGTAATGTACCTAGGAACTTTAAAAGTTATGTTTGTTATTATTGAGCTGCTTGTTATTTTAGAGATTTGGCCTATTCTTGACAAGGTGGAGGCAGCAACGAAATGGAGCAGCGGAGATGAGGAAGGCCAAGACGAACAACAAGGGAGGGTGAGGTCGACGACCACACACATAGGGGCGCGGGGTTAGAATGGTAGGGTGGCCAGAGGATCGGCCAAGCCACCACTATTGGTGGCAACCATACTCAGCTCAAAGGGCAAACAATGAGGTAGTGCGTTCACATGGAGAGGCGTCGGTTGGATGGGTTGGCAAGTAGGTCGACATGACATAAGGACGGACAATAGTGTATGGGCCAAACTTTGCGTCAATAGTGCAGTAACATGCATCATACGTGCACATACTAAATTTCTCATAATTAAACTTAGCGTTCAACTGGCATTCCTATTAAGCCTCTGCGGTTTCCACTGGACATGGGACGCGAGCCAGAACCATGCTGGTCTTGACTCGATTTACGTATTGTGCGCGTGACAACAATAGGGACTGTTCATTGAGAGGCAACCAACCGGGGCCTGCAGGGGGGCGACGGGAGCCGGAGAGCAAGGGGTAGATGGCAGCCGACGCACACGGCACGTCGTGATCAGCTGGTTGGCTCAGTAATTCGCGCGAACGGACGATCTTGGGTAATGGGTCAGCGCAATGTCGGTCGGGTGCATCGTGCGAGATCTCCCGCACAGTGACATGCGTGATCGTGTACGTGTACAATGTATATCCCAACTCTGCACTGGTGGTCACGTCAGTGGCACGTCGACCATAGGCAAAGCATGCTACGTTTCGCGTAATGAAACTAAGCATTAGGCTGGTGTTTCTTTTGTCGACAGTTGATGTGTATGTTGCTACTCATTGGCCGTGTCAACCTCGTGGCTGACAAACACATCTCCATATTTTCCACGGAAGAAACTTAGCATGACATAAGGCCGTCTACGCTGTGCAAGACAACATACTTCAGGCCGCAATCAAAGAACGTAGTGATGCTGAACAAACGCCGAGAGATGTACATTGTGGATGCACCGCACTAAGCATTCATTCCTCGTTGTCTCAGTTGCTCATCCTCCTATATATATGCATGGATTGTTAATATTGATCTTGTGGTTTCTAGGATTCTATTCCATGAGATATTGTTTGAGCGGAAGGTCTTCACCTATGACCATCTGTAATGCTACACAATAAGCACATGTGCATTTTTACTCCGCTGGCGGTCACCCCCCCCCCCCCCCCCCCCCCCCCCCCCCCCCCGTGCCAGCCACCCTCTCTTACCATATACCAGGTAAAAGTAGACTGAAAGGGAGATGGTGTGGTGCATATATCATTATGGCACAAATATTATAATATGATATATATCTAAATAGGTGATTCTCACTATTTGTATATTTTTTACCATGTAGACATGACATACCTCACCAGTTTTCATTCTATTCGTGTACGTGATTTCCATTGAAGAAATACACATGGAGACATGCCACCGCAACAGTTCACATTCTATTCTTCCATGTCCTTTCCATTCAATAAGATATTTTACTATTATACAATAAATAAATAATATGTATTTTTAACTCTAGTTCATATATTATTATTCCAAATAATGAATTTTTATCAAAATATAATGCATCCCATTTCTGAAGCAAGAAAGCAACGCGCATAGTGCCCTCTAGTATTACCAATTCTTTACCCAAAAAGATTTCAAAATAGCAAATAATAATCTGGAGTCCTCGCAAATTTGAAAATCCTCGAAGACGCAAGATTGATCATGGGGGTTGTTCATCTTTGACCGTAACCAAGCTTCATGGCCTTTTTCAATATAATTTAAGTTTTACAAATTAACTGCTGCCGAAAGACTAGATTAGAGAAATGAGTTCAAACCATTAGAACACGAAACTACGTTATCGTACCATGCCTGTTGTATTTGGGATGTATCTGTCCATATAATTATTGAACAATGGGGGCACGTCAGAGCCACCGGCTTCCATAATCGTGCCAATTTCCCAAACGAAGCCGCACAGTAAGTGGCGGACCTAGCCCACTGGGCCAGGGTGGGCCAATAGTGTAATTTACATATATATTTATTTTTTCTTCTATGTTTTGGCCTTTATGCTACAGTACTATAGAGGCTATTTCCATATCTCAGGGTGGGCCGTGGCCCACCCTGTCCACCCCCTACCTCCGCCACTGCGCACAGTTACTTTCAACACGAGGAGCCCGAGATGAACTGGACATAGACCAACACAGATGTTCAAGAAGCAACCAACCAATACTACTACAAATGGGCATCCGCACCACCGAGGAGTGAACATCAAATTTTCTCGCCAAGATCTGCAAAGCCCTATCTTTAACTAAACAATACTATAGTAGACCCTATCTGGAGATCCCATCTAGAACGTCCACCATCACTTATCGAGTTGGTGTTCATCTACACAAGACAATAAGAGATTCATGTTGAAATATACGGCACCAGTATAATCATGGGGACTAAATATGACATCTACGGTACAAGAATGACAACAACATGGTCATGTAAAAAATGGAAAACTGTAGTTTACAACACATAGAATAATGGTTCTACAACACAAGCAAACATTGTCCACAAACACGAGCAAATATTTGCTCTACCACACTTGAAATATATAGTTTCTACATGTGCTCATCATCTCCTATAGATCATATGATCATTGAGCTAGGGGGGGGGGGCAGGTCAGAGCCACCGGCTTCCATAATCATGCCACCCCAAGTTCCTAAAAGAAGTTGCACAGTTGCTATCAACACGAGGAGCCTAGGATGGATTGGACAAAGAGATCAAGATGACGGTCAAGAAGCAACCGACCAATACTACTACAAATAGGCATTTGCCCCACCAAAGAGTGAACATCCAATTTTCTCACCAAGATCTCTAGAAGCCCTATCTTAAACTAAAAAACACTATAATAGTCCCGATTTGGACATCCCACCTAGATCGTCCACCATCAACTAATCGCATTGGCATCCATCTACACAAGACAATAATAGGTTCATGTTGAAATATATGGCACCAGTATAATCATGGCGGCAACCAGGAATGACAACAATGTGGTCATGTTAACAATGGAAATATTGTTTGCAACACGTACCAATATTGGGTCTACAACACAAGCAAACATTGCTCACAAACACAGGAAATATATTGGCTCTACCACATTTGAAATATATAGTTCCTAAATTCGCTTCATGGTCTCCTTGTCATGCCCCCTCTTCAGCAAATCAAACCCCCTTTATCTGTTTGAAACAATGTGAAGACCTCCTTAAATTTAGACTTCACAATCAGGATGGTGGTTGTGTGCATGATGAGGTGGTAACGTCAAATGCACGAACTGGTGGTGCTGATGGAGGCAAAATTAGAGGGTTTGGATTGGGATTGAGGATGATGGATACACATCAGGATGTAGTCAAAGAGCACTGTGACCCTAAATTAGGGGCATGACATGTACAATATTGAAGCATCAAAGTAAGCATTCATCCCTGGATGCCTCCTACTCCCATACTCTGTGTGTGTGTGTGTCTCGCTCTCTACGGTGGTTCATTGCTTTTTTGCCTTGACTTTTCCTATCACAGTACGGGCTTGGGAGAAAGCTGGTGAACTCCTCGATTGAAAATGTTCACACTCAATTGTTCGTCCTCGTATATATATAATTGTTAACATTGTATCTCGTGGTTGCTAGGATTTTATTCCATGAGATATTTTTTGGTGGAAGGTCTTGACTTATGACCATCTGTAATGCTGCACAACGAGACCATGTGCCAACTCTCTCCCAAAATCACCTCCTAGTTTATGCATGGTAAGGGACCTGCATGCTCAGGCATCCTCGTGCGACTGGGTTTCGGCTGCCAGATCATCGCTGAGACCAATCTCCACCATCCGTTATGGACTAGCGGGTGAACGTTTTGGTAAGAGCATCTCTAGCAAATTCCGCAAACCGGTCCGTCCACTATAATAATTGTTGATATAGCTTACGGAGGCTGATTTTCCATACCAAACTGTTTCTGTAAAATCGCTCGTCAAATATATTTTTTTGCGGGATCCAACATATAGTTCGATTCCTCTCTCTTTTTACAGGGACCTACAAAACAAAAGAAAAACGGTTGCCCATATGGTCTCCTGGCCGCCGCCGGCGCGAGCTGCCACTGCTCCTCGCTCCCTGCTGCTGCTGGCCGCGAACTACTGCCGCCGCTTCTCCGCGCGAGCTGCCGACCTTGCGCGCAAGCTGCTGCCTCGTGCGTGAGCGGCCGCTGTTGCCCGCGCGAACTGGCTCCGCCACTGTGCGAGCTGCCGCTGTTGCCTCGCGCGACCTGCGGGCTGCCGCTGCCGAGATGGCTCTGCCGCCGCGAATGCTGCAGGATGCCGCAGCGCGAGCCGGCTCCCCCGTCGCTCCTTTGCGTCGAAGACGGAGACAGCGTTGAGCTAGAAGACGAGGCCGAACATTGACCTTTTAAATTGTGATCCAAATTCTACCGTATTGGACTAGACGTAGTACATACGGTGTGGGCCTTTGCGTTGGTAGCGACGCGTACGAGTACAACTCGTTTACTTGTCCTCCAATGACTCTGATATATTGCCCTCTTATATATCCCATGTAGTCGCACCTACAGACGCTCTGTCGTCTCGTGCTTGTAATACTCATCCATCATAGTGATTTCGCCTTCGTCCGTCCATGATTTTCTTCCACAAGGGTTTTCATGTAAAAATACGTGTGTTCTTGTGTCTCATTTTATTCTTGTTATTATCTAATAAGTGGTATCAGAGCCATGTTTCAGATATGAGATACGAGTTCGAGAGATTAGGGTTGCGGGCGCCGCCGCCGCGCGTGACCAGGCGATCCGAGGCCGGATTGATTTCTGCTGCTGCACCGCTTACGAAGCCGAGACCGACAGGAGCGTACGCATCAATCCGTCGAGACCTCCATTGTTGCGCTGCCCTACAAAAGATGTACGTATCCACCCGTCAAATCGCAAGTGCCGAGTTGCCACAGTTGTGCAAGTACGGGCGCTGCTTCTACATGTCAAATCATTCGCCTGAAGTCCCCAGGACAAACAGTGATCTGCTGCTGCTACTTTTGGCGTGAAACACTAGTACGTGCTAGTACTAATTGAGTACATATCAGTTTTTTGGTCTTCGGTGTGCTACGTCCACCCAGCGTATAAGGTGCTATCTATTTTACTGTTTTGTTCCGTATATTAAATTCCGTCAAGAATTATTTCTATCGGCTTGTACTACTTTGTGTACACAGTTTTATCGACTCATGGCATCCATGAAGTACGACCTTCCGCTGCTGGACCGTGACACAAGGTTTATCCTATGACAAGTCAAGATGCGGGCGTTGTTGGCACAGTCCGACTATGATGAAGCACTGGATAGTTTTGGGAAGAATAGAATTCAAGACTGGACTGATGAGGAGAAACGAATTGATTATAAGGATTTGTCACGAATTCAAATCCATTTGCATAATAATATTTTGCAGGGAATTTTGAGCGAGAAAACTACCGCCGCTCTATGGTTAAAGCTGGAAGGGATTTGTATGACTAAACATGCATCTCACCAGCAAGATGCATCTGAAGCAAAAATTATTCCTGCACAGGTTACCTGAGGGAGGTAATGTTTTGAATCATATTTCAGAATTTAAAGAGATCATATCTGATCTAGCTGCAATGGAGGTTAAGTATGAAGAGGAAGATACTGCTTTAATGTTACTTTGTTGACTGCCAAGTTCTTATACCAATTTTAGAGACACCATATTATACAGTCGTGATACCCTCACGCTTAATGAAGTTTATGAAGCTTTGAACTCTAAGGAGAAGATGAAATTAATGGTGCCTCATGATGGTTCGAGTTCATCCCAAGCCGAGGGATTATCTGTTCGTGGTAGGACAAAGGTGAAGAACTCACATAATGGAAACAGAGGCAAAAATAAGAACGGCTACAGGGGCCGGTTGCAATCCAGAGACAAGAAGTACCGCAGGTATTGCAAGAAAGACGGGCATGACATCTCTGAGTGTTTCAAGTTGCAGAACAAGGAAAAGAGGAAAGGTAACAAATAAGGTGAAAATTCTACTAACGTTGCTCGTGATGGTAGTTCCGATGATGCTCTTGTTGTTATTGCTGGATGTGCTGAGACCAATGATGAGTGGGTACTTGACACTGCATGCACTTTTCATATGTGCCCACATAGAGATTGGTTTAATACTTTTGATTCCACTACTTCTGCTGGTTCTGTTTTGAGTTTTGATAATTCACCATGCAAGATTGAAGGCATATGTTCCGTTTGAATCAAGATGTTTGATGGCACAATCAGAACTTTGACAGATGTTCGGTATATTCCGAAGATGAAGAGAAATCTTATCTCTGTTAGTGCCCTTGATGCAAAGGGGTACAAGTATTCGTGTGGAGATAGTGTTTTGAAGGTCACCAAAGGCTCCCTTGTTGTGATGAAAGGTCGCTTAAGTTCGACCAATGGTCTTTATTACCTTCAAGGTTCTATCGTTTCAAGTAACGCTACTCCAGCTATTTCAAAGAATTCTGATTGTGATGCTGCTAACCTTTGGCAGAGTTAAATAAGAGAGGTCTTCTTGATGGATATGAACCTGGTAAATTGAAATTTTGTGAGCATTGTATTTTTGGCAAACACAAGAGGGTGAAGTTCAACACTTCGGTTCATACAACTAAAGGTATTCTTGATTATGTTCATTCTGATTTATGGGGACCATCTCGCAGAAAGTCACTAGGTGGTGCTAGTTACATGCTGACAATTACTGATGATTATTCGAGAAAAGTTTGGCCTTATTTCTTGAAGCATTCTCAGCATTTAAGGAGTGGAAGATTATGATTGAGAGACAAACTGAAAAGAAGGTAAAAATACTTCGCACTGATAATGGTATGGTATTCTGTTCTAAGCAATTTAAGAATTATTGCAAAGTCTGAAGGCATTGTCAGACATTACACCTTTCCTTATACTCCTCAACAAAACGGTGTTGCCGAGCGTATGAACAGGACCATTATTTCCAGAGCCCGTTGCATGTTTACCAATGCATGTTTGCATAGGCGTTTTTGGGCTGAGGCCGCTTCCACTTCTTGTTATCTCATTAACCGTTCACCATCTATTGCTCTTAACAAGAAAACTCCAATTGAGGTATGGTCTGGTTCACCTGCTGATTATTCACAGTTGAGAGTTTTTGGTTGCACTGCTTATGCTCATGTTGATAATGGAAAATTGGAGCCTAGGGGTTTTAAGTGCATCTTTCTTGGTTATAAGGGTGGTGTTAAAGGTTTTAAATTGTGGAATCTTGAAACCCAGAAGGTTGTTATTAGCAGAAATGTTATCTTTAATGAATGTGCTATGTTACATGATGTTCCATCTACTAATGTTCCTATTGAGAGTGAACAACAACCTATTGTTCAGGAGCCTACTGTTCAGGTGGAGCATGTTATTGATTCAGGTGATACATCTGGTAAGGAAATTGTTGATGCACATGATGAATCCATCATTGATGATGATCATGTCACTCCCACTCCAAATCAGCCTATTGTTCCACCCAGTAATCAGCCTATTGTTCCACCCAGTTGGAATCTTGCATGTGAGAGAGTTAGACAGGGTACTAATAAACCTGACAGGTTAATTGAAGACTGCAATATTGTTTCTTTTGCTTTATCTGTTGCAGAAGAAATTGAAGGTAATGCTGAGCCTTCTTCATATTCCGAGGCTATTATTTCTGGTGATAGTAATAAGTGGATGACCGCTATGCATGATGAGATGGAATCACTTGAAAAGAATGGCACTTGGGTTTTAGTAAAATTACCTAGAGAGAAGAAACCTATTCGTTGCAAGTGGGTTTTTAAGAGGAAAGAAGGTGTTTCTCCTAATGATGAGACAAGATATAAAGCAAGGTTAGTTGCTAAAGGTTATAGCCAGATTCCAGGTATTGACTATAACGAAGGTTTTTCTCCTGTTGTGAAGCATAGCTCTATTCGCACTTTACTCAGTATTGTTGCCATGAATGATTTTGAGCTTGAACAATTAGATGTTAAAATTGCATTCTTACATGGAGAATTAGAAGAGGATATTTATATGGAACAACCTGAAGGTTTTGTTATTTCTGGAAAAGAAAAGGTTGTCTGTAAGTTAAAGAAATCTCTTTATGGATTGAAGCAATCCCCTAGACAGTGGTACAAGAGATTTGACACCTTTATGCTCTCTCAAGGTTTCAAAAGGTCTAATTATGATAGTTGTGTTTATTTGAAAACTGTCAATGGTTCAACTACTTATTTGCTCCTTTATGTTGATGATATGCTTATTGATGCAAATAGTATGTCAGATATTAATGAACTAAAAAAGCAATTGAGTAATGAATTTGAGATGAAGGATTTGGGTGCAGCAAAGAAAATACTTGGCATGGAAATATCTAGAGATAGACCATCTGGAAAAGTATATCTAAGTCAGAAAGGATATATTGATAAATTTCTTCGTCATTGTAATATGCATAATGCCAAGCCGGTGAGTACTCCGTTAGTTGCACACTTCAAATTATCATCAGTTTTATGTCATAAGTCAGATGCAGATATTGAGTACATGTCTAGAGTTCCCTATTCAAGTGCATTCGTTCACTTATGCATGCCATGGTTTGTTCTCGTCCGGATTTATCATATGCATTGAGTGTTGTTATTAGATACATGGCTAATCCTGGAAAAGAGCATTGGAAAACAGTTCAGTGGATTTTCAGATACCTGCGAGGTACTTCTAATGCTTATTTACAGTTTGGAAAAACTGGAGATCGACTTGTTGGTTTTGTTGATTCTGATTTTGCTGGTGATTTGGATAAGAGAAGATCACTCACAGGTTATGTTTTCACCATTGCTGGTTGTGCTGTGAGTTGGAGAGCAACTTTGCAGTCTATTGTGGCTTGTTCCACTACTGATGCTGAGTATATGGCTATTTCTGAGGCATGCAAAAAAGCTATCTGATTGAGAGGTTTGTACACTGAGCTTTGTGGCGATTCATCTTGCCCTATCATATTTTCGGACAGTCAAAGTGTCATATATCTTACAAAGAATCCTATGTATCATGAGAGGACAAAGCACATTGATGTCAGATTTCATTATATTCGAGATGTTGTTGCTGAAGGCAATTTGAAGGTATGCAAGATAAGTACTCATGATAATCCTGCTAATATGATGACAAAGCCAGTTCCGACCAATACGTTTGAGCTTTGTTCAGGCTTAGTTGGTATTTCTCACTAGTCCTATGGACTTTGACGCACAAGGTGTTTATACTGATTTGGATGGAGTTATTCACTTTCTTCGACTACCGGAGGGAATTTGGCTCAAGGTGAAGATTGTTAAATTGTGATCCAAATTCTACCGTATTGGACTAGACGTAGTACATACGGTGTGGGCCTTTGCGTTGGTACCGACGCGTACGAGTACAACTCGTTTACTTGTCCTTCAAGGACTCTCATGTATTGCCCTCTTATATACCCCATGTAGTCGCACCTACAGACGCTCTGTCGTCTTGTGCTTGTAATACTCATCCGTCATAATGATTGCGCCTTCGTGCGTCTGTGGTTTTCTCCTGCACGGGTTTCCACATAAAAATCCGTGTGTTCTTGTGTCTCGTTTTATTCTCGTTATTATCTAATAGACCGGGCACGTTTAGGGGGTCGGATTTGCTATGTCCGACTCTAGATGCTCTAAGCATGCCATGGCTACTGCCTTTAATGTTGCAACTTGGTGAAAATCACAAGGTTGCTGGCCGAACTCTGGACGATTGAAAAATTGAATGGCGCACCATTGCTCTACGCATCGATGGCTTGATGAGAACCCATCGGCTGTGTAGCAGCGCTCATGCTCGAAATGAAGAACTGACCGTGGGATAAAATTGTGCATATATTAGTACCTTTTGTGCTTCACGTGAATTACACGGGGTGGGCGGGAAAGAAAATAAAGCTGCGCGCGAGATCAGTAAAATAATAAAGCTCGTGTGGCAGACGGCTCTGAAGATATACTACATTTCCACTGACAGACAAGTTCCTGAAGATGTTGTTTTTCGCGAGGAAATCTTCCGGAAATGATATTTCTCAAATATCCCTCCATCGGGAAATATTCACTCATCAATCATCATCATGAATAAACTTATCCCCAGTGCTTGATGATTCTGTGTCGTAGAGACTTTATCAACAACATGCTATTGATAACTCGATCGGCTCGGCCTGATAATCGGAGGATAATCTGCCACCCGTGGCTGAACATTTCAAGGATCATCATCTGGATCGGCTTTAATTCCTTTCAACACATCTTCTGTGTCTCATCTGTCTTAAACAAACTCAAAACTTGAGTATGGATGGCATGTGCCTTGATGCGGCGGCAGGTGCATCCGGGAGTTGCATTACATGCCATGTGTTCCAACACACTGACCGCCGCTGCCAGCAGGCCTCTGCCTAACCCGCTACTACTACTCAGGCGACAACGACCAGCAACGACATACACCAACTAGCCGGAGGCGACACCGTGCATGCATGGCTAATTAAGCCACCGCGGTTGCCACGGGGCGTGGGGCGGGAGCCGGATGTTAGGTAATGCAAACAATAAGTTAGTTTTAACTAGGTAAGTTCTAGTTATGTGCAAGCTAGCAGGCTGCGTGAGACACAGGGCTGAGTCCGGTTAGGATTAGTAATGTGATCAGCGTTGCCGGTAATTAGATTAGGAAAGCAAAGTTGATCTAGGTGCCATGTACGAGTACTAGTCCTAGTTCAGGTAGGTATGCTAGTTTAGCTTTGGTTGTGTCCGTGTAGGACAAGGGGTTATACACCATGTACGAGTACTAGTCCTAGTTCGGGTAGGTATGCTAGTTTAGCTTTCGTTGTGTCCGTGTAGGACAAGGGGTTATACACGTACGTATAGGGTCAGGTTGTCTGGTCGGTCATGGCCTCATGTATATACACACAGCCCTGGCGGTGCGTTTTGTAACATGGTGGAGAGAAAACAGAAAAAAGAAATAAAGAGGAAGAAAGAGGGTACGACAAGAGCCCTTGGCTATCAGTTTTTGTGTACGCGTGTTCGTCGTGATTTGATGTGATCGATCCTGTGGCGAATTTCCAACAATTGGTACCAAAGTAAGGTTCGAGTAAAGCTGCGCTTGCCCCGGGTGGCGACCTACTAGTGCCTCGGGGCGGGCCATATAGTCGTTTGGTGGTACAACGACCAG
This sequence comes from Triticum aestivum, assembly GCF_018294505.1. NCBI lineage: Eukaryota > Viridiplantae > Streptophyta > Magnoliopsida > Poales > Poaceae > Triticum > Triticum aestivum. The sequence goes on from NC_057814.1 coordinate 111,610,189, forward strand.
GAGAAGCGGGTGATACAGCCGTTGGTGTAGCGATGAGGAGAAGCGGGTGATATTGTCGTTGAGTGGTGCAGCGACATGGAGGAGTGGACTGTAGTCGTTCGACGGAGCAGCGACAAGAAGGCGGTGAGGGTGTTGTCTTAAGCGAGGCGACGGGTGATTCTCATTTGGAGAAACGATTGGAGGAGGGCGACGGGCTGTCGTCGGCAAGGCGTTGGAGATCGTTGATGGTTATGGAGGTGCTGAAGTTGTGACACCGATGAAATCATCGAGATCATTATTGGAGGGTGCAAGGCGGAGATGGCGAAGTTGCGAGCCGTCATCAAGGTGTGCACATGAGTTCTTGTAAGGTGCATCTAAGATCTCAGGTGTGTGAGTCGTCTGCTACAGTTGAGATGCGTTACTGGCAGAGGAGAATTGAGAGCGAGAGCGGATGGAGAAAGGAAATTGTGCCTTGCGTTTCTGTTCGTGATCAAGGAGTTCTGGCGAGTTCATATACACTGAAGTTGAGTTGCGCGTATATGGCGAGTTGTGATGCCGTCGGACGGGAAGCGTCGTTTGGTAAGTTATGTCACCAACGACAGCGAGGAGAAAAAAAGATGTGCCGAGTGAATAGATGTGTCTCCCCGTGTGCAAGTAGTCGACGAGAAGATGAAGATCAACGCGAAGAGGATGCGCACCAGTTAAGTTGAGTTCGTGCATGAGGCCATGTGTTTAGTCTGCATGTAGCACGCTAAGATGTGGCAGCGTGGCTGGTAGTCCGGGTATTCGTTGGTTCCAGCTTGTGCAAGTAGTCGGCGAGAAGATGAAGATCAACGCGAAGAGGACGCGCACCAGTTAAGTTGAGTTCCTGCATGAGGCTATGCATTTAGTCTGCATGTAGCACGCTAAGATATGGCAGCGTGGCTGGTAGTCCGGGTATTCGTTGGTTCCAGTCTACAAGTCGGCATGAAAAAATATGATGATGAAGTGGTGGTCATCGTTGCAAAAAGAGAAAAGTTGCGGTCCGGTAAGTCGTGTCACCGGAGGCAATCGGCGGGACAAGAAGTTGTGATCGTCTGCGTGTCTCGTCGAGTAAAAAGTCGGATGTTTGGATTAGGGGGTGATTGTTAGGTAATCCAAACAATTAGTTAGTTTTTACTAGGTAAGTTCCAGTTATGTGCAAGCTAGCAGGCTGCGTGAGACACAGGGCTGAGTCCGGTTAGGATTAGTAATGTGATCAGCGTTGCCGGTAATTAGATTAGGAAAGCAAAGTTGATCTAGGTGCCATGTACGAGTACTAGTCCTAGTTGGGTAGGTATGCTAGTTTAGCTTTGGTTGTGTCCGTGTAGGATAAGGGGTCATAGACGTACGTATAGGGTCAGGTTGTCTGGTCAGTCATGGCCTCGTGTATATACACACAGCCCCGGCGGTGCGTTTTGTAACATCGTGGAGAGAAAACAGAAAAAAGAAATAAAGAACAAGAAAGAGGGTACGATAAGAGCCCTTGGCTATCAGTTTTTGTGTATGCGTGTTCGTCGTGATTTGATGTGATCGATCCTGTGACGAATTTCCAACACCGGAACCATGCCGGGCCGTCGCGGCGACGGGGCTGCCGGCCGCGCCATTGCGGGAGGGCGTATGCAGTGCGACGACGGGCGCCGGGGAGCGGGGGGGCAGAGGGCAGTTGACCGGATGTGGCGCACGTCTCGATGAACTGCTGGATCAATTATTCGCGTGAAGGAATGATCCTGGGTAATGGGGCAGCGCGATGTCGATCGGGTCGCCGTCCGGATGTGGCGGACGCGTACGTCGTGCGAGGTATTTCTCACAGTGGCATGCGTGATCATGGTGGCATGCTGAAATTCAGACACAAGGACCTATATGTACAATGTTTGTGCCGAACTTTTCTAGTACTGGCGCTCACGTTGGTGGCACGGTGACATCCAGCATATGCAAAGCATGCTAGGCATCCCTAATGACGACCGACAATGTGTTGCTACTCGTCTGCCCGGTTAACCCGTGGCAGACGGACAAAAAAAAACACACGTCTCAGCAATTTCTCCAGGAGGAAATTACCATGAAGTCAAGACTGGGAGACATTCTGTCCAAACGACTTCCACTGTAGACCAGGAGATCAGGCTGTAGTCAAAGAACGTTGTGATGCTCAACAAGCAACAAGACGTGTACATGTCCGCTGCATCTGACGAAGCATTCGTTCCTGGATGTCTCCTACTCCCATATTCTCAAGGTAGCATTGATCTCTAACTTTTTTCTTCTTTGCGGGGGCGCATTGCTCTCTTCTTGCATTATCTCTTGCTAACGGTAGGTGCTCGAGAGAATGCTACTGAACTCATTGACAGAGAAAACACATACACTCGATTATTGGTCATCCTCATATATACACATGAATTGTTAATAATGTATCTTGTGGTTGCTAGGATTTTATTCCGTGAGATCTTTTTGAACAGAAGGTATTCATTTTTGACCATATGCACTGATATACAACAAGACCATGTGCCAGCTTTAAAATTTAGTTTTGCCCCATAATGCAAATGCACCAACTCATCCAACTCTCTTTTCTCTATCTCTCCATATCTCTAAATATGTACCATGTAATGTGTCATATAAAGTAGAATGAAAGGGCAATTGTGTGGTCGTATATCATTATGGCACCAACATCATAATATGTTATATATGGGTTGCCTAAATCATTTGTGGCACGGTGGCATGCACAATACTCAGGCATGATATGTTTCGCATAATGAAACTAAGCATTCAACTGGCATTCCTATGAACTGTAGCTAATGTATCTAGGAACTTTTAAAGTCGTCTTTGCTATTATTGAGTTGCTTGTTATTTTAGAGATTTGGTCTATTCTTGACGAGGTGGAGGCAACGACGAAATGGAGCAGTGGGATGAGCAAGGCTAAGACGAACAACAGGGGAGGGCGAGGTCGGCGATCACACACATAGAGGCATGAGGTTAGAACGGTGGGGTGGCCAGAGGAATGGCTAAGCCACCACTATTGGTAGCAACCATACTCAGGTCAATGGGAAAACAATGAGGCAATGCGTTCACATGGAGAGCCGTTGGTTGGATGGTTGGATGGGGTGGCAAGTGGATCTACATGACATAGGAACGGACAATAGTGTATATGCCAAACTTCGCACCTGTAGCACAGCAACAGGAAGCATATGTGCACATGCTAAATTTCTCAAAATTAAACTTAGTGTTCAAGTGGCATTCCTATTAAGTCTCCGCCATTTCCACCGGACATGGGATGTGAGCCAGAACCATGCTGGTCTTGACTCGATCTACGTATCACGTGTGCGGCAGTAATCGGGACTGTTCATCAAGAGGCAACCAATCGGCCGCTAAGTCAACTCACGTCTCGCGCGGGGGCTTGATGCAACACATCGGTCGATCGGGCCAGCAAACTACGTACGCGAACGAGTCTCGTATCAATTGGGTTCAGTAAGTAGCGAAGGGACCGCTCGGGTTCAGTAACCAGCGTGCAGAGATAGCTCGGGTCCAGTAGTAGTGCGAGAGATCACTCGGGGTTCAGTAAGTAGTGCGAGGGAACGATCACTCAGATTCAATATGCAGCGAGCTCGATCGCTCGGGTTCAGTACTACGAGGATCGATCCCTCGAGTTTAGTGTAGTGCGAGGATTGATCGCTTGTGTTTAGTAAGACGAGGGACCGATCCATTGGGCTCAGTAAGCGACAAGCTCTCTCGGGTTCAGTTAGCGAAGGGCTTGCACACACGCGCATACGAGAGAGAAACGTGCAAATCGCAAACATATCCCCCGGATCCGACTACCCACCGTATACTAGAAATCCGTGAAAAATTCTCACCCTCACTTCTACCACGATTAGTTTATGTCATGGACTACCCAAAGAATGTCATGCATGTGCGACTCCGGCTCGCCCAGGAAGAAACGCCCATTTTCTATCATATTTTTTCATAGAAGTAGGAACCCACCACATCTATGGTGATACATGTTTTTACCACAAATATCACCATGAAAGTGTCATTTCCTTAATAGAAAATGATTTTGTTCGGGCCATAATATCACTTTTGTGTCTTTTTTTTTTGTAGTGATGTCTTCCCCATGCCCGTTAGCAAGGTCAGCGGACGGCCATGAGACCCGTAAAATGAAGCTTCAAGGAAAGGGGCAGAATAGGCCCTGCCTCAATGAAGCGGGCAAGCTAATGGGCCAACGATGAGCCCACCAAGTTTTCTTCAACAGGAGGGGAAGTGTAGTGAACTCCTCTTCTGTGAAGCGGGCAAGCTCGCCGGCTGTGTGACCTAGCAAGAGAATGTTCGACGACCTCTCATGATCTACTCTTCCTCGCTATCAGCAGCGGCCGTGGATGTGTCGGCCTCGTCGTTGTGGCGGCGGGGTGCAGCCAATGCAGAGCTAGCGACGTCGTCGGTGCCAACAAATTCATCCGCTGCCACGTTGATCTCTGTGAACATGGCTTGTTTCTCCACCCGTAGGACACGGAGCCGCCATCGCTCGCGACAGATTTCATGGGCGGCACAACAGGACAAAGCCGTCTGCTCGTCCACATCCACCATGATCTCCATCCTGGCGATTTGCTCTTCTGCGAGTTGGTGCATGTCGAGGAGGCTGAGGTTGTACCTCACTCTGGTCGGCATTCGCCCATCGGAACACGACCTCCCGCTCTTCCGACACCATGTCAGTGTAGTGCACCCGCGCCTCAACCAAGGTGATGTCGGCATGGAACGGCATGGGCGGTGGCCGCCTCTTCCATTGGCTCATCCGCAGCGCTGGCCTCCAGAGAGTTCATCGACAAGCCAACTTGTGTTCGGCTGGCTCAGCGGGGCTGCCAGCTGACAGTAATGCCGGAGAGCTCCTTCTTCGGTTCATTTGACAGGCTCTACCACAAGGCATTGGAGCTCGAGGCCACGGCGGGTGTGTTGCAGAGATGAGATTGGGGAGCGAAGGTGGGATGCATATGTTGCCGACCCTGACCATGTTTAAATAGCAGGCGGATGAAAGGCCGAGCGGTGAGGTGTTTAATGTTGTCTGGCATATGGACGGACGGGTGGCGTCCCATGCTGGCGCTAGAGTAAGTTCCTCAGCAGCCGCGCATGCTTAATGAAGGGAGTTGGGTGGACAGGTGCCGTTTAAATGCGGATAGAAGCCGCGTGCACTGGGACGTGGCGCGGACGATGCTCTCGACCCACTAGTAGAAAATATGCCTTTAGTCCCGGTTCGCAAAGGCCATTAATCCCGGCTGTGCAACCGGGACTAAATATGCGTGACTAAAGACTCCCCCCCTTTAGTCGCGCCTCTTACGAACCGCGACTAAAGGCCCGTCCACGTGGGCGCCAGGAGTCCGTCGGGGCGGAGGACCTTTAGTCCCGGTTCTCGTGGCTAACCGGGACTATAGGCCTCCTCCGCAGGTTTAGGGTTTTAGCCCCCCTAAACTTGGTTTCTTTTTAATTTGTAGTGTTTTATTTCTTTTATTTTTTATTTTGTGTTTTAATTTAATTTTGATGAAGTTTCAGTACACATATTCTACGCTACTATATACATCCATATGAAATTTCAAACAAGAAGAATTCAAGAGGAATATATAATATATATTCAATCTCGGGTGACCATATACAACTTCGAACAAGTTTCCATACACAATTAGGATGGATGACCATATACAACTTCGAACAAGTTTCAATCTCGGGTATGCATATAAATTTCTTCGTCCTCGGTATAGTGTTCTCCTTTAGGATTGATGACTTCCTTCATTAAAAATCCTGCTAATTCATCTTGAATTGGTCGGAAGCGAGCTTCTGGACTAAGCCTCCTCCGCAAGTTATCTGTCGCCTTCCGCACGCTATCCGATGCCTTCCGCTCAGAGGTGTGTCTCCGGATGTTCTCACAAACATAGTATCCACATAGATTGGTCCCCGGTGGCTGCTTATCCACATTAACTAACCTTCTAAAATCTAGCTCATGTTTGACTTCACCGACAATTCTTCTGAGAACCGTCTCCAAACCCTACAGGGCAAAGAAAATTAAATTAACAAGGGAGTTATTAGTTACTTGATATTAGGAAATGAACGAAAGAGACCGATCGATATAGAGCTCAAATGATTGAAAATAATTACTTTTGCAGCATTTTTCTCATGTCGGCCCAACGCTTTGGATCCGAATCCATAGAGTCCATGATTAGAACTCTGGAGGTGTGAAGTTCAATATTTAGCAGAATCCAGTGGAACCTGCGGACACGTTACATGCACAGTCATGCATAACTCATCGATTAGACATACCATGCATGGAGTAAACAAAAGAGAATGGGCACAAGAGAGAAACACTCACCCAAAATGGTAAGGAAATAGAATATGACTTTTGAGTTGATGCTTTCTAAGAAACTTGTACAAGTGTTTCTCCATGTCTTCGGGGTGATTTTGTAACACATGTCCATTAACGATATGTGGGTCAATGAACCCAACATCATGGATGTTTCTTATTTTGCATTCCCAAATCTTCAATCTGCATAATAGCGTACGCAACAATATAGTTAGGACAATATATATATATATATATATATATATATATATATATATATATATAGTGCAGGCAATGAAGAACGAGATGAGGTAGAAATAAATCACTTACAGAACGTAGCAACTCAGGATAGATTTGTCGAGCTCGCGCAGATTGAACAGCTGGAACAATTCACTCATATGAACTTGTACAGAGTACCATTTGGTGTGATGCTCCTCTGTAACATCCGCATAAAGATATTCTTTGTCGGCCCATGTTATAAATTGCTTGTACCAACGTAGCAGATTTCGCATTTGTGGTGGTAGACTCTTTTCCCGCGCAGGCTCGACGAGAGGCCCATTCCGCACATATTGTAATGCTATCTCACATATTGGCGCATCCTCAAGGCCTAAGAAGGCACGAAGAGTCAAACCCATCTCGGACGCTTGTTTCATGGCACTCGCTACAGTCAATCCAAGTGCTGCCGCAGCTGCTATGATCTCGGGGTCCTCTTCCGGACCGGCTTTCACTATGAGCGGGGGGATCGATTGTTTATTCTGCATCCCGAGCTGGTCAACTTGTTTCCCGCTTTTTTTACTTTCTTCTTTCTCCTCCTTCAATATTTTTGCTTGCCTACGAAGTTCATGTCCATAGTCGTCAGGCATATTCAGCTCGGCTTGGGACGATGCCGTCAAAAAATCCTTAGCCCACTTCTTTTGCTTCTCAGTGAATACTTGCTTGGGCTCAGGCTCTTTTATCGCCTTTGTATCCGCCTTCCATTTCTCATAATGAGCAGACGTGGCCAATTTGGTTTCAACTTCACTAAGTTCCCAAGGCCTTGGGAGGAGAGGCTTCAGTGATGGCTCCGGTACCCTTGTGGTCTTAGGTACATAAGGGTCTGGGTTAATAGTCCAGGAGCGGGTTTCCTTGCTGTCCGCCTGCTTCTGCTTCTTCTCCGGAGGTGGATTGGGGGGCGTCATACCCGCCGGAGGAGGATTGGGGGGCGTCGTACCCGCCGGAGGAGGATTGGGGGGCGGTGGCTGCTTACCCGCCGGAGGTTGTGGATCGGGGGACGGCGTCGAATGGCGTGAAGGAGGTGTAGGTGAACCACCACGACCACGACCACCGCCGCCACCACCACCACCACCACCACCACCATCGGAGGGGGGTGGACTTGTTAGCCTTGGCGCCTCGCCTGGAAACACTATGTACTTCTTTTTCCATAGAATGATCTGGCGCTTGACATCTCCAAGTCTTCTCTCCCCTTCGGGTGTAGCTTTGTCAATCTCCAGGTCCTCAAACTCTTGGACTATGTCTTCCACCGTGACACAAGCATAGCCATATGCAATGGGGTTGTTGTGGTGGAGTGCTCCAGGTGTACAGGGTAAAGCACTGCCGGTAGCTACCTTCGTGGAAACGTTCCCCACGGGATAATGTAGATCACATTCTTTCATCTCCTTTACATCATCCACGGGATAGTGAGGCTCCGGTGCACGAATCTCGATCATCGGTGCATTAGCACCAGGCGGGGCATCCGTGGAAGCCACGCTGCTTCTCCGCTGCTGGCTTCCGCGATCCGCTTCATGATCTTCATGCGGCCCTGCAGCCGATTTTTCTTTTACTAGTTCATGCACGGTCTGCTTCAACTCATGGAGTTCCGATGCAAACTTCGCCAAAAGATCTGCATCCCGGTCCGTCTTTCTCTTACGGCTTCTGTAACAGTATGGGTCATTGTCCTGGGAAAACCCTACTTTCCACGGAATTCTGCCTTTGCCTCGTACACGTCCTCTGTGTTCATCATTCCCGAGGGCTGTTGTCAGTGCGTCTTTGTCTCTGTTGAACTTGATCAAGCCCTCTTGAGCTTGGGTCATTGCGTCAATAAGGGCTTGGGTGGGAGCAAACTTTTTCTTCCGGTGAACACACACCCCTGTCTCCCGGTCTAGCGATCCCCCATGCCCGTACCACCAGCTTTTGGCCCTTGGGTCCCATCCCTCTGTACCTAGAGGGATTCCTCGCACCCTCAGGTCCTCCTCCATCTTCTGCCACTTAGGCTCCGAAAGGCGGTATCCTCCTGGCCCCATAATATGATGGAACTTTTTCTTACTCGCATTATCCTTATTTTTTTCGATATTTCCTTGAAATGCTCCGATTTCTTTTGCCTCACAAATTCTGGCCAATCATCTTTCAGTTTCTCATGTTGTCCATTGAAATCCGGAGTCTTGCCCTTGTTGACATAGTCACGGGTTAAATTTTTCTTGAAGTTCCGGAATGCTTCGCCCATCTTCTGAAGAGCGAACTCTTTAACTAGCCTCCTCCTCTCACGTCCACCCGGAACCTCGTTACCGAATTCATCGACTTTGTTGTATTCCGGAGGTAGAATGAAATGTTCCATAAGCTTTCTCCAGCAATCCTTTTTCGTTCTCTTGTCGACAAAACTGAAACCAAGACGTGCCTTCTTTGGCTCCTTCCATTCCTGGACGGTGATCGGGACGTTCTCTCTAACAACGACTCCGCATTGGTTGATAAACTTTGAGGTGTGTTGTAGGGGCTTGCCGGTTTCACTGACAAAATCAATGGCATATGTTTCTCCTGTTTTCATCGCCTTGGATTTGCCACGCTTTGTCGTACTCGATCCGGCCGAGGGCTAAAAAAAGAAAGAGAGTCGCGCGCGTTAATACATATGTATTCACATTTCAGTAAGTTTGTATCACGAGAGGCTCAATGTATATATATACCTCGCCGGAGGTGGTTGCTACTTGCAATTCGAGATCGTCGTTTGTTGACGGTTGACCTCCGTCGACAATGTCTGTTCCTTCACCTTCTTGATCATCGACAATGTCTGTTCCACCGTCAAGGTTCAGAAAAGAAGAGACTACATCCTCTTCTTGCTCATATTCTGAGCCCGGCACATAAGGAATCTCGTTGTTTATGATGCCCATTAAATAACGTTCAGCCTCCGGATCCCTAAGCGGCTCGGCTCTATCGTCCGCCATATGTCACTCTTGCATGTAGTAAAAATTAATTAAGTATAAAGGAATTAAAAAATAAGATTAAGGGGACATAGAGGAGGAGCAGCTACGGTTGAATGATTAAGAGCTATTAAAAAATAAAATTGATGTTTTTCCTTTTCTTTTTCCTTTTCTTTTTCCTCTCTGCTCTCTCTTTCCTTTTCTTTTTCCTTTTCTTTTTCCTTTTCTTTTCCTTTTATTTTTCCTTTATACAATTATTCCCAAATAAATTCCTTTTCTTTTTCCTTTTCTTTTTCCTTTTCTTTTTCCTCTCTGCTCTCTCTTTCCTTTTCTTTTTCCTTTTCTTTTTCCTTTATACAATTATTCCCAAATAAATTTACTTTTCTTTTTCCTTTTCTTTTTCCTCTCTGCTCTCTCTTTCCTTTTCTTTTTCCTTTTCTTTTTCCTTTTCTTTTTCCTTTTCTTTTTCCTCTCTGCTCTCTCTTTCCGTTTGTTGACGGCAGGCGGCGGCGGGCGGCGGAGGACGGCAGGCGGCGGCAGGAGGCGGAGGACGGCAGGCAGGCGGCGGCGGGCGGCGGAGGCAGCGCGCAGGGGCAGGGGCAGCGGTGGCGGCGGCAGCGCGCTGGGGCAGTAGCAGCGGTGGCGGCGGCGCAGGGGCAGGGGCAGCGGTGGCGGCGGCGGCAGCGCGCAGGGGCAGGGGCAGCGGTGGCGGCGGCGCGCAGGGCAGGGCAGGGGCGGCGGCGGCAGTGCAGGGCAAGGGCGGCGGCGTAGGGCAGGGGAAGTGGGGGCAGAGCTCACTGGGGGCAGCGGAGCTCACTGGGGGCAGGGCGTCGGCGTCGGGGCAGGGCGTCGGCGTCGATCGGCGTCGGGGCAGTAGCCTGGCGGCGTCGGCGTCGATCGAAGTCGGGGCAGGGCGTCGGCGTCGAGAGGAGAATGGGAGGTGGGGGAAAATTTACTAAGTGCTGTATATATAGACAGAGCATTAGTCCCGGTTGGGGACACCAACCGCGACTAAAGGTACCCTTTAGTCCCGGTTGGTGTCCGCAACCGGGACTAAAGGTTCTTTCGCGCCGCTTTCGTTCCCGCGCGGAAAGAGCCTTTAGTCGCGGTTCGTGTCACGAACCGCGACTAAAGGTCCTTTTTCATATACTTTTCATTTGAAAATCTTAAAAATACAAATAACATATCAAAAAATTCAGAAAAATAAAACTAATTCATTTTAAAATCTTAAAAATAGAAATAATATATCAAAAAATTCAATAAAATAAAACTAATTCATTTTAAAATCTTAAAAATACAAATAATATATCAAAAAATTCAGAAAAATAAAACTAATTCATTTTAAAATCTTAAAATAGAAATAATATATCAAAAAATTCAAAAAAATAAAACTAATTCATTTTAAAATCTTAAAAATAGAAATAATATATCAAAAAATTCAGAAAAATAAAACTAATTCATTTTAAAATCTTAAAAATAGAAATAATATATCAAAAAATTCAAAAAAATAAAACTAATTCATTTTAAAATCTTAAAAATACAAATAATATATAAAAAATCCAGAAAAATAAAACTAATTCATTTTAAAATTTTAGACCGATTGTTTTGTTCTACATCCTCGATCCTTTGAAGGTTTGACAAAAGGTTTGATACATCATTCAGTTCATCGACCAAATACAAATCATCCGGATTCGCCATCGTACGTTTTAATTCACATGATCCATTCAACAAAGTTTGGTACAATAAATTATTACACATCAATTCTTCCCTTGTGTCCCTGCTTGCTTACGATTGTGCCGTATCCATGGAGCATCCTCATCATTTAACTTAATGCTTGGGTCAGTGTTCACTTTGAAGGGCGGAATTTCACCAAACATATTATAATCTTCTGACATGTCTGTCTTGTCCTCCACTCCCACGATGTTTCTTTTCCCTGAAAGAACAATGTGGCGCTTTGGATCATCGCATGATGTACTGATCGTTTTCTTATCTTTCCGTTTCCTCGGTTTGCTACTCATGTCCTTCAAATAAAAAACCTGAGCGACATCTTTGGCAAGGACGAATGGTTCGTCAAGGTAACCAAGATTGTTGAAATCCACCATTGTCATTCCGTATTGCTCGTCCACCTTTACCCCACCTCCTGTTAGCTTGAACCATTTGCACCGGAACAAAGGGACCTTAAAGGAGGGTCCATAGTCAAGTTCCCATATCTCCTCTATGTAACCATAATATGTGACCTTTTGCCCATTCTCGGTTGCTGCATCAAAGCAGACACCACTGTTTTGGTTGGTGCTCTTTTTATCTTGGGCGATGGTGTAAAATGTATTCCCATTTATCTCGTACCCTTGGAAAGTCGTTATAGTCGAAGATGGTGTCTTGGCCAACATGTACAGCTGATCTCCAACATCATTGTCATTCATTAAATGTTTTCGCAACCAACTGCCGAAAGTCTCCATGTGAGCCTTTCTAATACAGGATTCAGGCTTCCCCGGGTTGTCCGAGCGTAAAATATTCTTGTGTTGCTCGAAGTACGGAGCCACCAAGCTGGAATTTTGCAGAACTGTGTGGTGTGCTTCAGTCATAGAATGACCGTCCATACATATCGTTGATTTCCTTCTGATTGTGCCTTTTCCACTTAGTCTCCCCTCGTGCCGCGATTGAGGAATACCAATCGGCTTAAGGTCAGGAACATAGTCAATACAGAACTCAATTACCTCCTCATTTCCATAGCCCTTGACGATGCTTCCTTCTGGCCTAGCACGGTTACGAACATATTTCTTTAATACTCCCATGAACCTCTCAAAGGGGAACATATTGTGTAGAAATACAGGACCGAGAATGGAAATCTCTTCGACTAGGTGGAGCAGGAGGTGCGTCATAATATCGAAGAAGGATGGTGGGAACACCAACTCGAAACTGACAAGGCATTGGACCACATCGTTCTGTAACCGTGGTAGATCTTCTGGATTGATTACCTTCTGAGAGATTGCATTGAGGAATGCACATAGCTTCACAATGGCTACTTGAACATTTTCCGGTAGGAGCCCCCTCAAAGCAATCGGAAGCAATTGCGTCATAATCACGTGGCAATCGTGAGACTTCAGGTTTAGGAACTTTTTGTCCGCCATGTTTATTATTCCCTTTATATTCGACGAGAAGCCAGACGGGACCTTCATACTGCTCAGGCATTCAAAAAAAATGACCTTCTCTTCTTTGGTAAGAGCGTAGCTGGCACGACCTTGAAACCATTCCGGATGCCGGTCATCTGGGTCTTTCAAAAGTTGCTGGTCCTGCCGTGCTTCCTTTGTATCATTTGTCTTCCCATACACGCCCAAGAAGCTTAGCAGGTTCACGCAAATATTCTTCGTAACATGCATCACGTCGATTGCAGAGCGGACATCTAGGACTTTCCAATATTCTAGCTCCCAAAATATAGATTTCTTCTTCCACATGGGTGCGTGCCCGTCAACTCCCCGCGGAACTGATTGTCCACCCGGACCCTTTCCAAAGATGACTTTCAAATCCTTGACCATATCAAATATCTCAGCACCAATACGTTCCGCAGGCTTCGGCTGGTGATCTTCCTTGCCGTTGAAATGCCTTTCTTTCTTACGTTATGATTTTGGGGAAGAAATCGATGATGACCCAGGTACACGTTCTTCTTACAATTACCCAAACGTACACTTTCAGTCTCATGTAAGCAGTGCGTGCATGCATTGTATCCCTTATTTGTCTGTCCCGAAAGGTTACTGAGAGCAGGCCAATCGTTGATGGTTACAAAAAGCAATGCTCGTAGGTCAAATTCCTCTTCTTTGTGCTCATCCCAGACACGTACACCAGGTCTGCCCCACAACTGTAAAAGTTCATCAACTAATGGCCTTAGGTACACATCGATGTCGTTCCCGGGTTGCTTTGGACCTTGGATGAGCACTGGCATCATAATGAACTTCCGCTTCATGCACAACCAAGGAGGAAGGTTGTAGATGCATAGAGTCACGGGCCAGGTGCTATGGCTGGAGCTCTGCTCGCCAAAAGGATTCATGCCATCAGTACTTAGACCAAATCTTATGTTCCTTGCGTCAGCTGCAAAATCTTTGAACACTCTGTCGATCTTTCTCCATTGCGTTCCATCAGCGGTGTGTCTCAACTCCCCGTCGGACTTACGGTCCTCTTTGTGCCATCGCAACGACTTGGCATGCTTTTTGTTCCTGAACAGACGTTTCAACCGTGGTATTATAGGAGCATACCACATCACCTTGGCGGGAACCCTCTTCCTGGGTTTCGCGCCCTCAACATCGTCACCAGGGTCATCGCCTCTGATCTTATAACGCAATGCAGTGCATACAGGGCATTCATTCAAATTCTCGTATTCACCGTGGTAGAGGATGCAGTCGTTAATGCATGCATGTATCTTCAGAACCTCTAAACCTAGAGGGCAGACAACCTTCTTTGCTTCGTACGTACTGGCGGGCAACTCGTTATTCTTCGGAAACATATTCTTCAACATTTTCAGCAAATTTTCAAATGATGAGTCAGCTACACCTTCCAGTGCCTTCCATTTTAGCAAATCCAGTGTGCAGCCCAGCTTTTTCAGACTATTATCGCATCCTGGGTACAACGACTTTTTGTGATCCTCTAACATGCGATCCAAATTCTCCCTCTCCTTGTCAGTTTCGCAGCGTCTCCGTGCATCAGCAATGGTCCGACCAATATCATCAACGGGCTCATCATGTGCCTCTTCTTCACCTTCACCTAACCCTTCCCCACCTTCAGCATCATCCTCCATGAAAGTATCACCAAAATGATCATGATAGTTGTCATCGATATCATCCCCTTCTTCATCTTCTTCCATTCTAACCCCTCTTTCTCCATGCTTGGTCCAACAATTATAGCTTCGCATGAAACCGTGCCGAAGCAGGTGCATGTGAACGTCTCTTGAGGAGGAGTAACCCTTCTGATTCTTACAGACAGCACATGGACAGATAATAAAACCTCGCTGCTTGTTCGCATTTGCCACTACAAGGAAATCTTTCAAACCCGTAGTGAACTCGCCGGAGAGTCGGGGACCGTACATCCATTGCCGATTCATCTGCATTATTATTATATAAAGTATATAATTAACCATCATGCATTTGTTAAACTAACTAGCTAGAAATAATACAAATTAAACAATGAACTACACACATGCATATTTTATCAATGACACATGAAAGGTTCAAGTTGCTAACCGCGATCGCGGAGGAAAAATAAATGAGAAAGCTCAAGTGTGGCTCGGACACTTCATATCATGTTTGTTTCATGCTCTCGGGCATTTCATCGAACACCTTGTGTGCATAGGAGGAACCAAAAGCAAACCCACCACCCCCCTTCTGAATTGTGGCTGGTGACGTCAAGACATGAGTTACATTTAGTGCATGTTATCTCAAGTGCGGACAACCAACATCCTTGGGGCTGCAGTCAAAGAACTTTGTGATGCTGAACAAGGGCAAGGACATGACATTGTCGATGCATCTGACGAAGCATTCATTCTTGGATGTCACCTACTCCCAAATTCTCGAGGTAGCATTGATCTGTAAAAAATTTCTTTTCTTATCGGGGGTGCATTGCTATCTTATTGCATTGTATTTTGCTAATGGCAGGGGCTCGAGAGAAAGATGATGAACTCCTTGATAGAGAAAACATACACATACGACTGCTCATCCCCATTTCTTAGACACTGCAATCATAGTCCTCATTTCTTGAACCTCATATCCGTGCTAGGTGAGCTCATGTGAATAATTGCATGACACCTACTTTACGACCATAATGAGAGAGAGAGAGAGAGGTGTCGATAAAAACAAAATACGGACATAGTTCAATACGGACATAGAACTAGCCACAAAAAGAGGCAAATACCTCGAACTAGTCTTTTTATTTGCTAGTAAAAGGATTTTAAATAAAATTTCGGAAGTCTCTGAACCATTTTGTTGTTCACTAAAACATACTTAAGGAGATAGTATTATGATTTGATTATTCTTCAATCAAACTATATATCGAACTAATGAAGTACATGTTGGTGAGATCGAGCTTGGGGCAAGCTTCTGGTTTGACTGATGAAATCATTGTGAGGTGCCCAAAGTTATTGCATGTGGCCTCTTTGCCCTTGTTAGGAGAAAAATGTACATCAAGGAGGTTGTTAATCGTCGTATGCATGGTCTTGAGATAATTAATTCCGTTGGTTAGAGGAGTGGATGTACAACATAGCCACTTAAGAATGTGAGAGTTTTTATTATTTAAAAAACAAAGCGATGTGAGGGCCTCTGTACCGCAATCATTTCAAAAGAAAAGTTGTTGAGGTGCTTGTTGTTGTCTTCCTCTTCCTTTGGGAGAATATGTAGAGTGTTTACCTTTGTAATGAGCCTGACAGGAAGTTAACGGCGGACGGTGCTTCTATACAATAACTTTGGCCTATGATTTTCAATTCATGGCCAGAACTCGAGAGCCTCTGTTGAACACACTGTGGGAGATTATGGCCAAGCCCAAAGTCAAATATTATCTTCGGCTGCATTGTAGAGGATGTCTCCATAATTGTACCTGCTTTCTTTGCCAGCTTGTTCCCCAATCATCTGCCCACCTTCTCCTTGCTTGCCCATTCATGTTTGGAGATGTACATGGTCTTTGATGACCAAACTGTGGGCTTTGGTGTTTAGTCCAATTCAGTTAGATCCTGGCGGAGTATAATGTGGAATCGCTCTCATGCTTCAAGCAAACATGCAACCCATCCTTTACTATAGTGCTTGGAACTTGTGGAAAGAGGGGAACTGAAGAACCTCTAAAAAACATTCCTGGTGATCTTGGCGGCTATGATTAGAGATGAGCTAGATTCCTTTTGGAAGCTTATAAGTCCTAGTCCGAGTTGTATCTTGACTTCCTCCATACTTTCTTGAGCTATTCTTTCTATTTGGCTTCGATGGAAATGTAAAAGTTTTCCAACTTAATAGAAAAAGTAGAGCTCCTGCTACATTTTCACCTTTTTGTTTGTTTGTGTGGGTTTTTCATATATAGCCATCCACCGTCCGACCATTATAATACGACGGATCGTGTGACCATGGCCATAGGCGGGCGTGGTCGAAGGCACGCCATATGTGAGGTTGCATTTGGTGGAGATTCAACAATGACATGCTCGTAACCGTGGAAAGCATGTTTAAATATGTGTTGTTACGTAGTATTTCTCCGGGTTACCCGCAAGGCAAGTTGAAGTCACACAAACTAAAAGACCCACATCCCAAAATTTTGTCTGGAAGAAATTGACCATGGCATTTGAAAAACATAGGGACATTTTTTAGCTGGAGATTGAGATATAGGGGTGTGCGTACTTGGTATTTCAGTAAATTATATCTCAATTGCACAAGATGTTATGCACCGGACTGTAGTCAATAAGCATTGCAACGCCAGGTAAGCATACTGCAGAGTAAAAAAAACTCATCATTATAGGCATTCACTCCCGGATGTCTCCCACTCCCATATTCTCAAGGTGGCATTGATCTTGTCTTGCATTGTCTTTTTGTTAACAGTTGGTGCTCGAGAGGAAGTGATGAACTTCCTGGACAACTGAGAAAACATACACGTCCGATTGTGCATCCTCAATAGTATATATAGAAGAATTGTTAATAATTTATTGTGTGGTTAATAAGATTCGATTTCATGAGATATTTTTGCACGGAAGGTCTTCAAAACTTATGACCATACCTAATTAAGGACTACACAAAAGCCATCCGCCGTCTTTAATTTGCTTTTGTTCTACCTTGCATCTCCCTCCCTCCCCTCATGTTTATATGCAAGTACAATTTAATGTAACATAAACTAGAATGAAGGGGAGATTTGGTGGTGCACATATCATCTAGGCACAAATACCATAATTATTACCGATTCTTTACCCCGTAAGACTTCAAAAGAGCGTAGGATTAGCTTGATTCTTCATATGGTCAGAAGTCCTTGAACACGCGAAGTATATCATGACAGTGGCCCATCTTTTGACCCAACGTAGTTCATGGCCTCTTTTACAACTATTTGTTTTCCGAATTAAGAGCCAACCAAACTAGATTATCCCAACGACGTGAAAGCATAAAAACATGAAACTCCGTTTGGATCATTTCCATTTCTCCATTATTTTTTGCAAGGAGTCTCCAACTCATTGTGGACAATTAATACCTTTAGCTTCATCATAAATATACTTCTGTTCGTATAACTTGCAATCTAGGTCTAAATTCTCTAATCAACATACATGCTCTTGTGTTGCATATATCCCAGTTCACGATGAAGACTGGATATGGTCAATGGCTAGGAGGAAGACGTGGTACCGGTCAGCTAGGTATGGATAGGGCAACATATTGCCAGGTCGAGGTGATTCGCTTATAACTTGAGACATGGTGGCAAACGCGGTGCAAAATCTCAGTATGTATCAATATGTATTGGGTTGCATCAGGGCGGGATGATATGAGGTGTTCGACACCTAGCATGTCATTGATATAGTATAGAACATTTGAGCATGTATCCACTCCTCTTTGTTTGTGTTTGTTGTTATTCGTTTCCCGGTATTATCAATGTGATAGGTTTGGCAATCAAATGAACTAAAAGTGCAACAGACACCACAATATCTTTTAAAGAAGAGGATTGCCACGATGTTTAAGAAACATGGGATTTTGTGCTCAGATTCAGATAATAAGAGAAAATTTTGAACGGCCTAAACTATATCGGGACAAAAGGTACACACACTATTGTTCCTCGATTGTGTATACATACAAGAATTAACCGTATTACGGCCCATGGTTGCCTCATGACACAGGATGTTGACCCATTAGTCCGGGCTACGCGCCCCTGGGGCATTATGCATCCACAACCATTAGTCTGGCCGATGGGCCCTGAAGAAGGAAGGATCTAGACGATTTGCCGATCAAGACAAGGAGGGTGGATCCAAGAACGACTCCTCCACCACATTAGCCGATCAGGAATTTGGTAAACCGTGGACCCCCGACGCCCATTATAAGCTATGTGAGGACTAGTCACACTACTAGGAAAAGGATAATAAGTGGGCTCAAATTAGTGGCGGGTAGAGCTAGGTAACCGCAACAACTATTCCGGAAAAGTACTAGTGGTTGGTAGAAACTCTTGCCAGTCATTGCTATGGTGACCACAGTGGGTGACGAAATAGTCCACCCGTCACTCGCAAATTTTTGCAAATTTAGCCGTGGGATAAAAGGAGTAGTAGCCCGCAACAGACTAGTGTCCGCCACTACTTTGCCGTGCACCAGTGGCAGGCAGAGACTATGCCAGCCACAACAATGTTTCGGTTACTCACGCCTATCCCCCCCTCCCCCAATTATTTTTCAAAAGTTAGTAGTGCCCGACGTTCCCGGCCGCCTGCCACATATATAGTAAGTAAGAAAAATGGTTTACTTTTTTTTCCTATTTTCTAAACCCAGAAGTGTCTAAATTTGAGCACAGGTCTTCCAATGTAGTGTATTAAATATGAAAAATAGAGGTTCCAGATATTTTCGCCAATTCATGAGGCAGTACATTAGCTTCCCTAGGTCAATATTCATTGGAAATAGAATTGAAATCTCACGCAAACTAGTATCAATCATCAACTATGGCAGCAACATTCCCAGCAAACTTGCCTCCATTCTTCATGACCTGCACTAGTTTCAAACTATCCAATAACCTTAATTCTATTGCATCCCGCCATTACCGCAGCATTAAGACAAATGTATATTAAAACATGACATGCCTTACGAGTTCCCATTCTGTCCCCGTACGCCATTTCTCCTATCCTTTAAAAATGGATAATTTGGGGTGATGATTGTGTGCCTTCTATCCATCAATTTTTCAATCTATATCTGATGCATGCGTGACCAGCAGTTGCACTTCTATAAACATGTGTCCACCACTCCGCTCCAAGCTTTCACAAAAATCCCCTTGTCTCTCCTATGCAGCGCCGCCCATCCCCCACCTCCTCTTGGCAGCCATAAATCCCAATCTAGAGCTGCCGGTGCCCACCCCTAATGCCCCACATGCCTCCTCTCTAATGTAGCCGCCTAACACTGATGACCAACAAGTATAGGGGCTCAATCGTAGTCCTTTCGATAAGTAAGAATGTCGAACCCAACGAGGAGCAGAAGGAAATGACAAGCACTTTTCAGCAAGGTATTTTCTGCAGGCACTAAAATGATCGGTAACGAGTAGTTTGATAGTAAGATAATCTGTAACGAGCAAGTAATAGTAACGGTAACAAAAGTGTAGCAAAGTAGCCCAATCCTTTTGTTGCAAAGGACAAGCCATAACAATCTCTTACAATAAGTAAAAGGTTTTTGAGGACACACGGGAATTCCATCTAGTCACTTTCATCATGTTCGTTTGATTCGTGTTCGCTACTTTGATAATTTGATATGTAGGTGAACCAGTGCTTGGGTGTTGTTCTTACTTGAACAAACCTCTCACTTATAATTAACGCCTCTCGCAAGGATCCACAACTACGGAAGAAGAATTAAGATAAAATCTAACCATAGCATTAAAACATATGGATCCAAATCAGCCCCGTACGGAATAGCTCATAAAAAAGGCTTTAAGTTTTTGTCACTCTAGCAACCCATCATCTAATGACTATTCCACAATGCATCCCCTTAGGCCCAAAGATGGTGAAGTGTCATGTAGTCGACGTTCACATAACACCATTAAGTGAATCAACAACATACATACCATCAAAATATCGAATGAATACCAAATTCACATGATTACTTATGGCAAGACTTCTCCGATGTCCTCAAGAACAAAAGCAACTACTCACAAAACATATTCATGCTCAAGATAAGAGGGGTATTGAATATCATAATAGATCTGAACATATAATCTTTCACTAGATAACCAATTAGCATCAACTACAAGATGTAATCAACATACTAGCAACCCACATGCACCAATCTGAGGTTTTGATACAAAGATTGAATACAAGAGATGAGCCAAGGTTTGAGATGAGATGGTGCTGTTGAAGATATTGATGAAGATTGACCCTCTCCCACGATGTGAGGGTTTTTGGTGATGATGACGGCTTCGATTTCCCCCCTCCCGGAGGGAAGTATCGCCGGCGGAATCTCTCCTCCGGAGAGCAAAAGTGCTCCTGCCCAAGTTCATCCCCGAGACGGCGGCGCTCCATCCCGAAAGTCCTCTCCTTATTTTTTTTTCTAGGGAAAATGAGCTTATATACTAGAAGATGGGCACCAGAGGCTGACTAGGGGCCCTACTACCCACCAGGGCACGCCAAGGAGGGTAGGCGCGCCCTAGTGCCTAGTGGGCACCTGGGTGACCCCCTCTGGTACTTCTTCTCTCCAATAATTTTGATATATTCCAAAATAAATCAGCGTAAAATTCCATCACATTTGGAGATGTACAGAATAGGTATCTATGAAGTATCATTTTCAGGTCCAGAATTCCAGCTGCCGACAATCTCCCTCTTCATGTAGATCTTGCATATTAAGAGAGAAAGGAATTAGAATTGCTCCACAAAGTGTTATATTGATTGAAAATACTATAAATTAAGTAGGAAAACATGATGCAAAATGGACGTATCAACTTCCCCAAGCATAGACCTCGCTTGTCCTCAAGCGAAAGCCGATATCGATAGTGATGTCCACATGCTTAGAGAGAGAGAGATAGGTGTCCATAAAAACACAATATGGACATAGAAGCATCATGATCATTATTATAAAAGCAATGTTCAATATCATAAAACTTCTCATGAGCAAGTAATAATTCATCACAACATCGAAGTATAAGGCATAAACTTTCTTGAAAATTAACAATCTATGTACTTAGTCAATAATGGAATTGCAATCCATCATATTTTCAGGAAGGGTCTCATGTCAGAGATTTTTAGCAAGTCCACATACTCAACCATCAGTTAGTCTTCTATGATTGCTAACACTCACAACATATATATGGAGCAAAAAGTTTCAGCCAGACACATAGGAGCTTATGATTTTGCCTCCCAACTTATTCACCTTAAGGGTGATGCCAACAATAATAACTCATGATCACTCATATCCTGGATATATGTGCCTAGATCTTTCCCCATCACATGATGCTTGCAAAAGAGACAAATAAAAAGGAATAGAGGAGAACACTATTGACTCTTGCATAAAAAGTAAATACATAAAAGTAAAAGATAGGCCCTTCACAGAGGAAAGTAGAGGTTGTCATGCACTTTTATTTTTGGATGCACAATCCCTTGATGCAAAAGAACGTCACGTTATATTGCCCTTACGAGAAGGCCATCCATAGCACTCACACTTATCTTGCACATTTTAGAGTATCATTTTTAGTTGTCTATGAACAATGTAAGCTTTCCAAGTAGACCATATCCGTGGACGCGGCTATTGATACATCTCCAACGCATCTATAATTTTTTATTGTTCCATGCTATTACATTATCCATATTGGATGTTTTATATGCAATATTATGCTATTTATATCTTTTTTGGGACTAACTTGTTAACCTAGTGCCCAGTGCCAGTTGTTGTTTTTACCTTGTTTTTGTCTTTTACAGAAAAGCAATACCAAATGGAGCCCAGACGGAACGAAACTTTTTGAGGATTTTTCTTGGACCAGAAGACACCAAGTAACCTTCGGGAGGGGGTCAGAGGGGCCACCAGTTGGCGACAAGCTTGGAGGACTCTCCCCAGGGGGGCGTCCCCAGGCTTGTGGGCCATCGAATGCTCCTCCAACCCTAATCTTTGCTCTATAAATACCCAAATATTCCCCATACACCAAAGGGTACAACAAAATTACTTTTCTGCCGCCGCAAGTTTTTGTCCTCGTGAGATCCCATATGGAGGCCTTTGCCGGTACTCCACCGGAGGGGGATTCGATTAGGGAGGGCATCTATATCAACCTTGCTGCCCTTTTGATGATGTGTGGGTAGTTTACCACAGACCTACGGGTCCATAGCTAGTAGCTATATGGCTTCTTCTCTCTCTTTGATCTTCAATACATTGTTCTCCTCGATGTTCATCGATTTAATCTTCTCTTGCGGTGCGTTTGTTGACATCCGATGAATTGTGGGTTTATGAAAATATTATCTATGGATATTATTTGAGTCTTCTCTGAACTCTTTTATGCATGATTAAGATAGCTTTGTATTCCTCTCTGATCTATTGATTTGGTTTGGTAAACTAGATTGATTTTTCTTGCAATGGGAGAGGTGCTTTGTAATGAGTTCAATCTTGCGGTGTCCTCACCTAGTGACAGAAGGGGTAGCGAGGCACGTATTTGTATTGTTGCCATTAAGGATAAAAAGGTGGGGTTTATTCATATTGATTGGATCTATCCATCTAAATCATGTCATCTTGCTTAAGGTGTTACTTTTTTCTTGTTAACTTAGTACACTAGATGCATGCTGGATAGCGGTCGATGTGTGGAGTAATAGTAGTAGATGCATGCAGGAGTCGGTCTACTTGTCACGGACGTGATGCCTATATTCATAATCACTGCCTTGGATATCGTCATAACTATTCGCTTTTCTATCAGTTGCTCAATTGTAATTTGTTTACCCACTATATGTGTTCTTTCAAGAGAGAAGCCTCTAGTGAAAACTATGGCCCCCGGGTCTATTTTTATCTTATTATTTTCAGATCTACAAAACCGAAAACCCAAAAATACCTTCCTGCAATTTATTTACCTTTACTTTATTTTGCACTTTTATTTATCTTTTAAACCTATCTCTATCAGATCTCATCCTTGCAAGTAACCGCGAAGGGATTGACAACCCCTTTATCGCGTTGGGTGCAAGTATTTGTTTGTTTGTGTATGTGCAACTATTGGTGACTTGTGTGTTCCTTCTACTGGATTGATACCTTGGTTCTTAATTGAGGGAAATACTTATCTCTACTTTGCGGCATCACCCTTTCCTCTTTAACGAAAAAACCAACGCAAGCTCAAGAAGTAGCAGCTATCCGAATAGATCATTAATAACCCTGCATGGGTGTAGTTTTTCACACACGCTCTCACTACTTACAAACATGTACACGTCGTGTATCTCGGCAACCTTCAAGCGGAGGCCTGGCGAGGGTGTCGGCGACGACCTGACTAACCACACAAGACCCTAGTCCAGGTTTATCACCCATTTAAGGTTGTATCCGCAATGAAAGTCCGGACGAGCTTTCTATCATGGCCCAAATGATGAGAGAAGGGTTTCCAAGAGCACCATTCGGGTGTCATCCTGGTACACCGTGCCTTAGTGTCTCTACCGCATCATAGCCCACCCCTAGGGTTAGCACTATGCACGACCCCCAACACATATCCTACTAACACCAGAAACTAGTTGCAACTCCTAGATAGAGATCAAGGCAATTAATAAGTCGAGAGGGTCCATGGGTTTTCGGGCCCAATGTATGGTAGTAGCCGTTCTTGGATCACAAACACAAAACTCAGTTCCTAAGGACGGTACAATGAGACAACTCACCATGTAGTCCTACATGGCCTCTCATCTGTACCTTTACCAAATCATGTTCACACACTTAGCTCTCAACAGTAGGATATGTTCACCACCATTCCAATCCATCC
Organism: Triticum aestivum; assembly: GCF_018294505.1. Taxonomy (NCBI): domain Eukaryota; kingdom Viridiplantae; phylum Streptophyta; class Magnoliopsida; order Poales; family Poaceae; genus Triticum; species Triticum aestivum. The sequence goes on from NC_057814.1 coordinate 111,634,249, forward strand.
TAGATGAATCATACCTCACACCACTCTAAGCATAGCAGGCATAACAAGCAAGCATGAATGAGTAGGCACATCATGGCTCAAACAATTCCTACTCATGCTAGTGGGTTTTACTATTTACTGTGGCAAAGACAGGTCATGCAAAGGAATGGGTTCAACTACCACAACAAGTAACAGTTGAATCATTGTTGTCCTAATGCAATAAAAGAGAGCAAGAGCGATAGAGTGAGATTGTATCGGAATGCTCAAGGGATTTTTGCTTGCTTGGCACTTCTGAAGATAGTATCGCTCTTTATCGGTGTCAACCATCACAACATCAGAAACATCGGCTACCGGGAAGGAACAACACCAACTAGCAAAGAAGGAGCACAATCAATGCAATGCACATTCACATGAATGTCATGTCATGCTAAGGTATTGAATTCACCTAATGCAATAGTTAGTCATATTAATTGGAGTGGGATTCAAACATATAGCAAATTCTAACTCCAAAACTAATCATGAATTGGCCTAGTTGGTGATGTTAACTTGCTCAAACATACATGAACATGGCATAAACAAATTCTTCATATTTTTGTGATAATTTTTCATACATAATTTATTTTCATTGGAGTTACAATTTATTTTCTATGATTTTTATAAGTTTAGGACATTTTCTGAACTTCATAAGTGATTTTCTGATTTAATTTAATTCCAGAAAACATTATCGCATCAGCATGGCGTCACTGTGATCTCAGCAGGTCAACAAGCCATCCAGGTCAAACCTCACCAGTGGGACCCACTGGTCTATGACCTATCTCGTTAACACAGTATTAGGGTTAATTTAAATCCTAGATTTAACTTAATCACGGGTGGGCCCCACATGTCAGTGTGTCAGGTGGCTAATTAAGATTAATTCAAACCTAACCAAAATGTTCATAGGGGCTGGGCCCACAATCAGTAACCCAGGGGGTCATTAGGTTAGTCCTAAACGACGCTTAGCCGGAGTTTAGGCCGCCGGTGATATATAGAGACGGCGGCAATGCCCGAATTTCGCCTCCGGTGACCAAACGGATAGCGGAGAGGCTCTTTGGAACCGGTAAAGTGCGGCACGTCAATTGGTGGTAGTTTTAGGTGCTGGGATGGCCTAAGCTGACTGCGGTGAGGTCATCCGCGGCGGTCGGAGTTCGGACAACGACATGAACAACGTTGTGGTGCATGGTAGGACGATCTGTGGGTTTCTGCAGGATCCTGCAGACGTGCTGAGCATGGTGACGTGCTGAGGCGCGAGCTGCGGTGGCTGAAATGACGAGGGCGACATGGCCAGCGACAGTGAGGTTTCGGCTCCGATGGCTAGCGTAGTTAGAGAATGAATTCGACGCGGTAAGAGAGGAGACCGACGTAGGAGCTCACGGTAGTTCGGCAGGGAAGCTCAGCAGCTCGGGGAAAGCGTCGGAGACGACAAACGGGCGGTGAAGAACTCCAGTTGCCGAGGAGGAAGATGAGGACGCTTGCGACGCTGCCGTGCTTCCCAGCTCGTGTGCTTTGTTTGGTTGACGTGCAGTGTCACAGTGGAGTCAGGGAACACGACTTCAAGGCTCGGCGAGGGTAGTGACTATGGTGGTTTGCAGTGGCGCGGCCATGGGGGTTCTCGGGTGTAGACCGAGGAGCAAGGGGGAGCGAGGGTGAAGACGAGCAGAGGGGCGGGTTCGATCTAGATGTCTCTGGGGCTGTGTGGTGCTCTTAGCAGCGTCCAGACACAGCAGGCAGGCAGGAGGTGGCAGGCGCGCAGCGACCACGCACCTCGCGTCGTTCTGGCGCGAAGTAGGTGATGAATGGCACTATGGGCCCGATGGTCTGCACAGTGCTGTGCCAAGTTAGTCCTTTTCTTTATTTTTGTTTTTCTATTTGTGCTATTCTTTAGTTTGTTTTAAATTTGGTTTGCTAATCAAATTATTTTTGCAGCTTCTGGAAATTATTGTGGATGCAATATGGTTTATCCCAGAGATCCACAAAATGTTTCAAAATTATTGAAGCAATAAAAATATTTATAGGATTTATTTGCCCCAACTCAAATACAATATGAGTTAATTCAACAATCCAGAAATGTCCTAGAAATATATTCATCATTTTTGGCAGAGGGTTCCACCTTAACCAAAAATCATGAACTTTTGCTAAGGGCATTCTGGTTCATTCAAAATTATTTTAGGTTGAAGCTATTTGATTCGATTTGGTGCTAGGGTTTGAGCATCCCCATTTCAAATTTCTTTGGAATTTAACCTTAATGCATGATGATCACTGATGCAATTATTTACAAGCATTATTCTAGGGCTGTGACAATGTGGCACTTCCATGATAATAATTGTGAGAAAAACACGTATCATCATAGATGTGGTGGGCTCTACTTCTATGATAAAAAATGGGCTTTACGTCCTGGATGGACCGAAGGTGGACCTACATGACATTTTTTGGGCCATCCACGACGTAAAAACATCATAGTAGAAGTGAGGGCGAGGAAATTTTCGGGGATTTCCCGGTTATCATGGGCAATCGGTGGGTGGTCGGGCTCGAGCGATGCAGTGTGTTTGCCCGTTTCTCTAATACGCGCGTGTGTATGAGGCGTTTACTAACTGAACCCGAGTGAGGCGTTCGCATACTGAACCCAAGTGATCGATCAACCCCTCACACTACATACTAAACACGAGTGATCGATCCCACAATGTACTAAAGCCGACCAGTCCCTTCGCTGCAAGCTGAACCCGAGTGATTCCTTCATTGCTAACCTAAGCTGGTTGATCCCTTCACTGCTGCTTACAGAAACCGATCGATAGATGCGTTGCACCGAGCCCCTCATGTGATACATGAGTTGACCTAGCCAGTTGGTTGCATTGCCTCTCGACGAACAATGCTGGTTGCTAGCTTTCGTGCGCGATAACCAGAAGATAAGCTGCTAGTCGTGGCTGAACATTTCAAGGATGATCCTCTGGGCGGTTGGGCGACCCCGATCATCTTCTGCGTCTTATATCTATCTAAAACAAAGTCAAATCTTGAGTATGGATCCCATGTGCTGTGATGCGGCGGCAGATGCATCCGGGAGTTGCATGTCGTGTGTTTCAAAAGATTGACAGCCGCTGCCAGCAGGCCTCTGCATGTACCGCTAAGAGAATCTACAGCCGGATTTGGCAAATCCGGCCCCTCAAACACCAGCGGACGCGTCCGGACGGGTCTACGGGCTCACCTCTCAAATAGTGCAATCTACAACCAGGTACCATAAATTAGAAATCTCAAATATTTCCTATTACATGCAACGTGAAACCTAATTTAAGCGGAGCTCGTCTGTCTCCGCCGTGGTCATGGCCGGCGGCTGGCTGCACTCCCCATAGTGTTGGCCCGGTCCCCGACAAGGTAGCGTAGGGCATGGGACACGAGCCGGCTCAAGCGACTCAAGGCGCCACCTTCCATGCCCTACTCTTCCTCGTCGGTGTCCGGAAGCCTGGCGGTGTCGGTGGATGTGAGATCGCTGATGGATCCGTTCTGGGACGAGCCGACATCCACCATGACGCGGTTGCGGCGCCCGGACTGCTGGCCAATCCGAGGTGCCGGAGAATGTGACTCCACCTCCCTGACGTCCACTACTGCGCAAGCTAGACGCCATCTCCTCCTCGGCGCCGCATGGGATAAGCTCGAGGTCGACGTATCTCGAGGTGAAGGATTCGGATCTGCTGCCTGCCTGCCGGAGATCGTCAGAGCCGAGGTCGGGTGACGGAGGGGAGTGAAGGAGAATAGAGTGACGTGGCTAGGGTTTGGTCCGGTGAGCGGATGGGGAGGAATACATGTGGGGTCGGGTGGGCCAGCATGGGCCGGGTCCGACATGGCGGGCGTGTCCCCGGACGACCGGGCGCCCTCATATCCACCCCATATTTGAGCTGGATATGGGAGTGTCGGTCAGTCCGGATGTTTGAGGCGCTCGTCTGGGTCTAAAAATCGCGTCAGTCCAGTGACCGAGGGGCCTGCCCAAACAAATGAGGCGGGTTTGAGAGGTCCGCCTGTAGATGCTCTAACTCACTACTGCCCAGGTGACAACGATTAACAACCACACATGGGACATGGGAGGGAACCAGAACCATGCCCGGCCGTCGACGGGGCTGCCGGCCGCGCGGCTGGAAGGAACCCCCGTTGCGGCAGGGCATATGCAGGGCGACGACGGGTGCTGGAGAGCAGGGGGCAGCCGACGCGCGCCGCATGCACGTCGTGATCAGCGGCTGACTCAATTAGGATGATCCTGGGTAATGTAGCAGCGCCATGTGATAGAGTTTACCTTGTTGTTTAGGTATCCATCATGTTGAAGGCTTGAGGCTGCAGCAGTGAGCGTGCTCGTAGAAGTGTGGAGACGAGTACGCATGCAAGTTGATATTGCCTAGATAGTTAGTTGAGTTAGCATGAGCTGATCAGTAGCATGCACATCATGTAGTTTGCATGGATATGGTTGTTAGCAACCTGCGCGTACAGCTCCGTGGAGTCAGAGCGGCCGAGATCACCGTGGAGCTAGAAGCAGACGCATTCAGTTGAGACGTGCGTCAAGTGTGCCATTGTGGGCAAGCTCAAGTCTGTTGAAAACTTGGATTTGACTCAAGCCTGTACATGCAAGAATAATCGGATCAAGCAGCTGGCTTGGCCGTCGCGTTTGCATGCAACGTAGTGGGTTAGTGGGTGCGTGTGTGTTGTGTGGGTCTGGTACTTAAACCCATGTACTCAGTTCATTTCCGTGAGAAGAAACAAAGAAAAGGCAAAGTGTGTGCGTGCCAAGACTCTGTGCGTATCTTCTTCCGCCTCTAGTTGTGTGTGTGAGTCTTCTTCCTCCTTCTGGGCATAGCCAACATTTGGTATTCAGAGCCATGGTGACTGAAGGTTCGCGCACTCCGTCGCCGGGTCGCCGCCGTGTCTCGGCCTCGCCGGTGGTGCGCCGAGGCCGGAACCCGACGCGGCGTGGCTGCCGTGAGGTGGTGGTGCAGCAGGAGGTCGTCCACCAGGCCAGCAGCACCGTCGTCTACCCGCCGCTGACGGCGACGAACTACTTCGAGTGGTCGCTGATCATGAAGGTGAACATGGAGGCCCAACGCGTGTGGGACGCCATCGAGGGAGGCGGGAGCTTCAGCCAGGACAGATGTGGCGGACAGATACGCACAGAGTCTTGGCACGCACAAGTCGATCGGGGTCGCCGGCCGGATCGGGGTCGCCGGCCGGACGTGGCGGACGCGTAAGTCGTGCGGGATACACTATTTCACACAGTCACATGCGTGATCGTGGGTATACCGAATTTCAGACACAAGGATGTATAAGTACAATGTTCGTGCCAAACTTTTGCAGTACTGGCGCTCACGTGGTTAAAAGATGGCATTAAGCGTATGCTTAGCAGGGACGCGTTGCGTGTTATATAGGCCACAATGCAGCTAGGGTTTATAAAGATCTAGTTGGTTAGGTTGTGGATTGATCTCCAAGTTAACTATACAAGATAGAGATCCTCAAACAACCTACCAACCAAGTTACATTGAGATAAACATGCTGCACCGGTCCTACAGCGTATATACGGTTTATAATACACCATATTATGCACACAACTATTCTAACACTCCCCTCAATCATAACTACACCAAGTTGAGATTGTTCTTGAACTCTTCTAATTTTCGCCAAGATAAGGCTTTAGTGAACCCCTCTCTAACTTGGTCATTTGTGGGAATGAACCGAATATCAAGTAGCTTGTTAGCTACTCTTTCACGCACAAAATCATAATCCACTTCAATGTGCTTTGTTCTTGCATGAAACATTGGATTTGCTGAAAGATAAGTGGCATCAATATTGTCACACCACAAACGTGCAGTAGAAGAGTGATTTACACGAAGCTCATTTAGCAAGGTTTGAATCCATATTAATTATTGTGTAGCATTGGCCAAAGCTTTATACTCAGCTTCTGTACTTGATGTTGATACAGTAGCTTGTTTCCGTGCACTCCACGAGATAAGATTTGGTCCAAAGAAAACAGGAAAGCCCCCTGTTGATCTTCTATCATCAGGACAACCTACCCAATCTGCATTAGAGAATGCACTCACCAAAGTTGATGTTGACCTTGTGACTTTCAAACCTATACTCATAGTGCCTCTTAGATATCTCAAGATCCTCTTTACCGCTGTCCAGTGTGCAAGAGTACGAGTATGCAAGAACTGACATACTTTGTTGATAGGAAAAGATATATCAGGTCTTGTAAGTGTTAGATATTGCAAGGCACCTACAACACTTCTATAGTTTGTAGATTCTTCAGCACTCAAAGGCTCACCTTCTTCTTTAGATAAATTTTCAGAAGTTGAGAGAGGCATATTCGAAATCTTGCAATTCATCATACCTGCTCGTTTTAACACATCTGACACATACTTTTCTTGACTCAAGACTATGCCATCTTTAACCTTTTTTACTTCTATTCCCAAGAAGTAGTGCAAATCACCAAGATCTTTCAGAGCAAAGTCTCTCCTTAGATCTTCAAGCAATGCCCTAGTTGCATCTTGTGATGAGCTTGCAACAATAATATCATCAACATATACTAACATAAAAATGGTGATTTTTCCTTTTCTGTAAAAGAACAGTGATATGTCAGCTTTGGATGGCCGAAAACCAAGCCTTTGGAGTCTTTCACTCAGCCTAGAGTACCATGCTCTGGGTGCTTGTTTTAAACCATATAAAGCCTTATCAAGCCTGCACACATAATTATGCTTATCCTTTACCTCATACCCAGGTGGTGGCTTCATTGCACATCCAATTGATGAAGGCTCCAGTTGTTTGATACTGCAATAGAGAGAACAAGTCTGACAATAGCTGCTTTCACAACTGGGCTAAAGGTATCTTCATAATCTATACCATACCTTTGCTTAAAACCCTTTGCAACTAGTCTAGCCTTGTATCTGTCTATTTCTCCAATTGCTCTTCTTTTGATTCTATAAACCCATTTACAATCAATTATATTTCTACCTTTTGCCAGAGGAACTAAATACCATGTTCTGTTTTTAATAAGAGCATTATATTCTTCATCCATTGCATTTTTCCAATCTTTATGCTCTAAAGCTTCTATCAAGTTGCATGGTTCTCCTGTAGCAGCAAGACCAACAAACCACACCTTATCATACCTGACTGTACCATCCGTACGTATTTTTGGTGTCAAAATACCATGTTGTGATCCTGTTGTTCTCTATGTTGGTGCAGAAATAACTGCAGAACCATCTACCACAGAAGATCCATCCGTCCTCGTACCAGGCGCACGAGCAGCCGATCCAGACACACCGGATCCGATGCGGATGATGTCGGCCTCATCTAGCACGCCTGATTGGCCGGCATGAGGAGCGAGGCAGATGTTGCCCCTGCCCGCGACGCACCTGGCTGGTCAGCCCGACCACGCGCAGGAGACCGCGCCACCTGGCGGCTCGGGACGGGTGCGCTGGATCCGTCGGGCGCGGAGTGCACTTCCGGGCCCCCGCCTATGGGCCCGCGGCTGGACGCGTGGGACGTCGGTGGTGGCTCGCCTCCTCCCGAGGCGGATACGATGCCGCCGCTGCTGACACGCGCGGCAGACGAGGGGGAATCAACCCCGGGATCGCCGCTGTCAGGATCGGCTACAGCACCTGAATCCGCATGGTGTTCCGCGCCTGTCTGCTGCATATAATCATGAAACACAACTGGATTTCCACCAAAATTAACAGCGGGATTTTTATGAGGATTAACCGAAAGATCAGCTGTTTGTTCATCCCGATGATCAAGAGGTTTAGAGGGCATGGTTTTAGGAAGGAGGAGGACTTCGGAGCAAAGAGAAGTCCCAGCATTTGGATTTAAGGCAGCAAAGGGAAAAACCGATTCATCAAAGATGACGTCACGGGAAATATAAACCCGTCCTGCTTGTATATTGAGACATTTGAACACTAGTATAAAAAGGGGCTTTTACCCCCGTTGGTAAGGGCCTTTTGTCCCGGTTTTCAAACCAGGACTAAAGGGTCGTTACTAAAGCCCTAACCCTTTAGTCCCGGTTCTTACACGAACCGGGACAGAAGGTCCTCCACGTGGCCGCTGCTGCCAGCCCAGGCAGGGGGGCCTTTGGTCCCGGTTGGTGCCACCTCTCCTTCTCCGAGAGATTGGTCGAACAACAAGTTCTCGTATATCTATCTGACACTACCGGCTACATATATACAATAATTATCTCTTACAATATAATCTCCTAATTAAATTGTAAGAACATAGGGTCCACATAGTATTCTCCGTTTTCAGCGATCACGTGGTCAAGGAAGAATGCTGCCAATTCCTCTTGAATTGCTCGCATACGATCTTCTGCTAGGAGTTCATCCCGCATCCGAAACATCTAATTTGAAGAAGGGGGTCAATACATATATACATATGAATAAATGAAACTCGACAGAAATGATGGTAATAAAATAAAATTGTGAATATTATTGCTTACGCACTTCATATTGTTCGTCAGAGTAGCCCCGCTCACAGGTCGTGTGGCGGATAGACTCGCAAACGTAGTATCCACAGAAATCATTCCCTTGTTCCTGCCACAACCACTTTACAAGAAATAGATGTCAATCTAACTGATAAGCAAGCATGCTAAATGGTATTGATGAAACTAGCGCTTGAATCACTAGGAGATGTGCGGAACATGCTACTATAGTACTTACTTTCGGGTGTCTAAATTGCAGCTTCTTCGGCAGTCCCGGAGCTTTTGTGGTGAATTTTCTCCAAACCCTGCCAGACAAAGAAAACAATTACTTGATATCAGGAAATGAACAAAGTTGCTGATATGGTGGATAATGATCGATTTAACTTACTTCTCGAGCATTTGAGTCATGTCCGCATAGTCCTGGGGATCTTTTCGTCTCGAGTCTAAGACGGTTACTACTCCCTGCTCAAGCTTAATCTCTAGGAGAATATAGTTGAAGCTGCGCATGCATGCATAAGTCATCAATTACATTACCATAACCTGGACTAATAAGGGAAACCGAATATGCACAAGACAGTAACACTCACTTGAAGTTGTAAGGAAAGAGTATTATATCTTTGTTTTGATTTAATACCAACGATCGTAGCAAATTGGCCTCGGCTTCTTTGGCATGTTTTTCAACCGTATATGAATCTATGAGATTTGTGTTAATGAACCCAATATCACCGATTTGTCTTTTCTTCAATTCGGCGATCTTCAATCTGCATAATATAGTGAGGATAATTATAAATACATGCAATGAAAGAGCTGACCTATATAGAGAGACTTAATGACAGAAGTAGTACTACTTATAGACAGTAGCAAGTGATCGTTGATTTATCAAGGGCCTTTTGATTAAAAACTAGAAGAACACCTCAAATGGAACATTCAGCAGTTCAATTCCAACGAGATCATGCTCCGGTTTAACTCTCATCGTCAAAGTATTCATCCCATCAGACTCTCTGCAGGTTTTCATGTACCAATCATGTAATCTTCGCATCATCGTTGTTAGAGATATTTCATCTTTGACGAGAGGCTTCCCGTAATGGTATTTGTGTTCGTCCACCTCCATGATTTCATAATGTACATCGTCGGGCAGGTAATCTCCAAGATTGCTATAACCGGCCACCATCCTCGGATCATTAGCGACGATGTCTTTAGACACCTTGAGCGGGGGGCACGATTGGTTCGCTTGTTCGCCGAGCTGGGCAATTTTTTCCCCAGCTCGTCGTTCTTTTAACCTTTGATCACTGACAGTACTTCCCGACCGCTCCGCTTCGACAAATGTCTTTGCAATAATGCGCTCATAGTTGCCTTTCGGCGGAGACTTTGGTGGTTTTGTCAGGGCATCCAGAATGCGCTTCGCTTTCACCGGATCTACCTTCTCCTCCGGAGGTGGATGTTTCTTTGCTTTCACCCCTTCAAAGAAGTTCTTCACTTCGGTCGCACGATCTTCGCGTTCTCCTCCTTTGTTCTCTCATATGGTAACTTCTCTGGAGTCTTCAGAGAAGGACCGCATCTGTATTGCCTCCCGCCTCTGGCAGCTGTACTGCTAGACGCCGGCAGAGCAGACGGAGCGGCTGCGGCTGTCTTCTTTCCTTGCTTACGAGGCGGAGGAGAAGGACTACGACACGCCGGAGCAGCCGGAGCGGCAGCAGGTCTCTTTCGCCCTTGCTGACGAGGCGGAGAAGGAGGAGGTTGGCTGCTCTGGCACGCCGGCGCAGGCGGAGAAGGAGGCGGAGTGCCGCCACGCGCCGGAGAAGGAGGCTGAGTGCCCTGATCACTCGCCGGTGGAGGAGGCGGCAGCGGAGTGCCCTTACTCGCCGGAGGCGTCCAGTTCGGAAGGTTAATGAGCTCCTTCCGCCATAGGCACAGAGTCTTCAGAGCTAAACCCAGCCGAGTCTCCCCTTCACCGGTAGGGTGGTCAAGCTGGAGGTCCTCAAATCCCTCCGGTATTTCATCCACCATCACCCTAGCATATCCTTCTGGAATCGGCCAGCAGTGGTAGGTTGTGCCGGGTTCAGGAGGTAAAACAGAGCCAACAGCCGCCTTGACTTTGAAGTTCTGCCATTCCGCCATAAGGTGGCAATGTTGAGACTCCGTGATAGCATCCACGGGGTAGCTAGCAGGAGCCGTCAAGACATGCTCCGGCTGAAGCAGCTCGGTGGAAGCCACGCTGCTTCTCCGCTGAGATGGCGGGGTAGCTTCGGGGGTAGTTTCAGCATGTCGATTGCCGTCTCGTTCCTCTAGCGCTTGAACCCTTTCGTGCAGCTTCTGAATTTGGGTCTGCTCCATTTTTTTCCTCCTCTCCTGGCTTTTGTAACCGCCTGCGTTCGGAAAACCAGCCTTCCACGGAACGGAGCCTGGCGTGCCTCGTGTCCGTCCAGGGTGCTCAGGATTCCCGAGGGCCATTGTGAGCTCGTCGTTCTCTCTGTCTGGAACGAACGTCCCTTCCTGCGCTGCATCGATATATTGCTGAATCTTCTTGACTGGTATTCTCAAAAGCTCGTTCGTCCAAACGCACCTCCCTGATACAGGGTCCAAGGTTCCGCCAGCCCCGAAGAACCAAGTCCGACAACGGTCTGTCCAGTTCATTGTCTGTGGTTCGATCCCTTTTTCAAGCAGATCATTCTCAGCCTTGGCTCACTTAGGCCGGGCTTTGAGGTAGCCACCTGACCCCGTGCGATGGTGAAGCTTCTTCTTCGCAGCATTCTTCTTGTTTGTCGCTGACATCTTCTTACTCTTTTCCGATGTCTTGTGGGCCACAAATGCGGGCCAGTGATCTCTGATCTTCTCATATCGTCCGATGAATTCTGGTGTCTCTTCTTTGTCGACAAACGTTTTCAGCTCATTCTTCCACCTCCTGAATAGGTCTGCCATCTTCTTAAGAGCATGAGACTTGATTAATTGCTCTTTAACTGGCTTCTCCGGATCCTCCTCTGGCGGTAGGGTGAAATTTGCCATCAGCTCAGTCCAAAGATCATCTTTCTGCATATCATTGACATAAGACACCTCAGGGTCTTCCTTCTTAGGCATATACCATTGGTGGATGCTGATCGGGATCTTGTCCCTAACTAGAACCCCGCACTGAGCAGCAAATGCATCCTTTGTCCGGATGGGTTCAATCGGTTGGCCGTCGCGCGCGATTGCTGTGATCTCAAACCTTTCATCCGAGCGCAACTTTTTCTTCGGGCCTCGTCTCTTTACAGAAGTTGTGCTCGATCCGGAGGGCTAGCAAAAAGAAGAAAGACGAGTGTTAATTAATATGTGTACATACCAAAACAATGAATGCATCAATTAGCTAGTCAGCACAGGCTTAACTAATATATTTACCTGGCCGGACTCTGTTCGGTCACCGCAGCCGTCACCACGGGCTCCTTCATGCAGCAGCATTGGGTCACCGGAGCCATCATAATCATGTCTTTCCTCCTCCACTCTTCGATCACCGTAGCCTGCTTCTTCACCCTGTTCTTCCAGACCATCATTGTCGTTAAGATACGACAAGATATCACCTCCGGCTAAGATTATGTCCCCCAACACCTCTTCTGCTTGCTCGTCTCGTCCGTGCTCCATTGTTTCTGCAAATATTACAACATGGCAATTATTACACAAACATGACAGCAGGTGGATATATTAGTGCAAACGTAGACCTAGCTTATTCCGAGTTTGGGATGGCCTCGGCAACGCTTCAAGAGTAGGGGCGCGGCGGGAGGGGGTAGGAGACCGACATCGTTTTTTCTAGGGTTTGGGTGTCCTCGAGAGTTTTGGTCGAGCGAGAGGGCCGGGGGGTGCTCCCGTGGTATAAGTTATCACGGTCGAGAGGGGGTATAAATATCGACCGTCCATCATGTTGAAGTTATCTGGGAGGGAGTTATATATATCGACAACGACGACATACATACATGGGAAAATAATGTTATCGGGGAGGGGCTATATCGACCCCCCCCCCACGTGTTGAAGTTATCGGGAGGGGGTTATCTCGACAACGACGACATACGTACATTGGAAAATAATATTATCGGGGAGGGGGTATATCGACCCCCCCTCGTGTTGAAGTTATTGGGAGAGGGGTATATCGACGACGACAGACCTGATAAAACATAGGAAAACGAAGAAGAAATAAAAAGAGGAGAAGATCGAAGAAAAAAAAAGAAGAAGAAAAAAGAGGAGAAGAAGAAAAAAGAGGAGAAGAAGAAAGGAATAGAGGAGAGAAGAAGAAAAAATAGAATTTTTTTCTATTTTTTCTTCTTCTGTTCTATTCCTTTCTTCTTCTCCTCTTCTTTTTCTTCTTTTTTCCTCTTCTTATTTATTTCTCCTCTTCTTCCTCTCCTCTTCTTCTCCTTTCTTCCTCTTCTTATTTTCCTTTTTCCTCTCATTCATAAAAAAATGTTTAAATAGAAAATTTCGAAAAAAAGTAAAGGTTTTGCCTAATGCGTTGTTCATATGAATATATAAACATTTGCATCTTCTACGATAATTAATATCACCAAAAAATCTATGAACAGAAAAAAATCCTAACTTTTCTAAAAATCTATCTTTTGCATATATACATGAACATATACACAGAGAACATATATACATACATATATACATTTTTATAAAAATGCAAAAAAAAGATCTAAAAAAGCACATATAAACACATATACACACATACATATACATATAATCAGGAAAAAAAACATCATATATATGTGCAGAAAAGAATCGGGAGGAAGGGGGTAGTGCCGGCCCTGACCAAGGCGACGGCGGCGCGTCGGGGCAGGGGCAGAGGCGACGGCAGCGTGGTCGGGGCAGGGGCAGAGGCGACGGCGGCGTGGTCGGGGCAGGGCGAGGCAGAGGCGACGGCGGCGTGGTCGGGGCAGCTGGGGCGACGACGACGTGGTCGGGGCAGGGGCGCGCGGCGTGGTCGGGGCGGGCCGCCGGCGGCGTGCTCGGGGAAGGGGCGGCTGCGCGTCGACGAGGCAGCAGAGGGCGGCGACGGCGTCGACGGGGCGAGCTCGGGCAGCCTGGCAGCGTCGTCGGGGCGGGGGAACTGATGCAGAGATGAATCTGAAAAACGCTAAGTGCTTTCTTATATACTGAGAGCATTAGTCCCGGTTCGTGGCACCAACCGGCACCAATGCCCCAGTTTAGTCCCGGTTGGTGCCACCAACCGGGACTAAAGGGGGGGCATTGGTCCCGGTTGGTGCCACGAACCGAGACCAAAGGGTGGCATTGGTCCCGGTTCGTGCCACCAACCGGGACCAATGGCCTTGCAGAGCGGCGTGGTGGTGAGAGTTTAGTCCCACCTCGCTAGCTGAGAGAGAGCCGCACCTGTTTATAAGGTGCGGTACGCCTGAGCTGTCGAGCTCCTCTCTAAAGCAGGCTTACGGGCCTAACCTCTCTGTACATGCCTTTGGGCCTACTGGGCCTTCTGTGGGCCTGAATCCTGGCCCATGGATGGGGTTTTAGTCGTATTCACGCCGTGGTGGCCCAGTAGGTGGCACAATTTTTATTTTTTGCCTGTTTTTTTTGTTTTCTTTTTTGCTTTATTTATTTTGTTTTGTTTCTACTTACAACAAAAAATTTATTTATTTTATTTTATTTTGTTTCTTATTACTTATTTATTTTACTTTATGATAATTCTTTTTGCTATTAAAGTTTCTAACAAAAAAAGTTCTTTATGAAAATTATTTTTGCTTTCAATGATTTTGAACAGAAAATACTTCGATAATTTTAGTTGCATCAATTTTATATAATTTTAGTTTCAATAATACTAGAGGTTGCTTATAATGTTTTGAACAGAAAATACTTTGATAATTTTAGTTTCATAAATTTTATTTATGTTATTAAAGTTTATTTTATTTTGTTTCTACTTATATATTTTATTAAAGTTTATATTATTTTGTTTCTAATTACTTATTTATTTTATTTGTAATTTTTCATGCACCATTTTTCATGCATTTACTGATTATTTTGAGCTATAAGACCCTAAAATTGAAAAGCATTTCAAATGAACTCTGAAAAGGTTCAAAGTTGGCATGGTATCATCATTTCATCCACATAGCATGTGCAAGAAAGTTGAGAGGGTTACGGCAAAAACTGGATGCATTTCGTGTACAAAACGGACAATCTCTTTCGAAGTATCAGGATTTCATACGGAAACTCATCTGTTGCAAAGGGATTTCATTTTTTTTAAACTTATTTGAACTCCTGACTTTTTGTGTGTTCAAAATGCGCCATTCAAAGCTACATCATCAATTTTAAACCCTTTCTGACTTCATTTGTTATTTTTCATGCATTTACTAATTATTTTGAGCTATAAGACCCTAAAATTGAAAAGCATTTCAAATGAACTCTGAAAAGGTTGAAAGTTGGCATGGTATCATCATTTCATCCACATAGCATGTGCAAGAAAGTTGAGAGGGTTACGGCAAAAACTAGATGCACTTCGTGTACAAAACGGACAATGGTATCATACTCGTCTATTACAAAGTTGGCATGGTATCATCATAATAGTTGCGGGAGAAAGTCTTCACTTTTTCTTCGCTTGTGTCATTTGCTTATTGCGCCGTAACCATGGATAATCTTCATCGTTTATCAGGATGCTAGGGTCAGCCTTGACTTTGAACGGAGGAATTTCATGAAACTTTTCATAATCTTCAGACATGTCTGTCTTGCCCTCCACTCCCACAATGTCCCTTTTTTCCTGAAAGAACTATGTGGCGCTTTGGCTCATCGTATGATGAATTCGCTTCCTTATCTTTTCTTTTTCTCGGTCTGGTAGACATGTCCTTCACATAGATTACCTGTGCCACATCACTGGCTAGGACGAACGGTTCGTCAGTGTACCCAAGATTGTTCAGACCCACTGTTGTCATTCCGTACTGTGGGTCTACCTGTACCCCGCCTCCTGACAGATTGACCCATTTGCACTTAAACAAAGGGACCTTAAAATCATGTCCGTAGTCAAGTTCCCATATGTCCATTATGTAACCATAATATGTGTCCTTTCCCCTCTCGGTTGCTGCATCAAAGCGGACACCGCTGTTTTGGTTGGTGCTCTTTTGATCTTGGGCGATCGTGTAAAATGTATTCCCATTTATCTCGTATCCTTTGTAAGTCAATACAGTCGAAGATGGTCCCCTGGACAACGAGTACAACTCATCACAAACAGTGGTGTCACCTCTGAGACGTGTTTCCAACCAACTGCTGAAAGTCCTGATGTGTTCACATGTAATCCAGTCGTCACACTGCTCCGGGTGTTTGGAGCGCAGACTGTTCTTGTGTTCATCGACATACGGGGTCACCAAGGTAGAGTTCTGTAGAACTGTGTAGTGTGCTTGAGACCAAGAATATCCGTCCCTGCATACTATTGAGTCCCCTCTAAGCGTGCCTTTTCCAGTCAGTCTTCCCTCATACCGCAATTTAGGGAGACCTATCTTCTTAAGGCCAGGAATGAAGTCAACACAAAACCCAATGACATCCTCTGTTTGATGGCCCATGGAGATGCTTCCTTCTGGCCTAGCGCGGTTACGGACATATTTCTTTAGGACTCCCATGAACCTCTCAAAGGCGAACATATTGTGTAGAAATACGGGCCCCAGAATGACAATCTCGTCGACTAGATGAACTAGGACGTGCGTCATGATATTGAAGAAGGATGGTGGGAACACCAGCTCGAAACTGACAAGACATTGCACCACATGACTCCTTAGCCTTGGTATGATTTCTGGATCGATCACCTTCTGAGAGATTGCATTGAGGAATGCACATAGCTTCACAATGGCTAATCGGACGTTTTCCGGTAGAAGCCCCCTCAATGCAACCGGAAGCAGTTGCGTCATAATCACGTGGCAGTCATGAGACTTTAGGTTCTGGAACTTTTTCTCTGGCATATTTATTATTCCCTTTATATTCGACGAGAAGCCAGTCGGGACCTTCATACTGAGCAGGCATTCAAAGAAGATTTCTTTCTCTTCTTTCGTAAGAGCGTAGCTGGCAGGACCTTCATACTGCTTCGGAGGCATGCCGTCTTTTTCGTGCAAATGTTGCAGGTCCTCCCGTGCCTCAGGTGTATCTTTTATCTTCCCATACACGCCCAAGAAGCCTAGCAGGTTCACGCAAAGGTTCTTCGTCACGTGCATCACGTCGATTGAAGAGCGGACCTCTAGCTCTTTCCAGTAGGGTAGGTCCCAAAATATAGATTTCTTCTTCCACATGGGTGCGTGTCCCTCAGCGTCATTCGGAACAGCTAGTCCGCCGGGACCCTTTCCAAAGATTACGTGTAAATCATTGACCATAGCAAGTACGTGATCACCGGTATGCATGGCGGGCTTCTTCCGGTGATCTGCCTCGCCTTTGAAATGCTTGCCTTTCTTTCACATTGATGGTTGGTCGGAAGAAATCGACGATGGCCCAGCTACACATTCTTCCTGCATTTGTCCAGGTATATACTTTCAGTGTCATCTAAACAGTGCGTGCATGTGTGGTATCCCTTGTTTGTCTGTCCTGAAAGGTTACTGAGAGCGGGCCAATCGTTGATGGTACAAACAGCAACGCGTGCAGGTTAAATTCCCCCTGTTTGTGCTCATCCCACGTACGTACACCGTTTCCATTCCACAGCTATAAAAGTTCTTCAACTAATAGCCTTAGGTACACATCAATGTTGTTGCCGGGTTGCTTAGGGCCTTGGATGAGAACTGGCATCATAATGAACTTCCGCTTCATGCACATCCAAGGAGGAAGGTTATACATAGAGTCACGGGCCAGGTGTTGTGATTGCTGCTCTGCTCCCCGAAAGGATTAATGCCATCCGCGCTTAAACCAAACCATACGTTCCTTGGGTCAGCTGCAAACTCAGCCCAGTACTTTCTCTCGATTTTTCTTCACTGCGACCCGTCAGCGGGTGCTCTCAACTTCCCGTCTTTCTTACGGTCCTCACTGTGCCATCGCATCAACTTGGCATGCTCTTCATTTCTGAACAGACGTTTCAACCGTGGTATTATAGGAGCATACCACATCACCTTCGCAGGAACCCTCTTCCTGGGGGGCTCGCCGTCAACATCACTAGGGTCATCTCGTCTGATCTTATACCGCAATGCACCGCATACCGGGCATGCGTTCAGATCCTTGTACGCACCGCGGTAGAGGATGCAGTCATTAGGGCATGCATGTATGTTCTGCACCTCCAATCCTAGAGGGCATACGACCTTCTTTGTTGCGTATGTACTGTCGGGCAATTCGTTATCCTTTGGAAGCTTCTTCTTCAATATTTTCAATAGCTTCTCAAATCCTTTGTCACGCACAGCATTCTCTGCCTTCCACTGCAGCAATTCTAGTACGGTACCGAGCTTTGTGTTGCCATCTTCGCAATTGGGGTACAACCCTTTTTTGTGATCCTCTAACATGCGATCGAACTTCAACTTCTCCTTTTGACTTTCGCATTGCATCCTTGCATCGACAATGACCCGGCGGAGATCATCATCATCGGGCACTAGTTCCTCTTGATCTTCAGCAGCTTCCCCCCTTGCAGCATCATTGGGCACATCATCTGGTTCCTCTTGATCTTCAGCAGCTTCCCTCATTGCAGCATCACCGTATTCAGGGGGCACATAGTTGTCATCCTCCTCTTCTTCTTCGCCGTCTTCCATCATAACCCCTGTTTCTCCGTGCCTCGTCCAAACATTATAGTGTGGCATGAAACCCTTGTAAAGCAGGTGGGTGTGAAGGATTTTCCGGTCAGAGTAAGACTTCGTATTCCCACATGTAGGGCATGGACAACACATAAAACCATTCTGCTTGTTTGCCTCAGCCACTTCGAGAAAATCATGCACGCCCTTAATGTACTCGGAGGTGTGTCTGTCACCGTACATCCATTGCCGGTTCATCTGCGTGCATTATATATAATTAAGTGTGTCAAAAACCATTACAGAACATCATGAATAGATAATTAAGTGACCAAATTAATAGAAGTTCATCATCACATTAAAACCAAAGTACATACATAGTTCTCATCTAACAACATATGTATAGCTCTCCAGAGCATCTAATTAATTAAACCATACATTGAAACTATGTAAAACATTTCAATGCGAAAACAAATGCGATCATAATCGCAACCAAGGTAACAATTGATCCAACAGCATAATGATACCAAGCCTCAGTATGAATGGCATATTTTCTAATCTTTCTAATCTTCAAGCGCATTGCATCCATCTTGATCTTGTGATCATCGACGACATCCGCAACATGCAACTCCAATATCATCTTCTCCTCCTCAATTTTTTTATTTTTTCTTCAAGTAATTGTTTTCTTCTTCAACTAAATTTAACCTCTCGACAATAGGGTCGGTTGGAATTTCCGGTTCAACCACCTCCTAGATAAATAAAATCTATGTCACGTTGGTCGGCATATTTGTCATAAACAATAAATGAACCAAATAGTTATAAAAAGATAATATATACCACATCCAAATCATAGACAGGACGAGGGCCGACGGGGGCGGATACCAAAACCATCGCACTATGTAATAAGAAGGAATAATAAAAGTAACAAAATTAGACAAGTATCTATCTAAAGTAAGAATTTTTTTCTTTCAGAAAGAAGATAAGAACAAGAGGCTTGCCACGGTGGTGCTGGCGACGAGATCGGCGTGGGCGATCGATGGCGGTGAAGACGGGGACGGGACGTGACGGACCGCTAAACCTAGACAAATCTCGGGGAAAATAGAGCTCGGAGGTCGAGTTTCGAGAGGAGAAAGATTAACTAGTGTGGCTCAGACATTTCATCGAACACCTCATGTGCATAGGAGGTGAGCTAGAGCACCCAAATGCCCTGCCCTCGCCGGCCAGAAAAAACTGAGCACTGTGGAGTGCTCTGCTGTGGCGATGGGGTATATATAGGCAACTCATTGGTCCCGGTTCGTGGCACCAACCGGGACTAAAGGGGGGGCATTGGTCCCGGTTGGTGCCACGAACCGGGACAATGCCCCCCTTTAGTCCCGGTTCGTGGCACCAACCAGGACCAAAGGCCTTGTGCTGCCCCGCTTCAAAAGTATAGTCCCACCTCGCTAGTTGAGAGAGCTCCAGAGTGGTTTATAAGCGCTGTTGCGCCCACCCTCTCAGCTCTTCTCAACTGCAGGCTTTCGGGCCTAACCGTTCTCTTTGCCTGTGGGGCCTACTGGGCCTTCTGTGGGCCTGAATCCTGGCCCATGGATGGGTTTCAAGTCGTATTCAGGCCGTGGTGGCCCAGTAGGTGGCATAATTTTTTTCCCTGTTTTTTGTTTTCTCTTTTTCTTTATTTATTTTGTTTTGTTTCTACTTACAACAAAAAACTTATTTATTTTATTCCATTTTGTTTCTAATTACTTATGTATTTTACTTTATTTATTTTATTTTTATTTATTTTACTGCTGCTATTTTTATTTATTTTACTGCTGCTATTTTTATTTATTTTATTAAGGTTTATTTATTTTATTTACTATAGTTTATTTTATTTTATTTTATTAAGGTTTATTTATTTTTATTTATTTTATTAAGGTTTATTTATTTTATGTACTATAAAAAATGAACATAGATGCGCCTATAGAGAAAATTCAACCTAAATTCATAATAAATTTCTATGAAATTCAAAGAAATTTACTCTGAATTTAGGTCAAATTCCCTGTATAAGGGCGTCTATTTTCACTTTAAGAGGAGCTCAACAAGGCAGAGAGGGACGGGCTTATAAACCGGTGTGAGCGCCCTTCGGTTGGCGAGGTGGGGCTAAACTCTGACCGCTACTAGGACCAACCCTTTAGTCCCGGTTTGTGGTATGAACCGAGACTAAAGGGTGAGCCTCTGGTCTCGGTTCAAGCCACCAACCGGGACCAATGGTGGTGGGCCAGGAGCGAGGTCCATTGGTCCCGGTTTGTCCCACCAACTGGGACCAAAGGGGCCGGACGAACCGGGACCAATGCCCCCACGAGGCCCGGCAGGCCCCTGGCCGCACGAACCGGGACCAATGCTCACATTAGTCCCGGTTCGTGACTGAACCGGGACTAATGTGAATATTGCCCTGTGACCAAAGCCCAGTTTTCTACTAGTGGAACCCTTTGTAGAAATTGTTGTAGCCAAGAAAAACGTATTGTTTTGAGCGGAATTCTACCTTTCGAGAGTTGAAAGGACGGAGATTTGGCCAGCAAGCGCAACCAAAAGTGCGTAGAGCATGATAGTTGGGTTTTTCATGGAACAATTTTTCTTAGGGGGTTTCAAGGTTGATCACCTTACTAGGAGTGCGGTTTATGAGATAGGTGGCAGCGAGGAATGCTTGGTCCCAAAATTACAAGGGCATGGAAGCATGAGCCAAAAGTGAGAGACCTACATCTACGATGTGGCGATGTTTTCTCTCGGCTGACCCATTCTGTTGATGGGCGTGAGGACATGACACATGGTGTGTAATGCCTATCTGACGGAAAAAGGAGTTTAGGCACTCATACTCGGCTCCGCAGTCCGTTTGCATGGTGATAATTTTGCGGTCAAAAAGACGTTCAACTAGTACTTGAAACTCATGGAAAACTTTGAACACTTCTGATCTATGTTTGAGAATGTAGATCCAAATGAACTTACTGAAATCATCTATTAAACTCACATAATAGTTTTTCTTATTGACCGAATCTCGGGCAGGCCCCCATACATAAAAAAAACTAGCTCTCAAGGAGCATTGGAAACACTACTAGAATTCGGATAGGGTAGTTGATGGCTCTTGCCTTGTTGACAAGCATCACACACACCCTGATTATTCAACTCTTTGCTAGAAAAAGAAATATTATTGTGCTTGAGAACATGCTGAACAATCGTCGAAGATGGATGACCTAAACGATTGTGCCACCGTGATGATGAGATCTTGGTGGCGCCAAGTGCATGCCTGCCCGAGCTTATGGGAGGTGATGATAGGGGATAGAGCCCGTTTCTACACCTGCCGTGGAGGAGGGTTTTCCCCATTGCCTTGTCCTTGACAACGAAAAAGTGAGGGTGAGTTTCAAGAAACACATGATTGTCATAGGATAACCAATGAGCAGAGATCAAGTTTTTAGTGGCATTTGGTACATGCAAGATATTTTTGAGATGAAGATTGCGAGAAGGGGTACGAACATAAGCATGACCTATATGGGAAATCTTCATACCTGCGCCGTTTGCCATGTTTACTTGATCATGCCCGTTGTACTTGTCCCGGACAGTGAGCTTGTCAAGCTCGCTGGTGATGTGATCTGTCGCTCCAGAGTCCACATACCAGTTGGTATCCACTCCGTAGGAGGATTGGGAGTTGGCGTGGTTGGTGTTGACGGATGCCGCGCTCTTCTCTTTGTTGAAGGAGATCTCGAAGCGGCGGTAGCACTCCATGGCGGTGTGATTTGGCTTGGTGCAGATTTGACAGAAAACTTCTGGGAGATCGTTACGACCTCCTCCTCCGTTGCCACGGCCACTACCACGGCCACCGCCCCCGTTGCCTCGGCCGCCTCCACAGCGACCACCATTGCCAGCACGGCCTCCACCACGGTTGGTTCCACCACGTCCGCCGTGTGAGACGGCGTTGGCGGAGGAGTGAGATGACTGGCCGCCGCCCTCAAACATGGCCAGCCTGCTTTCAAAATTTATGAGCTGCGAGTAAAGCTTGCTCACCTTGATGGACTCAGTTCGGGCGTAGATGGTGGAGACGAAGGACATGTAGTCGAAGTCGAGTCCCGCGGGATGTAGGACACCATGTCGTCGTCGGTGAGAGGCTTTCCTACAGATGCCATCTCATCGCCGAGCGCTTTCATGTGCCCGAAGTACTCGGCCACCGTCGAGTTTCCCTTCTTCGTCATGGAGAGGGTGATCCTGGTGGTGACGATGTGCGCCTGAGTCCGGGAGATAAAGATCTCCGTGATGGCGACCCAAGATTCGACCGCCGTGTTGCAGTGTGCAACGTGGATCATAACTGGTGCTGACATTGAATTGAAGATGAAGCTCAGCACCTGGGAGTCACGGGACCTGTTGATGTCGTACGCCGGGTTGGGCACGACGATGGGCTTGCCGTCCTTGTCCGTGAGCTTTCGGGCCGGCAGCTCTCTCTCTCTGGGTCGAGGTAGGAGACGAGCTGCGCGCCCCGGATGGCCGCCATGGCCTGTGCACGCCACACCAGGAAGTTGGAGCGATGAAGACGATCGGCGATTGGGATGAGGGCTGGTGTGGTGACGGCGGAACTTGAGGAGGCCATGGTTGCGAGATGTGCTTAGAGGAGGTAGGCTCTAAATACCATGAAAGATGGCGTTAAGCATATGCCTAGCAGGGACGCGTTCCGTGTTATATATAGGCCACAATGCGGCTATGGTTTACAAAGATCTAGTTGGTTAGGTTGTGGATTGATCTCCAAGTTAACTATACAAGATAGAGATCCTCCAACAACCTACCAACCAAGTTACATCTATACCAGTATAAAAAGACCCAAATGGGTAGATCCAAACCATCTCGACCGTCAAATCATGTTATCTAGCGGTTCAAATCGCTCCAATGTTGAGCACCAAACACGTTTAACGCTTTAATTACCCACCATTGCCATTGGTTATAAACACGTTTTGACTCAACGCTATCCCTTGAAATCTGCCATGTAATTAATATTTTACCATTCCCGCGAAAAAGTAATTGATATCTTACCAAATACCAACGTGCAACAGAAATATCTTACCTAATGTAACGTGCAACTAATATCCTACCTAATATAAACGTGCATTGCACGTACATTATTACTAGTTGAGATAAATATGCCGCACCGGTCCTACAGCGTATATACGGTTTATAATACACCATACTACGCATACAAGTATTCTAACAGTGGTGGCACACTGACATGCACCATATGCAAAGCATGCTACGGTTTCGCATGATGAAACTACACACGTCTTAGCAATTTCTCCAGGCGGAAACTACCATGAAGTCAAGATAGAGAGACATTCGGTGCGAGCGACCTCCACGGTAGACGAAGAGAATTGGGATGCAGTCAAAGAACGTTGTGATGCCGAACAAACATCAAGACGTGTACATAACGACTAAGTTTTTTTACCGGAGCCGGGAGCTACCGGTAAGCAATCCACCGTTTGTCACTTTCGTCAAGATTCGTGCAGCTTTTATATTCTATTTCCGGATATAGAATACACATAGTAATACATGTACTAGTGTCAGATGAAGTCAGCTTTTTACAAAAGAAAGAGAGTTGGGTAGAGAGAACTGTGCATGCATGCCTGCACTCTCTCAGGCCATACATATGACATGCATTTATTTTCATCCCCATATTTTTAATGATTCATATCTTTTGAACCAAATGTCCAATATTGAAACTTTTTGTATATTTGAATTCGTGGTGACAAGACCTTCAAAACAAGATCAATTTTGCATATATTTAAAATATTTTTTTTATATATTTCAATTATCTTTGAAATCATTTTCATAAAACATTAGATTTTAAAGCTATATTTCACTCATTTCAAGAAACTTATTTCATAAACAATATTACACTCACTCAATTGAAAAACTAGATTTCACTTGTTTCAACAATAAACTTTTCTTGTTTCAAAAAAATGAATATTTCCAAATTGTTTCACTCATTTCAAAGAATATAACTTCACTAGTTTCAAAATAAGTATTTAACAAATTAGAAAAATCACATTTCACTGATTTGGAAAACTGATTTCACTCATTACAAAATTTATCTTAAAAACTAATTTCACTTTGTTTACCCAAAAAGTATTGAAATGCATTTCACTCAGCAGAGATGTCTGTTTCAAACATTGAAAAAGTCGTTAGATTTCACTTGTTTCAACAATAAACTTTACTTGTTTCAAAAAAACTAATATTTCCAAATTGTTTCACTCATTTCAAAGAATATAATTTAACTAGTTCCAAAATAAGTATTACAAAAATTTTAAAAATCACAATTCACTGATTTGGAAAACTGATTTCACTCATTACAAAAAATATCTCAAAAACTAATTTCACTTCGTATTACCAAAAAAGTATTGAAATGCATTTCACTCGGCAGAGATAACTGTTTCAAACATTGAAATAGTCGTTTGACACCAAAAAGATATATTTCACTTTTTTCAAATAACTTATTTCACTCATTTCAGAAAATACATTACAGTCGCTCAATTGAAATACAATATTTCACTTGTTTCAAAAAACTGATTATACTCATTACAAAAGATAGATTTCACTGGTTTCAGAAAAACACATTACAGTCACCCCATTGAAGGCACAGTTTCAGAAGCTGAAATATGAAACTCACAAAGAAAACTATATTCAGAAAAGTGGTTTCAATCATTTCAATAACTGATTTCATTTTTTCAAAAACTATAATTTGAAATGAGTGAAATTAGTATTTTGATATGATTGAAATAGTAAAAATTAAACTAGTTTAAATATATTCAAGATTGGTCTTATTCTAAAGATCTTATGTTCAGGAATTTGAATATATGAAATTTTTGAATAAAAGAACATTACTGTAAAAAATATTGGCCATCTAAAAATGTAAACAAAAATAAAATGCATGAATTTGTTTCAGAGAGAGAGGAAAGATGCCGCATGCATGCGTACAGCCCACTGCTGATTTGACCATATACAAATGATTACCTGCCACAATACGTGGGTATACATATGAATGGGTCCACTTAGACTCAGATCACAAAGCAGCTGAACGGTGGATGCTATGCCGGTACATCCCCGCTCCGGTAAAAAGGAGTTTGCGGTGTACATAACCGATGCATCTGACGAAGCATTCGTTCCTGGATGTCTCCTACTCCCATGTTCTCATGGTAGCATTGATCTCTAACTTTTTTTCTTTGCCGGGTTGCATTGCTCTCTTCTTGCATTGTCTCTTGCTAACCTTACGTGGCTACCGAACTCTTTGACAGAGAAAACATACACGCTCGATTGGTCATCCTTGTATACACACATGAATTGTTAATACTGTATCTCGTGGTTGCTAGGATTTTATTCCGTGAGATTTTTTGAACAGAAGGTCTTCATTTATGACCATGTGACATCTTTAAATTTTATTTTTGCCCCATATTGCAAATGTGCCGCCTCATTCAACTCTTTGTCTCTGTCTCTCCATATCTCTATATATGTCCCATGTAATGTGTCATATAAAGTAGAATGAAGGGCAATTGTGTGGTGCATATATCATTATGGCACCAACATCATAATATGTTATATATGTGTATACCTAAATCATTTGTGGCACGATGGCATGCACAATACTAAAGCATGATATGTTTCGCATAATGAAACTAAGCATTCAACTGGCATTCCTATTAACTACCACTAATGTACCTAAAAACTTTAAAAGTTGTGTTTGCTACTATTGTTCAGTTGCTTGTTATTTTAGAGATTTGGTCTATTCTTGAGGAGGTAGCGGCAACGACGAAATGGAGCGGTGAGGATGAGGATGGCCAAGACGAACAACAGAGGAGGACGAAGTCGGCGACCACTCACATAGAGGCGCGGGGTTAGAAGCGTGGGGTGGCCAGAGGAAGGGCTAAGCCACCACTATTGGTAGCAACCATATCCAAGTCAAATGGCAAACAATGAGGTGGTGCGTTCACATGGAGAGGCGTTTGTTGGATGGGGTGGCATAAGGACAGACAATAGTGTATGTGCCAAACTTCGCACCGGTAGCACAGTAAGATGCATCATACGTGCACATGCTAAATTTCTCATAACTAAACTTAGCATTCAACTGGCATTCGTATTAAGCCTCGGTGGTTTCCATGGGACATGGGAGTCGATCACTCGGGTTCAATATGTAGTGCGAGGGGTCGATCACTCGGGTTCAATATGTAGTGCGAGGGATCGATCGTTCGGGTTCAGTAAGGCGAGGGATCGATCGTTCAGGTTCAGTAAGGCGAGGGATCGATCGCTCGGGTACAGTAAGGCGAGGGATCGATAGATCTGGTTCAGTAAGCGCCGGGCTCGCTCAGGTTTAGTTAGCATATGGCTCGCACATGCGCGCGTATGAGAGAGAGAGAGAGAGAGAGAGAAACGCATAGACCGCAATTGCATCTCTCGAGCCCAACCACCCACCATATACCGGGAAATCCCTGAAAAATTCGCGACCTCACTTCTACCATGATTTTTTACGTCATGGATGGCTCAAAGAATGTCATACATGTGCGACTCCGGCCCGCCCAGGACCAAAAGCTCATTTTCTGTCATATTTTTGTCATACAAATTGGAACCCACCACATCTATGATGATACGTGTTTTTGTCATAAATATCATCATAGAAGTGTCACTTCCATGACACAATTTTTTTTCGTTCAGGTCATAATATCACGGATGTGTCTTTTTTTTAGTGATGTCTTCCCCATGCCCGGTAGCAAGCTCACCAGATGGTCATGAGCCTCGACTGAAGCTTCAAGGAGAGGGGAAGAGTAGCCCCCGCCTCCGCGAAGCGGCCAAGCTAATTGGCCAGTGATGAGCCCACCAAGTATAGCTTCAATGGGAGGGGAAGAGTAGTGGCCTCCGCTTATGCAAAGCGGGCAAGCTCACTGACTGTGCGACCTAGCAAGACAATGGCGGTGGCCTTCTTGGGACCCAAGCAGCGGCGGTCTGCCATGTTCTACTCTTCCTCGCTATCAGCGGACGCCATGGACGTGTCGGCCTCGTCGTTGTGGCGGCGGAGCGCAACTGGTGCAGAGCCGGCGACGTCGACGGTGCCATCAACAAATTCCTTCGCCACCGTAATGATCTCCGTGAACATGCCTTCTTTCTCTGCCTGCGGGACACGGAGCCACCATCGCTCGCGATAGATTTCATGGGCAGCACAATAGGACATGAGCAACGCCTTCTGCTCGTCCACGTCCGCCACGGTGTCCGTGCTGGCGATTTGCTCCTCTACGCGTTGGTGCTCATCGAGGAGGCGGAGGTTGTACCTCTGTTCGGCAAGAACCCATTGGAACATGGCTTCCCACTCTTCCAACACCATGTCGATGTAATGCGCCCGCTCCTCGCCCATGGTGATGTTTGCATGGATCAGCATGGGCGGTGGCACCGGCTCGTCGCCAGCCGCTTCTTCCCTTGGCTCATCCACAGCGCTGGCCTACGAAGAGCTCAACGGCAAGCCACCCTGTATCTGGCTGGCTTAGCTAGGCTTCCAGCCGGCATCAATGCCGGAGAGCTCTTGCTTCTGTTTGTTCGACAGGCTCTGCCACAGGGCTTTGGAGCTCGAGGCCACGACAGGTGTGTTGCAAAGACAAGATTGGGGAGTGAAGGTGGGATGCATTTGTTGCCGACCCTGACCATGTTTAAATAGATAGCGGATGCTAGGCCAAGCGGCTAGGTGTTTAATGCCACCTGGCATATGACGGATGGGTGGGTCGCATGCAGGTGCCAGAGTAAGTTCATCAGCAGCCGCACAAATTTAATGAAGGAAGGTGGGTGGACAGGTGCCATTTAAAGGCGGAGAGAAGCCGCGTGCACTGGTACGTGGCGCGGGCGACGCTCTCGAGTGGTGCGCCACTACCGACTCCAGTGTGAGGTTGCTCTGACCCGGCATGAATGCGGCCTTGACCACTACGGCCGGGAATGAAAGAAAGCGTGGGAGATGGTTTTGGATGGGTACGGGTGTCGGACGCGTCCGTGGCAGCAGTCCAGACGCTCGCAAAGCCCCCTCCCCTGGATTGCTTTCGTTTTGCGGGAAAAAGACGTCCAGACTAATACAAGGACAGATACGTGGCGCGTTGACTGGTAAGACACATTCGCTCAGGCTGGTCCGGACGGCCGCAGGGCTCCTTATATGTCATTATCCACGTGACCGACAAACAAAAGAAACACACATCTCAACATTTTCTCCACGATAAACTTGCCAAGACGTCAAGACAAGAGTTACATTTAGTACATGTTATCTCGAGTGCGGACAACAACATCGTTGGGGTTATAGTCAAAGAACTTTGTGATGCTGAACAAGAGCAAGGACCTGTACATTATCGATTCATCCGACGAAGCATTCATTCTTGGATGTCTCCTACTCCCAAATTCTCGAGGTAGCATTATATTGATCTCTATGCTTTTTTCTTTCTTTTTCGGGGGTGCATTGCTATCTTATTGCATTGTCTTTTGCTAATGACAGGGGCTCGAGAGAAACATGACGAACTCCTCGATAGAGAAAAAGATACACATTCGACTGGTCATCCTCGTATATATACATTAATTGTTAATAATGTATCTTGTGGTTGCTACTAATTTATACCATGAGACAATTTTTGGGAGGAAGGCCTTCACTTACAACCATCTGTAATGCTATACAACAAGACCACGTGGCACTTTAGATTTTATTTATGCTCCATCTTAAAGCATTTACAAATGTACTTTCACAAATCCGGGCCCCTATAAGTCCGAGGACAGCAGACAGTGATGTCTACCCCTCATTTCTTAGACATTGCAAGGTATATATACAATGTTTGTGCCGAACTTTTCTAGTACTGCTGCGCACGTCGGTGGCACAGTGGCATGCACCATGGGCAACCATGCTGCGCTTGGCATGATGAAACCAAGCCTTAGGTTGGTGTTTCTGTTAACGACAATTGATGTGTGTGTAGCTACTCGTCGATTCGTTCGACCTGGTGTGTGAACGATGAAAAGCGCACTTCTCAACGTTTCCTCTAGAGGAAATTGACCAAGAAGCCAGGTGAGAGTGTGGTTCAGTACATGCTACCTCCACTGCACACGATGAGATTCTTCAAGATGCAGGCAAAGAACGTTATGATGCTGAACAAGCGGCACGGTATATACACAGTTGAGGTGTAGCACTAATCGTTCGTTCCTGGATGTCTCCCCCTCCCATATTCTCAAGGTAGCACTGACTTTGTTTTTTGGGGGTGCATTGCTCTCTTCTTGCCTTGTCTTTGCTAACAGTAGATGCTCAAGAGAAAGCTGGTGAACTCCCTAATGGAGAAAACATACACACTCGAGATCCGTCATCCTCGTAGATATATACATGAATTGTTAATAATGTACCTTGTGGTTGCTAGGACTTTATTCCATGAGATATTTTTTGTGCGGAAGGTCTTCACTTATGACCATATGTAATGTTATACAACAAGACCATGTGCCAGCTTTAGATTTTTGTTTGCTCCTTCTCGCGGACGAGCCGACTCATTCAACTACCCCCCCCCCCCCCTCCCTCTCGTAATATATACCATGTATAAGTATAATTAAAGGGAGATGGTGTGGTGCATATATCATTATGACTGCAATATTACAATATGCTATATACCTAAATAGGTGATTCTCACTATTCGTATATCTCTCAACAAGCACCAGTTTTCATTCTATTCATGTACTCCGATTAAGGATGCTGGAGTCGCACAAGAACTAGTGACCCTTTGAGATGAATACAACAAAAAAAGAATACAGAGATGATCGGGACTGACTACAACCATATTTGGGTCAAAGGCCGAGCATCAAGGCAGCTCAATTATTCGCCTGAACAAATGATCCTGGGTAATGGGGCAACACGATGTCGATCGGGGCCGCCGAATGTGGCGGATGCATCCTGCGATATCTTTCACACAGTGACACATGTGATTGTGTGCATCCTGAATTTTAGACATAAGGCATACCGCCCATCGATGTTGTGGCACATCCGCGGGTAGGTGCCATCAAAGGTCCGTGTAGTCCATATGCGCCCACGCCTCTAGCATCAGCCCTGCTTGGAACTCGTGGATGGCTCGCGCCATGGGGGGCGTGCCGATGTTGGGGACAGGCTACACCGGAATGCCCCCGACACTAAGATGCTAGAGGAGCTCGACTTCCTTGACTCTAAGGCGGAGCGACACCCCTGGTATGCGTGTGTCCGGCAGCGCCATGATGCCGCGGCAGGCGAGGAGCTCGTTTCCTTGACTCTAAGGCTGAGCGACACCCCTGATATCTCCACTACGCGGTGTCGCCAGCTGCTTCCCGCCCCGCCGTCGTGGCCTGACATAGCTGTACAAGGGGAGGTGAGAGAGGAGGGATAGGGTTTGGCCATGAATAACACATAGGGAGTTGATGCGCGGCCATTAAGGTTGTGGAAGCGACGGACGAAATAGCGGGTCGATATATGGTAGGGGAAGACGTGAGGTGAGAAGAATGGATGAGTGCCGGTGCGTGGCATTAAAACACCATTCACTAGTAGAAAAGTGGGCTTTTGTCCCGGTTGGTAAGGGTCTTTAGTCCCGGTTTTTGAACCGGGACTAAAGGGTCGTTACTAATGCCTCCCCCCTTTAGTCCCGGTTCTTACACGAACCGGGACTAAAGGCCGTCCACGTGGACGCAGCCTGGAGCTCCACCTTTAGTCCCGGTTGGTGTTACCAACCGGGACTAAAGGAAATTTTATGATATTTTATTTTTGAAATTTTTTTTTGCGAATTTTTTTTAAATTTTTCTTTGATTTTCAAATTTCTGAATTAGTTTAACCTCTAATCTCTAATCACCACCCCTCATCACTGCTCAATTTATCCTCTAATCTCTAATCACCCCTCATCATTCCAAATCATCTAACTTCCCGGACGGTCACCCATCCTCTCACTACTCCAGCCTGAGCACGCTTAACTTCCGGGTTCTATTCTCCCTCGTTTCCAAGTCTGCACTTGTTGTTTTCCTGACAATAGTAAGATGTCAATTCTATTAACCCTCAGGAATTTAGCTTGAGCATGAAGTGACACATTTCACTGTTTGAGTTTGAAACTATTGTTTTAAAAAACAATAATTATTTAGTAACACTAATATTTCTGGAATAACTAGTTTGACCATTGTTTGACCACTGTTTGACCAGATTTGACCAAAATTCAAAAAAACTGAAATAATTATTTAGTAACACTAATTTTCTAGAATAATTAGTTTGACCATTGTTTGACCACAGTTTGACCACAATTTGAAATTTTTTGAATTTTTTTGCCTCTCCAGATCTTAAAAGCCCCGTATCTTTTTTTCTGTTAGGTTTTTGAGGATTTTGAAAATGATACGGATGTAACTTTTCGAGTAGATGATTTTTCATATAAAAAACTTTTTCATCCGAGTTCGTATGCAAAAGTTATGCCCATTTTAACAAATTCCAGAGAGATTTTGCAAATAAAGTCAAAATTCATATTTGTTAATTTTCCCAACAACTAGACCACATATCACATGGGAAACTTATTTTTTTTGACATTTCCATCATTTTCTTTTGTTTTTTCTAAAACTGAAAAGGCGGTCCACGCGGGGGGGGGGGGGTGTAGAGTTTGATGGGCCCTTTAGTACCGGTTCGTGCCATGAACCGGTACTAATGCCTCAAAGCCCATTAGTACCGGTTGGTGGCACCAACCGGGACTAAAGGTTAGTCCTTTAGTGGTTGGTGCCACCAACCGGGACTAAAGGTTAGTCCTTTAGTCCCGGTTGGTGCCACCAACCGGTACTAATGGGCATCGCACCCTTTAGTCCCGGTTCGTGGCACCAACCGGGACTAAAGGGCCCAGGTGAACCGGGACTAATGCCTTAGCCGCACGAACCGGGACCAATGCTCACATTAGTCCCGGTTCGTGACTGAATCGGGACTAATGTGAATATTGCCCTGTGACGAAAGCCCTGTTTTGTACTAGTGATTAATGGGCTCCTGATGGGCACACCAGTGGCATGACTTCCCATGCGAAAAGCCGCACGTACTCCGCATGTGGGAATTAGTCAGCGACGTGACTTCACATTGCATGCGGATGTATAGACGGGCGAATGTGACGGTGCCACATGGTACGGGGTGTCCCATGCGCCGCCAGCTAACGGTCAACTGATTTGGCCGACGACTAGCCCTATTTGAGTATTTGTGAGGGTGCGGTGAGCAGTGAAGGATAATTATGAGAACTGTTAGTTGGCTCGTGCAAAACTCAGCAAACCTAAGGAAAGATGGGCATAAAAATAGAAATCCCTTAAATATAACTTATATCATGCAATAAAAGAATCATCTAGAATAAGGAGAGCTTTGTTCAAATCTTTAGGGGCAATCCTTTTTTCCTGACAGAGCTAAGCATAACGAAAATGTTTCCCATGAGATGGTAAATGTGAACAATTATATTGGAAGGCTTTTGAAAAGGATGTATATAGATCACCTAGAACGAGGGGAGCTCTGGCTCCATTCCTTCAAGAATAGTGTTTTTCACGATCTTCTTCTAGCTAGAAACCCCTAAAGTTGCATCAACTCCAACTAAAAGGATAAAAATAACTCAGTGAAGCAAGAGGTTGGAGACTCATTAGTTTAGTCCCCGTGATTTTCAAACGGAATCTAGTAGTGGTTCAGAGAGTTTCCCAAATGCCGTTTATAAGGCATAGCCGGTGATCTAGCTGTATTGGGGGTCGTCATTTATATCTGGGAAAAGTGTACATGTTATATTCTTTTGAAAGATAACGATAGGTCTGGCCATCTACAACATACTAAGAAGACTAGGCCCGTAAGGGTTCCATTTTTCTGGTTTTTTTAAAAAAAAATTACCGCTGTTGTTTGAATGACACGTGTGCATGATAGTTTCCTAGAATGTGATGGATCATATTTTTTGCTTGGTCGCTTTTTAAGCACGTTTGATTTTGTTGTCTTATATGTCCTTGTCTATTTACGTATGTACGACACATCCTACCAGAGAGTTCCATTTTTTTAAATTTGATTGACTGTACGTGTCCGTTCCAGAGTTATGTGGGTTAGTTCCACGCCACGTGCAGCTGCATGTCGCCACGTCCACCTCACATGCAGTTGACCAGCAATTCCATCGGTGACACGTTGTGTTGAGTAGAATTTCTGGGATTTTGTCTCCAAATTTTTCTCTCTCGCGTACTTTCCGGTCAAATCGTTTGCCACCGCTCCGCCGCTGTAAGCTCAAATAAAAAGGCCCCCGCATGTGCCCTACCAGCTAGCGGATTGCAAGGGAGCTCCTCCACCCCAGACGCGACCGCCTCCTTTTTCCACCGGCACCGGGACGGCGCGGCAGACCCCTTTTTCCTCTGGCACCGGGACGACGCGGCCGCCGCCTATGCTGCTCCACCCCACCGCAACGTCGTCGCTGGCACTAGCCACGACTTCGTCGACGCAGCGACCGGATCGGCGGATCCAACCCGTATGGTGCGGCGGCGGCGGCTGAATCCATGATGGCGACGGCGTCCAGCGGCTCCCGCCGGCCCAAGCAGGTCCATCTTCTCCCCCAACCCCTCTCATGGGCCCCTCGCTGTCGCCTCGACGGCTGGGCCCCCTCCGCAACCGCCGGCCACCGGCAGCAGCCCCAGGGCCGATGGTGACTTCCAGGCTGCAGCATTGCTCAATACCGGCGGCCTCGACGGCCAGCCCCAGCAAGCATCTCTCTCTCTCTCTCCCCCCGTTCCTCTTCTATGCTGTGCCAGTACCACGGTGGCCATCCATTGCCCATGCCCGTCCATGCATTGCAGGTACTCATACTTCCCTTCTTCCTGAATAGATGCCTTTCTGGCATCCACTGATTTTCTTTGATTTAAACCCTATAATTTCTCATCTTTGGTTGTGCAAATTTGTGTGTATGTGACTATAAGGTGTTTGATGAAAATCCAAGCAGGGTAGGAAAAGATTTATTTCTGTTTATGCTCTTTTGTGTAATCAATATTTCTTTTTCTTCTGTTGGGTGGTTGGGGGTTTGTTTTGGGATGTTTCATTGAATTTGGGAAGACTTTTCATGCTTATTTGGAGGCACCAGGGTCAACTAATTCTGATCCTAGCATAAGTATACTCAAAGGGAGTATTAATTAGGCACAGTCTGTTTAGAGCATTGCACTGATGTTACTTTGTTTTTCTTTTTGATACGTGTGTGAATTTTCCCAGCACTAAACAATAATGCCATGAATACAACATAAGATATGACAGTAAGGTTTGCTTACCCTTGGTGATCATCCAAGAGTTGATGTTTTTTATCTCTGAATTGGGAACAATAGTCCAACTAAATAAAAATGGACGCTTATGCATAGGCGGTTCTTATAAACAAATAATTATAGTATGATTATTTATTTTTTGCACCTGCAAGATGCTATTACTTTTCCTATAGAATTGATTAATTGGCTTGGAATTACAGAGGGATAATAATCTTAGTCAGATCTGGACTATAATAATCTTAGAATTATGGCTTTAGGTTGTAACCTGGGTGGTTAGTAGATTAGATTTTGTAGAGCTTTTCAAATCTGTTCAAACATCTCAGTGGATCAGATTTATGTTCCATTTTGTTTATTTAAATATCATTGTCCTTTTAAAAGGAAATGTACCATTTTTCGTTTATGTTTTGTTGCCCAAGGTTGTCAAAGTAGTAAACTCAGCCACTGTGGCATGATCAACTTTTTGAGCGTGAACGGCAGGTGCTCTGCTTTTGCATTATAGAAGAGGGAAAATGGTTCAGTTAATAGGGAAACCGGACCCGAAAACCATACAACGCGCGGTTAATACGGGAAACCGGCAAAAAAAAACCACACCCAACAACTCATGGCACATCATCTGTGCCGGAAATAAGAGCCCCCGGACCTAGGAACGGAGGCCATGCCTTGTATCCAACAAAGACAAACTCCGCAAACACCCACAAACTCTCTACAATGGCAGCACACCGAAGTGTACCCTGGCAACAGAAGTGGTCAAGCATTGGCCTGAACTAATGCGCGCACCGCCTCGATCACCTTGGGCGTGTGTTCCTTCTTGTACATCTGCAGATAGTGTTGCATCTTCTCATTCAGGTCTTCCTCAGATGCTTTTCCTTTGCTCTTGAGTGTTGGAACCTCTTCAAAGGCCTCCGCCCGCCTATACTCCGCGCGCTTGGCTACAGGAATGTCGCATTTTAGTTTTTCTTGTCCAAACGGCAGCTTCGTCGCTCAAAGAAAGAAGGGGCAGCCTCTCCCACCTGCAAAACTTGCGGCGAGCTCGACACAGTGAGAGCAAGCTCTTCGAGGAACTCCCCCTACGGAGAGGAGGCTCTCCCAAGAGGCTCATCTGTGTTAGAGTTATAATATAAGTCATGCATATCCTTTTGTATTTATCCCGTAGTATAAGGGGTTTCCTGCATATGTACCACACCTGTACATGTATATATATCGGCCTATGGCCTCATGGGAATACAAGTTGCTTATTCCTAACATGGTATTAGAGCTTTAGGTCTCTTTTTCGCATGCGCAACTCGTACTTCGATCCACTCCCGCCGCCGCCGCGTTCTTTCTTCGCACCGCTGCTGCGTCCTCTCCCGCCAGGCGCCTCTCCTCCCGATCGTGCCCTCCTCTCCTCGATCGAAGCAGGGAAGCCCCCGATCGGTGCTGCTCTCATCCGAAGATCCGGTCGGTCCCGATCGATCTCCTGTGCTCTCGCCGGTCTCGCTCCTCCCGCTGTCCCGATCGGCGCTGCTCAGGCGCCCAGCCCGTCCCGCTCGGCGCAGCTCCCATCTCCAAGCTCCAGCCGGCCCCTCCCGCCCGGCCCCTCCCGCCGTCCGCTGTTCGCCCTTCCCGCCCGGCCGTCCAAGCTCCAGCCGGCCCCTCCCGCCGTCCGCTGTCCGCCCCTCCCGCTCGGTCCCTCCCGCCGTCCGCCCCTCCCGCCTCCTCTCGCCAGGAGCAGTTTGGGCGGCTCGCGGTCGCGCCGTGTTCCTCTCGGCGGCGTCTCCTGCTCCCAGCCACGTGAGGGCAGCGGAGGCATCGGCTCCGGGCGTGCCTTCCTGTCTCTGCTTTCCCCCCAAAAAAAATGTCTGCTGCATCAGGCTATGTTTCGGTCCCTTGCTGTCCGGTGATCTTTGATGGTACTAACTACACCGAGTTCGCTGGCTTTATGCGCATTCACATGCGTGGCATCCGTCTCTGGGGTGTTCTTTCTGGCGAGGTCTGCTGTCCGCCACGTCCGGTTCCTCCGGTGGCCCCTACTCCGCCGACTCCACTGGTTCTTCCTCCGGATGCTAATCAAGCCGCCAAGGATGCGGCTAAGATTTTTGATGAGGCTGCTGATCGTGCCTATGATGAGAGGGCTTTGGCTTATGAGGAGACTCTTCAGACGTATCATGGTGCTTTGTCTGTTTACACTCAGTGGCTTGATGATGATGCTCGTGCTGCAGCTGTTCTCACTGCTAATGTTCTGCCTCAGTTTGCTTCTGAGTTTCTGGGTCTTCCTACTGTCTTCCAGATGTGGACCTGTCTTCGTCAGCGCTATGAGTCCTCTGGTGATGCCTTATATCTTTCTGTGGTTCGTCAGGAGCATGCTCTTCAGCAGGGTGACTCTACTGTTGATGACTTTTATGCACAGAGTTCTGCTATCTGGCGCCAACTTGATTCTCTCCGCAGTGCTGGTTGTCGTACTTGCCCCTGCTGCCTGGCTGTCCAGGCCGATTTGGAGTTTCATCGCGTCTATGAGTTCCTGTCTCGGCTCTGTAAGGAGTTTGAGCCCCGGCGTGCTCAGTTGTTTGCTCGTGGCCGTATTTCTCTCATGGAGGCGCTTTCAGAGATTCGTGCTGAGGAGACTCGCCTACGTGGTGCTGGTTTGCTGGAGGTTCCCTCTGTGCTCGCTACTCGGGTTTCTTTCACTCCACCTGCTGCACCGCCCCATTCTCGCTCGAGTGCTCCGCCGCTCTTGCCCACTCCTTCTGGAGGCTCAGGTCGGCCCCGTTCACATTGTGACTACTGCAACAATGATGGTCATATTGAGTCCCAGTGCTACACAAAGCGGAAACACCTGCGCAAGGCGCGATCATCCTTCTCAGGGACTTCGTCATCTCCCTCGTCAGCTTCATCCATTGCTTTGACCGAGCAGAATATTCTGAGACTTAAGCGTCTGCTCGCGGCTTCAGGTTCTTCCTCGACGGGTACTGCTGGTTCTGTGACTGATGCTTCCCGCACTGAGCACCCGCCCTCTACACTGTCAGGTACATCCCCATGGGTTCTGGATTCTGGAGCTTCTTTTCATATGTCTTCTCATTCTTCCGCTTTGTCTTCTCTTCGCTCGCTGGATTCTCCTGTTCATGTCTTCACTGCTGATGGTACTCCACTTTTTGTTGCTAGTAGAGGCCATCTTTCTACTCCTTCTTATTCTGTTCCTGATGTTGCTCATGTTCCTCGACTTACCATGAATCTGTTTTCTGCCGGTCAACTTACTGATTCTGGTTGTCGTGTCATCCTTGATGTTGACTCTTATTCTGTCCAGGATCGTCGCACGCACACTCTGGTTGGGGCTGGCCCTCGCCGCCGTGATTCTCAGGGTCTTTGGGAGTTGGACTGGCTTCATGTTCCTTCCGCTGCCACCACCATCGCCAGTTCCTCCGCTGCTGTCGCTTCTGTTACTGGTTCCTTCAAGCAGTGGCATCATCGACTTGGTCATCTGTGTGGTTCTCGATTATCGTCTTTAGTTCGTCGAGGTCTTCTGGGGTCTGTCTCGGAGATGTCTCTTTAGAGTGTCAGGGTTGTCGTCTTGGCAAGCAGATTCAGCTACCATATTCTCATAGTGAGTCAGTGTCTCAGCGTCCTTTCGATTTAGTCCATTCTGATGTATGGGGTCCGGCTCCTTTCACTTCGAAAGGTGGTCATAAATACTATATTATTTTCATCGATGATTTTTCTTGTTACACATGGCTTTATTTCATGACTTCACGTAGTGAAGTGTTGTCTATTTATAAGCGTTTTGCTGCCATGGTTCATACTCAGTTCTCTTCACCCATTCGTGTTTTTCGTGCTGACTCCGCTGGTGAGTATATCTCTAAGATGTTGCGTGGTGTCCTTGCTGAGCAGGGTACTCTTGCCCAGTTCTCTTGTCCTGGTGCTCATGCTCAGAATGGTGTGTCTGAGCGCAAGCATCGTCACCTTCTTGAGACGGCTCGTGCTATGATGATCGCCGCCTCTCTTCCGCCTCATTTTTGGGCCGAGGCTATCTCCACTTCTGTCTATCTCATCAACCTTCAGCCATCTGCTGCTTTGCAGGGTGGTGTTCCTTTTGAGCGTCTGTTTGATTGCTCTCCCGATTATTCGATGCTTCGCTTGTTTGGTTGTGTTTGCTATGTTCTTCTTGCCCCTCGCGAACGCACCAAACTGACCGCTCAGTCTGTTGAGTGTGTCTTCTTAGGCTACAGTGATGAGCATAAGGGCTATCGTTGTTGGGATCCTGTCGGTCGTCGGATGCGTATCTCTCGAGATGTGACTTTTGATGAGTCTCGTCCTTTTTACCCACGACCATCTTCCTCGGTCTTTTCAGTGGAGGATATCTCTTTTCTCACTTTTCCTGACTCCCCTATCACTCCCGTCGCGCCTGTGCCTATTCGTCCCACTCCCTCTGCTTCTCCACCCCTCGTCGATTCACCGCCACCATCTTCCCCGGTCTCCTCACCTAGCATGTCACCGGATTCTACACCTTCATCTCCGGTGACTTCTTCGTCGCCACCCCCTGATTCTACCTTGGCGATTCCTCCTTCTCTTGTTCCATCTCTTCCGCAGCATTGCACTCGTCGTTCACGACCTGTGGATGCTTCCTTGGATGAGTCGTCCTCTTCCTCTCAGCCTACTTATGGCTTGCGTTCTCGTCCTCATCCGCCTATTGATCGCTTTGGATTTCCCACCGCTGGTGCTGCTGTTCTTGAGCCGACTTCTTACCGTCAGGCTGTTGTTCATCCTGAATGGCAGTTTGCGATGGCGGAGGAGATTGCTGCTCTTGAACGCACTGGTACCTGGGATCTTGTTTCTCTTCCTCCCGGAGTCCGTCCCATCACTTGTAAGTGGGTCTACAAGGTTAAGACTCGCTCCGATGGTTCTCTTGAGCGTCACAAAGCTCGTCTTGTGGCTCGTGGTTTTCAGAAGGAGCATGGTCGTGATTATGACGAGACTTTTGCTCCTGTGGCCCATATGACCACTATTCGTACACTTCTTGTCGTTGCCTCTGGTCTATATCTCAGCTTGATGTTAAGAATGCCTTTCTTAATGGTGAGCTGCGTGAGGAGGTGTACATGCAGCCACCACCTGGGTATTCTGTTCCTGATGGCATGGTGTGTCGTCTTCATCGCTCTCTCTATGGCCTTAAGCAAGCCCCTCGCGCCTGGTTTGAGCGTTTTGCTTCTGTGGTCACTACTGCTGGTTTTTCAGCAAGTGCTCATGATCCCGCATTGTTTATTCACCTTTCTCCTCGTGGCCGGACTCTTCTTCTCTATGTTGATGATATGGTCATCACTGGGGATGATCCCGAGTATATTGCCTTTGTAAAGGCCCGTCTTAGTGAGCAGTTTCTTATGTCTGATCTTGGACCTCTTCGCTATTTTCTTGGGATTGAAGTCTCTTCTACCTCTGATGGCTTTTTTATATCCCAGGAAAAGTATATCCAGGATCTTCTTGCTCGTGCTGCTCTTTCTGACGAGCGCACTGTTGAGACTCCTATGGAGCTCAATGTTCACCTCCGTGCTACTGATGGTGATCCTCTCCCTGACCCGACGCGTTATCGTCATCTCGTTGGCAGTCTTGTCTATCTAGCTGTCACTCGTCCGGACATCTCTTATCCGGTTCATATTCTGAGTCAGTTTGTTTCTGCTCCCACATCGGTTCATTATAGTCATCTCCTTCGTGTTCTCCGATATCTTCGGGGCACGATCTCTCACCGTCTCTTCTTTCCTAGCTCCAGTTCTTTACAGCTTCAGGCCTATGCGGATGCTACGTGGGCTAGTGATCCTTCTAATCGCCGTTCGCTTTCTGCTTACTGTGTTTTTCTTGGCGGTTCTCTCATTGCCTGGAAGACGAAGAAACAGATTGCAGTTTCCCGTTCGAGTGCTAAGGCTGAGTTGCGAGCTATGGCTCTTTTGACGGCAGAGGTGACTTGGTTACGGTGGTTACTTCAGGACTTTGGTGTTTCTGTCACTACACCGACTATGCTCTTATCTGACAGTACAGGTGCTATTAGCATTGCGCGCGATCTTGTGAAGCATGAGCTCACCAAGCATATTGGTGTTGATGCTTTCTATGTGCGCGCTGCTGTGCAGGATCAGGTCGTTGCTC
Source organism: Triticum aestivum (assembly GCF_018294505.1). Classification (NCBI taxonomy): domain Eukaryota; kingdom Viridiplantae; phylum Streptophyta; class Magnoliopsida; order Poales; family Poaceae; genus Triticum; species Triticum aestivum. The sequence goes on from NC_057814.1 coordinate 111,674,725, forward strand.
TTCAGTATGTGCCTTCCGAGTTACAGTTGGCGGATTTCCTGACGAAGGCCCAGACTAGAGCACAACATGGCTTTTATCTCTCCAAACTCAGTGTTGTTCCTCCACCATGAATTTGAGGGGGGGTGTTAGAGTTATAATATAAGTCATGTATACCCCTTTGTATTTATCCTGTAGTATAAGGGGTTTCCTGCATATGTACCACACCTGTACATGTATATATATCGGCCTATGGCCTCATGGGAATACATGTTGCTTATTCCTAACAATCTGCACCCATCTGGATCAGCTCCTTTGAAGGCTTCCCGGTGCAAGAAGCACTGGAAGCAAGCGTCACCGAAGAGGAGACAAAGGGAGGCACCTCGCCAACCAAACCATCAGGCAAGGCCACCTCAATATGCTCCATATCATTGCTCGATGTGACTATCTCAGCAAACTTAGCTTGCTCCTCCTCACCTTGAATTACAATCTCGTGTAGAACTACATCCACCACAGGAAGAACATCTGCAGGTAGCGCCATAGTTGCCAGAACCTCAGACGAGCACCCGGCCACTCCCGCGTCACTGACATCCTTACCATCGGCAACAACAAAGGGCGCCGTCTCATCATGCTCGCACCAGGGAGGAGGCAAATCCAAAGGCGCCAAGGAAGAAGATCCCCCACCGTTCCCCATATTCCCTCCCTCTCGCACCTCAAGAGACTGATTGAAGGCCGGCAAATCAACAAATTTGCCACTGGTAGCCTCCAGCCGCTCCAAGAGGCCCGAGACCTGGGCCGCCCAACCCTGCAAAGCAACGGCCATGTCGCGGAGGGGTTGAACGACCTCCTCCGCACGAGCGGTAACCAAAGCCTGCAACTCGGCACGTAGCGCCTCGGTCTGAGCTGCAAAGAGGGGTTTCAGCAGCCCCAAATCAGCAGCCAAGGTCGACTCGTCGGGGTCGGACAGACCTGAACAAGGGGGGCCGGAATTGCTACAAGGGACCCCTTGGACGAGCCCAGTCGGAGCAGCAACAACAGAGGCCCACGAACGCTTCTGCAACCGCAGTGAAGGAGCTTGGGGCGGGTGTGTGGGGAGGTGAGGAGCAGCCGGCGGCAACAGGGCGCTGCGGAGATGACCATGGCTGGCAGGGAGGTGGTCCGGACAGCCACGCTCGCGATGCCCAGAGCGGCCGCAGCCCAGGCAGGTGACAGGCCGATGACAGTCGGCGACGAAGTGGTCCTCTGCCAAGCAACGGAAGCAGAGCCCATAAGCTCTCCGCTTGAAAGCGAGGGCGCGGTCGGTCTCCTTCTTGCGGGGCGGGGCAGATAGCCTCTCCAACCTCCGGCGATGCTGGCCCCCGACCTCCACCCACCCCTTCTCCGTAGATGCCTGCGATGCGTCGGTCACCACCGGCGGCGTGAAGTTCGGGGGAGCCGATCTGGAGGTGGTGGCAGCTTGAGCGGAGGGAGGATCCCAGGGCAACCCTCGGAGTGCGCGCGAGAGTCCCCGTCTTCATCCTCAGCACCGGCAGTCAGCAGCTCTCGATCTGGATCGGCAGGGGAGCTAGGATGGTGGGGAGGGGTGGGGGGTTGGTGGCTGGGGAGGGATCAGAGGGGGTGTGGTTGGTGGTGGGAGAGGAGGCCATGGTTAGGGGTGGAGGACGGGAGGCGAGCTAAGCCGCGGCGGCGGCGGCGGCGGAGTCGCGGGAGCTAGGTCGCGGGAGCTGAACGTATGTTTTTCATCGAGGACGATTTTTGAGCCCATGATCAACTTTTATGAGCAACTTCTTTATACTGGGCAAATCAAATGTAGGTCCATGTGGCTTCGCGACAGGGTTTGGAAACACTGCTTGTGGGTGACCATGGGATGCCCGTAGCCCCGTAGGAGAGACTAATAAACATAGCATACAGAGAAATAATTGATTCATCACAAGTACATGCAGTCTTTCTTTGGTCATACATGCAGTTTAATTTTTGTTGGCAGACCATTTTACTCAATTTAATTATCTTATTTTCATTTGAGAACATCTTAATGTGCAAGTGTTGGAATTCTGGTTATATTGATGTTTTTGCCGTCAGTACAACATTGCCATGTACTGATATATATGGGATAATAAGCTTCAGTGTATGAAGCTGTTGTTAACTTCTGCTCCCATCATGCACGGCGTTATCCCTTGATGTATAGCTGCAGTTATTAGCAATGTGTGTCACCTGTTAGCGATGTACACAGTGATTTCTGCAATTCTTACGGGAGAGTCACCTCTGTTTAATGCACCTGTTTCAGTAGAAGCACAAGCAGCCCTCCATGAAAACTTCTACAGTTTTATGTTCACATCACAATACAGATACACGAGTTTTTATAATTAAGTTGGGACATTTAGTGTAGTTTCTGATTGTATCTTCAATGACTTGTTGGACAGCCGTACTTTCTAGCATATCAACCTGATACAAACTCTTACATTGTTGTAACAACTGTTTCTCTAAGAAGACTCTTACATTTGTTGCAGTTGCCTGTATTTGAGTCGTATATGGTGTAGTGTAACTAGATCTAATGGATGACTTAGTAACGAATTAAGTCTTGGGACGAGTTACCAAGTATTATAAAAAGAACAAATACTAAGAAGACTAGGCCCGTAAGGGTTTGATTTTTCTGGTTTTTTCGGAATTTTTTTTTACCCCTGCCAATTGAGCGACACGTATGCACGGTGGCTTTCGTGAAGTGGTTGATCTCTTCTCTCTTGGACTGTACCTGTTTCTTCTAGAGGTGCATGGGCTTATCTTGTCTCATGTGAAAAGATGGTTTGACTGCATGGGCTGATTTTGTCTCATGTGAAAAAGAAATATTGTATGGGCTGGTATACGTGTGCTGCTGCATGGCTGATGCATGCATGCATGTGTCCACCTTTGCATGTTTGTAGTTCCAGGTTTGCACACGCTTGTGTTCTGGGTCCTTCTTTGCTTGCCTATAAGTAGCTCCTTGTTGTGTTCTTCTCTCATGTGTACTTTTGGGTCTCCATCTCTCCTCTTGATGCTGCCCTCCAGCCTCCACCCGAGATCCCACGGCGTGCTAGCTCGCCGCTCCGGCTCGCCGGCCGGGAGGTGCGTGCAGGCTACACCATGGATTGGGAGAGCCGCATGCCATCCTCTCCTCATGGATCTTCCTCGGCTCCGGCTCCGTCCCTGGCCTCCAAGGCGGATACACGGTGGTGGCCTCCCCATGGTCCAAGGTGGCATGCCTGCAGCTGACTCTGGATAGCTTCCTACCCTGTTGCGCTCCATCCTAATCGACTCCCCTCGGTCTTCCCTAGCTTCGGCCCTGGCAGCAGGCCCCCTCCACCTGTCCCACGGCCACGGTTCCTGCCTCGCTACTTCAGTTTCAAGTTGTTCCTTGTGAAGGTACACATCGCATCTGCATTTCCTCTCCTCTGGTCTGCGTGGTTTCCTTAAACAAGTAGATGAGTTATTAGTACTACAATTTCATCAGATCTAAAGTTGGGTGCATATGCTACAAATTCTTAATCTAAGAAGAATGTTCAGGTGTTGCGTGCAGGTCTGTGGTGAGGACACAAATTTGGGGGTCCAGCTCCTTGCGTGAATGTGCAAGGAATTTAGAACCTGCATCTTTAATATAACATGGTATATTTATTCTTAATCTCTCCATTATGTTGTGTCCATTTTCTTGATGGAAGTAATTCTGGTTTAATTTCACATGATGTTTAAACAAATAAACACATGATGTGCTGAATAGCTGACATACATAGGAAGTACTACATTATTCTCAGGTATTTATTGTTCCTTTTGTGATAGTTTTCTCTCTCCTAAAAGTAAAATGAATCATTTTTAATCCTTTGAGCAAGGTTGCCCAAAGTAGGGCGCTCAGCCATTGAGGCATTATCAATTTCTTTAAGAAGCTTCGCAAAATCTGCTCTTATACTAAAAAGATCTAATATAGGTTTGTTAGCCTTATAGGGTACTATATACTGAACACATGATATTAAATATACAGTACACATTGCACTGTATCACTAGTGCAGAACAGGCTTTTATCATCGGTTCGTAAGGGCCTTTTGTGCCGGTTCTGCAACCGGCACTATGGAGTGGAGACTAAAGGCCCCCCCTTTTAGTACCGGTTTGGCACGAACCGGCGCTAACGTGCGCACGAGCCAGGCCCGGGTGCGTGTAGGACATTAGTACCGGTTGGTAACATCAACTGGTACTAAATGTTTGGATGTGTTTTGCTTTAATTTTTATTTTATTTTTTTAGTTTTGTGTTTTTAATTTAATTTAGTGATTGTTTTACATTATAATGAGTTGTTAAATCATTAGGTGAAAGTACCGCAGATTAGTTTTGACTGGATGCATGTGGAACCTAGCTAAGTGATCAAGTATATGCCATATCCGGTGATCAAGTAATATGGATATGGCATACTTGATCACTTAGCTAGGATCCATTCAGTTGAAACTAATATGCGGTTTCTTTCATAAATGATATAATAACTCATCATCATCATTGTCATATTAATATAAAAACTCTTGCATCATATCATCACCAACAACAATATATACTAGCTAGCAAAGATATTATCGAGTTCAACATGGTCATGATATTATAAGCATTCATAACACCACAAAAGCAAATCACTCTTTGAGATTAAGTTCAGGACGAAGAACACGGACACGCATGAGAGGACAACAAGTACTAAGAGCATGATAACTAGCTAAATCACTCCTGCTGCTCTCTCTCAGGTAAAATAGCATAGAACATGTATAGCTCTTCTGATTCATCATATTGGAGCATGCAGATGAACCTGTCTCCTAATCGTGGGCTGCGCTTCTGATTGCTGCCCTCAAATACTTCTTTGCGATTGTTAACAATTTTGCTTCAATCTTTTACTATTAAGCATTCATCGCTTTCAGAAATCCTGAATGCACTCATGTGCACTGTAGGATATCTTGGCCGTAAGCTAACAATTAACATGCGACCTTTAGTCTCGATCCACTGAGGCACAACTATCATCGGGAGTCCCTGTTAAAGAACATCGTATAGTAATTAATATACTTAGCAATGAAAGTTTAGCTTGAAAAATAATGTATGCAAAAGATGCACTGAGGACTAATAGTAAAAATCTTACCATCTTTCCTAAATACATGTGACCGTAGTTCAATACGATCACTATTGGTCGCACGTTTTGAGTACTAAGATTTTCAAATTCAGGAAAATGATTTCTCTTAACAGCATCAAGATCCTCAAGCCATGAAACATAATGACTTATCTCCTCGTAGTTCAGTTCAGCTCCGGGACAGTAGTAGGTCCTGTCTATCAAGCGCCGGACATGTTTGCTTGAATGGAAATAAGCCGTCAATAGAAATTAGTTGTCAACTATTTTTAAATAAACAATATCAAAGACATAAATATGGTTGAAAACTCACATAATGGTAGAACTGGAGACGTCGGCACATCGACCCAGATGTCCCTATTACCTTCAGTATCATCTTCCGGACGAATATCAAAGGTGATAACCATATCAGGCTCAAATGCAAAAGCCTTGCATAGTGCTTGTCAAGTTTTGCATTCAAAATAGGTGTACGTGTCTGCATTGTATAATTTGACGTTGAAAGTATAACCAGCATGCTCGGTCTTCAGGTAAACTCTCTTTACCTCCATAGTTTCCATAGCACTGAAACCTATCTTATCCAAGACAAAAATTCTTGCATGGCAGGGGATGCGCTAGTAGAATAGTGAAAATTTAAAATTATAAGTTGAAGCAAATGAAGCATATATAAGTCATGCTTAATTATGAAAAAAGAGTTGTCGTTGTGACTTACTGTATCCACTTCGAAGGTCTCATCCAGCTTGATGCTGAAGCGCCTATCATCAACAAAGAAATTTCTGTCGCACAGGCCGTGCTGGTCTTCACAGAATTCATACTTAATGAAATCTTTTTCGTCGTCAGACGACATTTCCTATGTTCATATAGGTGAAACATTAAACACTTACTAGTTCTATTAATTCAACTAATTCAACTACTTCTATTAGTTCAACTAGTTCTATTAATTCAACTAAGCATTTAATAAAAATAAACGTGTTTTATTAATTTTCTTACTAAAATAAAGTAGCTAGTTCCATATAGTAATATTTTAATTAGATCATCAAATCTCAGATATCTAAATTTTCTTATTAAAAATAAACTAGTTTTATTAATTCAACTAATTCAACTAAGAATTTACTAAAAATAAACTAGTTCTATTAATTTTCTTACTAAAATATATAAAGTAGCTATATATATATTAATATTTTAATTAGATCATCAAATCTCATATACCTAAATTTTCTTACTAAAAATAAACTAGTTCTACTAATTCAACTAGTTCAACTAAGCATTTACTAAAAATAAACTAGTTATATTAATTCAACTAGTTTAAATAATCTCATATACCTAAATTTTCTTACTAAATAAACTAGTTATATTAATTCAACTAGTTCAAATCTCATATATATATACCTAATTAATATCTAGCTAATTCATCTGAAATTGACATTAATATTTAACATCTTTTTCATATAATTCATCTAACATTAACATTATAACATTCTTATCTATGTAATTTATCTAACATTAATCTAAACAACAGAAAGCAGAAAATAAGTGAAAACAATATGTGTGTATGTGTCTGTGTGTGTATGTGTGTGTGTGTACGAGCGGGTGGCGGCGGCATACGGGCGGCGGCGCGAGACGGCGATTCGACGGGGACGGCGCGACGACGAGCGACAGGCCCGGGGCGACGGCGACGTGGTACGGGGCGGCGGCGGCGGGGGCGACGGCGGTGACGGCGACGACGGGCGGTGAGGGCGACGGCGGTGACGGCGACGGCGCGCGGTGGGGGCGGCGAGGGCGGCGGCGATGTCGCGCGAAGTAGTTGGAGAAGAAGTGGTGGTCGATGAAACTGAATTTTTCGTAAGTGCCATATATATAGGAGGGCCTTTAGTACCGGTTGGAGCCACCAACCGGTACTAAAGGCCAATTTTCGCCAGGCCAAGGGACGGGAAACTGCCCCTTTAGTACCGATTCGTGGCTCCTACCGGTACTAAAGGCCCCCCTTTAGTACCGGTTGGAGCCACGACCCAGTACTAAAGGTGTGCGCTGGCGCAGGAGCGGTGCGGGCAAGTTTAGTCCCACCTCGCTAGCCGAGGGGCGCCCGCACCAGTTTAGAAGCCCCGGCACGGCTGCTGTCTCGAACTTCTCTCTATAGCAGGCTTCTGGGCCTAACTTTGGCGTGCTGTCCGTTGAGCCTTCTCGCCCTTCTGGGCCTGTATTTGCAAACCCTAGGGTTGGCAGGCCCAGCAGGCAGCGCCCCAACAATTTTTTATATAATTTTCTTCTATTTATTTGCGAGTAAATTTTTTTGCTGTATTTAGTTTCTTTCTGAATATAAAAAAAAATATATTTTTTTTCTTTTCTGCATTATTTATTTTCTGCTATTCATTTTGTAGTGATTTTTAATTTCACCGTCATTTAGCTCTCTAAACAAATCGGTAAATGACTGAAAAACAGCAAATGATGTCAGAACGTGTTAGAAATTGATGACGTCGCTTTGAATGATGCATACTGAACGCAAAAATATGCTGGAGTTCAAATAAGTTTAAAAAACATTGAAGTGCCCGTGTAACAGATGAGTTCTCGTCTGAAACCCTGATACTCCGAAAGAGATTGTCCAGTTTGTACACGAGGTGCGTCCAGTTTTCGCCGTGACCCTCTTTACTCTTTTGCACATGCTATGCGGGCGAAATGATGATACTATGCCAAGTTCCAACATTTTCAGAGTTCATTTTGTAGTGATTTTCAATTTCACCGTCATTTAGCTTCCTAAACAAATCGGTAAATGACTGAAAAACAGCAAATGATGTCAGAACGTGTTGAAAATTGATGACGTCGCTTTGAATGATGCATACTGAACGCAAAAATAGGCTGGAGTTCAAATAAGTTTAAAAAACATTGAAGTGCCCGTGTAACAGATGAGTTCTCGTCCGAAACCCTGATACTCCGAAAGAGATTGTCCAGTTTGTACACGAGGTGCGTTCAGTTTTCGCCATGACCCTTTCTACTCTTTTGCACATGCTATGCGGGCGAAATGATGATACCATGCCAAGTTCCAACATTTTCAGAGTTCATTTTATAGTGATTTTCAATTTCACCGTCATTTAGCTCCCTAAACAAATCGGTAAATGACTGAAAAACAGCAAATGATGTCAGAACGTATTGGAAATTGATGACGTCGCTTTGAATGATGCATACTGAACGCAAAAATAGGCTGGAGTTCAAATAAGTTTAAAAAACATTGAAGTACCCGTGTAACAGATGAGTTCTCGTTCGAAACCCTGATACTCCGAAAGAGATTGTCCAGTTTGTACACGTGGTGCGTCCAGTTTTCGCCGTGACCCTCTCTACTCTTTTGCACGTGCTATGCGGGCGAAATGATGATACCATGTCAAGTTCCAACATTTTCAGAGTTCATTTTGTAGTGATTTTCATTTTCACCGTAATTTAGCTCTCTAAATAAATCGGTAAATGACTGAAAAACAGCAAATGATGTCAGAACGTGTTAGAAATTGATGACGTCGCTTTGAATGATGCATACTGAATGCAAAAATAAGCTGGAGTTCAAATGACTGAAAAACAGCAAATGATGTCAGAACGTGTTGGAAATTGATGAATTCGCTTTGAATGGTGTGTACGGAACGTAAAAAAATCTGGAGTTGTAATAAGTTTAAAAAATGAAGTGCCCATGTAACAGATGAGTTCTCGTCAGAATCCCTGATACTTCGAAAGAGATTGTCCAGTTTGTACACGAAGTGCGTCCAGTTTTTGCCGTAACACAAGAAGTCCGGAGTTGTAATAAGTTATTAAAGATAAAAAAGAGACACAATGCTCGTTAATTAGCTTCAAGCCTTTCGGAATAGTGCAAACTGCACTGCACATAGCTCCGTGCATTCTACACTATTCCTCAAGGCAAGCTAAGCAACGTGCAGATGAGCATTGCGCCTCTCCTTCATCGTCTCTGCACTCAGGGCTTATAAACCGCTTCTAGTGCCTCTCTCTTCGCGAGGGGGACTAAAAAACAGCTTACTAAGAAACTATAGTACCGGTTCATGGCACGAACCGGTACTAAAGATGCCCGTGGGGCCACAGCCTGACCACAGCCTGACGCAGCATCATTAGTACCGGTTCGTGGCACGAACCGGTACAAAAGGTTGCTCATGAACCGGTACTAATAATCTCCGCCCGCTTAGTCGTTGAAACCGACACTAATGGACACATTAGTGCCGGCTCAAAATCAAACCGGCACTAATGTGCTTCACATTTGACCCTATTTCTACTAGTGTATGTATATATTATCCACACAGCTAGCTTCTCTTGGGACTCAACTACAAATCCCATGTCAGACGTTTTAGAACCTACAAGCGAGGAATGCTCCAGATGCAGAATTCAAAACAGACTGCGAAAATCTTAGCGATATATGCTAGGACCTGATGGCAAACGCATATACATAAAAGTTGACGAATACCCACCTACAGTTTTTAATCCCATGTCAGACGGCAATTTTGATGTGAAAAGAAATTGAAGGAGTATGTGTTTAGGAGTCGAAAGAAATCCCAGTGGTATTTATGTGTTTAGGAGTACCAAAAGAAATGACAGTGGAATTTTCTTTCATGAAAAATAAGAACGAAAATCTGTACTGATAACTGCTTAGAGTTTTGAAGATCATTCTTTCATGCAAAGTGCCTCCACTTTGTAAACATCAACCTATGTGTATTGATTTACACATAACATCGATTTTTTTATCTGATCAAACATGTACCCCTTCTGTAATGCTTATAATTTCTATGAACACATCCAAGTTAATGATAGCATTGACTTTATTTTTGTTTCCTGCAGCTTACTGAAGCTGAACCTGAGCTGCTGCTTAATTACTGAACCTGATGAATACGAAGCCACTCAGACAGAGCTGCAGTGTTGTGCCTATTTGAGATTCATGGGGTTAAGAGGATATGTGAGAAGGAAAAGGATTCTGAGCTATGAGTAGAAACTAGCAACACTCAACTGTAGCAAAACATTTGCAGCTTCGGTGTAAGACTGAATCTTCTGATGATGATTAGCTCTTTTGGTGTTTGGCTGTGACGACTACTATATTACACATATGAAGCCTTAAAAAAGTGGAAAAGATTGTACACCTACTAGGGTTTGATCTTTTCTTAGCCAAAGAAAATAGCCTTTTGTGTTTCCAAAACTATTCCTATTCTAGAAAGCCCTTTCAGAACTACAACTGTAGTAAAACAAAAATTGATCTTTGGCTGTAACTATTACCGCTAGGATCTTCTTACATTGCATAACCTACACTCATGCATGTCGACATAAAAAGAGCATAAGCTCTAACCAAATTTGATCGATTCTAAATAGTTTGTTAAGCTGAGAACTTATTTGCTTGATTTTTTCTGTTTGTTGTTGTTGTAAACTAATAATTATTTAATAGTCATCAGATCGTTTGCATATGCGGCGAGGAGTTAGTGTTTCACCACTGCTCTATTCTAATGAAAGCTGAGATGCGATCTTTTTTAGTATTAGTTTCACATGATGCACCCATTTCTGCCTGTTCCTTTCAGTGATAAGAATTTTGAACTACAAACTGGATACAAAATGACACCGAGTGATGTAAAATTACCCATTATTTCTATGCCAAGAAAGCAAAATAGTTGATGGTGGCAAGAAGCCCTGAACCATCAATGTGCTATTACTGAACAAGATGATATCTATTTGGATAAGTTTAGAGCTGGAAATGTTTATATTCTATTAAAGGTTTTTCGCTATAACATTTATGTTGTCAAGAGATGAGCCCTAACAGGTTCTGAATAGGTACGTGGATGATCTTGAAATACCTAGATGATTATTCTTTAAATACCTGGATGATTAATTATTCCGCATAAACAAAGTCACATTGTCATTTTAACACAAGAAGCAAGTATCGTTCCATAATAGAAGTAGCTACTGTTTGCACTGAGTAGCAAATTCATAGTTATTGGCCATCAAGAAAAGCAAACACCCATGCCGATGAGATATACCTGTTCCATATGTCCATGTGGAAGTAGTAAACTCTTTCACCTTGGCGAAGCACCAACGGCCCAGCGCAAGCATGCCATAGCTCCCTATATAATGCATCACTAGAACTCCCTGCACAAAGGATTCATCATGTGAACCAGACATACAATTCAAGGGACCATTCACCTTAACTTATAGCAGATTTTAACCAGTATTACTGTCTAAACTGGTATTGGATGCAGGGATCTACCACTTACCTGACGTGGTAGCACCAATGTACAATATAACCATAAGATTTTCACTTCTCGAAATACAGGAGCTGCACCTCTTTGTTCCATTTCATCAACGAAACAAGAGTACTATATCAGTTGAGGCCACGGTGCACATAACCAAGAGAAATTGAGGGGTGGAAATGTATCAGTCAGACTATCAAAATTAGAAATTATATATCAGTCACAACAAATGCACCAGTTCATCAACCTAGACAGTAATATTAGTAAAAGCTGCCTTTTGCTAGAAAACAATGCCGGGTCGCCCTGAATTATAAGAATTTAATCACTATTTTTCCTATTAAAAAAGAGTCAAGTGCCCAAGTCCACTTATCTGATTCATAAGCATCCACCCAGGAACTGAGCATTCTAGAAAAAACAATTACTCGCCAGGGATTCAGGAAAGCTCAACACAGGCAGAAGAAGCCGAGGAAACGCACGGCCACCAGAACATTAAGGGAAGCAAAGGAACCGAAGCTGAAGCACCCAAAGCACCGGAATTAGACATATTCGCCGGCCAGCCCAAACACGGCCAGAATTCAGGAGCAAGGCCAATCTGCTCATCCCATGCGCAGCTCCACCGATGTTGGCCCACAGCACCACGAGAACATGAGTGAGATGGCGAGAATCGTACGTGTCAGAGGAGGCGAGGCGGGAGATGTATTCAATCAATTGTACTAGCTATCAACATCAATGAACAAATCAAAGGCACACCTGAAGCACTCACAGCTACAGAAGAGTGAATTGCAAAAAACATCGACATTAAAGGCTAGGATTGCAGAAACCACACTTTTACAGTTTTATGCCAAAAACCACTAATTCTGAGGCTATTTTTTTTTTGCAGAAAACACTAGTCACTCAGTTTGCTCGTTTTAACCCTGATTATGATAGATGGAGCCCGCAAAAGCTGACGTGGCATAACGGTTCGGACTAGACGTCGTTAGACTTTTCTTTTTGCAAAAAACTCCTTTCTTAAGAAACAAATAGCGACTCCCATATGCTAAGAAAAGAAAAACATGGGGAGTTCAGCCAGGAAAACAAGCCGCTACCGCCCGTTGACCGTCACAGTCCCCTCGACGGCCGCCCTTGAACGCCGCCGCCGGCGGCAGGCCTGTGCACGCCGCCACCCGTACGTATCCGCCAGAATCTGGCCGGGAAAACGAGCCGCCACCGCCCGTCGCCATGGTTGTGGACCTTTGCCGTCGCGCCCTTCCCTCTCAGCCAGCTCGCGGAATTCGACCGCATCATGGCGGTCAAGCACGACGTCGAGGGTGGGGACTCCAGCCACACCGCTGCAGATCCTTTTTTCCTCCCGGCCTCACAAGCTGCGCCGTCGCCGTTGACTGACGTCCGAGCCGGTGGAGCTCGAGCGCACCGGCGTGCGGGCCGAGGCCGCCGAGCCACGAGCAGCAGCTCCACGGCGCCTCCTCATGCGGCGGCCAAGCAGAGGCATCTCCCTGCGACGTCCAAGCAGTAGCAGCTCCGTGCGCCGGCCGACCAGCAGCTCTACTGTATCATCCCTGCACCGGCCGAGAAGAAGTAGGGGCCTGCGCCGGCTGACCAACAACTCCCCGTACCTCCCTGTGCCGGCCGCCAGCAGCTCCCCGCACCTCTCCGGCGCCGGCCGAGCAGCGCCGACCGCCGGCGCTGGCCACGAGCACGCTGCCACCTCCGTGGAGGACAGACGAGGAGGCAGGCGACGGGGTGGGGGCTGATTGCTTTTTTCATTTTCGAATGAGGGTCTCTTTGTGAAATTACAGGGACTGTTTTGTAAATCTGTATAAATCCCCTGCCTAACATCGTCAAATGTCAACCGCTATGCCACGTCAGCTTTTATGGGTCCCACCTGTCATAATCGTCACTAAATGGGCCAAAGCCGCCAACTAGTGTTATTTGCAAAAAATTAGCCTCGGAATTAGTGTTTTTTGGCACAAAACTGTAGAAGTGTGGTTTCTGTAACCCTAGCCTTTAATGTCGATGTTTTCTGCAATTCACTCGCTACAGAACATCATACTCTAAATTCTGTCCCAGGAAAGGAATCGATAGAATTGGAACAAATTCAGCCATCTGAGTTGAGCAACTACTGAACCGAATCGAGAAGGATTTTATACCTTGAAGGCGTAGGCTTCAGCCTCGCACAGAGCCCTCTTCAGCTGGCCGCTCCGGTACCTCTCTGCAAGCGCAACCATAACAGCAGCGCATCAGCTCGATTCGATCCGGTCTTCCACCGTCGGCGGGACCCACTGTGGTTTCTCTCACCTCGGATGCGACGGCAGAGGGAGAGGACGCTGGATACCGGCGGTGCCCACGAGCGCGGCCGCCACGTCCGCGACGACGGCGGTGGCGATGGCGGCACAATCATACAGGAACTCCATCTCCTCCTCCTCCGACGGCAGTGTTCCCGCGTCGAGGTGAGGGGGGTGCCGCCGTCGGGAGGAGCTCGCGTAGGCAGGCCGGAGGTGGCCGGCGATCGGCGGAAGATGGTGGCAGTCTTTCGCGGTGTGTTGTTTAGCTTAGCGCAGCAGGGGGTTGGACAGGTGGTGCGCAGAAGGGGGTAGGTGAGTGGACAGGGGGTGTTGGTGACTTGCTGCTCCTAATTTATTTATTTCTCTTCGTTTTTTTCTCTAGATAGTAGAACTGAAGGTAAAACACAATTGGTGCTGAAATTATTTGTGTAGCTGTGCCATTCTATATCTTCACAAATAGAATCTCAAGGCTGTGATTATAATGCTACTACTGATATGGGGTAGCAGAGTATGGTTTTATGAAGATATACCTTTGTCAACAAATATGTTGTTGCATTTATGGAGATCTTCGCATGACAGCACCAATGTCCAAAATATGTGATACTAACAAGATGGATAAATGCAAGAAATTCTCCAGATACTAATAGAAGTATTTTACTATTCAGATAGAATATGTTGTACATGTACTCTATTCTCAGTTAATAATTCAGTTGTGTTTTTTTTTGGCATAATGTTGACAGTATATTCTATGTTGGCTGGAATATGCAAGGTAGTGTGAATGATAACAGGGGGTGCAATTCTACCAACTTCAATAATTTTTTCCATTCAGCGTCATGTCTTCTCTGTAGCAACCTGAATTTGTCTCTTGCGGATTTAGTTTTCCAGAACATCTATGCCAAGTTAGTGTGCTTAAAGTGTTGCCGACTTCCAACCCATGTGTTAATTCAGTGATCACGGTGGGAGCAACATAAGTTGGGTAGTGCACAATTATTCTCTTGGCCACTACAAAGATACACACATGTAAAACATACAACAAATTCTCAAAAACTTCACAAAAACAACAAACCTCAAGCAAACCAACAGGGCCTTGTATAAACTACTTTACCATGAATCAAATTTTGAGATGACTTATCAAATATTAAAAAAACTAAATAGCTTATCACTCCTTGTGGCGCGGCGTGCCGCCGCGCACTACCCGCTAGTATAAATCACATGTGGAAAGGTTTGTACAGTTAGCTAGAGAAGCATGCGTTGTAGCAAAATTGAATGCAATGGACTATAAATTCAGCAATTTTAAGATTGTCATTGGAAGAGTTCCGATTAGTATCTCAAACTGCTTGGCAACCATCAAACAAATGTCAAACAAGTGGATAGTGTTGGGGTGAACAAAAAAGTTGGGGTGAGCCGGATCTAAAATCAATCCATGTAGCGCGGCGTGCCGCCGCGCACTACCCGCTAGTATAAATCACATGTGGAAAAGTTTGTGCAGTTAGCTAGAGAAGCATGCGTTGTAGCAAAATTGAATGCAATGAACTATAAATTCAGCAATTTTAAGATTGTCATTGGAAGAGTTCCAATCAGTATCTCAAACTGCTTGGCAACCATCAAACAAATGTCAAACAAGTGGATAGTGCTAGAGACGGGTACTGTACCATCGTCACCTGTGTGCGGGAGGTATGCGTGATGAGCGGGGCGACTAGAGACGGGTCGCGCGACCCCGGCGCCGGCGGCGACCGGCGAGTCGGAGGACGATTCTGGGCGCTAGTGGAGAGTGACGAGGAGGAGGACGCAGACGGTGGCCGGCATCTGGCCGCCGGCTCGCCGGCGACGGCGTCACCTACGCCTTCAGATCACATTTGTGAGGCGTTCAACAATGGATACTCTGAGGATGAAGTAGCGCTGTTGGTAGATGAGGCGCTCCCGGAGGACGATCCGGCGAGAACTGGACTGGAGAAGACGGAGAGGATCGAGATCGTTCGGCGCGTCGTGCACCAGAGGACGGCGGCGACGGCGATCCGGCCATGGCGTGGTCTTCTTCCAAAGGTACGTCTTCCGGCCCTTACGTTTGGTGATTATCTCGGTTTGGATTGGAATGTGGTGCCCACTCGCCGGAAGAATAAGAAACGGACGGCGGCGGCGGCCGACCGGAAGCTGGCGGCGCCGGCGGCGTCGCTCGGGATCGCCGCCGCTAGGGAGCAGCGTTTGAATCTTCTGTTAGGCGCGGATGGGCCGCCCATGGCTTCTGGGCCGACTTCGGCTGGGTATGAGGCCCAGTGCGAATCGGCTGTGGTTCAGGCAGAACTGCTTCCACTTGGGCCGGTGATTTCGTTTGGGCCACGGTGTGCTGGGTATGAGGCCCAGTCGGTCGTGGTTCCGATCGATACTGGGGACAGGAGTGCATGCACGCGTTCGTCTTCGTTTGTGCGAGCGCCGTGCCCTAGGGTTTTCCGTCGCCGCCCGCCGTCCCTTCGCACGGCTGGACCTGGTCGAGCTCGACGCATCCCTCCTCTCGGCGCCATGGGGGGCACTGGAGGTGCGCCTCCTCCTAGGCGGCCGCCTGCGCACAGCGGGGCGGGGCGGGCTGCCGGAGTTACGCCGCCGCAAGGCAACGGCAGGGGCGCGCAGCCGCCGGGCCAAGGCAATGGCCGGGGCACGCTGCCACCTCCGGAGTCGGCCGCTGGTCGTGGGGCCTGCCGATGCCCAAGACCGCAGCGGGTCGCGGGTCGATCAGACCGGATGCAGCGCGTGTGGCTGTCGGGACGCCCGTGGGGAGGCCGCCGGCACCGGCGGTGCCGTCGGGTGGTCGTGGTGGACCGGGATCCGGCCCTAGGTCAGTGGCTCCTGGCGCTGCTGCGGTCGTAGTTGCGGGCAGGGTGGCCGCGCCACCAAGGGCCCCCGCGCCGTCGGGTTCGACGCCTAGACCAGCTCCCCCTCCACACGTGGTTGCTCGTCCGTCTCAGTCGTCGCAGACCAACGGTGCTGCTACTGTGCCCCGGGGTCAGTGGGGGGACGACGGCTACGATGCCTACGGAGCTGGCCAGCACCGTGGCTCTTCGTCCACGGGAGGCGGCCGTGGATATGCATGGCAAAGTGATGGCTCGATTGAGAGGCCGTTCTTGGGGCCTGCCGGGGGCTTCGTTGAGGGGTCTTCAGACCCGGGTCATCGGCAACGAGGAGGTTACCGTGGTCATCGTGGTGGTCGGGGCGGGCGAGGAGGCCGATACCGTCCACGACCACCGCCACCACCGGTCGTTGTCGAGCAGATGACTGATAGCGGGGTGGCAGAAGAGCCTGGGTTGTCCGATCATGCTATGGAGGTAGTGACGGCTCTTGCTTCTGCTCCGATTACTGAGGTTATGTCTGATGTGTCTGCGGAGATGATGGACAGGGCTGAGTCTGATCGAGCGTCCAAGTGGGCGCGTAGGAAAGAAAAGATGCTTTGCTATCGTTGCGGAGATAAGGGTCACTTCATTGCCGAGTGTGTGGCGCGGTTATGTGATACCTGTGGTAAACTGGCTCATGAATCAGGGGATTGTCCGTTACTGCGTGATCAGGCACCTTCACTTAAGATGTATGGAGTTTACTGTGCCGAGCTAACTTTTTTTGAGTCTCCGACTGAGCATGAGGTGCCTGCCGAGTCTCCGAGTATGACCACGGGGATTGTCAAGGTCACCAGAGGGGAGGTGTCTGAGGCACAGATAGTGCAGAGGCTTCGAGAGTTGGCTCCTGGGGATTTCCAGTGGGATCTTGTCGGGCTTGCTGATAAGATGTTCAGGGTCGAGTGCCCGTCTGTGGAGGACTTGCAGCGATTGCTGAGCTTTGGGATGTGTAAGGTGCCGGGTACTGATGGAATCCTTGAGTTTCAGGAATGGCAGATTGTTGAGCCTCAGGGTGTACCGCTGACGCAAGCGTGGATACGCTTTTCCGGGGCACCTTCCTCGCCGCTGCAGGATGCTCGGGTTGTGGCCAGTTTGGGCATTCTGTTGGGGAAGCCTGAGCGTGTGGACATGGCTTTCACCAGAGCTCATGGGATTGCTCGGGTGCTGGTCAGTATACTGAATGTTGAGTATGTGCCGGAAGTGGTTAAGTGGGCTTACCGAGGCAAGATTTATAACCTGGTTATTGAGTTTGAGGACGAGAGCCTGCTGTCTGCGCCGGATCACGCGTCTGACGTTGATATGCATGAGGGTGACGGTGATGCGGGAGTTCAGGAACCGCCGGTTGAGGACTCTGGACGACAGTTGTCCATGGGGCCGGGGTCTGAGACCGCGACGACGGGGGATGGAGCTGCCCAGCCCTCCTCGGTGCCTTCGAAGTCGTTGAGATTTGGATCTTTCGAGCCTTTTTCTGCACCGCCGAGGTTGTGGAGCGACCGGGTGGAGTCTGAGGAGGCCTTTGAGCTCGCTTTGCCTGCGTTGTTTATGGATGCTCTGGACTCGGGTTCTGGGGATCTCGGGGCTTCATCACTTGTGGTCAGGGGGGGCGGAGGAGGTGAGTCGGCTGGTGGCCACTCCCTCTTCTGGTCAGCGCATGGTTCCCCATCTGGAGATGCCGCAGCCTACCGGGTCCCGTGTGCAGGGAGGAGCCATAGGCCAGGTGGTCTCAGGTTCTGTTTGTGCGGAGGACGGGGATGTGGGGCAGGTGGCTCCTGTGTCCTCTTCTACGCTAGGAGGACGTCTGGGTCAGGAGGACTCGGATACTTCCTCCCCCGTTGCGATGTCTTCTCGGACGGTGTCGATTTCGCCTTCGGGAGTGGGCTCGGGGCAGGTGGCCTCGGAGCTTTCTCCTATGGTGGCGGCCTCTCCGGTGCAGGTTGGGGAGCCAGGGCGGGAGGTCCTGGCTATGTCTCCAACACCATCGGTGATGCCCTCGTCTGGTGGGGCGTGCCAGGCGTCCTTTCCTCCTACTGGCGCGACCGCGGGGGGGCCCAGGCAGGTCTCTCGGTCTGCGGGTTCGGGTGCGGCAGGAGGCCGTACCCCATCCGGGATCTCTCGGGAGGAGGTGATTGCGTTTGGCGGGATTCAGGACCCCATGTCTGAGGGGCGCCGGGTGAGTGCCCGTCTCCAGGCACATCCGGAGGTGGACGACATCCAGCAACGGTGCGCTATGAGGGCGGCCAAGCTCCGTGATGTTGAAGTCACTACTGGTATGTCGGTCCATATTTCTAATTCCATTTTGCACTTTTCAAATGATGAGATTCTTGATAATGCAAATCAATTAGGAATTTCTCTTGGTAGTAATGAGAATGAAACTACTAATTCTATTAATGACCTACTTGACCTAGAGGCTGAGCGGGCCTTAGAGATGATTCACAATATTGCGGCTGTTAAACCCATGTGTGATTCGGAGGTTGATGCGCTTGGGGTCAGGGTGCTTGACAATTTATGTGAGGATCTGTTGCCTTCTAGTTATGAGGCGGGGGTTGAGGATGTCTCTACTGAGATAAGCTTGGCAAGCCCCTCTGACACTGGGCACGAGGACCAGTTGCAGAGTCAAGCTATTCCAAAGCGCAAGTGGAAACGGAAGGTATACCCGGTATCCGCAGTGCGTAGGAGTGCTAGGATGCGTTCGGCAAAAAAATTCTACGATGAACTATGAAAGGAATCTTTTGGAATAGCAGAGGTCTGAGAGACTTGGCTAAAAGAAGGTTCCTTGCTGAGGCGTCTGTCGAACATCGCTTAGATTTTATCGCTCTTTTGGAGACGGGGAGAGATAATTTTGCACCTCAGTTTCTAAATTCTTTGTCGGGGGGTATTGCATTTGATTGGCATTGCTTGCCGCCGAGAGGGCGATCAGGTGGAATCTTACTTGGCGTTAGGTGCGAGACACTTGAGGTTCGCAGTGTGGTTATGGGAGACTTTGCAGTCAAGTTCCGGGTGCGGTCGAAGGAAGATGGGTTTAACTGGGCTTTGGTTGCGGTTTATGGGGCTGCGCAGCCCGAGCTCAAGCCCGATTTCCTGGCTGATCTAGTTCGGATGTGTGGTTCCGAGCAGCTGCCGTACCTGGTGGGGGGTGATTTCAATATTATTAGGAGGCGTGAGGATAAGAACAACGATAACTTTGACGGCAGATGGTCGTTCATGTTTAATACTATCATTGAGAGTTTGAACCTGAGAGAAATTGAGCTCTCGGGCAGAAAATTCACCTGGGCTAATGCGCTGCCAATTCCGACGTATGAGAAGTTGGACCGTGTGTTGGCTAGTGTTGATTGGGAGCAGAAGTTTCCTCTCGTAACAGTCCAGGCCTTATCCCGTGGTATTTCCGACCACACGCCGTTATTTGTGGACTCTGGTCAGCCCTCCCACTTGGGGAATAAGAATGTGTTCTCCTTTGAAATGGCGTGGTTTGAGCGTGAAGGCTTCTTTGATCTTGTGGCTCGAGAGTGGGCTAAGGATTCAGGAGGCAAGACTGCGCTCCAGCGATGGCAGAATAAGATCAGGCACTTGAGGAGTGTCCTGCGTGGATGGGCTAAGCATCTTAGCGGGATTTATAAGGTTGAAAAGGAAAGGCTCCTCTCCCTTATTCAATCCCTAGATGTAAAGGCAGAAACCACGCTGCTGCCAGTAGCGGAGCTTCAAGCCAAGATGGACGCGGAATTGAGGCTGAAGGAACTTCTTAGGGAAGAAGAGTTGAAGTGGGCGTTGCGGGCCAAGGTCCGGAGAGTAGTCCAGGGGGACGCGAACACTGAATTTTTTCATATGAGTGCTAATGGTAAGCATCGAAAGAAGAGGATCTTTCAGCTTGAGCAAGATGAGGGTACAATTGTAGGACAGGAGAACCTAAAATTGTACATTATTGAATTCTATAAGCAGTTGTTTGGTCCTCCAGACATTAACTGTGTGTCTCTTGATGAGTCCAGGGTTGAGGATGTTCCTCAGCTTACAGTTGTGGAGAATGATGTTCTGACGGCCCCTTTTACCGAGAAAGAGGTATTTGATGCCGTCTCACAAATGGAAACTAACAAAGCGCCTGGCCCAGATGGATTTCCAGCGGAGTTCTATAAGAAATGCTGGTTTATTATTAAAGGAGATTTGTTGCCTTTGTTCCATGATCTGTTTGCTGGGCAGCTTCATCTTTTTCAGCTAAATTTTGGAACGATCACCCTTCTTCCTAAGAAAGCAGAGGCAGTGAGAATTGAGCAATTCCGGCCAATCTGTCTTCTTAATGTTAGCTTCAAAATTTTCACCAAGGTCGGGACCAATAGGCTCTCACAGATCGCGCATGCCGTTGTGCAGCCTACCCAAACGGCTTTCATGCCGGACAGGAACATTCTTGAGGGTGTTGTGGTCCTACATGAAACACTCCATGAAATCCACACGAAAAAACTGGATGGGGTTGTTTTCAAAGTGGATTTCGAAAAAGCGTATGACAAAGTCAAATGGCCTTTCCTTCAACAGGCTTTACGTATGAAGGGTTTTGATGAGGCCTGGAGACGCCAGGTAGAATCCTTTACGCAAAAAGGTAGTGTTGGAATTAAAGTCAATGAGGATATAGGTCATTATTTTCAGACACACAAAGGCCTGAGACAAGGAGATCCAATGTCCCCTATATTGTTCAACATTGTAGTTGATATGTTGGCTATTCTCATAGGTCGGGCAAAGAACGCCGGTCAGGTAGGTGGCTTGGTGCCTAACCTAGTTGATGGGGGTGTGTCCATTTTGCAATACGCTGATGATACAATCATCTTTATGGAGCATGACTTGGCAAAAGCGAGAAACATGAAGCTGGTGTTGTGCTTATTTGAACAATTGTCCGGTTTAAAGATTAACTTTCATAAAAGCGAGTTGTTCTGCTTTGGTCGAGCCAAGGAGGAACAAGAGGCTTATAGGCCACACCCCTTAATATTCAGTTTAGGAGGGTGCTTGTTGGTAATAGATGGGAAGCGTGGCTTCATCTGGTGCGTAGACTGATGGACGTTCAGCTACAACATCAGCCCAATCAGTTGTGTTGGAAGCTTACTAGGTCTGGACATTTTACCGTTAAATCGATGTACATCGATGTTATTAACTCGAGTGTCATTCCCAATTCCAAACATGTTTGGAAAGTTAAAGTTCCTTTGAAAATCAAAGTGTTTATGTGGTTTGTCCATAAACAGGTCATTTTAACAAAGGACAACTTGGTTAAGCGCAATTGGACAGGATCTACTAGGTGTAGTTTCTGTGATCGGGATGAAACCATTAAACATCTATTCTTTGAGTGCCCGTTGGCAAAAATCTTGTGGCGCTCAGTGCAAATTGCTTTTAACATTACTCCTCCGAGTTCGGTCGGGTCGTTATTTGGAACGTGGCTGGACGGGATAGAGTCCGGTACAGCTAGACACATTCGTGTAGGAGTTTGTGCGTTGTTATGGGCAATTTGGAACTGCAGAAATGATTTGGCTTTTAACAGAATAACTACTATTCATTTTTTGCAGGTTGTATTCCGAGCTACGGCGTTGATCCGTATGTGGTCCCTACTCACTCCGACGGAGGCCAGGGAGCGTTTGGTTACTGGATCTGTCCGGTGGGAGATGGTAGCGCGGGATATATTCAACCGGTTTGGATGGCGGTCATGTAATAGGATTGTCAATTAGTTTCCATACCTAGTTTTCTGCCAGCCGGTTGTGGCTTGATGGCCTTTTTTGTATTTTAGTGTCGACGTCTATGTGAGCTCGACGTAGTTTTCTTTTACGACTTTTCCGACATTGTGGAACCTATTTTATTTATCTATATGGCCGTATGCATCCACCTGATGCAGAGGCCGGGGAATCACCCCTTTTCCAAAAAAAAAAAACAAGTGGATAGTGTTGGGGTGAACAAAAAAGTTGGGGTGAGCCAGATCTAAACACCGGCCAGGTGAACACACTATAATTAAGAGTTTCAACTGAAAAAGATTTGTTAGATTTTAAATTGCTAGGTAAACTTCCGATTGGTCAGCCTCTGATTCTTGTCGAGGCAGAAACTTTTTTTAGAAGGCGAAAAGAATCAGAGGATTGTGGTTTGGCTGACGAACTAGACACCGCGACAGCGCGACCAGTCATAACCACGACAAAGACGATAAAGGAAAAAAAATTAAGGGTAGATGCCAGAAAAAGGCGTGCATGCTGCTAAAAGCAGCACGGAGTGGATTCTTCGGACCCTCGCAAAGCAGAGTACAACGCAGCTAAAAGAGCAAGAACAGAAACGACCCGCAGCTTTCTTCCAAAACCTTTTTACTCTTCGCCAAAAGTACATGGTAGCGGCAGCAGGAGAGTACTACCCTGTATATATATGGCAGCACCGTCGGATATCCATCCTTCCTCAAAGAACAAGGCATGAACAAGAATGACGTTGCTTTTCTTGGTTCAGTAGGTGCCACCGGTGGCTATCCCGCCTGCCACGTACGAACCTCGGCTGCGCGGGTGCAACATGAGCGCGCCGGTCCCGCAACCAGACGCTGACATCGCCAGCGCCCATCCGTCACCTGACCTGCGTCAACTGTCAAGCGGAGACATTAGCAGCAGCATGTTTCGCACTCAGCGCATCGGCGTACGTCCGGTCGCCGTGCGCGCGCGGCCGGAAAGGCAGACCGGAGGAGAGGTGGTACACGGGATCAGTGTACGTATTCAGTAGCATCTTGGCAACTGAATGAACGGCGTGATAATAATGCTGGCCCCATTGGTGGTTGGGCCTCACGGGCTCACCTGCCTCCCCATGTGCGCGATTCATTCTTCCTGAGGCGGTGCGGCGAGCTTCGAAAGGCCTCGCGCGGCATGGACCTTTCGGCGATATCTCAGAATCCAGAACTCCAAATCATTCTCACCATTCGAGTAGGCCTTTCGGCGATACTGGTTGGGCCTTGACTGGCTTTGTTTTACGCGAAGAACGTTCGGGAGCAATGGACACGGCGTGGTGTAGCGCCTGATCTGCTCTGTCTGGACACGGACGCGTACGTGCAGCTAGAAAACAAACACTGTTTCGCCGTTCGAGTAGGAGCTTCCAGTGTAGCCTACCGGGCCACCGTCCTCTCTTGAATCGCAGATTTACACTAGTGTACATCATAAGATTCCTTCATGCGGTTCTCGCAGATAGCGGTAAAACACTGCGACTCTCGATCTCACAATTTTCTCCACTGGAGCATGTCCGGACGCAACGGCAAGCATCGCGATGTCACCAAATCGAACAAAAGGACAGGATTCCCCGAATCGGATTCAGTCGCTGATGGATCATCTCTGTTGAGTATGTTGATTACTATGAAGTATAGAATAAAGTAAGATTTGGTCCTGCCATGTCTTGTATTTCAAGTTGATCTTTTTTTAGCCCTAACTGTAGAACAATCGTTCTATGATGCTTTCATTAATAAAAGAAGATAACAAAGTACAAAACTATTTTACAAATATTACAAGTGGTCACAGACATCTCAGCCTATACCAGTTTTAGGGAACATGATCACACCCATTATAGAATCAGGTCAGTCCAATCTTTAATCCTGCTTGCTTTGTCCTCTTTAGCCCTGAGTTGCACAGCCCCATAGCCCTTCGGCCAAATAAAATTTCCACATATCATTAGAAAGAGGAGCTAATCTAAAGATCTTATCGTTCCTCACAGACCAACACAAGTAGAAAAGGTCCATTTGTCCCGGTTTAGATGCCCATTTGTTCCGGTTCTGGAATCAGGACTAAAGGGTCGGGACTAAAGCCCAACACCTTTAGTCCCGGTTCGCTTACGAACCGAGACAGGTGGGGCTCCACGTGGCCGCTGCGGCGAGCCTGGGCAAGAGGGCCTTTAGTCCCGGTTGGTAACACCAACCGGGACCAAAGAGCATCCACGCGTCAGCATCTCAGGAGCTGGGGTTTTTGTTTTTGTTTTGAAGGGGGGGGGGGGTTGGGGGGTTTTGGAGGGTTAGTTTAGGTGTTTCATATATTTTGTTAGCTAGCTAATAGAGAGAAGTGACCTCTCTTATCTCCGTGCTTGGTCAACGCTAGGTACTATACGTATAGACAGACCTCGACACGCTAGCTAGTAAGTAAATGAAGGAACCATTAAGTACACAAGATCGTCATGAACATATACGGAGAGAAGTGATCGGCCTCTCCTTCTCCGAGAGAATGGTCGAACAACAAGTTTTCGTATACTATCCGACGCTACTAGCTAGCTACATATATACAATATAAGATCTCTTACAATCCCTAACATCTGAAGTCATGTTCCACATGGTATTCTCCGGCTGGATTGATGACGTGGTCAAGAAAGAATCCCGCCAATTCCTATTGAATTGCTCGTATGCGATCTTGTGGTAGGAGTCCATCCCGTATCTGCCAGATCTAAATTGAAGAAGAGGGTCAATACATGTGTATGAATGAAATTCAACACAAATGATGGTAATAAAATCAAATTGTGAATAGTTTTGCTTAGGCACTTCATATTGTTTTTCAGAGTAGCCCCGCTTATTAGAGGGCGTCGCGTTGTAGATGAACTCGCAAACGTAGTATCCACAGAAATCATTCCCGGCTTCCTGCCACAAGCACTTTACGAGAAATAGAGGTCAATCAAAATGATAAGCAAGCATGCTAAATGGTATTGATGAAACTAGCTAGAATCAATGGGAGATGCGCGGAACTAGGTAGTAGTACTTACTTTCGGGTGTTTAAATCGCAGCTCGGTCGGCAGTCCCGGAGAAATTGCGGTGAACTCTTTCCAAATCCTGCCAGGCAAAGAAAATAATTACTTGATATAAGAAAATGAAAAAAGTTGCCGATATGGTGCGATAATGATCGATTGAACTTACTTCTCGAGCATTCGAGTCATGTCCCCATAGTCCTCGGGATCTTTTCGTCTCGAGTCTAAGACGGTTACTTCTCCCCGCTCAAGCTTAATCTCTAGGAGAATAAAGTGGAACCTGCGCACGCATGCATAACTCATCAGTTACATTACTATAACCTCGAGTAATAAGGGAAACTGAATGTGCACAAGATAGTAACACTCACTTGAAATTGTAAGGAAAGAGTATTTTATCTTTGCTTTGATTTTTGAGCAACGATTGTAGCAAGTTGTCCTCGATTTTTGTGACATGGTGTTGAACCGTAAATTCATGTATGATATTTGGGTTAATGAACCCAATGTCATAGATTTGTGCTTTTCTGCATTCGACGATCTTGAATTTGCATAATATAGTGAGGATAATTATATATACATGCAATGAAAAAGCTGAGCTATATATAGAGACTTAATTACAGAAGTAGTACTTACAGACAGTAGCAAGCCACGAGTGATTTGTCGAGGGCCTTTTGATTGTAGAACTGGAAAAATTCGTCAAAATCAACAGATAGCAGTTCTTGTCCAATGAAGTCGTGGTCCTGTTTAATTCTCATCGTCAAAGCATCCTTCCCAGACTCGCTGCAGGTTTTCATGTACCATTGATGGAATCTCCGCATCATCGTTGTTAGAGGAGGACTTCCATATTTGACGAGGGGCTTCCCATACTCGTATTTGAATGTGTCTACCTCCATTGTATCAAACACAATATCATCGCTCAGGTAATCGGCAGGATTGGTACCGGGCGCCATCCCCAGCAGAATTGCGATGATATCGCTAGACACCTTGAGCGGTGGGCACAATTGGTTCGCCTGTTCGCCGAGCTGGGGAATTTTTTCCCACTTCTTCGTTCTGCTAACCTTTTATCACTTGAAGGAGTTCCCGACTGGCGCGCATCTTCCGATATCTTTTTAAGACAGCGAACATGGTTGTCATCCGGCGGAGGCGGTGGTGGGAGGAGGCGGAGTGCCCTGACTCATTGGAGGCGGAGGCATCCAGTTCGGAAGCTTGATGTGCTCCTACCGCCATAGACATGGAATCTTCAGAGCAAGACCCAGCTGAGTCTCCCCTTCACCTCTAGGGTGGTCAAGCCCGAGCTCCTCAAACCCCTCCGTTACTTCATCCACCATCACAATAGCATAGCCTTGTGGAATCGGAGGCAGTGAAAAGTTCCGTCGGGTTCAGGAGGTGCAACAGAGCCGACAGCCGCCTTGACTTTGAGGTTCTGCCATTGCGTCATAAGCTGGCAATGTTGAGCCTCCATGATAGCATCCACGGGGTAGCTAGGAGCCATGAAGTCAGGCTGTTGAACGAGCTTGGTGGAAGCCACGTTGCTTCTCCACTGAGATGGCGGGGTAGCTTCTGGGGTAGCTCCGGCAGGTCGCTGGCTCTCAACTTGTTCCTCTAGCTTTCGTACCTTTGCATTCAACTTCTGCGTTTCGCTTTGCTCCAGTTTCCTCTTCCTCTCTCGGGTTTTGTAACCGCCTGCGTCAGGAAACCCAACCTTCTACGCAACGGAGCCTGGCATGCCTCGTGTTCGTCCAGGGTGCTCAGGATTCCCGAGGGCCTCTGTCAACTCGTCGTTCTATCTGTCGGGAATGAACGCCCCTTGCTGCACTGCGGTGATACACTTCTGAAGCTTCTTGACGGGTATTGCAAGTTGCTCGTCTGTCCAAACGCACTTCCTTGTTTCAGGGTCCAAGGTTCCCCCAACCCCAAAGAACCAAGTCCTTTAACGGTCTGGTCAGTTCAATGCCTCGGGTTCGACCCCTTTAGCAAGCAGGTCATTCTCAGCTTTGTCCACAACGGCCGGGCTTTGAGGTAGACACCTGACCCCGTGCGATGGTGATACTGCTTCTTTGCAGCATTGTTCTTGTTTGTCTCTAACGTATTCTTACTCTTGTCCGATGTTTTGTTGGCCACAAATGCGGGCCAGTGATCTCTTATCTTCTCAAATCGGCCAGTGAATTCTGGATTCTTCCCTTTATCGACATACAATTATTTCAACTCATTCTTCCACTTCCTGAATAGATCTGCCATCTTCTTAAGAGCATGAGCCTTGACCAATGGCTCTATAACTGGCTTATCCGGATCCTCCTCTGGCGGTAAGGTGAAATTTGCCTTCAGCGAGGTCCAAAGATCATCTTTCTGTCTATCGTTGACATAAGAAACTTCAAGGTCTTCGTTCTTAGGCTTATTCCATTGCTGGATCCTGATAGGGATCATGTCCCTAACAATAGCCCCGCACTGAGCAGAAAATGCTTCCTTGGTCCGCCTGGGTTCAATCGGTTGGCCATCGGTCGTGATTGCTGTGATCGTGAACCTTTCATCCTGGCGCAACCTTTTCTTCGGGCCTCGTCTCATTAACAAAGTTTGGCTCGATCTAGAGGGCTAGAAAAGAAGAAAGAAGGGTTAATATATGTACATACCAAAATAATTAATGCATCAATTAGCTAGTCAGCACAGGCTTAATTAATATATATACCTCGCCGGACTTTGCAATAGCTCCCTCCTCCGCTCGGTCACCGGAGCCGTCATCACAGTCTCCTTCTTCCACCGGCATTCGGTCACCGGAGCCATCATGATCATGTCCTTCCTCCTCCATTGTGCGATCAACGGAGCCTTCACCCTCTCCTTCCAGACCATCGGTGTCGTTGAGATACGACAAGACATCACCTCCGCCGAGGATTATGTCCTCCATTGTTTCCAAGTCTCTTTGCTCTATAGTTTCTGCAAATATTACAACATGGCAATTAATATACAAACATGAGAGATGGATATATTAATGGCAAACATGGACCTAGCTAGCTAATCACAACAAGGAATATTAACTAGTGGCCTCGACGCTTCTACGGTTTGGGGTGGCCTCGACAGCGCTTCTAGGATTTGGGGTGGCCTCGACGACAACGCTCTTTTAACTTGGTAAATTTGGGTGGCCTCGGCAATGCTTCTAGGGTTTGGGGTGGCCTCGGCAACGCTTCTAGGGTTTGGGTCGGACCGCCTGTCTCATGACTGTTCAACGTCCGGGCCGACAAGAGATTTATCAAAATGGCGCCATTCTGGATGTGCAGAAAATGGTCACTATTTTTCCTGATCTCATCTACCCTTCTATATGTCACGTTGTCTAGTGTCAAAGGATTCAAGAAAACCATGGCTTCATTATTAGCCGGAAGTAATAGGCGCGTGATGGTATGAAGCTCTCCAAAGTTATTTTGGAACGGAGTCCTAATAGGATAATTCGCTTTTGGTACGAAGTTCAGCAAGAGCCTTTCGAATATCGCTATTTGGAAGGCCTTTGCTGAACTTCGTACAAAAAGTGAATTATCCTATCAGGACTCCGTTCCAAAATAATTTTGGAGAGCTTTATACCATCATGCGCCTGTTACTTCTGGCTAATTATGAAACCATGGATTTCTTCAATACTTTGACACAAGAGAACGTGCACATATAGAATGGTAGACGAGATCAGGAAAAATATGGATCAACTTAATTATGCACATCCATAATGGGGGGATTCTTGATAATCTCTTATAATTCTCGAGAGAGTTTGTCGGGTAGGGGCGGGAGGGGGTAGGAGATCGACAACGTTATTTTCTAAGGTTCGGGTGTCCTCGAGAGTTGGTCGAGCGAGAGGGGGTTGATCGACGTCCCCCCTCGACCCTCGGCGACCCTCGACCCTCTACCCTAGTTCCCGACCCTCGACCGCTAGACGATCCTCGACACCCTCGTTCCCGATAAAAAATAAGAAGAGGAAGAAGAAAAAAAAAGAGGAGAATAAGAAGGAATAGGGGAAATGAAGAAAAAATAGAAGAAGAAAAAAATAGGAGAAGGAAAAAATAGAAGAAAAAAAGAGAGGAGTTCTTCTCCGCTTTTTTTCTTCTTCTATTTTTTCTTCTTCTCCCCTATCCCTTCTTCTTCTCCTTTTTCTTCTTCTTCTTCTTCTTCTTCTTCTTCTTCTTCTTCTTCTTCTTCTTCTTCTTCTTCTTCTTCTTCTTCTTCTTCTTATTTTTTAGAGCCGCTCTAAAATGCTAACAGGGGGGGGGGTGCTCTCGTGGTCTAAAATAGGTCTATGCACGATAGAAATATTTTACCTTAATAACATAGAAAAAAAATGTTATCAGGAAGGGGGTATATCGACCCCCCCCCTCATGTCGAAGTTATCGGGGAGGGGGTATATCGACAACGACGACATACATACATGGAAAAAATGTTATTAGGGGGGGGGGTATATCGACCCCCCCCCCTCAATGTCCTCTCCTTTTTCTTCTTCCTCCTTCGTTGTTCCTAGATAAATTTTTCTAAAAATTGTAACTTTTGCATATATAAAACTTTTTCTTCTTCTTCCTTCTTCCTTATTCCTTCTTCCTAGATATATAAAACTTTTCTAAAAATGTAACCAACCTAAAATGCACTAAATCAGAGAACATACATAGATAACACTTTTCTAAAAATGTAACTTTTGCATATATGAACATATATACACAGAGAACATACATACATATATACATTTTTCTAAAATTGCAAAAAACAATCATCATATATATGAACAAAAAATCTGGAAAAAAATTAGGACATATAATCATATATACACACATACATATATATAGGGATTGACTATTCGTCACCCTGGGTGAGGAATAGTTATTCTTCACCCCCCTCTATTTTACCATCAATGCATCGTAATTTTACGTTCCGTAAGTTTTGTCTTATTTCCGACAGAAAAAGAGACCGTAATAATATATATAATCGTCGTAAAAAATATTTCATGTTATGTGAAATTACAAACTAAAAACATAGTGTAAAATACACATAAACTGCAATTTTTTTGCCTTATGACCTATATTTTTATTTTTATGCCAAATTTTACGTAGTGAATCAATAGGAATGTAACTATTTGAATGCCAAACGTAATTTAATTATGATATGATCGTAAGGTTACCTCGGGTGAAGAATAACTTATTCTGCACCCTGGATGATGAATAGTAACACTATGTGTGTGTGTGTCTATATATATATATATATATATATATATATATATATATATATATATATATATATATATATATATATATAATAGAGAGGAGGAGGCTGGCCGGACCGAACGTGGCGGCATGGTCGGGGCAGGCCGGGGGCGCGGGGCGGCGTCGGGGCAGGGCCATGGGGCGGCTGGCGTCGAGGCAGGGGGCACGGGGCGACGGCGACGAGGCAGGGGCACGGGGCGGCGTGTCAGGGCAGGGTAGGGCGCGCGGGGTGACATCGACGAGGAGTGGGCGGCGACTGTGACGGCGACCTCGCGGCAGTGACGGCGAGCACGGGCAGCCTGGCGGCGTCGATGAGCTCGGGGTCGTCGGGGGGCTAATGGTCGATGAAAACTGAAAAATTTACAAGTGTTTCTTATATACACGAAGCATTGGTCCCGGTTCGTACCACCAACCGGGACCAAAGGTCTCTTTTCAGCAGCCCAAAGGGCGGGAAGCAGATACCTGGGCTGATGAAAAGAGACCTTTGGTCCCGGTTGGTGCGAGGAACGGGGACCAATGGTATGCATTGGTCCCGGTTCGTGGCGCCAACCGGGACCAATGGCCTGCGCCTGCTAAAGTCGTGGTGCGGTGGGATGTTTAGTCCCACCTCGCTAGCTGAGTAGCGGCCGCATCTGTTTATAAGCGCTGCTGTATCCACCCATTTGAACTCCTCATTATTGCAGGCCTACTGGCCTAAACTTGTCTCTCTGCTTGTGGTCCTGTTGGGCCTGCTGCGGGCCTCAATCCTGGCCCAATAGAGTTCTAGTCGTATTCAGGCCTTGGTGGCCCAGTAGGTGGCATTTTTTTTCTTCAGTTTTTTGTTTTGTTTTTTGCATTATTTATTTTCCATTGTTTTTTGCTTTATTTTTTTAATTCTTTTTGCTCTAGGTCACAAAAATTACAAACTTTCTGTTAGTGCCATTAGTTTTGAAATATGAATAGTTTAAATTAGAATTCTTTAAAATTTGTGTAAATCACTAGTTTGTGATTAACTTTACTATAAAAATAGATTTTGGAGTGATTCTTTTTCCTGCTATTTAATATTACTATGTTTTATCATTATATTCAAAAACATATTTTGTTATTTTAGTTTCTAAGAAAAAATCTTTATGAAAAATCTTTTTGCTATTAAAGTTTCTAACAAAAAAATTCTTTATGAAAATTATCTTTGCTTTTAATGTTTTGAACAAAAAATACTTTTATAATTTTAGTTGCATAAACTTATATAATTTTAGTTTCAATAATACTAGAGGTTTATAAAAGCTTTTTAGTTGATTCCTTTTGCTATTGGAGTTTTACCAAAGCTTTTTAGTTGATTATTTTTGCTATTGAAGAATATTATAGTTTTGTTTTAGTTGATCATAACATAATATTTTAATTGATTATTTTTAGTTCATTCTTTTTGCTATTAGTTCATTCTTTTTGCTATTAGTTCATGAGCTAAATGACCCTTAAATTGAAAAGCACTACAAATGAAATCTGAAAAGGCTGAAAGTTGGCGTGGTATCAGCATTTCACCCACATAGTATGTGCTAAAAAGTTGAGAGGGTTACGGCAAAAACTGGATGCACTTCGTGTACAAAACGGATAATCTCTTTCGAAGTATCAGGGTTTCAGACGGAAACTCATCTGTTATAAAAGGCATTTCATTTTTTTGAACTTATTTGAACTCCAGACTTTTTGTGTTCAAAATGAACCATTCAAAGCCACATCATCAATTTTCAACCCTTTCTGACTTCATCTTGTATTTTTCATGCATTTATTGATTTTTAAAGCTAAATGACACTGAAATTGAAAAGCACTACAAATGAACACTGAAAACGTTGAAAGTTGGCATGGTATCATCATTTCACCCACATAGCATGTGCTAACAAGTTGAGAGGGTTACGACAAAAACTGGATGCACTTCGTGTACAACATGGACAATCTCTTTCGAAGTATCAGGGTTTTGGATGAAAACTCATCTGTTACAAAGGAATTTCATTTTTTTGAACTCCAGACTTTTTGTGTGTTCAAAATGAACCATTCAAATCCACATCATCAATTTTCAACCCTTTCCGACTTCATCTAGTATTTTTCATGCATTTCTTGATTTTTTAAGCTAAATGACACTGAAATTGAAAAGCACTACATATGAACTCTGAAGAGGTTGAAAATTGGCAGGGTATCATCATTTCACCCACATAGCATGTGCTAAAAAGTTGAGAGGGTTACGGCAAAAACTGTATGCACTTCGTGTACAAAACGGACAATCTCTTTAGAAGTATTAGGGTTTCATACGAGACTCGTCTGTTACAAAAGGCATTTCATTTCTTGACATGTAACTGCAGTGATATTCTAGATCAAAGGCATCATCATAATAGTTGTGGAGAGAAAGTCCTCACTTTTTCTTCGCTTGTGTCCTTTGCTTATTGTGCCGTAACCTTGGATATTTTTCATCGTTTAACATGGTGCTTGAGTTAGCCTTGACTTTGAAGGGAGGAATTTCATGAAACTTTTCATAATCTTCAGACATGTCTGTCTTGCCCTCCAATCCCACGATGTCTCTTTTTCCTGAAAGAACTATGTGGCGCTTTGGCTCATCGTATGATGTATTCGCTTCCTTATCTTTTCTTTTTCTCGGTTTGGTAGACATGACCTTCACATAGAAAACCTGCGCCACATCATTGGCTAGGACGAATGGTTCATCTCTATACCCAAGATTCTTCAGATCCATTGTTGCCATTCCGTACTGTGGGTATACCTGTACCCCGCCTCCTAACAGATTGACCCATTTGCACTGAAACAAAGGGACCTTAAAATCATGTCCGTAGTCAAGTTCCCATATGTCCACTATGTAATCATAATATGTGTCCTTTCCCCTCTTGGTTGCTGCATCAAAGCAGACACCTCTGTTTTTGTTGGTGCTCTTTTGATTTTGGGCGATTGTGTAAAATATATTCCCATTTATCTCGTACCCGTTGTAAGTCAATACAGTCGAAGATGGTCCCTTGGCCAACGAGTATAGCTCATCAGAAACAGTGTTGTCACCCCTGAGACGTGTTTGCAACCAACTGCCGAAATTTCTGATGTGTTCACATGTAATCCAGTCGTCACACTGCTCCGGGTGTTTGGAGCGCAGAATGTTCTTGTGTTCATCGACATACGGGGTCACCAAGGTAGAGTTCTATAGAACTATGTAGTGTGCTTGAGACCAAGAATGCCCGTCCCTACATATTATTGAGTCCCCTCCTAGCGTGCCTTTTCCAGTCAGTCTCCCCTCATACCGCGATTGAGGGAGACCAATCTTCTTAAGGTCGGGAATGAAGTCAACACAAAACCCAATGACATCCTCTGTTTGTTGGCCCATGGAGATGCTTCTACTGGCCTAGCGCGGTTACAGACATATTTCTTTAGGACTCCCATGAACCTCTCAAAGGGGAACATATTGTGTAGAAATACAGGGCCCAGAATGACAATCTCGTCGACTAGATGAACTAGGACGTGCGTCATGATATTGAAGAAGGATGGTGGGAACACCAGCTTGAAACTAACAAGACATTGCGCCACATCACTCCTTAACCTTGGTGGGATTTCTGGATCGATCACCTTATGAGAGATTGCATTGAGGAATGCATATAGCTTCACAATGGCTAATCGAACGTTTTCTGGTAGAATCCCCCCTCAATGCAACCGGAAGCAGTTGCGTCATAATCACGTGGCAGTCATGAGACTTTAGGTTTTGGAACTTTTTCTCCGCCATATTTATTATTACCTTTATATTCGACGAGAAGCCAAACGGGACCTTCATACTGAGAAAGTATTGAAAGAAGATTTCCTTCTCTTCTTTGGTAAGAGCATAGCTGGCAGGACCTTCATACTGCTTTGGAGGCATGCTGTCTTTTTTGTGCACATGTTGCTGGTCCTCCCGTGCCTCTAGTGTATCTTTTGTCTTCCCATACTTGCCCAGGAAGCCTAGCTGGTTCACGCAAAGGTTCTTCGTCACGTGCATCACATCGATTGAAGAGCGGACCTCTAGGTCTTTCCAGTAGGGTAGGTCCCAAAATATAGATTTCTTCTTCCACATGGGTGCGTGTCCCTCAGCGTCATTCGGAACAGATAGTCCGCCGGGACCCTTTCCAAAGATTACTTGTAAATCATTGACCATAGCAAGTACGTGATCACCGGTACGGATGGCGGGCTTCTTCCGGTGATCTGCCTCGCCTTTGAAATGCTTGCCTTTCTTTCGACATTGATGGTTGGTCGGAAGAAATCGACGATGCCCCAGGTACACATTCTTCCTGCATTTGTCCAGGTATATACTTTCGGTGTCATCTAAACAGTGTGTGCATGCGTGGTATCCCTTGTTTGTCTGTCCTGAAAGGTTACTAAGACCAGGCCAATCATTGATGGTTACAATCAGCAACACATGCAGGTCAAGCTCCTCCTGTTTGTGCTCATCCCACACACGTACACCGTTTCCATTCCACAGATGTAAAAGTTCTTCAACTAATGGATAGGTACACATCAATGTCGTTGCCGAGTTGCTTAGGGCCTTGGATGAGAACTGGCATCATAATGAACTTCCGCTTCATGCACAACCAAGGAGGAAGGTTATAGATACATAGAGTCACGGGCCAGGTGCTGTGATTGCTGCTTTGCTCCCCAAAAGGATTAATGCCATCTGTGCTTAAACCAAACCATACGTTCCTTGCGTCACCTACAAACTCCTTCCAGTACTTTCTCTTGATTTTTCTCCACTCCGACTGATACGTCTCCAACGTATCTATAATTTTTGATCCTTCCATGCTATTATATTATCCATCTAGGATGTTTTATATGCATTTATATGCTATTTTATATGATTTTTGGGACTAACCTATTAACCTAGAGCCCAGTGCCAGTTTCTGTTTTTTCCTTGTTTTTGAGTATTGCAGAAAAGGAAAACCAAACGGAGTCCAATTGACCCGAAATTTGATGGAGATTATTTTTGGACCAGAAGAAGCCCACGGAGCATCGGAGATGGACCAGAAGAGTCTCGAGGCACCCACGAGGGTGGGGGGCGCGCCCTACCCCTTGGGTGCGCCCCCTACCTCGTGGTCGCCTCAGAGACCCCCCCTGACTTGTTCCCGATGCCAAAACCTCTTATATATACAGAAACCCCCAGAACATAACCTACATCAGGAGTTTCGCCGCCGCAAGTCTCTGTAGCCACCAAAAACCAATCGGGACCCTGTTCCGACACTTTGCCGGAGGGGGGACCCCTCACCGGTGGCCATCTTCATCATCCCGGCGCTCTCCATGACGAGGAGAGAGTAGTTCACCCTCGGGGCTGAGGTTATGTACTAGTAGCT
The DNA here is from genome assembly GCF_018294505.1 of Triticum aestivum. Taxonomy (NCBI): domain Eukaryota; kingdom Viridiplantae; phylum Streptophyta; class Magnoliopsida; order Poales; family Poaceae; genus Triticum; species Triticum aestivum. The sequence goes on from NC_057814.1 coordinate 111,710,434, forward strand.
ATCTGTTTGATCTCTCTCTCTCTCTCTCTCTCGTGTCCTTGATTTGGCCCGATCTTGATGTATCGCGAGCTTTGCTATTAGAGTTGGATCTCATGATTTTTCTCCCCCTCTAATCTCTTGTAATGGACTGAGTTTTCCCTTTGAAGTTATCTTATCGAATTGAGTCTTTAAGGATTTGAGAACACTTGATGTATGCACTACAAAAAAAGACACATCCATGACATTTTGGGCCGAACGAATTTTTTTTCTGTTATACATATGACACTTCTATGACGATAATTGTGACAAAACCCGATATCATCATAGATGTGGTGAGCTCCTACTTCCATGACAAAAAATCATGACAGAAAATGGGCTTTTCGTCCTGGGCGGGCCGGAGACGCAGTTGTATGACATTCTTTGGGCCGTCCATGACGGAAAAAACCGTGGTAGAAGCGAGGGCAAGGAAAATATCGGGGTGTTCCCGGTTATGGTGGGTGGTCGGGGTCGAGCGATGCGCGTTTCTCTCGTACACGCACGCGCGTGGGTGCGAAGCGTTGGGCTCTAACTGAACCCGAGCGAGGCGTTGGGCTCTAACTGAGCCCGAGTGATTGCACTGCAGCCTACGCGTTACTGAACCTGAGCGATCGATCGATGGCTGTTAACTGAACCCGATCGAGCGATTCCTTCGCTACTGCTGCTAACTGAACAGTGAGCATTGCTGGGGGGGTTTGGATGAACAGTTCCCGGTGGGGGTGGATGAACAAGACCCCGTGGTGTTGCGACTGGATGAACAGGACCCCGATCGATCGAGCCGGCTGGGGCTGGATGAACAGGACCCCGTGGAGGGCTGGGTGAACAGGACCACCCCGTTGAGGACTGGATGAACAGTAGCACGTGGAGGGGTGGTTGAACAGGAGCCCATTGAGAGGGCTGGTTGAATAGTAGCCGGTGGAGTAGCGCGCGGTGGAGGCTGGATGAATAGGAGCCCGTGGATGAACAGTCGCAGGTGGAGGCTGGAGGAGGTCGACGGTGGATGAACAGTAGCCGTGGAGGCTGGAGGGGGTCGACGGTGGAGATGAACAGTATCCCGTGGAGTCCCGTTTTGCGGTATGCCACAGCCCTCCCGATGAAACAGGACCCCCGTTTCGACCGTAGCGCTCCAACACAAGTCCGTTTCCTCCGTTTTGCGGTACGCCACACCCCTCCCGATCAACATGACCCCCGTTTCGACCGTAGGAGGTCTGTTTCCTCCGTTTTGCAGTACGCCAGACCCCTCCCGATGAACAGGATCCCGTTTCGAACGTGGCCGGTCGAACACAAGGCCGTTTCCTCCGTTCTGCGGTACGCCAGGCCTCGTTTCCATCGGCTGTTCCGTCCAAGCCCTCCCGATGAACACGACGACGCATTCCGTTCCGACCCAGCCGGTTGGCTCCCCATGAACACGACGACGACACAGTTTCTCCGTTCCGACCCAGCCATGTACACGAGCGCTGGCCGTACGTATGCGCAAGTAGGCGTTCGAGACCCCGCCCGTATGTACGTACGTGGCCGTATTTTCTTTCTTGCACACTGGCCGCTGTATGTACGTGTACATGCTACGTGCGCGCCTCTACATCGACCAGTATGTACGTACACGTTCGCGACCAGAATGACAACGCTACGTACGCTTCGACCAGGTGGATCCCGACTGTCAGGCACTTCCATGCGTGCGAAGATGTGGCTGGTGGGTCCCAGTAATCAGGGGGGCGAATCGTTTTTTGCCCGGACGCACTTCCTTGCGTGCGAAGATGTAGCTGGTGGGTCCCAGCAGTCAGGGGGAAACATTTTTTCACGAAATACGGTGGCCCGTCCGGTGGGTCCCTCCTGTCAGGTGCAGGAATAATTATTTTGCGTGTAATAAGGAGGCAATTCCTTGCGGTCGCCGTGGACCCAGCTGTCAGCCTCTCCACGTACAGTACTCTTTCGATGGAAGTCGTTCCTTGACCACGTTGACCACGCCGCGCCGAGAGCACCAGGGCGGTGGACAACGGCGAGGCCTAGGAAGGGGACGACGCGGAGCCGGGGAAGACGCGGCAGTGGAAGCCCGCGCGAAGAGGAGTACGAGGGTTCACTGGTTCGGCTGCAGTGTGAGGCTGCCGTCGCCGCAGGGCCTGGCCAATGGTGGGAATAGTAGGGGTGGTGAGGCCTCCGCGGCAGCACAGCCGGCCACGGGAGGCAGGAGCATGCGGCAGGACCGGCGCTGCTTTGGGCGGCTGGAGCAACAAGACCAGAGGTTGAAGAAGCACTACGGCCGTTGGATGGACATCGTATGGTCACTGGTGCTAGAATCGTTCATATTGATTAAGTTGACAAAGCACTCCGTCCCCTTCAACTTAGTAGGCCCACAAGTCAGCCTCCCACCAAGGTGTGTCCCAACTAGCAGGGGGAGTATTCATTTTTTTTTGCGTAATAAGGAGGCACTTCCGGTGGATCTGAGCTGACAGCGGGGGGAACGTTTTTTTTCACGAAATACGTTGGCCCGTCCGGTGGATCCCAGCAGTCAGGGGGAAACGTTTTTTTCGCCAAATACGGTGCCCCGTCCAGTGGGTCCCTGCTGTTAGGTGGAGGAATAATTATTTTTTGCGTAATAAGGAGGCACTTCCTTGCGGCTGCCGTGGACCCAGCTGTCAGCCTCTCCACGTACAGTACTCTTCCGATGGAAGTCGTTCCTTGACCACGTTGACCACGCCGCGTCGAGAGCACCAGGGCAGTGGACGACGGCGAGGCCTAGGAAGGGGACGACGCGGAGTCGGGGAAGACGCGGCAGTGGATGCCCATGCGGAAGGAGTACGAGGGTTCACTGGTTCGGCTGCGGTGTGAGGCTGCCGTCGCCGCAGAATAACAGGGGGTGTGGGTGAGTAGAGGGATGCCCTGGCCAGCTGTGGGAGTAGTAGGGGGCGGTGAGGCCTGCGCGGCAGCACAGCCGGCCACGGGAGGCGGGAGCAGGCAGTCCCGCCGGCGCTGGATTTGGCGGCTGGAGCAAGAAGATCAGAGATTGAAGAAACACGATGGCCGTTGGATTGACATCCAACAGTTACGTCTGCTAGAATCGTTTGTTGACGTATACAATAACTAAAAAAATCTTGCATACGTGTCAACTTAATAGGCCCACAAGTCAGACCATTCCCTCTTTTTTTAATAATTTATATATAACTTATTGTGACTTCTTATGCAATTTATTGCAGTCCTTTTTTTGGTTGGCCAGGGCCAATTTTGCATATTTCTGTGGGTTCCAAACTATTTTTCATACCGAAATGTTGACCAGATTTAAAGTACTTTGAAGATATATTTAAATTAGGTTAATGCCCAGTGAAATAGGAATCTGAAAATGTAAAAAAATTCAGAAATTATAAAGTAATTGCCAATTTGTCATCTGTTTTTATATTTACAACCCATTTCATATTACTTTCAAGATTTGCAAGCATCTTGAAAGAGTTGCAGCCCCTCAGGGCGTAGAAAAATAAGTAGGCCTGGATTGGGTATTCTTCAGAAAAAATAAACCGGGCTCATTTTCACAAAGAAAAAAATAGCTGGGCTGGTCACATGGTGAACATAAAATATAAACCTGGGCTAGACGGGCCACATCCCAGTTCAAACCCTGCTCCGTCTCAACAATAGCAAAAATAATACTGCTCGAGCAGCTACGTCCTAGTGTCAGCCGATCTTGTGCTGTTCTCTTGTCTATTGACTATATACGCTCACAATGTCGTGGGTCCCAGATGTCAGGAAAACACTAGGAGGAAGCATTTTATTTTTCCATATGCTGACATGATGGCCCCCTACTGTCGTCCTCTCCACGTACTTCTGCCGATTCCTGTTGTTTGTTGACCATGTTGACAACGCGAGAGGGCGGCGCCACGGCGAGCGCACCAAAGCGCGCGGAGGACGACGGCGAGGCCTCAGACGTCGGTGTTAACGATTTAGGAGACGGTGGGGCGGCGATGCATGCGCTGAGGCGCAGCCAGCCATGGGAGGCGGAAGCAGGCGGCCCCGCGGGCGCTGGTTTGGTTTTGGCGACTGGAGGAAGACAGGACTGAAGAAACACGACAGACTATAAAAGCAGCAGGAGTACTTAACAACCTTAACTGAAACCAGCAGGGGCACTTAACAACCATAGCTGAAAGCAGTATGAGTACTTATACAGGTTCAACCGTAATAAGCACGCCTCGAACAGTGCTACTTTGCCTACAGTTAGCCAAGGGTGAGGCCGCCAAGCCCCAGGACAAGGCCCAGGCGCCACCCCGCGCATCCACAACCTTCTGAAAGCGGCTTCATCTCGCAATGTGGTCAATAAACAGGATATTCGCTTTAGAGCCATATAAAAGTAGGAACATAATCTTCTGTCCTATTCTCCAAGATGGACGGGCCTTCATTATTTGAGACCACCCATGAATAAGTATCTTGTCACCTCCATGGGGAATGGAGTAGGTCGACATAATCATCATGTTGTGACCAAGCGCAAGTTTGACCCGACCATGGCCGGGCATCTGTATAGGAACAAAAGAACTGGGCAGTTTCTGTTTCAAGAAGATTACAGCTGTAAAACTGTGTATAAGCAATAGTTTATGAACAACATATATAACAGAAAACAGCTCGTACCATAAGTTTCTCGACACAGTTGGACCTGTTCAACGAGTGCAGCAGTGGCACACATATCCCACATGGCCTTCCACGATTGAAACGCCCCAGAAGGACCTCAAGACGATCAATAAAGTGTAGGAACTTGTGGATGTAGTCCCAGTCAACTTCAGTGCCATCAGTAACAGCCGAGTTGTTACAAAATAACAAAGGAGCAGCCTTCTTAACTCTGAAAAAACCTACATGTGCCACCAATTATAAGAAAATATTAGTTAGAAGTAGCATCTTCGTGAGAGACTCGTTGCTACTTCTAAAGTTAAATTGTGATTAGTTAGACATAATAGGTGGATTAAGAAGTAATCGAGGCAACAAGCAAGAACCAGATACAAAACTAACATGGATGAACAATTGGAACGACATCGGGGTGGAAGATTGCAGTGAAGATGAGACCAGGTTCTGCTATTTCCATCAACATTCGTGCGCCAACTTTCAGTCCGTAACACTTGAGAAATTTTATCCAAGTTCGGCCATAAAAAAAGAAGTGATATTCTTGGTTCATGAACCCAACTCGGAACTTATATCCATGGCTTGTCTTCACTGTGACCATTAAACTGGTTTATTCAGTTATGGCAAGGCCGAGCATCTTGAGTACATGTGTTCTGGCAGAGCAAATAATGCACTGCAGGAAAAATAATATACGAACACAATGTATTCCCTATCCAAATCTAGAAATAACATCCTCCTTCACGTCAGTGTTGACCATCATACTGGTAGTACCTTTTATCCAAATATAGCAATCCAAATTTCCAAATTAGTCGACAACATGTTCAAAAAAACCCCACCCTCCCGGATAGAAAAGAGGATTCTAGGAACATACTGTGCGTGTTTTAAAATCATGTGTTAGGATGAGAAGGAACAAGTGTGGCGTCTCGCCGCGGGCGCAGAAACCTGTAGGGTCCTCGCACGTCCAGTGCCGGAAATGAAACACACTAGATTCAGTAGGAAGAAAAATGCATCAACGGCGGCGAGTGCCATCCTAGGATTACCCGCGACCAAGGGACTTGGATTTATCGGGGATGGATGAAGAATTCGTACCTAGTTCTCCATGAGAAAACCCTATGCAATCGCCGAGAGGGGGTTTTCTCTGAACAAGAAGACGAGGGAGAAGGGGATTCAGGCCCAGTGAAATATTGCCGCTTCGTCTGTCCAGCTTACTGCTAAAGCTGGAAGGGGGGTTTTGTGATTTGACGGCTCATTGGACATTACTGCGGCACTACGACCGGGGTGTGTCTACCGTGCAGTTGTGCACTCTAATTTGTGCATATGGCACGTGGAACCCGTTGCCGGATGCCCCACATATCAGCGAAAGGAAGTAGAAAGACATGAGTAACTAGTTACACATAAATATATTTTTGATAGAGAGATACTCCCTCTGTAAAGAAATATACAAATCTTTTATATCACAACTTTATACATAAGAAAAATCAAGGGGAATATATATAACATATATAATTATAAAAAATAGAGTTGTTTTTAACATAGTATAGACGAGTTGGTGATGATGGTGTGCCTGCCATCCTGCAATATAGGCCGTCCGATTTATATTTGACGGATAGGAAGGAAACTATGGCAATTCTGCAAAAAGGTACCCACTCACGTCTCCACATTTGCAAATAAGGCCTTCCCTCGTTCATCCTTTTCTCTCACAAGATAAAATACCCATACAAATGCATCTTGATGTTACGTGCAACACACGGGCATTATGGGGGTTCAGCTGAGAATATAATACTCAGACAGGCTCACGGTTCTGGACTTTGGGCCGCAGGCCCACCCTGCATGTTTGGGGGCCCATGTGTTCTACCTCAGAGCTTTTCATATTGCAAGCGATCGGTACGGCGCTGGTTTTAGATGCTGTCGCAAGGCGAATACACAAAATTGAATAAAGCACGACAACTGTTGGACTGAAATCGAACGACAGTTCCTAACCAGCAATGAGAGTTGCAATTCTATCAACGATATACCATGTGATAAATAATACTGTCATATTACTTATACACACAGGACACTTGTTTCACCATGCCAGATTATTATATCAAAATCTCTAGGTGGATAGATCAGTTCGGCAGTTGCGTGCTGCTACTGAAGAATTTCAAAGTTGATTTGGACCAGCTCTCCTTGCCGAGAAAGTTACATTGTGAGATCATCCCCTACCGCAAGATATGATTTAGATTTGAACCTTTAGCATCAATCAACATGCGACCATCCTTTGTACTTACGGTATATTGAGCAGGTTCATTCACACCAAGGCTGCGCATGGTAAGAGAAACTTGGCCGCTGTCACCCGGATTGTTGAATGACTCCCTCGCTGCTCTAGGAATTCTCCGTTTGCAAACAAGAAGACATACCCAAACAGTTAGATCAACACAGTGAATCATGCAAAACAACATGGAAAGAAAAAAGAACGAAACACTTGGGCGGTCAATGCTTACCAAGAAGGTGGACATGTCGGTTTTTGTAAGGACTTTGGTATATGAAGTGCGAACTGCAGCCCAGTCTGTTGCCGATGCAACTGCTCGTCGGCTGCCGCTGCATGGGCCGGCGCATATGCAAGTGCAAGTGTTGGTGTAGGTGCCAAAGCCGCTGCTGCTGCCGGAGATGGTGCTCCTTGTAGAGCTGGTGCCCGTGTCGGAGCAGGTGCCGGTGTCGATGCCCGATCCTCCGGTAGATCAGCCTGATCCGCTGACACGGTCGGTGCCCAATCCTCAGCTGGATCAGATAGACTTGTTGCCGCTGTCAGTGCTAGAGCAACTGCCGGTGCTCGATCCGTTGCTGAAGGTGGTACCGATGTGCGAGACAACGGCGATTGTGTCTGGTCTGCTATGATCAGCTTTCTAACTTGACTAGGCTTCATGACCGTGATCCATTTTTTTTCTTCATTTCTTTTAAACGCGAGAAGGACTAATTGTGGCGTTTTTGTTAAACCAAACTATAGTTCATCATAGGGATTGAGCTTGTACTCAGAGAACAGGCTGATCCAATTTTTTCCAGTAATATAAGTGATGGACAGTGCCTTCGTTACTGACACGACATAAGAAGTGAAACCTGCAAAAATAGCCATCGTAGAGCAAACCAAACGGTTTATTCTGTGATGAATGTCACATGGCAAAACCTGCATCGTAAAATTGCAAGAAAAGAAAGAAAACATGACATTAAATCAATAAGATTGAGACAGTAAATCAATAAGATTTACTTGATGTGACACGAGTGAATCCTTACCAGGAAATCACTATGTTGAAGTACTGAATAGAAGATTGATCGTCCAACTACGGGTGGCATGCAATGGCCCCGCCTACTCCCACAAGCAGGACAGTCCAAAGGTCGTGACAAATCGTATGAACCGAACATCCATGGGACTAAAAATCCTGGTGGGTGCGATAAACCCTGCAATGCACACAGATATTGGAGTGTAACCATAATTGATAAACCGTCCTCACAAAAAGATGATCTGGATACTTCAAAATATAAAGACTGAATTGAGTGGACAGACATTAACATAGACCGTTCTCAGGATTGACCACACACCAAAAGCGGCAGTACTAATAAACAATACAGGGTTCACAAACACAAATCAAGTATTGAACAATAGTACTTACTACAGACAAGCAAAGTTGCACTAATTAAACTCTGCAGACTATTTCTTGCCACCGACCTACGGGTTGAACCCCGCATAACTGACTAGGCCATGGACTTCGTGAGAGATGTCTACATGCACCATCACCATCTCGTCAACCTTGGAGAACCTAACAAAGTGGTGTTTCCACTCATAAACATGATGATGAAGACATGCCACATCAATTCGTTGGGAAGCTTTACAAGAACCACACCCTTCGTAATCGAAGGCACAACCAGGAAATTGTTGTGGTCAAGTACAGCCTCGAGAACACGCCTGACAACAATGCTACAGGAAAACACTAGTTCAGGACAAAACTCATCCTCAGGTCTTCCAGTTCACACGGCATGACTTTGAGAACTTCATCTCCAGCGCGGACCTGGTTCTAATTCTCAGAAACCATATTCTATTACTACCTCCATTCAGAAATATACGATGATTTTCGATATTATACTCCATATATGACTACATATACGCATAGAAATGAGTGAACAAAGACACTAGAACATGTCTTCAAAGGCATGAGAGCAGAGGGATTACTTGCAATATCCATAACACAAGTTACTGAGGCAAATATACCCTCTTCAAAGGTAGCATTGATGTTCATAAAGTACTCCCTCCGTCCCAAAATTCTTGTCTTAGATTTGTCTAGATACGGATGTATCAAGTCACATTTTAGTATTAGATACATCCGTATCTAGACAAATTTAAGACAAGAAATTTGGGACAAAGGGAGTAGTTGAAAGTAATCTATAAGAAATCAGTGTCAACCTCTCGCATGTTTTGGTCAAAATAGGAATTTAGAACCGTCATTTGGCACACAAAAATCACATGCAAGATCACCCAGAAAGTTGTACTACTAGTACTAGTACTGCGTGTTAGATGAAAAAACACGATCAAGATCGAGAAAAAGATCGTCAAGAAGAGATATTACCTGGACTTGCTTAATGAGGGATCCCGGAGAGGGGGGCTTGGACAGGCCGATGGCTTTGAGCTTGTCTGCGGTAGTCTCGGCCGGGTGCTTGCGCTTCTTCGTACCATTAGCCTCGACGGTTTTGGCCAGAGCCATCGACATCACTTCGGCCGGTGCTCCAACGTCCATCAAGAAACTGTCAAATAGAAATAAAAGAAAAGAAACCATAATCACAAACCCAAAAGAAGAATAGAGAGGGAGTTATAGGATCAGTCTCGGGGTTGCAAGACCGGGCCTTGGCCAGAATCAACACCATTGATGTGCTCACCTTTCCTTCTTTGGGAGAGAAGAACAATGGCAGAAGCAGGTCGGGGTTTTCTTGAAGAAATGAGGAACAAGATGAGGGAGAAGCGAGTTGGGTAGAGAGGAAGCTGAGAGAGAAGAGTGAAATGATGGTTGCTTCGTTAGTCCAACTTGCTGCTGAAAAGGAGGGGGTTTTGTGATTTGACGGCTCATTGGGCAGGTTTTGTGATTTGACGGCTCATTGGGCATTACTGCGGCGCTTCGATCGGGGTAGTCTACCGTCACTCTACTACGGAGTAATTTAGTGCATGGCTGGTGGACCTCGATGCTGGCTGTCCCACACGTCGGCGAAAGTGAGTAATTTAGTGCATGGATGGAGGAGGATCCGCAAAGCAGAGCGTGTCCACTGTTTTTCTGAAGAAAAAAATGATCACAGCAAGCGTTTCCACTCTTACGATGGAGGAGTGCGAAACACGGCAGCCACTTGAACATACACAGTGCTCCTACTACTAGGCATGTGTAGTGGTTCATAGGTACGTCAGTACTACATAATCTTGTTGCTAGTGTAGTAAGATATGACGACAACAAATGATGTTGTGGGCATGCCAACTATATGAACAGTGATGTAGTAACATAGTACCTCTTTTTTGACTGTCCGGTCGAGAATGAACGGTGAGATCAATGTTAACAGAACTAGGTCTACAGCGCACGGAGAGTACGGTGCTACAGTACTCCACAAAACATGAACCATATGAAGCACGAATAGTGTTAGGCAGGGTGTATGAAGGGTGCACGAGATGGGAGCAAAAGTTCCCTTCTTGACCCACTTTTGGGTGTTTGGCTGAGTGCATGAAGGGTGTATGAGTCCACACTAGCAGGTTAACACAAATACACGAAGAGGAAACAACTATATTGAGATGAGAATGCAACCAAACACACCCACACGCTTTGTACCTATGGTTCAACCTCGGGACACAGCTAGCTGGTCGAAAACACCCCACTAGCCACACATCTTCATTATGCTAACGTGGCACGGAGGATAGGTGTGGTTAGCTCCGTCTCGACCAGCCACAACGTCTCTTGTTCTAGGCGATTCTTCTATTTTCCAAGCTTTTTTTAGTTGTAATAACACCACAGCAAGCTAGCGCCGCTCTTCGTGTGTGCCCGTGCAAAGCTTAGACGATGGAGAGAAGAGAGAGATCACAGACCTGGGACCCACCAGTAAGTGAGTCAATGGTCATGCACGTGTTGACGAGGCACTCCCTCTACTCTACTGAACGTAATACTGTATAAAATCAAGTTATGGGACAAAGCCAACAACCGTTGTTGTTTCAGGCTATCGATTTACGCTTTGTAGTCCAGGTTGCCAGTTCGAATCTCGTCTTTCAGATTTGTTAGTTTTAGGTCCAAATTTGATTAATGACAAGTGGGACCCCCATGTGTTGTTCCGATATTTCAGTGTAGGATGGTTTTTTTGAACAAACACTTTGCGTGGTTAGACAAGTAACGGCACGAGTTACACGTATTTTGCAAGTTTACAAACAATAATGACAGCGGCATAGAATATCACATCCACCCCACAGCTTAGATGCTATGGTGATACGAGTTTCTACACCGTTGGAAGCGAGATCCAATGGCTTGGGAGTAGTCTTTGTAATTATGCGCAATTTCCAAACTCTCCAAAGGCTTTTTTGCAAATAAAACATTCAGGCCTCGTGTGTGCCGCTGCATCTTGGATCCAACGGCTCCCCGTTCCTCATATTAGGTGCTCTCCGTAGCTTAATTACCCGCTACGGTGATATGAGCATCTAGGTTGTATGATCAGTGATCAGATGGCGCATGCGTAGTACTTGTACTTTCTGCGCAATTCCCAAACTCTCTCAGCCGTATATTGCCAAAACATTCAAACCTCCTACTGTGGGCCGTTAGATCTCCGTGAACTCGTATCACCATAGAATCTACGGTGCGGGAGCACCTCATCTTCTCACGTGCGAGAAAACATAAGGTGCTCTCGCAGCTTGGATGCTACGGTGATACGAGCTTCGAGGTCGTTTGATCTGAGATCCAATGGCATATGAGCAGTCTTTGTACTTGTAAGCAGTGGCCGAACTCTTTGGGGGCTTTTCTGCAAAAAACCATTCAAACCACCGAGGAGGTGTTGGGTCACAAATCCAACGGCTCCGAAGAGCTTGTATCACCAAAGCATCTAAGGTGTGGTAGCACACGATATTCTTACATACAGGAGAATATGATGTCCTCCTTCATCTTAGATGCTACGGTGATATGAGCTTCGAGGTCGTTGGATATGGGATCCAAGGGCATCTGAGTAGTTTTTGTACAAATTGTGTGCAATTGTCAAACTCATCAAGGTTCCTGTAAAAATATTAAGACATCATGTGAGCTACTATATCTCAGATCTACAAGCTCCAAGCAACTCGTATCGGCATATAGCATCTAAGGTATGGGGGCACATGATATTCTCCCGGGGAGGAGGGGTGGGGGTGCACAACCAATCGGTCGTTGGGAGGGTGGGGACAAATATAATCTAAACAACCCTAAACAGAGCTTCACAATTTTATCTAAGGTCAAGGGGTTGACCCCCGACAATCATAGCTCTGCCTAATTAAACACAACATTTGCATGTACTGTTGTACTAGACTTAATATTCATGTTTCAGTTTCATTTTCATTTTAAATATTGAATTGAGGACCATGCATGTCTTACATTTTACTCCCTTCGTTCCTAAATATTAGTCTTTTTAGAGATTTCAAATGGACTGGCACATACGGATGTATATAGACATATTTTAGAGTGTAGATTCACTCATTTTGCTCCGTATGTAGTCACTTGTTGAAATCTCTAAAATACTAATATTTAGGAACAGAAGGAGTATTTTTGAATTTGTGTCATACATGCATGGTTTGGAAAAATAGATGCACTATACTTATTGGATTGTTGTTGTGTTCGTGTGTGGGTGTCTGTGTGGGTGTCTCTGTGTGTGTGTGTGTGCGTGTTGGTGTGGTCATATGCTTGATACATACAAAGTTTTCTCACCTCCATATTGTTCATCTTTTAAATTTTAATTTGCATTGAAAAACTTACTAGGTATACCATGAAATGTGAAATCCACGTTGAGATCACTATATCACAAACTCACTCTAATTCAACAACTCGTCATAAATCAATTACCACGTTGAGATTGGTATTTGCAAGGAAAATACGGGCATCGTAATACACATAGATTCGTTCAGCAATTTAAAAGGTTCCTTTCGTATTCTCGAATGGTAGGACCCAACGGCGTACCAGCCAGACCTTGGCTCGTGTTGATCCTAAAAAAATTAAAAAAACCGGGCTCGTGTCCTTCTGGTGGCGTGCGTGGTATGCACATTAGGCAACCCCAACCAGTCGAGCCTTCGCGTTTCGAGTCGAAATATCTGGCGGCGAGAATTACAGCCCTAGGAAATTCCCCTCATGTCCACGGTCCATAATGACTACCGATGAACAACGGAGGGATGCTTTAGTAACTAGACAATGTTACCTACCGTGCCGAGCACGGTTCAATTCCCTCGGTCGCCGCTCGCCAAGGTTACCCGTCAACTGCATTGCCTAGTACTACTACTACTACACCAGGATGAGCACATAATTGAGCCCATTTGTTTGTGCCTATTACTTGAGTTAATATATCAGGCAATGCACTGGTACAGAGGGATTATAACTTGTCTGAAGTCTAACTAAGCAAATTTTTTGACCAAATCCGTTCTAAAGAAATACAACAGGACAGATGTATGGCTTGAAAATTTATTGCATGATGCAGGTTATGATATTGTTTCGAATCCTGCATCTTAAATTTCAGAAAACCCAAAAGTGACCATAAATTCTTGGTCACGTGATATGGCACAAATATTACTTCGTAATTTTTTTCTTCAATTTGCGACAAGCTGCTTATGACAAGTTGCACAAATGAAGAGCCATGGTATTTTGGAACAAAGACCTGTCACGTTAAGGCAAACGCTTTCACTATTCAAACCGTGGGCGTTTACGTGCCGCCACGAGTCCCGCTTCTCATCGGCAGGTGTCGTTCGAGCAAGCGTGTGAGTCGACGAGAGGCGTGCGAGCAGACCACTGCGCCGGCTGACAGGGAGGCGTGCGAGCAGACCGCTGTGCAGGCTCACCTGGAGGTGAGCCCTTTGACCAGGCCCTGCCGCCCACCTTCGTCCCAACTGTTCCCACTTAATGTCGCCGGCGCCGCAGTTTAAAATCAACCCGCACTACCCGGTATTGCTACAATCTTCTCTCTTCCTCTCTGATTCTCCTGTCGTCTACCTCCAACCAGCCTGACCTAAACGTATGCCATGCCGCATCATGATGGTCTGCCCTTAGTCTTCCAGTTTCCTGAGGAAGACACCTAGCTAGAGTCTCAAGAACATAAGGCGCTTTGGGACGAGCTTGAACTGGCCTTGCGGGAAGACGTCACGCCTGTCCACGCTCCCGTTCCGGCTCCCCCCGTGGCATTGATGGGCTGGGAGCCGCACATTGTCGCCAAGCTTGATGCCATGGGGTTCCACGAGGTCCCCGCCGACTTTCACGCGCCCGTGCACCTGCCAGCGCATGCGCCTGCGCGTGCACTGACGCGCACGCCCGTGCCGGTGCCCGTGCACCTGCCAGCGCATGCGCCTGCGCGTGCACTGACGTACACGTCCGTGTCGGTGCCCGTGCACACGAATGTCTCTGCCATGCCGTTGACAGCGCCTGTCCCCATGCGGGTGCCAGTGCCCCCTCAGCGGCATGGATGGTGGCCGCCGACTCCTTCCTTGCACCAACGCCAGTCGCCTCCTCCCACGAGTTGACTCGCTCCGAAGTCCAGAACATTTTGGCCTTCCTTGAAGCTAGGCCAACGTCCAGGAGTACGCCAACAACGGTGCAAGGCGCCACCGTCGCCGTCGGTCAGTGGCCCGACGACACACAGAGCACGACAGAGGAGCCGCTTCCCACCGCAAGCCCCCCCCCCGCCGCTGCCGCGTAATCTAAATTTGCCATGAAAAACATTCGGATTGCCATGCTTAAAATCCGAAAGTTTATCATTTCCGTTTATTTTAGACCGATCCTCGTATAATTTAAAGTCGGAGTCAGACTGAACGAAATCTATGGTTTGATCAGTTGAATGTTCTGCTAGAGCCGTATCAAATTAAATATAAAACGTCATCAAGCCACATGTATTCCTTGTCATCCAATGACCTAGACTGCTTCAATGTCGAGCGCTCAACACGTTTAGCGTGCAGTTAATTTCATGCTAAAAATAGTGCTAATCACATAATAACACGCAAATAATATCCTACTTAATATCCGCATGCACTTAATATTCTTCCAAATTAACGTGCATTGCACGTACACACTGACTAGTGCTGCTAGCACGTGAAACTGGTGCCGTAACTTGTGAACGCATTCAGAAATGGTCAACGGCAACATCGCCCGCGAGTTCTTCGTGTTTGCCCGTGCGTCTAAACGCATAAGGGGAGGAGAGAGAGAGAGCACACATGGAACCCACTAGTAAGTGAAGGCGAATAGTACTAAAAATAATATTACATGTTATCCATTAAATAGTCTATGGTAATACAAAAACATTATGTGAACAAAGGGAAGTACAACAAACATTGCTGTTCTACGTATGTTGCCTATTGACGTGCGGCTTGAAGGCCGTGGTCGCATGTTCGATCCTCGTCCTTTATTTTTTAATTTGTATATGGGTCCAAATTTGTTTCATGACATGTGGGCCCCTCGGTGTGTAGTTTGTAGCACTTTAATTTGTGGGTCAAAATTTGTTCCATTCCAAGTGGAGTATTGGTGTGTAGTTTTGTAGTTTATTTATAATAATTAAAGAGAACAACGGAGTTTCTTGCAATAATACCATGGTGCGATGTTGAAGGCGAGAAAGGACGTGCAAGAGAGTGATGACCGAGCCAGAGGGAAATCAACTAGGAGAGTTGCGGGGGTTGCAACGGTGTTTGGAATAGTTGTGGGCCGAATGCTATGAAAATATAATCTAAACCGACCGGAATAAATGCCTACACAAATTAATCCAAGGTTGGAGTGCCCCTCACAATGTAAATAGCTCCAGCTTTGCGAGGGATGGAGAGGTAGCTTCAATGTGTGGAAGATACGGCGTGAGAAAGCGAGGTCAATCGAGAGACATGTAGATAGAGAGACAAAGTGAGTGTGGTCCGACATTCATTGAACAAATATATATGCTCTGGAGAGATATTGTCCGATTGAGCTTTTGGCAAGGGTGAGGGCTGTAAGATAGAGCTTGAGAGATGATCCAGTCACAGACGTGTAAATATATTTTATGCGTGGGAGGAAGCAAGGTCAATCGATCACATAGGGTCGTCGTGCGATCGAAAGAGTGGGACAGGTTGGAGAGAGTGACCTAGATAGACAATGTGCGTGAGAGAGTATACAATGCGAATAGGTCGAATTAGGCTCAAACATGGTGATATATCGTTTTTGTCCAAGAAAGAGCAAGGTCAATCGAGACATACAAAGAGAGAGAGAGAGAGAGAGGGAGGGAGAGAGAGAGGGAGAGAGAGATTGAGCGAGCGTGGCCCGCCATGAGGTCGAAAGAGTGGGCCGGCTTGGATGGACTGACCTAGATAGACAATCTGCGTGAGAGAGTATAGAGTGTGTCGATCGAGGCCCGAACAGGGAGATATATCATTTGTGTGTGAAAGAAAACGAGGTTAAACGAGACTCAGATAAAGAGAGCGAGATTGAGCGAGTGTGGCCCGCCGTGCGGAAGAAAGAGTGAGACAGTCTCGAGGGAGTGACCTAGATAGACAATGTGTGTGCGTGCCCACGAGAGGTTGGGGGGCTAGATAGGCAATGCATGTATTTAGCGCAAGAGGGTGAGAGGGAGAGGGAGAGAGAGAGAGCTCGGCATGGGGTGCAATGGTGGGTGTGTGAGGTAAATACATTTGGTAACAGAGTGGAAAAAGGGGGTTGTGTAGTTGAGAGAGTTAGAGATCGAAACATGGAGAGAAAGAATGAATGTGTGTTGAAACCGATAGCTTCCTAAGGTGGTTAGGAGAGGAAGATTGACCGATACATGAAGTATGTAGCATGTGTGCGGGGGGTGGTGGGAATATTGATGTTTCAATTTGGTGTACATTGTTAGATTTGAACTGAGGACCATGCATATGGGTAATTATTTCGAATTCGTGCCATACTAGGTTTCGAAAAGTTGACATTGACTCGATTTGTTGTGCTATTTTGTAGGTCATATGTTTGAATCCATCCAAAAGTTTTCTCACTACCATTGTCTTCATCATATACATATGAATTTGTATTAAAAAGTAGCGTGGATACAGTTAAATGCGAAATCCACGTTAGAATTAGGGATCGCTATGTGACACACACTCTAATTCAAATAACTAATAATGTGACACACACTCTAATCCACGTTAGCGTGGATACCGTTTCGATTTTTTTTCAAATAACTCATTAATTAATTTATAGTATCTCATTTCGAATGAATAAATATTGCAGGGAAAACACGGGCATGGTAATACATACAGATTCGTTTGCAAATGAAAGAAGATTCGTTTGAATTATCAAATGTAGGGGCACCAGGCAGACCAGGGTCGTGTCGTGGTGGTCGTGTGTGTCGGACGGACGCTTAGCACCCAGCCACCCACCCTCCTCCCTCCCTCCCTCCCCCACCCCCCTAAAGGACAAGGACAAAATAAGTTCGCACTTCCATGTTTCGGATTGAAATATCTGGCAGCCCCAATTCCAGCCCTGCAAAATCTCCCTTCTCCACCGTCCCCTTCCGCGCCCAGAGTGCTCAAATCCCTAATTCGCCGCCAACCCAAGCAAAGTTCGAATCGCCCCTCGTCTCGTCTCTTTCCCCACCTCTATGCCGGATGATGATGACGAAGACAACAGTCGCGCTTCACCACCGCACCGGAGCTACCTCATCTACGCCCTCGTCCACCGCACCGGGTGGTCCACCGACAACGTCGGCCGCCGCAACCGACGTGTCTCACAGACACCGACTTCCACCGCATCAGGTGCGCTTCACCGACGCCGTCTCCCAGCCTACCGGGCTACTTCACCGAGCACATCGTCGCGCCTCCGCCCCCCGAGGTTGCTGGGGCTTCAACCAACGGTCTCATCCACTGCATCGTAGCGCTCCGCTGCCACTCAAGATCTGCATCCGTGCGCGACCAGCCAACGCTAGCGCATCAACCTCAACGGCTTTGAAGTGACCCGCACTCTAGCTAGGCGAGCATGCCCAAACGCCGGCCCGAACTAGGTATCCACACATCACTCCCTTGTGCACTGTTCCGATGATGTTTGGATATCCTTTCACTGATCTCTTAGCTTACACGCCTATCCAACTCTGACTTTAACTCTTATTTCTTCTAGAGATATCATCTAAAACAAGCAAATCCATTTTTTAGCGCAGGATGACGGCGCTACGGGATCTGGTACACATCTAGCACACCCGTATAACCTTGTAAGTATCTGTCCTCCGGTACAATATCAAGGTCGATTCCTCTTATTTGATCAACCATTCGCCGTGTCAAAAATGCAGAGGGGGATGCAAGGAGCACAAGGCCTGGACATCCAAGCAAGTGGTAACATGGACTTGTACATGGAACATCCCAAGCGCAAGCAGAGCTCCAGTGAGCCTGTACAACGAGCTAGCGTAAGTCCCTGCATTTCATTTAATCCGTACTGGCATTCGTGTATGATTTGTGTGCAGTGGCGGATCCACGAATTCAAGTTACCAGGGGCGAACATTTAACTTAAAAAATACGAAGGCACTTGCACTTCGGAAATCAACATAACTTGAGAAATGTGAAGCTACATGCACTTTGAAAACCAGCTAATGATCCAAAGTAGTTCAGATTATAAACACTAAATGATGCAAACACCAAAAAACACAAAATGCAACATGGTGTACAAGGACTACAAATATGGTCTGTACCTGCTTGAATTATTCGTTCTCTGGCTGAAAATATCGAAGTGTAATTGCACCTATAACCAGTGCGCAAACTGCATATCAATATATCTATCCTGCACAAGTATGCCAATAGTTTCAAACAACAGATTAGAAAAGTATTTATGCTACGTTGTCATGATACGGGTACTTTCTGGTAGATGGCCTCGACGTTTCCTCAAGCCATGAAAATGCACTATAATTTGCTTGTCATCAATGCCTGCAAATCTCTATGTCTCTCTCAACATAGCAGATCATCATTAGACACTAAATCCTTCAATGGGAGCTTGCAAATGCTTGCACTAGATCCCTCATTACACTCTATATGTTCATCACCAGGAGCATGGAAAATGTTTGCATCAAATCCTTCATTAGCAGTCTGTTCATTAGACACTTCAGGCTCAAGAACAACTTGAGCTTGGATGTTTGCACCGGAAACTTGATTAGATACATCAGATTCAGTCAGTTCAGTATTGATTGGGGGAGTTATAAAATAAGTAGAAATTGGTTTCATTTTCTCATAGATTCCCTACATACAAGCAGTTTTACAACACCATCAGGTTTAACTATTGGCCAGAAATTGAAGAGTTGAATTAGATATAATCAGGGATGTGATGTACCTGCTCATTGCGCATGCTACTCTTGCAAGCTGCGACTGTCTGTTTGCGCATGCTCAATGCCATGCCCGTGCTGCCGCCGCTGCCTCCCATGCAGGCTACACCCAGGGTTGGATCTTCATCTTCTTGTCCTTCCATTCGCATGAAGACCGGCGACCGCCCTCCAACGAGGGCGCGAGGAAGTGCTGTTTTGGTCTGTCCAGCGGCGGCTAGGTTAGGAGCGAACCGGACTGGAGGTTGGAGCGGATGAATTGGGATTTTTCCCGCTCTCGATCGATATGGGAGGCGCTCATTTGGGCCACGAGCCTGCTATAGGGCCTACCTTGCACTTATGTTATTGGCCCATCCAAACTGAAACATTTTTCTTCATTTTTTACATTGCCTGCTCGTGTGTTGGGACGAACAAAACTAGCCTGGGCCAACCTGGATGACTCAAACTAGGTGCACACTTTCCAGCCACCCGAGGCGGCCGCCCATACTAGCCCCTATGGTGGCGTCGCCCCTTTTTGCATGTATGATTGGGGTAGTGAAAAATATTCCATTGGCGCTTTTGATTTACCCACAGAATGGTTGAATTGCTTGTTTCTATGAACTGAGGTCACCAATAATGTGAAGGATGTCAGTCTTTTCATCCTATTGTAGATTGCTTAGATCTCGATATGCCAAAAGTAATCGCATGAAATATACAGTAAAAGCCAGTGTGATGTGTGTGGCTACAACTAGTCTGACTACACGTCCTCATATAACATATCAAGGACGCACCATCTTACCAGATTAACCATTTGACTTACCAATGCAGTGTGGGAAGAAACAAGTATTGGGACTGCGTATCCAAGCAATTGATGCCATGGACTCCTTCGTACAAACTTGTAAGCGAAAAAGAAGTTGCAGTGTGCCTGTACAAAGAACTAGCGTAAGTTCAGTTACCTGTTTCTCGGAATTTTAGTTAGCTACTTATTGCAAAATTGTTCAATTATGTTGCTTGGCTTAATTTAGTTTGGTACTGATTACATAATGCCATAGCCTGTTAATCCTATTATAGACTGCTCCTATCTATGTGTTTGATACTTACTATTAAGAATTACCTGTTTGCCTGAACTTAAATAGCTACTTGTTTTTTAACTGCTTTGCTACTGCAACAACGGGTTACAATGATGTTAATAACTACTTTCCAGCATCCAATTGAAACTCTTTAATTCCTTGTTTGTTTAAATGGTTTGCTGTTATAACTCCCAGTTGATATGTTTTGCTAACTTCAACTTTTCTGAATCCAATCGGAACTTTAATGGCAAAACAGGTTAGCCCAAGATCAAAGAGCGAGGTCCCCATGGACGTTGTATCATCCCACAACAGTGGCACCGGCCCAATCGTGCATTATGAATTGCCAACTACTGATGCTCTAGAGGCTAAACTAGTGGTAGAAAGAGATTCTGCTTCTGCACTTAGAGATGAAGTTGACAGGTTGAGGAAGCAAACATCACAATCAGTAGCAGTACTCAAGACAACCATTAAATATTTGGTGGATTTCAAAACGAAGCAAGATGAGACTGACCACATTGTTAAGGTCCTGAAGGAAAAAAGGAAATTAAATTCCCACTTGGTAAATCATAGGTGAAATGTTCTTTCCATCGTTGAATAACCTTTGTATTGTTTGTTCATGTAATCAATCAAACCATTTGTTTTAGAGATAATGTAATAATTTTTTTTGTTTTTTGTTTTTTGGTTTGTAATTTTATTTGAGCACAAGTCTGTATTAATTGATAAGACTCGGAGACATTTGATTTTCATTGCTGTGCCAGACCTACAAATATGCCAATCGGGTTGAATGTGCATTCTGCAATAATAGTAGTATAGATGGACCATAAGTGGCACGCATCGGAAAGTGCCAAGATGCTATAGTAGCTTGGCTAAAAAGGATGCTGTTGTAGCAAAAAAAAGTAGAGCGGCCTGGCTTATGTATGTTAGTTGATATTATTGATCCATATACTCTATAAGTGTTTATATGTCTGTTAGTTCTGTACATTCCTGGTTGATTGACTCGGTATTTGAATCTTGATACATCGCTTGTGTACATATCTAAATGGGAGTATACATTATGTTGCGTGTGACATTTGAGTTGGACATGAAGTGTTCCAAATATTCGAATTCACCTTAAACTGGATTCTAGCTTCTGAATTTGAGTATCGGCATTTGTAAACCATATTCATATATGACAGTGGAATACATCTTTGTCGTCCGTTTGAAGATATATAAAAACACATAGAATGATTTATAAAGATTCGTAGAGGAATACAAAATGGATTCAAATTTAGTTGCCAGGGTAAACGTGGATGCTTATTGTCCCAAAATTCGAAAGAAGCGGCAAAATGTCTCACTCCCACGTCGGCTACCCAAAGCCAAGTGTTTGGGAGATGGAAATTACTGTCTATCCATTACACGGACAATCCATCGTCCCGATTTCCACTGCTCTAAATAGGCGTAGGTTAGTAACTTCAATTAGACGTGACACGACCGCCTCTGAGCCCATTCCGACACGGTGGGCGCCAAACATGGGCGGCAAAACACATTTGATTCCAGCTCGTCCAAAAGACCTCTGTTTCTCCCTCCATTTCCCCATTCATACACGGTGGGCGGCAAAACAAACTCGACTCGGCCAAAATTGATGTAGGCAAATATTTTCTGTAGGGGCAGGTTTGTAACTTCACTCAGACGTGACACAACAGCCCTACCTGTCAGCCCCGTTCATACACCGTGGGCGCCAACCATGGGCGCCAACCACCCTCTCCTCGCCCGAAATCGCTCTGGGCAAATATTGGCGAGATGCGAGATTACTATCGTATCCCCAACCGACGAGATGTCCAAATTTTAAACGGGGGCTAAGTTCGTAACTTTCCCATATTTCAGATAGGTGTCCCAAAAACATGTTTCCCCATACCTCTCCCTCCATTTTCCCATTCATACACCGTCCGTGCTAGAACACCATCCCAACACCAGCCTCCGTCCGCCACCCCATCCATCGCTGCCGTCCTCCACCCCATCCATCGCCGCCATCCTCCACCACATCCATCGCCACCGTCCTCCACCATGCCGGAGCGCCTACCAAGACCGTGTCGTCCACTGCTAGAGATGGACATTTCTCATCCACGGCGACGGACCAAGAGCCTTGCATCACGTCCTCTCGCTTCATCGGCACCGTCGTCCTCTTTGTTGGGGCCGCTCACACGACCTTCTCTTCCACCGCAACGGGACTTATCCCCCGATGCACCCGTCTACCGTCGCAGATCTACTTCAACGCCACCGACAGCCATCGCACCCCCGATGCATACACGGCGTCGCAAGAGAGGTGGTACTTCATATCTCCTCAACTTTTTTATCTCAACCAGAAAATACTCCCTCCGTCCGGAAATACTTGTCATCAAAATGAATAAAAGGGGATGTATCTAGATGTATTTTAGTTCTAGATACACCCTTTTTTGTCCATTTTGATGACAAGCTTTTTCGGACGAAGGGAGTAGATCTTAACTTGGTTACTCTACTTTCTTTTCAGCTCTTAGAATTTAGTTCTTAGTTCGAAGCAAACAATGGCTGCTAAATATCATTTCTCCGGTTTGCAGCTTCAAATCTGCCATGGCACAGTCATAATATGGTTTAATTGATCATGTTGTTTCCGTGGTGGTTTCTTTGATAGAAATCGAAGGGGAAACCCTCTTTTGCTAACAAAATTATGCTTAGAGTTTCCCCCCTTTATTGATCACTATACGATCAGAATACGTGCTTCGTGTCATAATAGCACTGCTCTTAGTTGTTCAAATACGAATCTGATATTATTAAACAGAGTCGTTTAATTGGTCAGCTAAATGTTCCTAAATTAGTTTTGAAAATGCATGTTCGCCACTCGGGTGTGTATCTGTACAGGGTGCCCAGGGTGGGCCGGCCCACCCTGGGATTTTGGGTCGTCCCAGGCCCCGATTCCCTCTGTTCTGCTGCGCGCTTCCGATCTCTACTCGCCCCCCGCCGCCTGCCTCGCCGGCAACTTGCCGTCCCCGGATGGCATGACTCTAGGAGGAGACGCCGGACTAATAGGAGGTCAGGAGGCGCTCGCCCAACAGCGTCACCGCTGCCTGGGCGCGCCGCCGTGCCTACCTTCCCAGTCCGTTCAGGGCTCAGGCGTGCAGCACCCACTAAGCCAACCCGATTTATCCTGAGATACGTCCTCAACACTCAACAGCCACTCCTCATCACCCATTTTCTAATTGATTCATTACTCATTAGGCAGGACTGTCATTAGGGTTTGTTGTGTGCTGAGTGCTACCTACACTTAATGGTTCAGATGTATTTCGGTAATCTTTAGTACCTGTAAAGTTCATAGGGTTTTCACAATTCCGGCCCAGATTACTACTGCAAGCCAGGTTTGTTGACAATTTACTTGTCTTTCTTACTCATTCGATATAATATCCAATTATTCATGTTGATTAGTTGCAAACAATAAGTGCTAGACAAACTTCTTGATTCAGATTTTGGACAGTCTGTTACTGCAGTTACAATTCTGCATACTTGTCCTAGTAAGCTCACAAGTAAATGATTGATTCACTACATCCATGCTTGCCTTGTCATATTTGTTGTCGATATTCTTCTAGGGTGGACCACCCTGTTTCTAAATACTGGAACCGTAGACATGAGTGAATAGTATTTCTCTATGTGATCTCTTCCATCATGTGTGGGCAACGAACACTGCATTGTATAGAAAGAAACTGTCATTTCCAGCTTTTACATAGGCTTTGATCTTTTATATGGAATACAATCTGCCTCCTTGCTTTGTGTAGCACTACCAACACTCCACCCTTGAAGCTAAACATTATGCCACTCATAATTCCTTAGTTTATTTTTTCAAATACGAATTTCATATGATTCTAATGTTCCTACTTCAGTTTTGAAATGTGTGTCTGCCTGTTATAGAGACATAAGGGGTTTGTATTTCTGTGTGTGGTCTGGTCAGCACGGTTGGGGGTAAACTTTGCATATGTAGGGGTTTATAGGGAGACACTCTTCGAGTTGAATCCGCAATGCATTCCATAGATAATCTGACTACTTTTTATCTTTTCATGAATCTCATATTCTGAACTGCATCATAATGATTATGAGCTTGCGCGCATGAAAAGAGTAAAGCAGAACAATGCCATGGCTGTCAAACTTGGCATTAAGGAACTGAAATCAAGTCTGGACGCAATGCAATGCAAACGCTCTCCACCTAAAGATTCATGCTCAGAATATGATCCTAACAGTGATTCTGAGCTAGAGGGAGACCTAAGTCAATGTAGCTCCCTAGCTGAGGAGTCATAGGAAGATGTCCTATCTTATTCACCCATCAAGGTGCTTGCTCTAACTTTCCAAGGTTATATTGGTCGCACATATCTTGGAACTGATGCTTTGCATTGCTTCTACTTTGTTGAACTGCTATTAGCTTAGTTTACACATCGTGTATGGTAATACGCCCTGCCTATCCATTTTCAGTACATATTTTATCTGTCATCATACCATATTTATCCATTCAAATGTTGTTCTTGTGTATCAGACGTTCAAAAGTAAGCGGGCAATTGCTGATCATGGAGGAGCACAAGCAAAGTACTTGGAAAAGGTAGTGGCACCTGATAAATCAAATAGACCATTAGGTGTAGTTGCAATATCACCTGACCCACAAAACACCCCAACTCTAGCAGACTCTAGCCCTACTACACTAGTCATTTCTGGTGCCCCAACTCAGCAGACCCCAACTCCAGCAAACATTATGATTAGGCCAGTTGACATAGCACCAGCTCTACGACGCAAAACCCCCATTCCAGCAAAGAGTACACCAAATCCAGTTGCCAAATCCCTTTTCGAACCAGAGAGAGCCCCAATTGCAGCAAATAGGACCCCTGTTCCATTTCTTCTCAGTTTAGTAGACGAGGCTTATATTGTTGTTAGGAACTTTGTGCGCATCTTTCCTTCATGGGAAGATTATACCGCAGACACAGAACAATTTCCAGTCTTCCTCCGCAACTTACGCGTAAGTAATGTACTAATGTTATTCATGGTCATTACTGCATATGTTTCTGCTGACAGAAGACACAAGATTTCATTCTTTCAAATAGGCGAGGACCAAACTGGATTGTGAAGATGAGCAAGGGTTGCTTGTGCTTTTCAAGCACTCGTTGATGAAGTATCGTTCCTACCTGAGGCAAGCGCACTTCGATGGCAAGCCTCTTAACGCAATTTCTGTAAAGTCTCCGGTGCTACATTTATCCGAGGGTGACTGGAATAATCTTGTTACACATTGGTCTCGGCTGCAGCTTAAGGTACTGTCTATGATATCACATCACAATTTGAACTACATTTCTGCATTTGCCTTAACGTCTCACTTGTACGAAAACTGTTAGCAGAAGAACATTCATTCTCAAGGGACCACAGAATCTCGCAAGTATACTGCACACTGCATTGATCTTGTGAGTACCTCTTGCCCTATATGACCATACTTACTTTCATAGCTGCTTGATTATGTAGCATCACTGCACATGTTAGCCTCG
Source organism: Triticum aestivum (assembly GCF_018294505.1). NCBI lineage: Eukaryota > Viridiplantae > Streptophyta > Magnoliopsida > Poales > Poaceae > Triticum > Triticum aestivum. The sequence goes on from NC_057814.1 coordinate 111,736,097, forward strand.
TTATCGTCCATTAGGTGGACATTATAAGATCCGTATGGACTCTTACATAAATTTAGAATCAACCCAATGCTTTTGAAGAGGTTTAGCTCTGCAGTCCTCTTGTAAGGACTAAACGTCGTCTATCACTGTACTTACATTAACAGCTACTCCCTCCGTCCCATAACATAAGAACATTTTGTACAGTACACTAGTGTTCAAAACACTCTTGTATAATGGGAAGAGGGATTGGTTCATTGTGTAGCATTCTGCATCTTATCTCCCTCGCCCACCATTTACTAAAAAAGACCAGATCTATATTTAATCTTACCAAAAAGTAGAATACACAGACAATGCCAGTGCAGAAGTGTTGCTCTTGTCGGTACATTTTGCCCTATAACGCTTGTACTTCCAGGGATTGGTAGTTGATTATGTAGCATCAATCTGCATCTTATCTTCATTATCCTCTATCCCTTCCTGTATTATCATATCTATAATTACTCTCTACAAAATGTAGAGTACAGGCAATGCTTATGAAGAAGATTCTGTGCTGAAATTCTTGAGTTATCCTTCCCTTGACATGGAGAAGGGCATTATAAAGCCGGTGTTAACTGTTAATGTAAGTCAGTCCTTCTAAAGCCTTTATCCTCAACTGCTGCTTAATTTGCTCATACTCCCTATCATTTACTGCTGTTTAGTTTGCTGTTTCTACGAAAATGCATGTTCGCAAGAACCGTAAGTTCTAAGTTTTACTTGTAAAACCAAATTCCTTATTCATACCATGCACATTACTCAATACTCCCTATATGTATGCTTGTTTTTGTGGATCTATAATCCAGTGTGTGGTGAAGCAGCCCACGTTTGCACCTTGTCATCTCCTGTTTTATCTTACTGATGTGGCTGATGATATGAACAACATGCCATGCACATTAACCAAAATAGATACAATGATTTTCTTTGCCCTTCATCTATGCTTGTTATGTTGACATGGTAATCCAGTAGTGTGGTGAAGCTCCCCGCATTATGAACAATGCCAAATTATGCTATTGATATTTTGAACTTACTCTTTATTTTCTAATTTGAAATTGGATGTAATTGACAACACAGTTATCATCTTTGTTTATACACGTGCAAAACCTGTCATCTCTCTGCTTTGTTCCAGGGTGATATGCCTGATGGCATGCACAAGTCTGCTAAAGGCTGTGAGACAAACCCAACATATATTGCAGCAAAGAAGGCGAAACATCTTGAAGATAGCGAGACAACCCCAAAGTCTTGTCTTCATGCAGTGTTCGAGTTACTTGAGACTAGCAGTAAGACAAGCTCACAGAATTCATTGTCTGAATCAGTTCGACTTCTTCAGTCCCAAGTTCTAGCAGAAAGGCATTCTGCAACTCAACTTCGACTTGAAGTCCTATCTCTAAGAAAGATTGCGGAGAACACCAATGAGAACCTCATCGCTAAACAACTACACCTGGCAGCTATGACCGACATGCTAGGCCGGTCTCACAACCTTGCTCAGCACCTTGCACAGCAGTTCCCGTGCAAGGCTAACCTTTCTTGAACTGTCTTGGAAGTGGTCTGGGTTCAGTATTATTTTGTTACACTGCAATGCTGCCCTATTTTTGCAATCTGCTTCTTCGTTGCGCTTTATGATCACTGGTGGCGAATTCGATGCCCAGTGGATGTAATATACCATAAATCCTTTATTGTATAGTGTTGGTTTATTCTTAGTTACTATGCCGTAATTTCTTTATTGTATAGAGTAGGTTTGTTCTTAATTCCTACTAGTTACTGCCATCATTCGCTATCTGAAAAAAATCAGATGTGGTCGACCAGGCCAAAACATTCGCCTCTAACAGGCCTGGTTTTTAGCGGGCCACAATTGGGCCGGCCTGCATCTTTCTTGGGCCCGAATGATTGGGGCCTTCACACTTTGCGCGAGGCCCACAACTTACACCGGCCTATATTTTAGTTGGGCCTTTTGTGGACCCAGCGCTTAGTTTGGCATAGGTAGCGTTGGGCCATTAACAGGCTGGATATTGTACTGGCCTGTTACGGCCCAAATGAAACCATGGGCCTTTAGCAGGCCGAAATGCATGTTGGGCCTCAATTTTCACTAGTCGTCGACGGGCCTTCAGCAGGCTGAAATGTAGACCGGGCCTTTTTGGGCCCAGTTATATCACGGACAGTTACCAGGCCGAAACATATCTCGGGCCTTAGTTGGCCCACAGATATCATGGGCCTTTAAGAGGCCGACCGAAAGCTTAATACAGACATCAACGGGCCGAATTATGCGACAAGCCTTTAACAGGCCCAAAGTCACGTTGGGCTTAACTGTTGCGACCTTTATCACGGGCCGTTAGTGGGCCCAATGTCCCGTCGGACCATATATGACCCGTGGGCAGCACGGGCCATTCCCAGGCCGAAAGTCACACCGGGCTGAAATGGGCCCATGTTTACATCGGGCCTCTAACAGGCCGAAAGTCACTGGGCTGTAATTGGGCCCAAATATTCGGCGAACAAGTAACGGGCCAGATCTGGCTTCGGGCCGTAAATGGGCCCAAATATTCGACAAACAATTAACGGGCCAGATCAGGCTTCGGGCCATAAATGGGCCTTTATTAAGCAGGCCGTTATTGGGCTGGCCCACTAGTACCTGAGTAAGAACTACGGGCCTTTGACTAGGCCGGCCTATTTAACCTATATGGGCCTCTGCTGGGCCCAGCCATGTGTCGACGTATCGTAGGCATGTCTCCTCCAATGGACGGGCGACATCTGGCCCACTGACGAGCTGACAGGTGTTCCCTCCGGCCAATTAGAATTTTACACGTGGAAATTTCCCATTGGTCCCGGCTGTTAACGGGTTATCGGATCCAAAACCGGACACGATAGCTTAACGGCGTTCCGTTACGGTGGATGCCACGTCTCGGTCACCCTTGACGAAAGCACTTCTGTGACGCGCGATTTATCGTCATGGAAGTGGACACTTCCGTGATGATAATTTTGGTAATGTCATGGAACACTTCTACGACAGCACAGGTATGACTATCTTGATTCTGTCATAAATTTGTCATGGATGTACATGCATGACAGAAAACGTGACCTACTGTGACAAACACGTATCATCACGGAAGTTTATTTTTTTGTAGTGATGTCTTGCATGTGCTTATCTGTGGTGACAATGGGATATTCACGTGATCTACTTGATGTATGTTTTGGTGATCAACTTGCGGGTTCAATGGGATATTCACGTGATCTACTTGATGTATGTCTTGGTGATCCACTTGCGGGTTCACGGAAGTTCTATGTGTTTGTAGAATAGATGAATTTGAGATTGTGTGATGCATATCGTATAATCATACCCACGGATACTTGAGGTGACATTGGAGTTTCTTGGTGACATTAGGGTTTTGGTTGATTTGTGTCTTAAGGTGTTATTCTAGTACGAACTCTATGATAGATCGAACGGAAAGAATAGTTTCATGTTATTTTACTACGGACTCTTGAATAGATCGATGAGAAGGGATAACTTTGAGGTGGTTTCGTACCCTACAATAATCTCTTCGTTTGTTCTCCGCTATTAGTGACTTTGGAGTGACTCTTTGTTGCATGTTGAGGGATAGTCATATGATCCAATTATGTTATTATTGTTGAGAGAACTTGCACTAGTGAAAGTATGAACCCTAGGCCTTGTTTCGACGCATTGCAATACCATTTTTGCTTACTTTTATTACTAGTTACCTTGCTGTTTTTACATTTTCAGATTACAAAAACCTATATCTACCATCCATATTGCACTTGTATTGCCATCTCTGCGCCGAACTAGTGCACCTATACAATTTACCATTGTATTCGGTGTGTTGGGGACACAAGAGACTCTTTGTTATTTGGTTGCAGGGTTGTTTGAGAGAGACCATCTTCAACCTACGCCTCCCACAGATTGATAAACCTTAGGTCATCCACTTGAGAGAAATTTGCTACTGTCCTACAAACCTCTGCACTTGGAGGCCCAACAACGTCTACAGGAAGAAGGTTGCGTAGTAGACATCAAGCAATTTCTGGCGCCGTTGCCGGGGAGGTGAGTGCTTGAAGGTATATCTTTAGATCTTGCAATCGAATCTTTTAGTTTCGTGTTTTATCACTAGTTTAGTTTATAAAAGAAAAATACAAAAAATGGAATTGAGGGTACCTCATATGCTTCGTCTTTTTAATATCTTTCATGAAAATAAGGATTCCGATAATTGTGCCAAAATGTTAGAAGAAGAATGCATTAGAATGTTTGGCACGAAATATTTGAATGATGAGCATGATTGCAATGTTGTTAGTATGAATTCTTTGAATATCCATAGTACTAATGATGATTACACTAGTCATGATGAAAATGTCTCTTATAAGCATGTCAACTTTTGTGGAATACATAGACCTTGCAAGTACACACCAAATAGGGAAAATAGGTTTTGCAAGAGGCATAAGTATTTGGAAACTAAATGGTTGCAAGAAAGGCTAGATGATTGTGCTGAAAGATTCAATATTTATCGCCATCCTTGTGAACTTTGCAATGAACATGGTCATTTAAAGCTCCAATGCTATTTGTTTCATGATCAAATCGTGTCCAAAATTTGTGATAACTTGATTACCCTTGAGCATCATAAAGAGCTTAGTCTTCTTTTGGGTTATGAAGAAATGAAACGTATAACTGAGGGTATTCCAAAATTTAATCTTGATAGATTTGTTGATTTTGATCTAGAAGAAATTTATATGTATTGTGCGGTGAATTGCATTGAAAATCCTTATATTGCCAATTACATAAAGACAAGAAAACAAATAGAAGATGAAGAGAATACTAATGAAAGGGAAGAGACTTCCCAATATCCTCCTATTATTTCTTATGATGAATCAGATAACGAGGAGGAGCCTTCTACTCAACCAATCTCATTAATATGGAGCTCCAAAAGAGGATTAAACCCACACATAATGTGAAGAAGAAAAATAAAAGACGGAGAAGCAAAGGTGAAAAGGTATCCCTCCCAAATGATGTTGCTCCTATTACTCATTGTGATGATTATAATTGCTATACTATTGGTGCTATCCGTAATATTAATGATGAGAGTGATTATGCTTATGATATGAAAAGGCCCAAGCTTGGGGATGCTATGTTTGATGAGAATGACAGGTTTGAGAATTTATTTGCTGAAATTAATGTTTGTCCCAAGCTTGGGGATGCTATGTTTAATGAAGATGATATTTTTAGCCTCCCAAGTTTTGATATGCAAATTTGTTATGATGATAGCATGCCTCCTACTTATGAGGATTATATTGATGAAAGTGGGTTTGGAAGAGTGTCAACTTTAGGAAGTAATGATCCCACTATTTTGGAGGGTGTTGAATCTTATAGTGACAATTATTAAAGTGGATTTGGAGAGGTCATGACTTTATTTAGTAATGATTCCACTATCTTGGAAGAGGTTTCAATCGATTATGATGAGAACAAAGTTGCTACTTACACTACTAGGAAAAGGGCTATAGATGGAATGGCCACTAATGGCGCACCAGACATGTGGTGCGCCATTGCTATGTAGCAGTGGCGCACCATGTGCTAGTGCGCCATTAGTGTGAAAGACACCAATGGCGCACCAGCCACACGGTGCGCCATTAGTAACAAAATTTTATTTTTTATTTTTCCAGACATACTAATGGCGCACCAGGGCACAGTGCGCCATGTTCTAACTAGTAATGGCGCACCAGCCACATAGTGCGCCTATTTTTTTTATTTTGTACTTTTTTGCAAAACTACTAATGGCGCACCTGGGGCAGTGCGCCATTACTAGTTTAAGCTAGTAATGGCGCACTGCTCCCTGGTGCGCCATTAGTGTCTTTTTTTGCAAAACTACTAATGGCGCACCACCAGCAGGTTCGCCATTAGTAACCAGGGTTACTAATGGCGCATTAGGTGGTGGTGCGCCATTAGTAACCTGGGACGAGCTAGATATTTTGGACAGCCACACCTACCCACTCACTTTCCCCACTCCATTCTCTCCTCCTCCTCCTCCAAGCTTGTCTCGGCTGCCTCCTCCTCCTCACCTCATTTGCACCATAAAGTCATCCAAATTACGTGGTTAAACACCCGTTTTTTTGATAGGTAAGTAAGGGGGAAGCTATCTTTATGTTGTTCTCCCTCCAACAACGTGCACATGCACTTTTTATGTCCTAGCTAGATCTATGTATGTTTGTGGTGTTGCATATGTTTGTGGTGTTGCATATATGTTTGTGTTTGCAGGTACCGGTATTTGAAATGCGATACTTGCCAATATTTTGCCGGAATGTTGATTCATTTCCGTTTCGGCGAGAATTTTGGCACTATGCATTCTTTTTGGTCCTATTTTTAGGGAAAGTCATGCCAAATTTTTCTTGGTTCTAAAATATCGTTTTGCTCTACCCCGCAGGCGACCATGGTCCGCACGATGACCGAAGGCATCGTGAATAGGTTTTTGAGCTCCGCGAAGGCCGAGATGCTTGAAAAGAACGAGACGGAGATAAGATGTCCGTGTCGAAGATGCAAGCTGAAGAGCCTTATTGCGGACCCGGATTCCGGGCAGGTGCGGGACCACCTGCTCTTGCGTGGTTTCATGGATGGCTATCGGTGGCAAGGTGATGAAGATGACTATGAAGTCGTCCATGGGGGTCGGGCAAGAAATGAGGATGGGCAGCAAGACAACCACCGCGGCTCGGGCGGGCGAGAAGACGAAGAATCTCCAGGACATGATCACGACGGTGATGCTGTACACAGTCATCATGTAGAAGATGCCGGACATGATGATGAGGAAGATGCGGGAGCAGACGAAGGGCATGATCATGAAGATGAAGATGCCGGCGGAGCAGACGACGATGGACCATCGATGGGCTGGGTGCAGGACCCTCATATTCAAGAGCTGCTTCTCAAGCAGACGGATAACGCAAGAGCTGCCGCCCGAGAGAAAGCCAAGCTGGATCAACTGGAGATAGACGCGGTTACTCCATTGTATGAAGGATGCAGGCCCGAGGATACCCGCCTGAAAGTAACGCTCATGGCTCTGGAGATGAAGGTAAAGCACAAAATGACCGACGCATGCTTCGACGAGAACATGTCATTCTGGCACGAACGTCTTCCCAAGGGGAACAAGTGCCCGACCAGTTTCGAGGAGGCGAAGAAAATCGTGTGTCCTCTGGATTTACCGCACGTGAAATACCATGTGTGCATGAACAATTGCATCATTTATCGGGACGAGCACGCGGAGTCTACCATATGTCCGGTGTGCGGCGTCACTCGATACAAGAAGAGGAAGAAAGCTCCTCGAAAAGTGGTGTGGTACTTTCCGATCACTCCTCGTCTGCAGCGGTATTTCGCGGACCCTAAGGTAGCAAAGCTCCTGCGTTGGCACGCGGATAGGGAGGAGAAGAAGCGAGAAGATGACGCAAATGATCCGGAGATAAATAAAAAAGACAAGATGCTGAGTCACCCTAAGGATGGGAGCCAGTGGCAAGCGTTGAACTTCGAACACCCAGAATTTGGGAACGATCCAAGGAACATCGTGCTGGGCGCGAGCACCGATGGAGTCAATCCGTTTGGCAGCCAGAGAAGCACACATAGCACCTGGCCTGTGTTTGTGTGGATGTACAACCTTCCCCCCTGGTTGTGCATGAAGAGGAAGTACATTCACATGAGTATGCTAATTGAAGGGCCGAAACAACCAGGGAACGACATCAATCTGTATCTGGGGCTGCTGAAAGAGGAGCTAGACACGCTGTGGAAAACGCCAGCCAATACGTGGGACGCCGCAGAGAAAGAATATTTCCCTATGAGAGCCGCACTGCTCACGACGGTGCACGACTATCTCGGTTTCGGATATCTCGCGGGGCAGGTGGTCCACGGATTTTCTGGATGCGTCAGGTGCATGGATGACACAACGTATCGCCAGCTAGATAGAGATCCCGGGTCTTCGAAAACCGTGTTCATGGGACATCGAAGGTGGCTTCGCGACGATGACCCGTGGAGGAAACGCAAGGATCTGTTCGATGGTGAAACCGAACCCCGAAGACGCCCGCGTACGAGGAGCGGCGAGGAAATAGACGAGCTGTTGAAAAATTGGAAAGATTGCCCACTGCCGGGAAAGAAGCAAAAGGCGCCAGAGCCGGGAAAGAAGCGAAAGGCGCCAGAGCCACTGCTGAAGGTATGGAAAACGAGGTCTGTTTTCTGGGACTTGCCGTACTGGAAGATCCACCGTGTGCCTCACAGCCTTGATGTCATGCATATCATGAAGAACGTGTGCGAGAGTCTGCTTGGTACCCTGCTCAACATGCCAGAGAGGACCAAAGATGGGCCGAAAGCAAGGGCAGACTTGAAATCAATGGGCATCAGGGAGGAGCTTCACGCTAATGATGATGATGATGATGATGAGGCGAAGCAGGACACGGAAAGTCGTCGCAAAGGCAAAAAGGCCAAGAAGACCGGAAATGACTTCCCTCCCGCGTGCTTCACTCTAAGTCAGGAGGAGATCGATCAGTTTTTCACCTGCCTCGTAGGAGTAAAACTTCCTTACGGTTACGCGGGGAAGATAAGCAGATACCTAGACTCAGTGAAGCAGAAGTTCAGCGGGATGAAGTCTCACGACTGTCACGTGCTGATGACGCAGATACTTCCAGTTGCAATCCGTGGATCATGGACGCACGTCCGTGAAACGCTATTTGGCCTATGCAACTTTTTCGACGTCATCTCTCGGAAGTCGGTTGGCGTGAGGCAACTCAGAAGGCTACAGGAAGAGATCGTGGTGATACTATGCGAGCTTGAGATGTACTTCCCTCCCGCATTCTTCGACGTTATGGTGCATCTGCTGGTCCATATCGTGGAGGATATCATCCAACTCGGGCCGACGTTCCTGCACAGCATGATGCCGTTCGAAAGGATGAATGGTGTCATCAAAGGATACGTTCGCAACATGTCACGTCCAGAGGGAAGCATAGCCAGGGGCTTTCTGACCGAAGAGTGCATCTCCTACTGCACGAATTATCTAGGCATCGAGAACCCCGTTGGTCTGCCCGTCAACAGGCACCTCGGCAGGCTCGCTGGATGGGGTCACCGTGAGGGTCGCCGCGAAATGCATGTCGACTTCGATGGTCGACTCGCCGACTTTGAAAGAGCAAACCTAGTCGCGCTACAACACATAGACGTGGTCGATCCTTGGGTGGTAGAGCACAAAACGTTTATTGAGAAGACGTACAATGACCGAGGCCAACAGAGGACGGACGGAGATATAATCAAAGAGCACAACTCATGTTTCACGCGTTGGTTCAAGCAGAAGCTTCTGTCGTACCCTTTACATGAGGATTCTTCCGCGGAAGAACAACTCATATTCGCCTTGTCACAGGGCGCCGAGCACAACCTGATGACGTATGAGGCGTACGATATCAACGGCTACACATTCTACACCGAGGACAAGGACATGAAGAGCGATGGTTATCAGAACTCCGGGGTAACGATGGAATCCTACACCGGTAACGACAAGGACAGATACTACGGAAGGATCGAGGAGATCTGGGAGCTGAGCTACGCTGGAGAGAAGGTCCCGATGTTCCGTGTCAGATGGGCCAAGAGCGTCATAAAAGAAGACCGGTATTTCACCACCATGGTTATACCCGAAGCCAAATCCAAGACCGCAGGCGCGAACGTCACCGCGAAAAATGAGCCATGGGTACTGGCTTCCCAAGTGGACCAATGCTTCTTCATTACCGACCCATCAAAGCCCAGTCGTGTTGTCGTGAGGAGAGGCAAAAGGAAGATCATCGGAATGGATGGAGTCGCCAATGAGCAAGACTTCGACAAGTACGGCGACCCGAAGATGGAACATGACGACGATGATGAAGTATCAGCATACACCACAAGAAGAAGCAGGACCACCCTACCTAAAGGACGTCCGTTCAAGAGAAGAAATCCATTTACGAAAAATAAGGGCAAGAAGATTGTGAACAGATAGCTAGCTAAGATCGATTGTATTTAAATTGTAGCCTTCATTTCTCGATTGTATTTCATGGGCACTTTTTGAACTCATGAATGTTTTTAAATTTCATGGACACTCGATCTCGATCCCCCTCCATCTCGATCGCTATCCCACCTCTCCAGTTTCGGTCCCCCTCGCCGCCGAGCACCCCCCGCACCATCTCCCCCGCTCCACCGGCCGCCGCCGCCGACCCCCCGCACCCTCCCCCACTCCACCGCCGTCGACGACCCACCGCACCCTCCCCCGCTCCACCGGCCGCCGCCACCGACCCCCGGCCCGCACCCTCCCCCACTCCACCGTCGCCGACGACCCAACGCACCCTCCCCCGCTCCACCGGCCGTCGCCGCCGACCCTCGGCCCGCACCCTCCCCCACCCCACCGCCGCCGACGACACCCCGCAGCCTCTCCCCCGCACCCTCCTCGGCCCGCTCCACCGTCACAAATGAATGCAACTAAAATTGCAAAAAAAAAGCAAATTTGATTATATTTTCAAATAACAAATTTGATGATATTTTCAAATAATAAATTTGATGATATTTTTTCATATTCATAAATATTTCCAAATAACAAATTTGATGATATTTTTAAAAAATCATTACTGTTTTTATTAAAAAATATTACTGTTATGATTTAAAAAAGTTTGAACATATTTAAACACAAATAAATATCCAACAACATTTTAAATGCATAAAAACAAAAATTGGGGAGCCTGGGAATCGAACCCAGGACCTCCTAGTGTGTGTGCTGCGTGCTGACCAGTCGGGCTAGTGGGCGTGTTTTGATGGAGATAGGGTTAGGTCGAATATAACCTGACCAGTGGGGCTAGTAATTAAAACAAAATTCTAATGGCGCACCAGGGGGAGGTGCGCCATTAGAATCGATGTACTTATGGCGCACTAGGGGGAGGTGCGCCATTAGAATCGACGTACTTATGACGTACTTATGGCCTCCCTCCCTCCCTCGCCAGATCCCCCACTCGACCCCAACCGTACGCCGTCGCCCCATTGCTCCGCCCCCTCCGTCCGCCGCGCCTGCACGCCGTCGGCGACGCCGCCGCCGCTGTGGTCTTGCGCTGCCTCGACGCCGCCGCCCCGACCCCCGCGGGACTCCACCCCCGCCGCCCCCGCGCCCCCAGAACGGGATCGGCCGAGCGCGCGCCGCCCGCTCCTCTCCTCTCCTCCTCCCTCCGACGAGCGAGGGCCTCCTCCGGCCCCTGCAGCAGCCGGCGAGCGCGGCCCCGACGCGCCCATCGCACCTGCCCCTGCCGTCCTCCGCCACCGGCCCCTGCTCTCCTTCGACCGCGGCGAGCGAGGACCCGGACGAGCTCGGACCCCGACCGCGACCCCTTCGCCGACCCCGACCCCGACCCCTCCGGCGACCAGGTACCTCTCCTCCTTCCTCCTTCCTCCCTCTCTCCATCATTCCCCATTCCCTCCCTCCCTCCCCTCGACCGTGGCAGTGTAGGTCATCTGACCGTTGGCAATTTGTTCCATGTATAACCATTGATTATGCCTTTGAGGCAGTTAGTTAACCTCTCACCTATGTTCATGCAGGGATATTATTCTTGGAAAAGCCACTGTTGGTGACGGAATAGAAAGATAAGCAGGTACCTATCTTTAGTCCCAATCTAACAGGGTAGTCCATGGATTCAAACTAGCTAAAGGAGATTCAAAATACCGAACCTTTAGGTTAACAACTCAACACAAACCAATCCCTGAAAGCAAAAACTCAACACAAACCAAGTGCATTATTGTTGTGACTGTTTTCATGTTTGCAGAACCAATATTTTTGTGCCAACAATCAGTTTACTCCCTCATGCCAACAACCACTCATTTTCAGTTAACTCCTTACAGTTCAGATCATATTTTGATTGTCAACAATAGTGGACTTTTAAGGCTTTTTTAGAGGCAATACTAGTGGATATTAGGCCTTTTTACAGGCAATAATAGTGGAATTTTAGGCTTTTTTTTGGAGGAGTGTGTTTCATGCTGGCCTACAGTGATGAATTAGTCAGAATTGTGTATGATTGTGCCTAAAGTACATAATCTAAAGATACAGACAAAATAATTAGGGGAGCACGTGTAATCCCAGGATAGCACCTATCATGGGGTTAAACTTGGGACCCCTATTGTAATTTGATTTTGATCATTAATTTTTCTGTGAGCAGATGAATTACAGTGTTTGTGTTGTAATGAAACTTGAGCTGAAATAGAACTTGACAGCCTGTACAGTGAATATATGTAGTGAACAGAAATTGACAGGTTTTCTTGACTGAATTCAGTCCTGTACAGTGAATATATGCAGTCAATATACAGTCATTGTAATTTTTGGTGTCAAATCACTCAAGCAGTAACTGAATTTTCAAACTGAACTTGACACAATACTATTCAGTTAATTTTCTTGGACAGTAGTATGTATGCTCATCACTTTATGTATGGTGTTATGCCCTGTTATCTCTGTTCAGTTGACTAATGAAGCACTAGGCTCATCCATGGTACAAGTTCACCCGTGAACACTTGAAATTAGTCAGGACATCCCGTACTGATAGATGTAAATTGTGTCCAGTAGGCTTTGAAGCACCGGTTTTTCCTGTTTCTAACTCTGAATCTGATATAAACCATACTGTTGGCATAAGTGGTCTTTTGTATATGTGCTGATGCTTAGTTAATATAAAGCTATAGATGATGTTGTACTTGTGATGATGCTACTTGTGATCTTCTGAAATGACCCATTGGCGACTTCATTACGCGGGGATAATGATATTGCAGGTACCCCGAGAGGCCCTTGAGTTTGCCGGAATGTCGATTAACTTCCGTTCCGGCAAATTCGGGTACTCCATATGTCCTATTTTCAGCAAAGGTCATGCTGAAATTTTCCGTGAATTTTAGCATGACTTTGCTAAAAATAGGACATATGGGGTACTTGCGACTAATGCATGGGCCGGGGTATCTTAGTACTTAGTTAAGTAGGATCAACTGCCCCACCATTCTTGCTGCATAGGTTGCAATAGAGCCATGTGATTAGTGCCAAGTGATTAGGCCCAACCTAGGGTGCCTCGGCATCGATAAACCCTAAATGATGAAAACTTAACTTAGCATTTAGGGTGCCTCGGCGTCGACAAATCCTAAATGATGAAACCTTGGCTTGTATAGGGTGCCTCGGTGTCGATGAGAACCTAAATGATGTACACTTAGGCTTTTAGGGTGCCTCAGAGTCGACAAACCCTAAATGATAAAAGCTTAGATTTTAGGATGGCTCAGTGTCGACAAACCCTAAATGATGAGACCATGATCTTGTTCCTTGACAATAACCAACTTTTTGACCAAACTTTTTTCCTATTTAGAGCGAAACATGGCCCACAACGATGAGGCCGGCGGTTCGGGCGGCAAGCAATTCTGGGAGCTGTCCCAGGAGATGGAGGCAGAACCTTACCGCTATGAGGACGCCGCAGAAGACACCAATCCTGACTACACAACCCCTAGTGGTGTCGGGGATGACACCACTGATGGTGCCGCCGAGGATGCCACCACTGATGATGGCGGCGCACGCACAGATGGCAGCCAACCGAAGAGGCAACGGAAGGACCGGCGCCCGAACGTGCTCGGCACCGTCAAGGAGGAATTTACTGAAGTGAACTCCGACGGGCATCCAACGGCGCCCAAACATGTAGTCAAGGGGTACTCGGTTCAGCTCGGGTGCATTCTCCGGAGCATCGTCTCGATCAACACCGAGAACCTAAGGCATAAGGACCGTGGGAATTTGCGCAGCCTCCACTTCACGAAGCTGCACGAACGATACAAGTTCCCCGCTGAGTTTGCAAACACATGCCTCTCAGGTAATAAAGTGAACAGTGCCGCCCTCACGAGGATGAGCACGGCCCTGTCTACATGGAGAAGCACGGTGAAGGCAATGATTGAAAAAGGTGATAGTTATGACAAGATCAAGGAGAAATATCCTTTGATGAGCGAAGATGACTACAAGGAGTTCAAGATCAAGTGCGAGAGCAGCGCAACCTCCGAATCAAGTTAGTGGGGGAAAGAAATGCGGGAGTTGAACTTAGGGGTCCACCAACTCAGTCCCGACGGTTACAGAGTGGCGGAGCCAATATGGCACAAGGAGGACGCGGAGCGTGCCGAGCAAGGCCTACCGCCCCGCTTCGAGAAATTACGTGACAAGCAGACCAGGAACTTTGTCAGGGCCCGGTACAAGGAGGACCCGGTAACAAAGGAGCTTACCACGGATCCGAAGACCAGGGCGCTTGAGCTTGTTCTGGTAAGGAATACACCCCCGCGTAATTAGCTCCATATGGTTGCATTCTAATTAATGAAGCCAAATTTCTAAATGGTTCACATTCCTTCCGCAGGAGGCTGAAAGCAGTAGCGCAGGGTCGTCTCAGAGCTCCCCTTTTGACACCCCTTTAAATAGGGCATTGAACGTAATGAAAAACAAGGATAAGCTCAGTAAGCCGTCGTCAGCTGGTCGTGTGGCCGGCAAAGGCTTGTCCACAAAATGGTCGTCATACTATACCCCTGGTGGGCGAAAGGAGAAAAAGACCAGCTCGGAAAGCCAGTCGTGCGAGGTTCAAGAACTCCAGGCACAAGTGGCGCGGATTCCGGAGATTGTCCAAGAGCAAGTGCAACAACAACTGGGAACAACGCTCACCGCCATTGTGCCTACCTTGATTCAGGGGCTGACGATGTGGATTGCGGGCGGCCAACAGGGGCCTCCCCCGGTTCCCAGCTTCACGCCTAGCAACTCGCACAACGCGCAGGCGGCGCCATTGGTGTCTCCGGCGGAGGCGGTATTCGTGTCTCCAGCGCCGGCACGGGCATTGGAGCTTAATGCACCCGGGTGTATGCCGGCCGGCACCTCGCCAGCAAGCGGCCCCTCCGTCAGTTGCACACGCACGCCCGCCGTTGGCGGTGGCTCGACATTAGCCGAGCTCGACGGCATCACGGTAACTAAGCCTCTCGGCCGATGACTTCATCTCCTGGCCTTTGACTGGGCATCCCTGACGCCCTACATGTTTTCGCAGGGCGCCACCGATGTTCCTTGCACTCTCCTGCACTTCGTGGGCAGCGAGTTGGTCGATGTCGCCAAGGGCAGAATCGTTCAACCGGGCAACCGCGTGTTCCACGGTAATCCGATGCCACCCACCTTGTATAGGGTTGAACTGGTTCGGGTGCTGCCAGGCTATGACGAGTTGTTACCTCCGATTCGACCCGCTGGGGCCGACGAAGATGATGTGATGACCCTCAGCGCCTGTGTAAGCTGGCCCCTGCTTTGGCCGAAGAGCCAGATTCGTTTGGGGGCGGGGGACACCACCCCACAGACAAGACCGCCAGTCGTGCCAGCGCCAAGCCATGGCAAGAATGCCGCAACGCTACCGGACATGCCGGACATCCCTATGGCACAGGATCCGGACATGCATATGGCACAGGATCCGGACGACGACGACAACGGCGGCGGTATATTTTCCAACGTCGATAAGTACTTTGCCGAACATGGGTACGGTGACGAGTTCTGCGGGCCTCCTTCTCAAGAACCCAACCCTCAAAAAGACGACCGCGATCTAGCTGGTACGGCAGAGAAACCGAATTGCAACAGGCGTCGTCTGGCGTTCAGTTCTCAGGAGACGCCTCCAGCTGCCGCCTTCATCGAGCCTCAGATAGCTGAGGTGCCAAATATTATCAGCCCCAACACGCTCAAGAAGGCGGTCTGTGAGCAGAACTCGATCCCATTACAGCAGATCAGGAAGAAGGGATGGAAACGAAAGACTAACAAGGGTGCCAGTGCGAGCCAGCCGGCACCGAGTACGATCCGTGCTCAGGACGGGCCACCTTCACCTAAGGATATCTCGAGGAGGGTGCATGTGGCGGGTAGGCCGATGCTACCGACAAATATGCTCAATGCTGCAACCGGTGCTATGCGGAGTCTGCAAGACAGTGTTCTTTCTTTGGAGAAGGGGCGTCTCAGAGAGAATGATGTGGCATACCCGGTTTTTGTGGCCAAGGTGCCAGAGGGCAAGGGCTTTGTGGATAGCGCCGTCGGGGGTACGATCGTCCTGCGGTTTGATGACATCTTTGCTATGCTTAACCTTCATCCGCTGCACTACACCTTCGTTCGGCTGTTTTCGCTGAGTATGGAGATGCGGATCATTAGAGACAAGACCCCGGATATTGTGATAGTCGACCCCTTCTACATGCGTGCCAAGATCTTGGGCAGCACTGGGGACCGGCAAGTCGCGAGTTCACACCTCGAAGGCGTCATTCTGGCAAACCAAGATAAAGATAACTTCCTCGTGCCTTACTTTCCCGAGTAAGTCATCTCCTAACCGCCCCGTAACATATGATTTCTTAGATTTCGATCGTTCTTTTTTTTCTAACATTCCATGTTCTGTGCAGTGACACACATTGCACACTCATCCTCTTAAGCCCGAAATATTCCATGGCCACGTATTTCGACCCAGACCGTGACTCCAAGATAGACTACACAAATATCAAGAAAGTTCTTGATGATGCTCTCCCGGGCTACGCCGCATCTGGAGGCACCTTTAAGAGGCCAGTTCGTAGGTACGGCAGGCACGTGTTCACCCACAATACGACGTTCCCCTGCGTCAAGCAGCTGCCTGGCGGTCAGAAGGATGCCTACTACGCCCTCCATCACATGCGGCCGATCGTGCGGGACCATAATCACCTTCTGCTACCAAATAATCTCAAAGATTGGGCCGCAAGCTTGGCGGCAATCCAGGACGCGGACATCCGACAAGAATGCTTTCGCATCCAGTCGGAGTTTGCAGAAATCATCCATCAAGATGTCCTTCATACCTCGGGGCAGTTCTACCTCAAATTTCAACCGTCCAACAGCGAGATAGACACAACGCTACAAATGCAGGCTGACAACGCCCGCGACTTCATGACCATCACGACAGACGGCGGCTTCATCCATGCTCCGGTCCCATGAGTCGAGTCGAAAGTAGTGATGCCATGTGTAGTTCTGAAACATTGATTAGCTCATGTTGTAATTAAACTTTAATGAACTTGTATGTCTCTTTGGTTTGGACAGTCGTTCGACTTAGATGTAATCGATGCTATTTATTAGTAGGACCATGAATCGTGCTATTAATGTCTTGCTTTTCTCTTCTGATCCTTTTGTTGCATACTTATATATTGCTTATGTATTGTTTGTTGTTTGGCTAGTGGATAGAGATGCCGTCGTATGTCGTGTACAAGGGTAAGGTTCCTGGAGGCGGAGACAGGTTCACCATTTCAGCGGTTACAGTTACAAAGGGTACACCACTAGGGCGGAGGCGGAATCTAGATACGCGCGCTATCTAGCGGGAGAGAGGAGGGAGCGTTGGAGGAACCGGATGAAGACCAGTTTCATCGCGATGATGCTCATCGTGATGACCGCAGCTCTCTTCTATGTGATGGTAGTTTAGATGATCGATATCGACTTGTAATGTGAAGACAAACTCTCTACTCGCGGTCTCGAGACTTGTAATGTTCTATCTTTGTTCGGTCTTTTGAATTCGGAGACTAATATGATGAATTGTATTTGGAGACTAATCTTCTATTGTATTCGATGAATCTGCTGTTGCTGTGTGGTGCTGCTTATATTCTGTCCAATAATATATTTTGTAATCTGTGCAAAAATCAGAAAAGAAAAATAATAATCCCTAATATACATACTAATGGCGCATCACGCCAACGTGCGCCATTAGTATGCCAAAGGATACTAATGGCGCATCACACCGCAGTGCGCCATTAGTATGCCAGAGGGTACTAATGGCGCATCACCCAGCAGTGCGCCATTAGTATGCCGAAGGATACTAATGGCGCATCACACCGCAGTGCGCCATTAGTATGGCAAAGCACATGGGTATATATGGCCCCCTGGGAGGCATACTAATGGCGCACCGTGGCCTATACTAATGGCGCACTGCTTGGTGCGCCATTAGAATACCAGATACTAATGGCGCACCAGCGGTGTGCCATTAGTAAAAAATACTAGTGGCGTGGTGCTAGTGGCGCACCAATAGTGCGCCATTAGTAGGCAAAACTGGTGCGCCACTAGTAAGCCTTTTTCTAGTAGTGTTATGATGATTACTGTGATGACACTTATGCTATAAAAAGTAGTGATGATTATATTTATAAAACTTGTCATGATTATGATTTCCCTTTTTCTGAACATTACTCTTTTAATGTGGACACAATTTATAGTATTCGAGTTTCTTATGATACTCCCACTATTCCGAATGAGAAGAATTTTGCTTATATGGAGAGTAATAAAATTTCTATGCTTGTGGATCATGAAAGGAATGTTTTATGTGATGGTTATATTGTTGAATTCATTCATGATGCTACTGAAAATTATTATGATGGAGGAATTGCAATAATATCAAGTTTCCTCTCTATGTGCTTAAAGTTTTAAAGTTATGCTTGTTTTGCCTTCCTATGCTGGTTGATTATTGTTCCCATAAGTTGTGTGCTCTCAAAATCCCTATGAATAGGAAGTGGGTTAGACTTAAATGTGCTAGTCATATTATTCATGATGCTCTCTTTATGCTTCAATTCTTATATTTTATGTGAGCATCATTGAAATCATCATGCCTAGCTAGGGGCGTTAAACGTTAGCGCTTGTTGGGAGCCAACCCAATTTTATTTTTGTTCTTTGCTTTTTGCTACTGTTTAGTAATAAATAATTCATTTAAACTATGGTTAGATGTGGTTTTATGTTTTAATTAGTGTTTGTGCCAAGTAGAACCAATAGGATCTTCTTGGGTGATAGTTGTTTGATCTTGCTGAAAAAGACAGAAACTTTGTGCTCACGAAAATAATTGTTAAAAATCACCAGAACGTGATAAAATACTAATTATTTTTTAAGAAGATTAATATACAAATTATCCAGGTCTTCCTAGTTTTTCCGAATTTTTTGAGTTACAGAAGTATTCGAATGATACAGATTGCTACAGACTGTGCTGTTTTTGACAGATTCTGTTTTCTATGTGTTGTTTACTTATTTTCATGAATCTATGAGTAGTATCGGAGGGTATGAACCATAGAGAAGTTGGAATACATTAGATATTACACCAATATGAATTTAGAATGAGTTCACAACAGTACCTAAGTGGTGATTTATTTTCTTATACTAACGGAGCTTACGAGTTTTCTATTGAGTTTTGTGTTGTGAAGTTTTCAAGTTTTGGGTAAAGATTCGATGGACTATGGAATAAGGAGTGGAAAGAGCCTAAGCTTGGGGATGCCCAAGGCACCCCAAGGTAATATTCAAGGACAACCAAAAGCCTAAGCTTGGGGATGCCCCGGAAGGCATCCCCTCTTTCGTCTTCGTTCATCGTTAACTTTACTGGGAGCTATATTTTTATTCACCACATCATATGTGTTTTGCTTGGAGCGTCATTTTATTTTATTTTGTTTTGCTTGATGTTTGAAGAAAATACCAAGATCTGAAATTATTAAGTGTTAGAGAGTCTTCACATAGTTACATAATTATTCAACTACTCATTGATCTTCACTTATATCTTTTGGAGTAGTTTGTCATTTGCTCTAGTGCTTCACTTATATCTTCCTAGAGCATGGCGGTAGTTTTATTTTGAAGAACTTGTTGAACTCTCATGCTCCACTTATATTCATTTGAGAGTCTTTAGAACAGCATGGTAATTTGCTTTGGTTATGAAACAAGTCCTAATATGATGGGCATTCAAGATGGGTATAATA
Source organism: Triticum aestivum (assembly GCF_018294505.1). Lineage (NCBI taxonomy): Eukaryota > Viridiplantae > Streptophyta > Magnoliopsida > Poales > Poaceae > Triticum > Triticum aestivum. Next base: position 111,755,844 of record NC_057814.1, read on the forward strand.
AAAACTTTCATTTAAGTGCATTGAATACTATGAGAAGTTTGATACTTGATGATTGTTTTGAGATATGAAGATGGTGATATTAGAGTTGTGCTAGTTGAGTAATTGTGAATTTCAGAAGTACTTGTGTTGATGTTTGCAAGTCCCGTAGCATGCACGTATGGTAACCGTTGTGTAACAAATTTGAAACAAGAGGTGTTCTTTGATTGTCATCCTTATGACTGGCGGTCGGGGACGAGCGATGGTCTTTTCCTACCAATCTATCCCCCTAGGAGCATGCGCGTAGTGCTTGGTTTTTGATGACTTGTAGATTTTTGCAATAAGTATGTGAGTTATTATGACTAATGTTGAGTCCATGGATTATACGCACTCTCACCTTTCCATCATTGCTAGCCTCTTCTGTACCGTGCATTGCCCTTTCTCACCTTGAGAGTTGGTGCAAACTTCGCTGGTGCATCCAAACCCCGTGATATGATACGCTATATCACACATAAACCTCCTTATATCTTCCTCAAAACAGCCACCATACCTACCTATTATGGCATTTTCATAGCCATTCCGAGATATATTGTCATGCAACTTTCCACCGTTCCGTTTATTATGACACGCTTCACTACTAGAAAAAGGCTTATCCCCAATATCTCTACTAGTGGCGCACCATGATGGTGGTGCGCCACTGCTATATAACAGTGGCGCACCAGAATCAGGTGCGCCATTGCTATGTTTTTACTAATGGCGCACCACATGAGGAGTGCACCATTGCTATTTTTTGGGTCCATCCCCCCACCAGACATAGCAATGGCGCACCACACCAAGGTGCGCCACTGCTATGCTACATAGGAGTGGCGCACCTAGGCGTGGTGCGCCATTGCTATGTCTGGTGGGGGTGTGCATGCGTGTGTTTGTGAGGTTAGTAATGGCGCACCCTCCCTGGTGCGCCATTGCTAGGGTTAGCAATGGCGCACCAGGGAGGGTGCGCCATTACTAATGTCTCACACACACAAACACACCCCCCCCCCCCCCCCCCGTGGATCGCCTTTTAGGTTTTAAAAAAAATAAAAGATTCAAGAAAAATTCAAAAAATAGATGCCCATGTGTTATGTGTTCTAGTTGTTAGGAAAATTAACAAACATGAATTTTGATTTTTTTTGCAAAATGTCGCCGTGTTTCGGTAAAATGGCCGTAACTTTTGCATACGACCTCCGATGAAAAAGTTTTTTATATGAAAAATCATCTACTCGAAAAGTTACGTCCGAATTCGATCGGCTACACTCGTTATCGATTTTCTAGAATCCCCAAAAACCTAACAGAAAAAAAGTTACGACGCTTTTAAGATATGGAGGCAAATTTTTTCGAAAAACATGCAAATAAATAAATAAATTAGCAATGGCGCACTAGTGCATGGTGCGCCACTACTATTTTCCCGCCTTCAAAACTCAAAAAAATAGCAATGGCGCACCAGTGGACGGTGCGCCACTGCTAAGTTGGAACAGAAGTTTAAAAGGGCTGGCCAGCCACTTATCCCCTCATTCTTCTCCTCCTCTCCTCCACTCGATCTCCTCCTCTCCTCCTCTCCGGCGACCTCCTCCTCCTCATGGTGCTCCTCCTCCGGTGACCTCCTCCTCACGGTGCTCCTCCTCCGGCGACCTCCTCCTCCCTCCTCTCCCCCTCATGGTGCTCCTCCTTCCTCTCCTGCTCACGGTCCTCCTCCTCCTCCCTCCTCTCCTCCTCACGGTGCTCCTCCTCCGGCGACCTCCTCCCTCCTCCCTCCTCCCCTCCTCACGGTGCTCCTCCTTCCTCTCCTGCTCATGGTCCTCCTCCTCCTCTCCGGCGACCTCCTCCTCCCTCCTCTCCTGATCCTCACGGTCTCTCCTCCCTCCTCTCCTCCTCACGGTCTCTCCTCCCTCCTCCTCTACTTCCGGCCACATGTGGAGCTCCCCCGGCACAAAGAACGTACCAGATCCAGGTCGAGAACGAAATTTGAAAAAAAATTCAAGCAAAAGAAACTAGCAAAAAAACTAGCCAAAAAATGAGCCAGATCTTGATCTAGATCCAAATTCAAAATTCAAAAATAGCAATGGCGCACGGTGGGGATTAGACGGTGTGCCACTACTATTTTCCCGCCTTCAAAAATCAAAAAATTTCAAAAGAAAAATGTTACCAGTGGCGCACCTGTAGCAATAGTAATGGCGCACTATAAGGTGCGCCACTGTTACCTGCAATACTAATGGCGCACCTGAGGTGCGCCATTACTATTTGTTACTAGTGGCGTGTTAATAGTGGCGCACCTATAGTGCGTCATTAATAGCAAAAATTGGTGCGCCACTAATAGCCTTTTCTAGTAGTGCTTCATCATTGTCATGTTGCCTTGCATGATCATGTTGTTGACACCGTATTTGTGGCAAGGCCACCATGCATACAATTTCATCCATGTCACTCTTGATTCATTGCCCATCCCGGTACACCGCCGGAGGCATTCATATAGAGTCATATTTTGTTCTAGTATCGAGTTGTACTCCTTGAGTTGTAAATAAATAGAAGTGTGATGATCATCATTAATAGAGCATTGTCCCATGAAAAAAAGGAAAGGCCAAAAAAAGGAAAGGCTAAATAAAAAAAAGAAAAAAAAGAAATGCCAAATAAAGAAAAGGGGGGAAGGCCCAAAAAAAGGAAAAAAGAAAAGAAAAGAAGGGACAATGCTACAATCCTTTTTCCACACTTGTGCTTCAAAGTAGCACCATGATCTTCATGATAGAGAGTCTCTTATTTTGTCACTTTCATATACTAGTGGTAATTTTTCATTATAGAACTTGGCTTGTATATTCCAACAATGGGCTTCCTCAAATGCCCTAGGTCTTCGTGAGCAAGCAAGTTGGATGCACACCCACTTAGTTTCTTTTGTTGAGCTTTCATACATTTATAGCTCTAATGCATCCGTTGCATGGCAATCCCTACTCCTCGCATTGACATCAATTGATGGGCATCTCCCTAGCCCGTTGATTAGCCGCGTCAATGTGAGACTTTCTCCTTTTTTGTATTCTCCACACAACCCCCATCATCATATTCTATTCCACCCATAGTGCTATGTCCATGGCTCACGCTCATGTATTGCGTGAAAGTTGAAAAACGTTTGAGATTACTAAAGTATGAAACAATTGCTTGGCTTGTCATCGGGGTTGTGCATGATGAGAGCATTCTTGTGTGACGAAAATGGAGCATGACCAAACTATATGATTTTGTAGGGATGAACTTTCTTTGGCCATGTTATTTTGAGAAGACATAATTGCTTAGTTAGTATGCTTGAAGTATTATTATTTTTATGTCAATATTAAACTTTTGTCTTGAATCTTATGGATCTGAATATTCATGCCACAATAAAGAAGATTACATTGATAAATATGTTATCTAGCATTCCACATCAAAAATTCTGTTTTTATCATTTACCTACTCGAGGACGAGCAAGAATTAAGCTTGGGGATGCTTGATACATCTCCAACGTATCTATAATTTTTTATTGTTCCATGCTATTACATTATCCATATAGGATGTTTTGTATGCATTTATATGCTATTTTATATGATTTTTGGGACTAACCTATTAACCTAGAGCCCAGTGCCAGTTTATGTTTTTTCCTTGTTTTTGAGTATTGCAGAAAAGGAAAACCAAACGGAGTCCAATTGACCTGAAATTTGACGGAGATTATTTTTGGACTAGAAGAAGCCCAGGGAGCATCGGAGATGGACCAGAAGAGTCTCGAGGCACCCACGAGGGTGGGGGATTCGCCCTACCCCCTGGGCGCGCCCCCTACCTCGTGGCTGCCTCGGAGACCCCCCTGACTTGTTCCCGACGCCAAAACCTCTTATATATACAAAACCCCCCAAAACATAACCTAGATCGGGAGTTTCGCCGCCGCTAGTCTCTGTAGCCACCAAAAACCAATCGGGACCTTGTTCCGGCCCCCTGCCGGAGGGGGGATCCCTCACCGGTGGCCATCCTCATCATCCCGGCGCTCTCCATGACGAGGAGGGAGTAGTTCACGCTCGGGGCTGAGGGTATGTACCAGTAGCTATGTGTTTGATCTCTCTCTCTCTCTCTCTCTCTCGTGTTCTTGATTTGGCCCGATCTTGATGTATCGCGAGCTTTGCTATTATAGTTGGATCTTATGATGTTTCTCCCCCTCTACTCTCTTGTAATGGATTGAGTTTTCCCTTTGAAGTTATCTTATCGGATTTAATCTTTAAGGATTGGAGAACACTTGATGTATGTCTTGCATGTGCTTATCTGTGGTGACAATGGGATATTCACGTGATCTACTTGATGTATGTTTTGGTGATCAACTTGCGGGTTCAGTGACCTTGTGAACTTACGCATAGGGGTTGGCACATGTTTTCGTCATGACTCTCCGGTAGAAACTTTGGGGCACTCTTTGAAGTTCTATGTGTTGGTTGAATAGATGAATCTGAGATTGTGTGATGCATATCGTATAATCATACCCACGGATACTTGAGGTGACATTGGAGTTTCTTGGTGACATTAGGGTTTTGGTTGATTTGTGTCTTAAGGTGTTATTCTAGTATGAACTCTATGATAGATCGAAAGGAAAGAATAGCTTCGTGTTATTTTACTACAGACTCTTGAATAGATCGATCAGAAAGGATAACTTTGAGGTGGTTTCGTACCCTACAATAATCTCTTCGTTTGTTCTCTAGTATTAGTGACTTTGGAGTGACTCTTTGTTGCATGTTGAGGGATAGTTATATGATCCAATTATGTTATTATTGTTGAGAGAACTTGCACTAGTGAAAGTATGAACCCTAGGCCTTGTTTCGACGCATTGCAATACCGTTTTCGCTTACTTTTATTACTAGTTACCTTGCTGTTTTTACATTGTCGGATTACAAAAACCTATATCTACCATCCATATTGCACTTGTATCACCATCTCTTCGCCGAACTAGTGCACCTATACAATTTACCATTGTATTGGGTGTGTTGGGGAAACAAGGGACTCTTTGTTATTTGGTTGCAGGGTTGTTTGAGAGAGACCATCTTCAACCTACGCCTCCCACAGATTGATAAACCTTAGGTCATCCACTTGAGGGAAATTTGCTACTGTCCTACAAACCTCTGCACTTGGAGGCCCAACAACGTCTACAAGAAGAAGGTTGCGTAGTAGACATCAACGACCCATCAGCAGGTGCTCTCAACTTCCCGTCTTTCTTACGGTCCTCTCTGTGCCATCGCGTCAACTTGGCATGCTCTTTGTTTTTGAACAGACATTTCAACCGTGGTATTATAGGAGCATACCACATCACCTTGGCAGGAACCCTCTTCCTGGGGCGCTCCCCGTCAACATCACTAGGGTCATCTTGTCTGATTTTATACCGCAATGCACCGCACACCGGGCATGCGTTCAAATCCTTGTACGCAGCGCGGTAGAGGATGCAGTATCTTCTGCAACTCCAATCCTAGAGGGCATACAACCTTCTTTGTTGCCTACGTACTGTCGGGCAATTCATTATCCTTTGGAAGCTTCTTCTTTAATATTTTCAGTAGCTTCTCAAATCCTTTGTCAGGTACACCATTCTACGCCTTCCACTGCATCAATTCCAGTACGGTACCGAGCTTTGTGTTGCCATCTTCACAATTGGGGTACAACCCTTTTTTGTGATCCTCTAACATGCGATCGAACTTCAGCTTCTTCTTTTCACTTTCGCACTGTCCCTTTACATCAACAATGACCCGGCGGAGATCATCATCGGGCACATCGTCTGGTTCCTCTTGAGCTTGAGCTTCCCCCATTGCAGCATGACCGTATTCAGGGGCACATAGTTGTCATCATCCTCTTCTTCTTTGCTTTCTTCCATCATAACCCCTCTTTCTTTCTCCGTGCTTGGTCCAAACATTATAGTGTGGCATGAAACCCTTATAAAGCAGGTGGGTGTGAAGGGTTTTTGAGTCAGAGTAAGACTTTGTATTCCCACAGCTAGGGCATGGACAACACATGAAACCATTATACTTGTTTGCTTCAGCCACTGCGAGAAAATTATGCACGCCCTCAATGTACTCGGAGGTGCGTCTGTTACCGTACATCCATTGCCGGTTCATCTGCATGCATTATATATAATTAATTTTGTCAAAAACCATTGCAGAACATCATGAATACATAAGTGATCAAATTAATATAAGTTCATCATCACATTAAAACCAAAGTACATACATAGTTCTCTTGAACAACATATAGCTCTCGAGAGCATCTAATTAAACCATACATTGAAACTATGTAAAACATTTCAATGCAACAACAAATGCGATCATAATCGCAACCAAGGTAACAATTGATGCAATGGCATAATGATACCAAGACTCGGTATGAATGGCAAATTTTCTAATCTTCAAGCTCATTGCATCCATCTTGATCTTGTGATCATCGACGACATCCGCAACATGCAACTCCAATATCATCTTCTCCTCCTCAATTTTTTTAATTTTTCCTTCAAGTAATTGTTTTCTTCTTCAACTAAATTTAACCTTTGGACAATAGGGTCGGTTGGAATTTCCGGTTCACATACCTCCTAGATAAAAAAATCTATGTCACATTGGTCGGCATAATTGTCATAAACAATAAATGAACCAAATAGTTATAAAAGATACACTACTGGAATCAGCTTCTTTGCCGTCCGCCATGGCGGACGACAAAGGCACAGATCCCGGACGGCAAACTCCTTTGCCGTCAGCCAGCGGACGGCAAATTGTCCGTCTGAACACGTGCCAGCAAAGGCCTTCTTTGCCGTCCGCTTTGTAGAAACGGACGGCAAAGGATTGTGCCGTCCGCCACCCGAGGCTAGCAGACGGCCAAGAGAATGGATGGATGTGGTGTGGGGTGAGAGCTGTTAGGGGGTTAACGACGCTCTTTGCCTTCAGCTGATAGACGGCAAAGAGCTTAGCTAGGCCAGCACTGGGAAGCTGCTACGTGGCCAGCTATACCATCTACCAGTAGACGGCATACATGGCCCTGTATGCCAGGCCTATTTGGTCATTTTGCCGTCTGCTAGCAGACGGCAAAGTGACCCAATAGGCAGCCAGTGTGCCCAGTTTGCACAGGTTACTGCCACGTGTCCTCTTTGCGGTCCGCTAGCGGACGGCAAAGATGCTATATATCTCCTTTTTTATTTAAATCCAATTAATTAGACATGGTTCCAAACACAGATATACATGCATACATATCCAACAACATGTCCAACAACATATTTCATCAAATCCAACAACATACTTCAACAAAGTCCAACATATCCATATATGCATAACCAGAAACAAGTTTCCAACAACATATCCATATAGACATACATATCCAAACAAGTTTTCATAAAGAACAAGGAAGCACCAGAAGAATAGTACACTCCATGAATCCAAGTTTCCTCATGTAAAGCAAATCTGCAAATTGGGAAAGATGAAAGTTAGTAGAAGAAGAAGAAGACTCTTTCTTTTTCTCCTCTCCTCTTCTTTATCTTCTTCTTCTTCTAACTAAGGTAGGTAAAAATGCCATTTTATTGCAAAGCTAGGTAAAAATGCTAAGTGCAGGTCATTTTAGAGCTAATCTAGGTAAATAGGTCATTTTGGAGCTTAGTAAGGTTATTATGTCATTTTCAAGGAAAATAAGCTATGTCTATATCATTTTGGAGGTAACAAAGATTATCGTGCCATTTTTGACCTAAGTATGTCATAAATGAACTGAATAAGCTAAGTATAGCTCATTTTTTTATCTAACTTAGGTAATTATGCCATTTAGGATGAAAATAAGCTAAGTATCCATTTGGACAGCAAAACACTAGAGAAAACTTACCCTCATCAAAACAAATGTGATGAAGATCGCAACTAAGGTAACAATTGATCCAACGGCATAATGATACCAAGCCTCATTATGAATGGCATATTTTCTAATCTTCTTAAGCTTCAGGCGCATTGCATCCGTCTTCAAGCGCATTGCATTCATCTTCATCTTGTGATCATTGATGACATCGGCAACATACAGCTCCAATGTCATCTTCTCTTCTTCAGTTCTTTTAATTTTTTATTTCAAATACTCATTTTCTTTTTCAACTAAATTTAACTTCTCGACCAAAGGTCGGTTTCAAATTCCGGTTCACATGCCTCCTAGATTAAAATATCTCTATGTCAACTTGATGGCCATAATTGTCATAAATGTGAAATGCAACAAATAGTTATGAAAGAGAATTTACCACATCTGAATGATAAAGTGGGCGAGGGCCGACGTGGACGGACATCAAGACCATGGCACTATGTATAAGAAACAATCATACGAAGTAAGAAAATTATACATACCAACTATATAAATCATACAATCATACAAATAACTATAAATCAAGTACAACATAAAAATTTGAATACCTAATAATAATCTGGATCGTCGGGTTCAATAAATGCTCCGGGATCAATAAATGCATCATCATCATCACTATCGGTAATGACATGCTCATAATCATCATTAATAAATGCATCATCATGTGGAAGGCCACCTTTACGTAATCGTTCAAGCATTGACAGATCATCTGCAGCAGTAACTTCTTCTTCTTCCGGGTCTTCTTGTTCCGGCTCAGGGGTGAAGTCAGATTCACTATCGTTGTCTACTTCAATGTTCTAGGGTGGAGTAGAGCGGTTCTTGAAACATTTTTTGGAAAGACGTGTTTCTTGGAAGAATTCTCCTTCGTCATATGTGTCTTGGTTAATGTGAGGTTCATAATCCTCTTCATTGGGGGGAGGTGGTCTAACACGTGGCGGCACTTCATAAATGACATTCCAACCACTGAGATTTGGATCACTTTGACAGGCCCACGGTAGATAGAAAACTTGGGTTGCCTGTTGAGCCGTAATATAGACATCGGGAACATCCAAATGGGTGCTTTGTTTGATCTCGACTAGCCCTATATGTTCATGAGTCATTCTAGTCTCCCTCGGCTGGAACCAATAACATCTGAAGACTACAACGTTTGGTGGGTTTTCACCATAGAATTGAAGTTCATAAATTGCTTCAACTCTTCCATAATACTCGATACCTCCTTCGCCGATAGCAGAGGCACAACAATTTGTAGAGTTTCGGTTGGCCATAGATAGCTCTTTGCCATAGGTACGAAAGCGATACCCTTTGATGTCGTATTTGTCAAATGAACGGACCTTATAGTCAAAACCATTAGCTACTTGTCTCAATTCAGCATCCATAATCTCTGAATTAGCCTACAAGTTTAATACGAAAGGGTTGTTGCATTAGTTGCAAATTAGCCAAAGAAATGAAAGGGTCTAATGGAAATTACCTTTTTTTGAACCAAGAGATGAAACCGGGATATTCGGCTCCTTGCTTTGCCAGAAGCTCATACTCTTCGACGGAATCCTTTTGGATCACCGCTCCATACGAGAATATGGCGACGTATCGACTGCATCAAATATCCAGGAATAAGAGCAGTTCAAAGGAATTAGAAGTTGCGAAACAATGTACCGAGATCTTACTCGATGTATGCCCACACTTCTGTTAGGTTGTTGAAGAGATACAGCGAAATGGTCCGCCATTGTTCAACATCCAATGATACTGGTTTCCAACCACTGGCTGGTGCGAGATTCCCTTTGAATAGGCTGAGGTTGGATTGACCCTTTTTAGGGTCGTCAGCATTGTACCGAGGCTTCGGATCATGCAAATGACAATTTTTGGCTTCGTAGTGTGCCGTCACGAAGTTTACCGCCTCCTCAGTGATGAATGCCTCGGCCATCGATGCTTCTATTCTACGTTTATTTTTGGACTAGAAGAAGCCCAGGGAGCATCGGAGATGGACCAGAAGAGTCTCGAGGCACCCACGAGGGTGGGGGATTCGCCCTACCCCCTGGGCGCGCCCCCTACCTCGTGGCTGCCTCGGAGACCCCCCTGACTTGTTCCCGACGCCAAAACCTCTTATATATACAAAACCCCCCAAAACATAACCTAGATCGGGAGTTTCGCCGCCGCTAGTCTCTGTAGCCACCAAAAACCAATCGGGACCTTGTTCCGGCCCCCTGCCGGAGGGGGGATCCCTCACCGGTGGCCATCCTCATCATCCCGGCGCTCTCCATGACGAGGAGGGAGTAGTTCACGCTCGGGGCTGAGGGTATGTACCAGTAGCTATGTGTTTGATCTCTCTCTCTCTCTCTCTCTCTCGTGTTCTTGATTTGGCCCGATCTTGATGTATCGCGAGCTTTGCTATTATAGTTGGATCTTATGATGTTTCTCCCCCTCTACTCTCTTGTAATGGATTGAGTTTTCCCTTTGAAGTTATCTTATCGGATTGAATCTTTAAGGATTTGAGAACACTTGATGTATGTCTTGCATGTGCTTATCTGTGGTGACAATGGGATATTCACGTGATCTACTTGATGTATGTTTTGGTGATCAACTTGCGGGTTCAGTGACCTTGTGAACTTACGCATAGGGGTTGGCACATGTTTTCGTCATGACTCTCCGGTAGAAACTTTGGGGCACTCTTTGAAGTTCTATGTGTTGGTTGAATAGATGAATCTGAGATTGTGTGATGCATATCGTATAATCATACCCACGGATACTTGAGGTGACATTGGAGTTTCTTGGTGACATTAGGGTTTTGGTTGATTTGTGTCTTAAGGTGTTATTCTAGTATGAACTCTATGATAGATCGAAAGGAAAGAATAGCTTCGTGTTATTTTACTACAGACTCTTGAATAGATCGATCAGAAAGGATAACTTTGAGGTGGTTTCGTACCCTACAATAATCTCTTCGTTTGTTCTCTAGTATTAGTGACTTTGGAGTGACTCTTTGTTGCATGTTGAGGGATAGTTATATGATCCAATTATGTTATTATTGTTGAGAGAACTTGCACTAGTGAAAGTATGAACCCTAGGCCTTGTTTCGACGCATTGCAATACCGTTTTCGCTTACTTTTATTACTAGTTACCTTGCTGTTTTTACATTGTCGGATTACAAAAACCTATATCTACCATCCATATTGCACTTGTATCACCATCTCTTCGCCGAACTAGTGCACCTATACAATTTACCATTGTATTGGGTGTGTTGGGGAAACAAGGGACTCTTTGTTATTTGGTTGCAGGGTTGTTTGAGAGAGACCATCTTCAACCTACGCCTCCCACAGATTGATAAACCTTAGGTCATCCACTTGAGGGAAATTTGCTACTGTCCTACAAACCTCTGCACTTGGAGGCCCAACAACGTCTACAAGAAGAAGGTTGCGTAGTAGACATCAACGACCCATCAGCAGGTGCTCTCAACTTCCCGTCTTTCTTACGGTCCTCTCTGTGCCATCGCGTCAACTTGGCATGCTCTTTGTTTTTGAACAGACATTTCAACCGTGGTATTATAGGAGCATACCACATCACCTTGGCAGGAACCCTCTTCCTGGGGCGCTCCCCGTCAACATCACTAGGGTCATCTTGTCTGATTTTATACCGCAATGCACCGCACACCGGGCATGCGTTCAAATCCTTGTACGCAGCGCGGTAGAGGATGCAGTATCTTCTGCAACTCCAATCCTAGAGGGCATACAACCTTCTTTGTTGCCTACGTACTGTCGGGCAATTCATTATCCTTTGGAAGCTTCTTCTTTAATATTTTCAGTAGCTTCTCAAATCCTTTGTCAGGTACACCATTCTGCGCCTTCCACTGCATCAATTCCAGTACGGTACCGAGCTTTGTGTTGCCATCTTCACAATTGGGGTACAACCCTTTTTTGTGATCCTCTAACATGCGATCGAACTTCAGCTTCTTCTTTTCACTTTCGCACTGTCCCTTTACATCAACAATGACCCGGCGGAGATCATCATCGGGCACATCGTCTGGTTCCTCTTGAGCTTGAGCTTCCCCCATTGCAGCATGACCGTATTCAGGGGCACATAGTTGTCATCATCCTCTTCTTCTTTGCTTTCTTCCATCATAACCCCTCTTTCTTTCTCCGTGCTTGGTCCAAACATTATAGTGTGGCATGAAACCCTTATAAAGCAGGTGGGTGTGAAGGGTTTTTGAGTCAGAGTAAGACTTCGTATTCCCACAGCTAGGGCATGGACAACACATGAAACCATTATACTTGTTTGCTTCAGCCACTGCGAGAAAATTATGCACGCCCTCAATGTACTCGGAGGTGCGTCTGTTACCGTACATCCATTGCCGGTTCATCTGCATGCATTATATATAATTAATTTTGTCAAAAACCATTGCAGAACATCATGAATACATAAGTGATCAAATTAATATAAGTTCATCATCACATTAAAACCAAAGTACATACATAGTTCTCTTGAACAACATATAGCTCTCGAGAGCATCTAATTAAACCATACATTGAAACTATGTAAAACATTTCAATGCAACAACAAATGCGATCATAATCGCAACCAAGGTAACAATTGATGCAATGGCATAATGATACCAAGACTCGGTATGAATGGCAAATTTTCTAATCTTCAAGCTCATTGCATCCATCTTGATCTTGTGATCATCGACGACATCCGCAACATGCAACTCCAATATCATCTTCTCCTCCTCAATTTTTTTAATTTTTCCTTCAAGTAATTGTTTTCTTCTTCAACTAAATTTAACCTTTGGACAATAGGGTCGGTTGGAATTTCCGGTTCACATACCTCCTAGATAAAAAAATCTATGTCACATTGGTCGGCATAATTGTCATAAACAATAAATGAACCAAATAGTTATAAAAGATACACTACTGGAATCAGCTTCTTTGCCGTCCGCCATGGCGGACGACAAAGGCACAGATCCCGGACGGCAAACTCCTTTGCCGTCAGCCAGCGGACGGCAAATTGTCCGTCTGAACACGTGCCAGCAAAGGCCTTCTTTGCCGTCCGCTTTGTAGAAACGGACGGCAAAGGATTGTGCCGTCCGCCACCCGAGGCTAGCAGACGGCCAAGAGAATGGATGGCAGTGGTGTGGGGTGTGAGCTGTTAGGGGGTTAACGACGCTCTTTGCCTTCAGCTGATAGACCGCAAAGAGCTTAGCTAGGCCAGCACTGGGAAGCTGCTACGTGGCCAGCTATACCATCTACCAGTAGACGGCATACATGGCCCTGTATGCCAGGCCTATTTGGTCATTTTGCCGTCTGCTAGCAGACGGCAAAGTGACCCAATAGGCAACCAGTGTTCCCAGTTTGCACAGGTTACTGCCACGTGTCCTCTTTGCGGTCCGCTAGCGGACGGCAAAGATGCTATATATCTCCTTTTTTATTTAAATCCAATTAATTAGACATGGTTCCAAACACAGATATACATGCATACATATCCAACAACATGTCCAACAACATATTTCATCAAATCCAACAACATACTTCAACAAAGTCCAACATATCCATATATGCATAACCAGAAACAAGTTTCCAACAACATATCCATATAGACATACATATCCAAACAAGTTTTCATAAAGAACAAGGAAGCACCAGAAGAATAGTACACTCCATGAATCCAAGTTTCCTCATGTAAAGCAAATCTGCAAATTGGGAAAGATGAAAGTTAGTAGAAGAAGAAGAAGACTCTTTCTTTTTCTCCTCTCCTCTTCTTTATCTTCTTCTTCTTCTAACTAAGGTAGGTAAAAATGCCATTTTATTGCAAAGCTAGGTAAAAATGCTAAGTGCAGGTCATTTTAGAGCTAATCTAGTTAAATAGGTCATTTTGGAGCTTAGTAAGGTTATTATGTCATTTTCAAGGAAAATAAGCTATGTCTATATCATTTTGGAGGTAACAAAGATTATCGTGCCATTTTTGACCTAAGTATGTCATAAATGAACTGAATAAGCTAAGTATAGCTCATTTTTTTATCTAACTTAGGTAATTATGCCATTTAGGATGAAAATAAGCTAAGTATCCATTTGGACAGCAAAACACTAGAGAAAACTTACCCTCATCAAAACAAATGTGATGAAGATCGCAACTAAGGTAACAATTGATCCAACGGCATAATGATACCAAGCCTCATTATGAATGGCATATTTTCTAATCTTCTTAAGCTTCAGGCGCATTGCATCCGTCTTCAAGCGCATTGCATTCATCTTCATCTTGTGATCATTGATGACATCGGCAACATACAGCTCCAATGTCATCTTCTCTTCTTCAGTTCTTTTAATTTTTTATTTCAAATACTCATTTTCTTTTTCAACTAAATTTAACTTCTCGACCAAAGGTCGGTTTCAAATTCCGGTTCACATGCCTCCTAGATTAAAATATCTCTATGTCAACTTGATGGCCATAATTGTCATAAATGTGAAATGCAACAAATAGTTATGAAAGAGAATTTACCACATCTGAATGATAAAGTGGGCGAGGGCCGACGTGGACGGACATCAAGACCATGGCACTATGTATAAGAAACAATCATACGAAGTAAGAAAATTATACATACCAACTATATAAATCATACAATCATACAAATAACTATAAATCAAGTACAACATAAAAATTTGAATACCTAATAATAATCTGGATCGTCGGGTTCAATAAATGCTCCGGGATCAATAAATGCATCATCATCATCACTATCGGTAATGACATGCTCATAATCATCAGTAATAAATGCATCATCATGTGGAAGGCCACCTTTACGTAATCGTTCAAGCATTGACAGATCATCTGCAGCAGTAACTTCTTCTTCTTCCGGGTCTTCTTGTTCCGGCTCAGGGGTGAAGTCAGATTCACTATCGTTGTCTACTTCAATGTTCTAGGGTGGAGTAGAGCGGTTCTTGAAACATTTTTTGGAAAGACGTGTTTCTTGGAAGAATTCTCCTTCGTCATATGTGTCTTGGTTAATGTGAGGTTCATAATCCTCTTCATTGGGGGGAGGTGGTCTAACACGTGGCGGCACTTCATAAATGACATTCCAACCACTGAGATTTGGATCACTTTGACAGGCCCACGGTAGATAGAAAACTTGGGTTGCCTGTTGAGCCGTAATATAGACATCGGGAACATCCAAATGGGTGCTTTGTTTGATCTCGACTAGCCCTATATGTTCATGAGTCATTCTAGTCTCCCTCGGCTGGAACCAATAACATCTGAAGACTACAACGTTTGGTGGGTTTTCACCATAGAATTGAAGTTCATAAATTGCTTCAACTCTTCCATAATACGCGATACCTCCTTCGCCGATAGCAGAGGCACAACAATTTGTAGAGTTTCGGTTGGCCATAGATAGCTCTTTGCCATAGGTACGAAAGCGATACCCTTTGATGTCGTATTTGTCAAATGAACGGACCTTATAGTCAAAACCATTAGCTACTTGTCTCAATTCAGCATCCATAATCTCTGAATTAGCCTACAAGTTTAATACGAAAGGGTTGTTGCATTAGTTGCAAATTAGCCAAAGAAATGAAAGGGTCTAATGGAAATTACCTTTTTTTGAACCAAGAGATGAAACCGGGATATTCGGCTCCTTGCTTTGCCAGAAGCTCATACTCTTCGACGGAATCCTTTTGGATCACCGCTCCATACGAGAATATGGCGACGTATCGACTGCATCAAATATCCAGGAATAAGAGCAGTTCAAAGGAATTAGAAGTTGCGAAACAATGTACCGAGATCTTACTCGATGTATGCCCACACTTCTGTTAGGTTGTTGAAGAGATACAGCGAAATGGTCCGCCATTGTTCAACATCCAATGATACTGGTTTCCAACCACTGGCTGGTGCGAGATTCCCTTTGAATAGGCTGAGGTTGGATTGACCCTTTTTAGGGTCGTCAGCATTGTACCGAGGCTTCGGATCATGCAAATGACAATTTTTGGCTTCGTAGTGTGCCGTCACGAAGTTTACCGCCTCCTCAGTGATGAATGCCTCGGCCATCGATGCTTCTATTCTACGTTTATTTTTGGACTAGAAGAAGCCCAGGGAGCATCGGAGATGGACCAGAAGAGTCTCGAGGCACCCACGAGGGTGGGGGATTCGCCCTACCCCCTGGGCGCGCCCCCTACCTCGTGGCTGCCTCGGAGACCCCCCTGACTTGTTCCCGACGCCAAAACCTCTTATATATACAAAACCCCCCAAACATAACCTAGATCGGGAGTTTCGCCGCCGCTAGTCTCTGTAGCCACCAAAAACCAATCGGGACCTTGTTCCGGCCCCCTGCCGGAGGGGGGATCCCTCACCGGTGGCCATCCTCATCATCCCGGCGCTCTCCATGACGAGGAGGGAGTAGTTCACGCTCGGGGCTGAGGGTATGTACCAGTAGCTATGTGTTTGATCTCTCTCTCTCTCTCTCTCTCGTGTTCTTGATTTGGCCCGATCTTGATGTATCGCGAGCTTTGCTATTATAGTTGGATCTTATGATGTTTCTCCCCCTCTACTCTCTTGTAATGGATTGAGTTTTCCCTTTGAAGTTATCTTATCGGATTTAATCTTTAAGGATTGGAGAACACTTGATGTATGTCTTGCATGTGCTTATCTGTGGTGACAATGGGATATTCACGTGATCTACTTGATGTATGTTTTGGTGATCAACTTGCGGGTTCAGTGACCTTGTGAACTTACGCATAGGGGTTGGCACATGTTTTCGTCATGACTCTCCGGTAGAAACTTTGGGGCACTCTTTGAAGTTCTATGTGTTGGTTGAATAGATGAATCTGAGATTGTGTGATGCATATCGTATAATCATACCCACGGATACTTGAGGTGACATTGGAGTTTCTTGGTGACATTAGGGTTTTGGTTGATTTGTGTCTTAAGGTGTTATTCTAGTATGAACTCTATGATAGATCGAAAGGAAAGAATAGCTTCGTGTTATTTTACTACAGACTCTTGAATAGATCGATCAGAAAGGATAACTTTGAGGTGGTTTCGTACCCTACAATAATCTCTTCGTTTGTTCTCTAGTATTAGTGACTTTGGAGTGACTCTTTGTTGCATGTTGAGGGATAGTTATATGATCCAATTATGTTATTATTGTTGAGAGAACTTGCACTAGTGAAAGTATGAACCCTAGGCCTTGTTTCGACGCATTGCAATACCGTTTTCGCTTACTTTTATTACTAGTTACCTTGCTGTTTTTACATTGTCGGATTACAAAAACCTATATCTACCATCCATATTGCACTTGTATCACCATCTCTTCGCCGAACTAGTGCACCTATACAATTTACCATTGTATTGGGTGTGTTGGGGAAACAAGGGACTCTTTGTTATTTGGTTGCAGGGTTGTTTGAGAGAGACCATCTTCAACCTACGCCTCCCACAGATTGATAAACCTTAGGTCATCCACTTGAGGGAAATTTGCTACTGTCCTACAAACCTCTGCACTTGGAGGCCCAACAACGTCTACAAGAAGAAGGTTGCGTAGTAGACATCAACGACCCATCAGCAGGTGCTCTCAACTTCCCGTCTTTCTTACGGTCCTCTCTGTGCCATCGCGTCAACTTGGCATGCTCTTTGTTTTTGAACAGACATTTCAACCGTGGTATTATAGGAGCATACCACATCACCTTGGCAGGAACCCTCTTCCTGGGGCGCTCCCCGTCAACATCACTAGGGTCATCTTGTCTGATTTTATACCGCAATGCACCGCACACCGGGCATGCGTTCAAATCCTTGTACGCAGCGCGGTAGAGGATGCAGTATCTTCTGCAACTCCAATCCTAGAGGGCATACAACCTTCTTTGTTGCCTACGTACTGTCGGGCAATTCATTATCCTTTGGAAGCTTCTTCTTTAATATTTTCAGTAGCTTCTCAAATCCTTTGTCAGGTACACCATTCTGCGCCTTCCACTGCATCAATTCCAGTACGGTACCGAGCTTTGTGTTGCCATCTTCACAATTGGGGTACAACCCTTTTTTGTGATCCTCTAACATGCGATCGAACTTCAGCTTCTTCTTTTCACTTTCGCACTGTCCCTTTACATCAACAATGACCCGGCGGAGATCATCATCGGGCACATCGTCTGGTTCCTCTTGAGCTTGAGCTTCCCCATTGCAGCATGACCGTATTCAGGGGCACATAGTTGTCATCATCCTCTTCTTCTTTGCTTTCTTCCATCATAACCCCTCTTTCTTTCTCCGTGCTTGGTCCAAACATTATAGTGTGGCATGAAACCCTTATAAAGCAGGTGGGTGTGAAGGGTTTTTGAGTCAGAGTAAGACTTCGTATTCCCACAGCTAGGGCATGGACAACACATGAAACCATTATACTTGTTGCTTCAGCCACTGCGAGAAAATTATGCACGCCCTCAATGTACTCGGAGGTGCGTCTGTTACCGTACATCCATTGCCGGTTCATCTGCATGCATTATATATAATTAATTTTGTCAAAAACCATTGCAGAACATCATGAATACATAAGTGATCAAATTAATATAAGTTCATCATCACATTAAAACCAAAGTACATACATAGTTCTCTTGAACAACATATAGCTCTCGAGAGCATCTAATTAAACCATACATTGAAACTATGTAAAACATTTCAATGCAACAACAAATGCGATCATAATCGCAACCAAGGTAACAATTGATGCAATGGCATAATGATACCAAGACTCGGTATGAATGGCAAATTTTCTAATCTTCAAGCTCATTGCATCCATCTTGATCTTGTGATCATCGACGACATCCGCAACATGCAACTCCAATATCATCTTCTCCTCCTCAATTTTTTTAATTTTTCCTTCAAGTAATTGTTTTCTTCTTCAACTAAATTTAACCTTTGGACAATAGGGTCGGTTGGAATTTCCGGTTCACATACCTCCTAGATAAAAAAATCTATGTCACATTGGTCGGCATAATTGTCATAAACAATAAATGAACCAAATAGTTATAAAAGATACACTACTGGAATCAGCTTCTTTGCCGTCCGCCATGGCGGACGACAAAGGCACAGATCCCGGACGGCAAACTCCTTTGCCGTCAGCCAGCGGACGGCAAATTGTCCGTCTGAACACGTGCCAGCAAAGGCCTTCTTTGCCGTCCGCTTTGTAGAAACGGACGGCAAAGGATTGTGCCGTCCGCCACCCGAGGCTAGCAGACGGCCAAGAGAATGGATGGCAGTGGTGTGGGGTGTGAGCTGTTAGGGGGTTAACGACGCTCTTTGCCTTCAGCTGATAGACCGCAAAGAGCTTAGCTAGGCCAGCACTGGGAAGCTGCTACGTGGCCAGCTATACCATCTACCAGTAGACGGCATACATGGCCCTGTATGCCAGGCCTATTTGGTCATTTTGCCGTCTGCTAGCAGACGGCAAAGTGACCCAATAGGCAACCAGTGTTCCCAGTTTGCACAGGTTACTGCCACGTGTCCTCTTTGCGGTCCGCTAGCGGACGGCAAAGATGCTATATATCTCCTTTTTTATTTAAATCCAATTAATTAGACATGGTTCCAAACACAGATATACATGCATACATATCCAACAACATGTCCAACAACATATTTCATCAAATCCAACAACATACTTCAACAAAGTCCAACATATCCATATATGCATAACCAGAAACAAGTTTCCAACAACATATCCATATAGACATACATATCCAAACAAGTTTTCATAAAGAACAAGGAAGCACCAGAAGAATAGTACACTCCATGAATCCAAGTTTCCTCATGTAAAGCAAATCTGCAAATTGGGAAAGATGAAAGTTAGTAGAAGAAGAAGAAGACTCTTTCTTTTTCTCCTCTCCTCTTCTTTATCTTCTTCTTCTTCTAACTAAGGTAGGTAAAAATGCCATTTTATTGCAAAGCTAGGTAAAAATGCTAAGTGCAGGTCATTTTAGAGCTAATCTAGGTAAATAGGTCATTTTGGAGCTTAGTAAGGTTATTATGTCATTTTCAAGGAAAATAAGCTATGTCTATATCATTTTGGAGGTAACAAAGATTATCGTGCCATTTTTGACCTAAGTATGTCATAAATGAACTGAATAAGCTAAGTATAGCTCATTTTTTTATCTAACTTAGGTAATTATGCCATTTAGGATGAAAATAAGCTAAGTATCCATTTGGACAGCAAAACACTAGAGAAAACTTACCCTCATCAAAACAAATGTGATGAAGATCGCAACTAAGGTAACAATTGATCCAACGGCATAATGATACCAAGCCTCATTATGAATGGCATATTTTCTAATCTTCTTAAGCTTCAGGCGCATTGCATCCGTCTTCAAGCGCATTGCATTCATCTTCATCTTGTGATCATTGATGACATCGGCAACATACAGCTCCAATGTCATCTTCTCTTCTTCAGTTCTTTTAATTTTTTATTTCAAATACTCATTTTCTTTTTCAACTAAATTTAACTTCTCGACCAAAGGTCGGTTTCAAATTCCGGTTCACATGCCTCCTAGATTAAAATATCTCTATGTCAACTTGATGGCCATAATTGTCATAAATGTGAAATGCAACAAATAGTTATGAAAGAGAATTTACCACATCTGAATGATAAAGTGGGCGAGGGCCGACGTGGACGGACATCAAGACCATGGCACTATGTATAAGAAACAATCATACGAAGTAAGAAAATTATACATACCAACTATATAAATCATACAATCATACAAATAACTATAAATCAAGTACAACATAAAAATTTGAATACCTAATAATAATCTGGATCGTCGGGTTCAATAAATGCTCCGGGATCAATAAATGCATCATCATCATCACTATCGGTAATGACATGCTCATAATCATCATTAATAAATGCATCATCATGTGGAAGGCCACCTTTACGTAATCGTTCAAGCATTGACAGATCATCTGCAGCAGTAACTTCTTCTTCTTCCGGGTCTTCTTGTTCCGGCTCAGGGGTGAAGTCAGATTCACTATCGTTGTCTACTTCAATGTTCTAGGGTGGAGTAGAGCGGTTCTTGAAACATTTTTTGGAAAGACGTGTTTCTTGGAAGAATTCTCCTTCGTCATATGTGTCTTGGTTAATGTGAGGTTCATAATCCTCTTCATTGGGGGGAGGTGGTCTAACACGTGGCGGCACTTCATAAATGACATTCCAACCACTGAGATTTGGATCACTTTGACAGGCCCACGGTAGATAGAAAACTTGGGTTGCCTGTTGAGCCGTAATATAGACATCGGGAACATCCAAATGGGTGCTTTGTTTGATCTCGACTAGCCCTATATGTTCATGAGTCATTCTAGTCTCCCTCGGCTGGAACCAATAACATCTGAAGACTACAACGTTTGGTGGGTTTTCACCATAGAATTGAAGTTCATAAATTGCTTCAACTCTTCCATAATACGCGATACCTCCTTCGCCGATAGCAGAGGCACAACAATTTGTAGAGTTTCGGTTGGCCATAGATAGCTCTTTGCCATAGGTACGAAAGCGATACCCTTTGATGTCGTATTTGTCAAATGAACGGACCTTATAGTCAAAACCATTAGCTACTTGTCTCAATTCAGCATCCATAATCTCTGAATTAGCCTACAAGTTTAATACGAAAGGGTTGTTGCATTAGTTGCAAATTAGCCAAAGAAATGAAAGGGTCTAATGGAAATTACCTTTTTTTGAACCAAGAGATGAAACCGGGATATTCGGCTCCTTGCTTTGCCAGAAGCTCATACTCTTCGACGGAATCCTTTTGGATCACCGCTCCATACGAGAATATGGCGACGTATCGACTGCATCAAATATCCAGGAATAAGAGCAGTTCAAAGGAATTAGAAGTTGCGAAACAATGTACCGAGATCTTACTCGATGTATGCCCACACTTCTGTTAGGTTGTTGAAGAGATACAGCGAAATGGTCCGCCATTGTTCAACATCCAATGATACTGGTTTCCAACCACTGGCTGGTGCGAGATTCCCTTTGAATAGGCTGAGGTTGGATTGACCCTTTTTAGGGTCGTCAGCATTGTACCGAGGCTTCGGATCATGCAAATGACAATTTTTGGCTTCGTAGTGTGCCGTCACGAAGTTTACCGCCTCCTCAGTGATGAATGCCTCGGCCATCGATGCTTCTATTCTACGTTTATTTTTGGACTAGAAGAAGCCCAAGGAGCATCGGAGATGGACCAGAAGAGTCTCGAGGCACCCACGAGGGTGGGGGATTCGCCCTACCCCCTGGGCGCGCCCCCTACCTCGTGGCTGCCTCGGAGACCCCCCTGACTTGTTCCCGACGCCAAAACCTCTTATATATACAAAACCCCCAAAACATAACCTAGATCGGGAGTTTCGCCGCCGCTAGTCTCTGTAGCCACCAAAAACCAATCGGGACCTTGTTCCGGCCCCCTGCCGGAGGGGGGATCCCTCACCGGTGGCCATCCTCATCATCCCGGCGCTCTCCATGACGAGGAGGGAGTAGTTCACGCTCGGGGCTGAGGGTATGTACCAGTAGCTATGTGTTTGATCTCTCTCTCTCTCTCTCGTGTTCTTGATTTGGCCCGATCTTGATGTATCGCGAGCTTTGCTATTATAGTTGGATCTTATGATGTTTCTCCCCCTCTACTCTCTTGTAATGGATTGAGTTTTCCCTTTGAAGTTATCTTATCGGATTTAATCTTTAAGGATTTGAGAACACTTGATGTATGTCTTGCATGTGCTTATCTGTGGTGACAATGGGATATTCACGTGATCTACTTGATGTATGTTTTGGTGATCAACTTGCGGGTTCAGTGACCTTGTGAACTTACGCATAGGGGTTGGCACATGTTTTCGTCATGACTCTCCGGTAGAAACTTTGGGGCACTCTTTGAAGTTCTATGTGTTGGTTGAATAGATGAATCTGAGATTGTGTGATGCATATCGTATAATCATACCCACGGATACTTGAGGTGACATTGGAGTTTCTTGGTGACATTAGGGTTTTGGTTGATTTGTGTCTTAAGGTGTTATTCTAGTATGAACTCTATGATAGATCGAAAGGAAAGAATAGCTTCGTGTTATTTTACTACAGACTCTTGAATAGATCGATCAGAAAGGATAACTTTGAGGTGGTTTCGTACCCTACAATAATCTCTTCGTTTGTTCTCTAGTATTAGTGACTTTGGAGTGACTCTTTGTTGCATGTTGAGGGATAGTTATATGATCCAATTATGTTATTATTGTTGAGAGAACTTGCACTAGTGAAAGTATGAACCCTAGGCCTTGTTTCGACGCATTGCAATACCGTTTTCGCTTACTTTTATTACTAGTTACCTTGCTGTTTTTACATTGTCGGATTACAAAAACCTATATCTACCATCCATATTGCACTTGTATCACCATCTCTTCGCCGAACTAGTGCACCTATACAATTTACCATTGTATTGGGTGTGTTGGGGAAACAAGGGACTCTTTGTTATTTGGTTGCAGGGTTGTTTGAGAGAGACCATCTTCAACCTACGCCTCCCACAGATTGATAAACCTTAGGTCATCCACTTGAGGGAAATTTGCTACTGTCCTACAAACCTCTGCACTTGGAGGCCCAACAACGTCTACAAGAAGAAGGTTGCGTAGTAGACATCAACGACCCATCAGCAGGTGCTCTCAACTTCCCGTCTTTCTTACGGTCCTCTCTGTGCCATCGCGTCAACTTGGCATGCTCTTTGTTTTTGAACAGACATTTCAACCGTGGTATTATAGGAGCATACCACATCACCTTGGCAGGAACCCTCTTCCTGGGGCGCTCCCCGTCAACATCACTAGGGTCATCTTGTCTGATTTTATACCGCAATGCACCGCACACCGGGCATGCGTTCAAATCCTTGTACGCAGCGCGGTAGAGGATGCAGTATCTTCTGCAACTCCAATCCTAGAGGGCATACAACCTTCTTTGTTGCCTACGTACTGTCGGGCAATTCATTATCCTTTGGAAGCTTCTTCTTTAATATTTTCAGTAGCTTCTCAAATCCTTTGTCAGGTACACCATTCTGCGCCTTCCACTGCATCAATTCCAGTACGGTACCGAGCTTTGTGTTGCCATCTTCACAATTGGGGTACAACCCTTTTTTGTGATCCTCTAACATGCGATCGAACTTCAGCTTCTTCTTTTCACTTTCGCACTGTCCCTTTACATCAACAATGACCCGGCGGAGATCATCATCGGGCACATCGTCTGGTTCCTCTTGAGCTTGAGCTTCCCCCATTGCAGCATGACCGTATTCAGGGGCACATAGTTGTCATCATCCTCTTCTTCTTTGCTTTCTTCCATCATAACCCCTCTTTCTTTCTCCGTGCTTGGTCCAAACATTATAGTGTGGCATGAAACCCTTATAAAGCAGGTGGGTGTGAAGGGTTTTTGAGTCAGAGTAAGACTTTGTATTCCCACAGCTAGGGCATGGACAACACATGAAACCATTATACTTGTTTGCTTCAGCCACTGCGAGAAAATTATGCACGCCCTCAATGTACTCGGAGGTGCGTCTGTTACCGTACATCCATTGCCGGTTCATCTGCATGCATTATATATAATTAATTTTGTCAAAAACCATTGCAGAACATCATGAATACATAAGTGATCAAATTAATATAAGTTCATCATCACATTAAAACCAAAGTACATACATAGTTCTCTTGAACAACATATAGCTCTCGAGAGCATCTAATTAAACCATACATTGAAACTATGTAAAACATTTCAATGCAACAACAAATGCGATCATAATCGCAACCAAGGTAACAATTGATGCAATGGCATAATGATACCAAGACTCGGTATGAATGGCAAATTTTCTAATCTTCAAGCTCATTGCATCCATCTTGATCTTGTGATCATCGACGACATCCGCAACATGCAACTCCAATATCATCTTCTCCTCCTCAATTTTTTTAATTTTTCCTTCAAGTAATTGTTTTCTTCTTCAACTAAATTTAACCTTTGGACAATAGGGTCGGTTGGAATTTCCGGTTCACATACCTCCTAGATAAAAAAATCTATGTCACATTGGTCGGCATAATTGTCATAAACAATAAATGAACCAAATAGTTATAAAAGATACACTACTGGAATCAGCTTCTTTGCCGTCCGCCATGGCGGACGACAAAGGCACAGATCCCGGACGGCAAACTCCTTTGCCGTCAGCCAGCGGACGGCAAATTGTCCGTCTGAACACGTGCCAGCAAAGGCCTTCTTTGCCGTCCGCTTTGTAGAAACGGACGGCAAAGGATTGTGCCGTCCGCCACCCGAGGCTAGCAGACGGCCAAGAGAATGGATGGCAGTGGTGTGGGGTGTGAGCTGTTAGGGGGTTAACGACGCTCTTTGCCTTCAGCTGATAGACCGCAAAGAGCTTAGCTAGGCCAGCACTGGGAAGCTGCTACGTGGCCAGCTATACCATCTACCAGTAGACGGCATACATGGCCCTGTATGCCAGGCCTATTTGGTCATTTTGCCGTCTGCTAGCAGACGGCAAAGTGACCCAATAGGCAACCAGTGTTCCCAGTTTGCACAGGTTACTGCCACGTGTCCTCTTTGCGGTCCGCTAGCGGACGGCAAAGATGCTATATATCTCCTTTTTTATTTAAATCCAATTAATTAGACATGGTTCCAAACACAGATATACATGCATACATATCCAACAACATGTCCAACAACATATTTCATCAAATCCAACAACATACTTCAACAAAGTCCAACATATCCATATATGCATAACCAGAAACAAGTTTCCAACAACATATCCATATAGACATACATATCCAAACAAGTTTTCATAAAGAACAAGGAAGCACCAGAAGAATAGTACACTCCATGAATCCAAGTTTCCTCATGTAAAGCAAATCTGCAAATTGGGAAAGATGAAAGTTAGTAGAAGAAGAAGAAGACTCTTTCTTTTTCTCCTCTCCTCTTCTTTATCTTCTTCTTCTTCTAACTAAGGTAGGTAAAAATGCCATTTTATTGCAAAGCTAGGTAAAAATGCTAAGTGCAGGTCATTTTAGAGCTAATCTAGGTAAATAGGTCATTTTGGAGCTTAGTAAGGTTATTATGTCATTTTCAAGGAAAATAAGCTATGTCTATATCATTTTGGAGGTAACAAAGATTATCGTGCCATTTTTGACCTAAGTATGTCATAAATGAACTGAATAAGCTAAGTATAGCTCATTTTTTTATCTAACTTAGGTAATTATGCCATTTAGGATGAAAATAAGCTAAGTATCCATTTGGACAGCAAAACACTAGAGAAAACTTACCCTCATCAAAACAAATGTGATGAAGATCGCAACTAAGGTAACAATTGATCCAACGGCATAATGATACCAAGCCTCATTATGAATGGCATATTTTCTAATCTTCTTAAGCTTCAGGCGCATTGCATCCGTCTTCAAGCGCATTGCATTCATCTTCATCTTGTGATCATTGATGACATCGGCAACATACAGCTCCAATGTCATCTTCTCTTCTTCAGTTCTTTTAATTTTTTATTTCAAATACTCATTTTCTTTTTCAACTAAATTTAACTTCTCGACCAAAGGTCGGTTTCAAATTCCGGTTCACATGCCTCCTAGATTAAAATATCTCTATGTCAACTTGATGGCCATAATTGTCATAAATGTGAAATGCAACAAATAGTTATGAAAGAGAATTTACCACATCTGAATGATAAAGTGGGCGAGGGCCGACGTGGACGGACATCAAGACCATGGCACTATGTATAAGAAACAATCATACGAAGTAAGAAATTATACATACCAACTATATAAATCATACAATCATACAAATAACTATAAATCAAGTACAACATAAAAATTTGAATACCTAATAATAATCTGGATCGTCGGGTTCAATAAATGCTCCGGGATCAATAAATGCATCATCATCATCACTATCGGTAATGACATGCTCATAATCATCATTAATAAATGCATCATCATGTGGAAGGCCACCTTTACGTAATCGTTCAAGCATTGACAGATCATCTGCAGCAGTAACTTCTTCTTCTTCCGGGTCTTCTTGTTCCGGCTCAGGGGTGAAGTCAGATTCACTATCGTTGTCTACTTCAATGTTCTAGGGTGGAGTAGAGCGGTTCTTGAAACATTTTTTGGAAAGACGTGTTTCTTGGAAGAATTCTCCTTCGTCATATGTGTCTTGGTTAATGTGAGGTTCATAATCCTCTTCATTGGGGGGAGGTGGTCTAACACGTGGCGGCACTTCATAAATGACATTCCAACCACTGAGATTTGGATCACTTTGACAGGCCCACGGTAGATAGAAAACTTGGGTTGCCTGTTGAGCCGTAATATAGACATCGGGAACATCCAAATGGGTGCTTTGTTTGATCTCGACTAGCCCTATATGTTCATGAGTCATTCTAGTCTCCCTCGGCTGGAACCAATAACATCTGAAGACTACAACGTTTGGTGGGTTTTCACCATAGAATTGAAGTTCATAAATTGCTTCAACTCTTCCATAATACTCGATACCTCCTTCGCCGATAGCAGAGGCACAACAATTTGTAGAGTTTCGGTTGGCCATAGATAGCTCTTTGCCATAGGTACGAAAGCGATACCCTTTGATGTCGTATTTGTCAAATGAACGGACCTTATAGTCAAAACCATTAGCTACTTGTCTCAATTCAGCATCCATAATCTCTGAATTAGCCTACAAGTTTAATACGAAAGGGTTGTTGCATTAGTTGCAAATTAGCCAAAGAAATGAAAGGGTCTAATGGAAATTACCTTTTTTTGAACCAAGAGATGAAACCGGGATATTCGGCTCCTTGCTTTGCCAGAAGCTCATACTCTTCGACGGAATCCTTTTGGATCACCGCTCCATACGAGAATATGGCGACGTATCGACTGCATCAAATATCCAGGAATAAGAGCAGTTCAAAGGAATTAGAAGTTGCGAAACAATGTACCGAGATCTTACTCGATGTATGCCCACACTTCTGTTAGGTTGTTGAAGAGATACAGCGAAATGGTCCGCCATTGTTCAACATCCAATGATACTGGTTTCCAACCACTGGCTGGTGCGAGATTCCCTTTGAATAGGCTGAGGTTGGATTGACCCTTTTTAGGGTCGTCAGCATTGTACCGAGGCTTCGGATCATGCAAATGACAATTTTTGGCTTCGTAGTGTGCCGTCACGAAGTTTACCGCCTCCTCAGTGATGAATGCCTCGGCCATCGATGCTTCTATTCTACGTTTATTTTTACATTTTGCTCGAAGCGTCTTCTGCATCCTCTCAGTTGAGTAGCACCAACGATTTTGCACGAACCCCCCAATCGTTCCTCGGTCGGGAGATGCAAAATCAAGTGTTGCATTGGATTAAAGAAGCTTGGCGGAAATATCATCTCTAACTTGCAGATCAACTCCGGCGCCAACTGTTCCATTTCTTCTAGGAGGCCAGGCGATAGTTCTTTTGCACAAATAAGACGGAAGAAATAGCTCAGCTCTTCCAGTACTAGCCATTCATCCTCAGGGATGAAGCCACGCAACATCACCGGATTATCCGCACAATCCGTATGTGCCAATCATGACTTTTTAGACCAAATATTTTCAACTTTTGAAGACTCGTTCCCCTCTTTAGATTTGCTCCATACCCATCGGGGAACATCAACAGCATTTTCACCCACAAAATAATTTCCTTCATAGCTGGCCTTCCAAGATTGAACCATGCCTTTCGCTTCGTCCAGTTCCCCTTTCTTTTCGGTTCTTTCATGTTTTGTAACAGTCTATCACATATCTCCACTTGATCGACTCTAGCCTTAGTATTATCCTTTGATTTCCCCTCTATGCCGAACAATGTACCAAAAATGGCTTCGGCTATATTCTTTTCAGTGTGCATCACGTCGATGTTGTGTGGGCAAAGGAGGTCTTTGAAGTAAGGCAGATCCCAGAAGCATGTCTTGTGAGTCCAGGCGTGTTCCTTATTATACCCCTTGAAATACCCTGGACGCTCTGGATCTGGCTCGAGTGGGAGAGTGTTTAACTGATCTAGGGTCTATTGGCCTGTCAACGCAGGTGGTGCAGAGTGTTTGAAAACTCTACCTTTGATGAAGTTCTTCTTGTCTTTCCTGAACTTATGGCAAGGATGTAGAAACGGTCTACGCAAGTCGAAGCAACTATACTTGTGCCCTGCCGTCAGCCAAGGAAAATCAAGAGCTCCCTTGCATGTGGGGCACGGGAACCTTCCATGCACACACCAGCCAACGAATAGCGCATACGCCGGCAAGTCATGCGTCGAGTACATGTACCAGGCACGCATTATGAAGTTCTCTTTGCTAAAGGCGTCGTATGTCTTGAACCCATTATCCCAAGCTTCTTGCAATTCGTCCTTAAGCGGCTGCATGTACACATTCATATTCTTCCCCGGATAGTTGGGCCCTAGAATTATCAACGTCAGGAAAATGTTCTTTCTTTGCATAATCTGCCCGGGGGGGGGGGGGAGATTGAGTGGAAGGACAAACACGGGCCAACAGCTGTATGGGGCTGTCATCTGACCAAACACACTGAACCCATCTGTGCTAACGGCGACTCGAGGATGCCCTGGATCTGCCATTTTTTCCTTATGTAATGCATCGAAGCGCTTCCACGCTCCACCATCCGATGTGTGCACCATCATCACATTCCCATCTGCATCCGATGTCTGGCCATCTCTTCGACCATGAAAAGACGTTGAAGTCTTGGTACGATTGGCATATACCGAAGAACATTAACGGGTATTTTGGTCTGCGTCTTCTCACCCACACCGTTGTCTACCACAACATACCTGGAAGAATTGCAAATGGGACAATAGTTCAAGTCCTCATACTGAAGCCTAAATAAGACACATCCTTTCTCACAGGCATGTATCTTCTCATTGGGCATCTTAAGAGCACAGAGGATTTTGTCTGACTGGTACAGGTTTGGAGGTAGCACATGGCCTTTGGGTAGCAATCGTCCGAATACTATCATCATCGTGTCGTAGCATTCTCTGCCCAAGTTGAATTGAGCCTTCAAAGCCATTATTTGTGAGATGGCATCTAGCTGACAAAGCTCAGTGTGCTCGTGGAGAGGACGTTTTGAGGACTCCAACATTTCAGTGAAGGCCTTTGCAGATTCCTCCATCTCCTCGTCCGAGTCCCGAGCATCGTCAAAGTCTTGCACCATGTCTGCGGTCCCGGTACCATGCTCGTCGGTGCGACGATGAACCACCTCGGCTCTGGCACGTTGGGCAGACTCACCATGTAATGTCCAGACCGTGTAATCAGGCGTAAAACAAAACTTCTGCAGGTCTTTACTCATTTCAAGCTTATCCCTCTTTTTATAGTTGTCGCACCGGGTGATGAAGCTATGTACCTAGGGTAGGTTCATGGATCTGTCCAAGACATTCCCTCCCCAAGGACGTCACCCTAAAGCCAGGGACATTCAAAGGATACCATCATCCACTCGACCAGAAACATTCCACTCAGAAGAATGATTGTCACTCGACCGTAACGAAAACCACTCGACGTACAGAAGATCCAAAGTCACTCAGCATATCAACGGTCGGGCGTTTACTCATAGACTTTAATGACCATTTATGTCACTTTATTATTAGCGTTACCAGTAACGCCCTGTCTTACTGTACCTTAAACCCAGTGTAACTGAGGGCCGGAGGGGTCTGGCGAACTCTATATAAGCCACCCCCCTCCTCAGTGACAAGGGTTCGCACCCCCTGTAACACACACACATAATCCAGTCGACCGCCTCCGGACACCGAGACGTAGGGCTGTTACTTCCTCCGAGAAGGGCCTGAACTCGTAGAACTCGTGCGTACAACTTTGCCATAGCTAGGATCTTGCCTCTACATACCTACCCCCCATTCTACTGTCAGACTTAGAACCACGACAGTTGGCGCCCACCGTGGGGCCGGTGTCTAAGCGACTTCTTGGAGGAGTTGCAATTTTTCCGATCCCCACCATCATGGTTTCTGGCGGAGGATTGGCCAAGGGTCGCGAGATCCGTCTCGGCGCGCTCGTGTTCGTTGCCGACGACTCCGCTTGGCTCCAAGAGGCTCCACTCGACGTCTTGGCGCTCCCCGTCCGTGGGGCAACACACTTTCGCGCGTGCGTCCGCGACGTACTTCTGCGGCAGCCGTCGACTCAATATCGCTCGGCTCCCGTGGCGTTCTCACTCCCTGCTGCTCGCCGGCGCAAGCGTTCTGGTCGGTCGCGGCTCCAGCGGTGGGTTAGGCACACGGTGGCTCTCCAGTCGACCACCCCACAAGTCGCGGCAATCGAGCCCGACGAAAATCTCTACTGCTTGTTCCATCTGTCGACTGGCTCCGTCGAGACTGCATCCGAGTGCGACAGCAGTGACCCCATGGCGGAAGTCCTGATGGTCAACGGACCGTGCAGTCCTCCTGGCTTCCCCCGTGGCGACGGTGGTGATGGCGGTGGTGATCCGTCTCGCGTCCATGACGAGTATTGCCTCGAGCCCCTATCTTGGCAGCAGAGGGAAGAGCTTTGTCGCCATAACATGGATGCACTTCACACTCCTATCGTCGGAGAAACCCCCGAGGCCCAGGCCTTGGAGGAAGCGCGCCTGGCCAACTTGGCTGAGCGCACTCGACTGGAGAACCTCCAGCACGCACTCGACGAGCGTGCTCGGCAGCGGATTCCAGAGTGCAGTCGACGACAGCTTTTTCCGCCTCCAACTGAGGTATATCGAACTCCGATTCAAAATCTCACAGCTGTAGCCCGGATAGCAGAGTCGATTCAGCCTTCCCAGTCAGAAGCTGGCAGAGGTTTGATGCAGATCAGGGCTTTACTCCGGGCAGTGGGAGAACAAAATACAGAAGTGTCGCAGATCCGTTGTAGCAGACACAGTCCAGTCGGCTCACAGCCCAAGATCGCCCCCGAGGCGTGAGGGACGTGGAGACCGACGAGATCAGTACAGAAACCGTGAGCAGTATGATCACCGACTCGACCACGATGATCATCGTCGAGTGCCCACACCTCCCCCAAGGAGTGGGTCGTACGTGCCTCGGCAACACTATGACAGACGCCCTCACAGTGGTGGGCGAAGGATTCCAGTCGACCCCCGGGAGCCACGCTTTGATGTGAGATCTATTCTCGTTCAAGGTCTGGTTGACAGGAACAGAGCGCACAGAGAAGGTCATGACAGAGATTACCCGACTGGCAGCAGAGTGCATGTTTCAGGTCCCGAGTGTTTCAGTTGAGCCATCAGAGCTGCAGTGATTCCTCCCAACTTCAGGTTGGTGACTGGAGTCAGCAAGTTCACTAGAGAGTCCAAGCCTGACACTTGGCTTGAGGACTACCGAGTGGCTATTCAGATTGGTGGCGGCAATGATGAAGTGGCCATGAAGCACCTTCCTTTGATGTTGGAGGTCTCGGCCAGAGCGTGGTTGAATCAGTTGGCGCCAGGCAGCATTTATAGTTGGGAGGAACTCGCCCGAGTGTTTGTTAGGACCTTTGAAGGTACATGCAAATGACCAGCAGGGTTGACAGAGTTGCAGTCTTGTGTGCAGAAACCGAATGAAACCTTGAGAGATTATATCCAGAGGTGGATCACGTTGCACCACACGGTGGAGAACGTGTCAGATCACCAAGCAGTTTGTGCCTTCAAGGAAGGTGTTAAGTATCTAGAATTGAATCTGAAGTTCGGTCGGACTGGAGATATGTCTCTGAGTCGGATGATGGAAATTGCCACCAAGTATGCTAACGGTGAAGAGGAGGATCGGCTCCGGAGTGGCAAGCACAAAACAGTCGCCCATGAAACCGGGGGAGGGAGCTCCAGTCGGAAGCAGAAGCGCAAAGCCGAGCCAGCTGCTCCTGGTGAAGCCTTAGCCGTGACTCAAGGAAAGTTCAAGGGGAAGCCCAAAGGGCCGTGGAATCCCAAGAAAGTGAAGATCAAGATGGAAATGCTGTGTTGGTTTTACCCTGTCACATCCATACCAAGAAAGATGAGGAGGGTAACCTGATTTACCCCAAACACACCACTCGACAATGTCGGCTCCTGATTCAACAGTTCCGAGAGAAACAGCCCAAGGAGAAGGAAAAGGAGTCGGACAAGGGTGAAGATAAAGAAGAAGATGATGATGGTTTTCCCAACGTCAATTCCACTCTGATGATTTTTGCCGATGTTGAAAGCAAAAGTCGATTGAAAGTTATAAACAGAGAGGTGAATATGGTTGCTCCGGCGACACCCAGTTATCTGAAGTGGTCCCAGACTGCCATCACATTCGACCAGTCTGACCACCCAGCGCGTATCGCCACCCCTGGGAGGCAAGCGCTGGTGGTCGACCCAGTTGTCGAAGGCACTCGACTGACTAAAGTGCTGATGGATGGTGGTAGTGGCCTAAATATCCTGTATGCGGAGACTTTGAAGGGAATGGGCATTCCGATGTCCAAGCTCAGTGAAAGCAATATGAGTTTCCATGGCGTCATACCTGGCAAGAAGGCTGAATCACTTGGCCAGATCGCCCTTGACGTGGTTTTCGGTGATTCCAAAAATTACCGAAAGGAAAAGTTGACGTTTGAAGTCGTGGATTTCCAGAGTGCTTATCATGCTATTCTGGGTAGGCCTGCTTATGCACGTTTTATGGCTCGACCATGTTATGTGTACCTCAAACTGAAGATGCCTGGTCCCAGAGGAGTGATCACTATCACTGGCAATCGGCAGAAGGCGGAAGAGTGCTTCCAGAAGGGCTCAAAGATCGCCGATGCACAAATGGCAGTAGTAGAATTGCAAGAGTATCAGAAAAATGCAGATCCGAGTGATTTGCTACGAGCCAAGAAGCCTGCCACAGACTCTGCATTTCAGTCGTCTGGTGAAACGAAGCCGATTCATATTCACCCGACCGATCCCAATGCTGCTCCGACTCACATTTCGACAACACTTGACTCCAAATAGGAAGAAGCGCTCATCCAGTTCCTCCGTGAGAACTGGGACATCTTCGCATGGAAACCTTCTGACATGCCGGGTGTTCCCAGGGGGCTGGCTGAGCACCGTTTGCGAGTTGACCCAAAAGTGAAACCAGTCAAGGAACATATTCGACGGTCCGCCGTACAGAAGAGAAAAGCAATTGGTGAAGAAGTAGCTCGGCTCCTGGCAGCTGAGTTCATCCGAGAGATTTACCACTCCGAGTGGCTCGCCAATGTTGTCATGGTCCCCAAGAAGGACGACTCACTTCGCATGTGCATTGACTTCAAGCATATCAATCGGGCCTGCCCGAAAGATCATTTTCCTCTCCCCCGGATCGACCAAATAGTCGACTCGACTGCGGGGTGTGAGCGACTGTCTTTTCTAGACGCCTATTCCGGGTACCATCAGATCCGACTGTATGGGCCTGACGAGATTAAAACAGCTTTCATCACTCCATTCGGATGCTTCTGTTATGTCACCATGCCATTCGGCCTGAAGAATGCCGGAGCCACGTTCATGAGGATGATTCAGAAGTGTTTGCTCACTCAAATCAGTCGGAACGTGGAAGCGTACATGGATGACATTGTGGTCAAGTCACGTAAGGGTTCCGACCTGCTGGCTGACCTTGCTGAAACTTTTGCCAACCTCAGAAGGTATGATATCAAGCTTAATCCATCAAAGTGCACATTTGGAGTTCCTGGCGGAAAATTACTCGGTTTCCTTGTTTCCGAACGAGGGATTGACGCTAACCCAGAGAAAGTTGGTGCCATCCTCCGAATGAAACGCCCTGTGCGTGTGCATGATGTTCAGAAGCTTACTGGTTGTTTGGCCGCCTTGAGTCGATTCATCTCTCGCCTCGGTGAAAAGGCATTGCCTCTTTACCGACTGATGAAAAAGTCTGACAAGTTCGAGTGGACTCCTGAAGCTGACGCAGCATTTGCAGAGCTCAAAGCCCTGCTTTCCACCCAGCCGGTGCTCGCTGCCCCAATCAGCAAAGAACCTTTACTGCTTTATATTGCAGCGACTGGACAAGTTGTCAGTACAGTACTCACGGTCGAGCGAGAAGAAGAAGGGAAAGCCTATAAAGTTCAGCGCCCGGTGTACTATGTTTCTGAAGTCCTGACTCCATCCAAGCAAAGATATCCACATTATCAGAAGCTTGTCTATGGTATTTATATGACCACGAAGAAGGTTGCACACTATTTCTCTGACCACTCCATTACAGTCATCAGCGACGCTCCATTATCAGAGATTTCAAACAACAGAGATGCAACTGGTCGAGTGGCAAAGTGGGCGATTGAACTCCTCCCCTTGGATATCAAGTTTGAGGCAAAGAAAGCTATCAAGTCCCAAGCAATAGCAGATTTCCTTGCCGAGTGGATCGAACAGCAGCTGCCGACTCAAGTCCACTCGGAGCACTGAACCATGTTCTTTGATGGCTCCAAGATGCTGAATGGTTCCGGTGCTGGGGTGGTGCTGGTATGCCCCTGAGAAGACAAGCTCAGATATGTTCTCCAGATTCACTTTGATTCCTCCAATAACGAAGCTGAATATGAAGCACTCTTATATGGGTTACGTATGGCCATTTCACACGGCGTCCGTCGCCTCATGGTCTACAGTGACTCAGATTTGGTGGTCAATCAAGTGATGAAGGAGTGGGACATCAGGAAACCAGCTATGACAGGTTACTGTAATGCAGTGAGGAAGTTGGAAAAGAAGTTTGAGGGGTTAGAGCTCCATCATATACCCCGACTGAAAAATCAAGCAGCCGATGACTTGGCAAAAATAGGTTCCAAGAGGGAAGCTATTCCCAGTAATGTGTTTTTGGAACATATTCATACACCTTCAGTTCAAGAAGATCCTTTCACTGAAGAGCCCCCGCAGACTAAAAGTGCCACAGATCCGACTGAAGTCGAAGTTCCTGCCGTGGTCGACTTGATCATGGTGGTTATGGTCATAACTCCCGACTGGACAGTGCCATACATTGCGTATATCCTTAGGAAGGAACTCCCAAAGCCTTTACTGTGATAAGAGGGCAGCTGTTCAGAGAAAATGTAACTGGAGTATGCCAGAAATGCATAACACCAGAAGAAGGTCGAGTGATCCTCAACGACATCCACTCGGGGACCTGTGGCCACCATGCGTCCTCTCAGACCATTGTGGCCAAAGCATACCGTGCTAGATTTTATTGGCCACAAGAGAATGAAATGGCGAAAGATATAGTCGACAAATGTGAAGGCTGCCAGTTTTACTCCAACATGTCCCACAAGCCTGCATCAGCCCTGAAGACCATTCCACTCGTCTGGCCTTTTGCTGTTTGGGGGTTAGATATGATTGGACCCCTGAGGACTGGTAGGAGCGGCTTCACTCATGTGCTTGTAGCAGTCGACAAGTTTACCAAATGGATTGAAGCCAAGCCTATCAAGAATCTTGAAGCCAGTACTGCCGTCAGCTTCATCAGAGAGTTAACATTCAGATATGGAGTTCCGCACAGCATCAACACCGAGAACGGGTCGAACTTCGATTCTGATGAGTTCAGAGCCTTCTATGCTTCCCAAGGCACTCGAGTCGACTATGCTTCAGTCGCCCACCCTCAGTCGAATGGACAAGCGGAAAGAGCAAATGGTTTGATCCTCAAAGGACTGAAACCCCGATTGATGCGTGATCTCAAGCATGCAGCAGGTGCCTGCGTCGATGAACTTCCATCAGTTCTTTGAGGATTAAGGACAACTCCTAATCGGTCGACTGGCCGAACTCCATTCTTCCTGGTCTATGGAGCTGAAGCTGTTCTACCGAGTGACTTGCTTCACAATGCACCCCGAGTTGATCTTTTTTCTGAAGAAGAAGGAGAACAGGCCCGACAAGACGCAGTTGATCTCCTAGAAGAGGAAAGAGAGATGGCCTTAATCTGGTCGACCATTTATCAGCAAGACTTGCGTCGATTCCACGCCAGGAACGTGAGAGGTCGAGCATTTCAAGAGGGAGACTTGGTTCTTCGAGTGGATCAGCAGAAACCACGCAAGCTCGCCCCTGCTTGGGAAGGTCCCTTCATCATCACCAGAGTGCTCCACAATGGGGCATACCATCTTTACAATGTCGAACACAAGAAAGACGAGCCACGGGCTTGGAATGCGGAGCTGCTCTGCCCCTTTTATACTTAAGCACTCATTCTGTTGAGATGTAATGAGAAATACCTTTGTAGTTTGTTTATCAGAGACAAGAGTTTTACAGTCTTCTAAAATTGATTGTCGCTGCTTATACTTGTGTCTGAAATCCCCAAGTGGGTGACTTAGCCGCGAATCCGTTTCGCCTACGTATAAGAAATCCTACCGAGTGGTGAGCAAGCCTCTCACTCGGGGGGCTTAGCCGCGAATCTGTTTCGCCTAAGTATAAGAAATCCTACCGAGTGGTGAGCAAGCCTCTCACCCGGGGGCTTAGCCGCGAATCCGTTTCGCCTAAGTATAAGAAATCCTACCGAGTGGTGAGCAAGCGTCTCACCCCGGGGCTTAGCTGCAGTCCAGTACTCGCCTAAGTTTAAAAAATCCTACCGAGTGGTGAGCAACCCGCCCACTCGGGGGCTTAGCTGCAGTCCAGTACTCGCCTAAGTTTGAAAATTCCTACCGAGTGGTGAGCAACCCGCCCACTCGGGGGCTTAGCTGCAGTCTAGTACTCGCCTAAGTTTGAAAAAGCCTACCGAGTGGTGAGCAACCCTCCCACTCGGGGGCTTAGCTGCAGTACAGTACATGCCTAAGTTTGAAAAATCCTACCGAGTGGTGAGCAAGCCTCTCACTCGGGGGCTTAGCTGCAGTCCAGTGCTCGCCTAAGTTTGAAAAATCCTACCGAGTGGTGAGCAACCCTCCCACTCGGGGGCTTAGCTGCAGTCCAGTACTCGCCTAAGTTTGAAAAATCCTACCGAGTGGTGAGCAACCCGCCCACTCGGGGGTTAGCTGCAGTCCAGTACTCGCCTAAGTTTGAAAAATCCTACCGAGTGGTGAGCAAGCCTCTCACTCGGGGGCTTAGCTGCAGTCCAGTACTCGCCTAAGTTTGCAAAATCCTACCGAGTGGTGAGCAACCCTCCCACTCGGGGGCTTAGCTGCAGTCCAGTACTCGCCCAAGTTTGAAAAATCCTACCGAGTGGTGAGCAAGCCTCTCACTCGGGGGCTTAGCTGCAGTCCAGTACTCGCCTAAGTTTGAAAAATCCTACCGAGTGGTGAGCAACCCTCCCACTAGGGGGCTTAGCTGCAGTCCAGTACTCGCCTAAGTTTGAAAAATCCTAGGGAGTGGTGAGCAACCCTCCCACTCGGGGGCTTAGCTGCAGTCCAGTACTCGCCCAAGTTTGAAAAATCCTACCGAGTGGTGAGCAAGCCTCTCACTCGGGGGCTTAGCTGCAGTCCAGTACTCGACTAAGTTTGAAAAATCCTACCGAGTGGTGAGCAACCCTCCCACTCGGGGGCTTAGCTGCAGTCCAGTACTCGCCTAAGTTTGAAAAATCCTAGGGAGTGGTGAGCAACCCTCCCACTCGGGGGCTTAGCTGCAGTCCAGTACTCGCCTAAGTTTGAAACACATCCCTATCCGCAAGGACGACGAGGTGCAGGTCGACTGCAACCTTCTCTTCGGAGATGCGCCACAAGTATAACGTGCGCTCCGTTCCTATCTGCAAGGACGATGAGGTGCAGGTCGACTGCAACCTTCTCTTCGGGGCTGCACCACAAGTATAACGTGCGCTCCATCCCTATCCGCAAGGACGACGAGGCGCAGGTCGACTGCAACTTCTCTTTGGAGCTGCGCCACAAGTATAACGTGCGCTCCATGCCCATCCGTAAGGACAATGAGGTGCAGGTCGACTACCTCCTGCTCAGAGCTGCATTTCAAGCACAAAGATTATTCCGAATGAAGAACAAGATTCACTCGACGGCAAACACGAGCATATTCAGAGATAAACCAAGTTCGGATAAATCCTAAAAGTTCCGGACCACGGATTAAAGTACTCGAGGTTCAAACCCGAAGGAGTTTAACGATTACAAAATCACTCGGCATTCTGAGGCAAATTTAAAGTGAGGCATAAAGTTTGTTCATTCCGCAGGAGGTGGGCTAGCAGGATCAACGAACTCGTCCAGGTCAATTCCGTCCGCAATCCGAGTGGCAGCAGCGATGAAAGTCTCCATGAAGGATTGGAAGTCGTGCCTTTTGGTATTGGCAACCTTGATTGCTGCTAGCTTGTCTTCTCCCGCCTCCTTGCAGTGGACGCGTACCAGGGACAGAGCCACATCAGTGCCGCACCGAGCAGAAGACTTCTTCCATTCTTGCACACGACTGGGGATCTCATTAAGTCAAGTCATCAAATACTCGAGGTCATTCGGAAGAGTCGCCCTTGGCCAGAGTGCTGTGTCGATCCTTGACACCGCAACCTTCAGGCGAGCAAGATAGTCGACGACACCAGCGACGCAGGATTCATGTTAGAGCACTTTCATGGCAGCTTCATCCTTCACTGGAGAGTTGATGGGATCCAAGCTTGTCTCAACACGCCCAGTCTCTTCTTCAAAGTTCTGAAAAAATTCTGCATGCACAATCCAAAGACGAGTCAACGGTTGTACATCGAGTCGACACCAACAAGTCAGTTGGAGGAAAGAAAATACCTTCAAGCATGACGAACAGCTTCTTGGCAAGATCTCCGAGATAATTTTCCAAGTCATTCCTCTTGCGGGCGATTTCTTCAATCTTGTCATTCAAGGATATCTTGTCCTTCTTCAGACGAATCACCTCCCTGTTGGCTTCATTCAAGGCAGTCTTCAGCTTGGTATTCTCTTCCTCCAGTTTGCCGACTGAAGCCAGCTTCTGGTCGGCGAGTGCAGTTTTCTCGTCAGCTGTTTTCTGCGCAGCTGCAAGGTCCAGATCCTTCTTCGCCAGGGCTTGGTTCATTTTTTCTGATAGAAATGACGATAGGCCCAGAAAAAACAAATACCACCTGGATCATAAACAAAATAGTCGAACGAATTACTCTTACCAGCAGCTTCATCCTGGGCCTTCTGCAAGTCCTTCTTGGCCAGCTCCAGATCGAGATTCAGTTGAATCTGCTTCTGCTCTAGGTCAGCAAAACGAGCTCCAAGGTCACAAGATTTCTGCAACCAAAGGACAGTCAGTCAGTGGGTGAAAGGATCGAAATTCAACAAGCTCTAAGACTACTGCCGAATCAAACATCCAACAGTAGTCTCGGGGACTACACCCAGTGGGTGCACTCAGCGTGCCCCCACCGGTTCAGTTTCCACTCGACGTGGTCCGTCCAGGACGAGTATAAAAAAGGGGAAGAGGGAAAGTATTGCTCAGACCATAGCCGACTGCCCGCAGTCGACTACGGTCTCGGGACTACACCCCGTGGGTGCACTAAGCGCGCCCCCACCGGTTCAGTTTCCACTCGACGTGGTCCGTCCAGGATGAGTGAGAAAATTTCAGCTCTCAGACCATAACCGACTGTCGGCAGTCGACTATGGTCTCGGGGACTACACCTAGTGGGTGCACTCAGCGTGCCCCACTGGTTCGAAGACTCAGTCGACACACGTTTAGTCGTCAAAGAAGCAAGACTATTCGCAGCAAATTCAAACACCCACTGGGTGTACAAACACAAAAGCAGACTGATGAAAAGACGTTTCAAAAGAAGTTTTCATGTACCATATCCTAACAGAACAAGCGACAAGCTAAGAGATCAGTCGATAATCAACCGACCTAGAGGTTGCTTTGGAGAGCTGAGCTGGCATTGTAGGCAGCTTGACTGGCGTCTCGAACCACCTTCAGTTGCTCCATCATGATGCCCGCTTGACGTATGGCCTCCTTGGCGGCACCCACTTGGTCCTCTGGGACGTGATGCACAGCGAAGAGCGAAGAAGGATCGACTGGGGCCTGTGCAGTCAACGCCGAAGGCTGAGCACTCGACAGTGGCATGGCGAAGGTGACAGAAGTCCGATTGACGTCACCGCCCTCCTGGACCACTGGTTCCACCACCGGCATCGACTGAGGCG
Source organism: Triticum aestivum (assembly GCF_018294505.1). Classification (NCBI taxonomy): domain Eukaryota; kingdom Viridiplantae; phylum Streptophyta; class Magnoliopsida; order Poales; family Poaceae; genus Triticum; species Triticum aestivum. The sequence continues at coordinate 111,796,637 of NC_057814.1, forward strand.
TCTTTCCAGTCGACGTCTTCCTGTTCCTTCTTCCCGAAGGCCTCAGCGGCACATCCGTCGTCGTCTGGATGGGTAATAACATTGGGAGGAGCTGCAAAAGCTTAGTCGTCAGAAATCAGTCGACTGCAGTTCAGTCGACAAAACAGGGACAAAATTACAAAGATCATACTTGGGGTTGAAGTAACCGCATCTTCCATCTCCTCATCCTCATTCTTATAAGTAGAAGTTCCAGAGGTAGCAGCACTGTTGGGTTCAAGATTCATTTGGTCAAATCAATAAAATGGTGGATAGCACAAAATCTCCAGCAAAGGCAAAACACTCACGCAGAAGCAACAGGGATGTCGATTTTGATTCGGGGCAGAGTCTTCCGAGACTTTGGTGCCTCAACTTTGGTTTGCTTCGGGGCCTTCTTAGTCGGCGCCAGAGAAGACGTCCGAGGGCACTTTGAAGTTTGCCCAGTCGACCTAGTCGCTTTGCCACGAATACTCACCGGATCATGGGAGTGCTTGGATCGCCTTTCGTTGCGAGGAGGCGAGCCGACTTCCTCACCATCACTTGAGTCGTCACTCTCCTCATCTCCTCCTTCGTCAGAATGACACTCGCCGCTCTCATCTGCACTCGCCTCCCCTTTAGGGTCCTGCTCCTGCTCTCCATTGGGCATCGAGTACATCTCAGTGAAGGTCTGGAGGACAACAAGTAAAACAAATATCAGTCAATCGACAAAAAGCAATTTCATGGTAAATCAAGATAACACTCGGCAATTCAGAATTGGACCTTGTCTGTTTCGTACGAGTTGTTGAGCAGAGGGATTCTCCTGGACCCCCTGGGGTTGTCCTTGTTGCCAGTGATACCCTTCAGCCACTTCTCCACCGTATCCTCGTCGACCTCTTCTGGGTGGATCCGAGTGGAATCGTCAATGCCCGAATACATCCACATCGGATGGTCACGAGATTGAAGCGGCTGAATGCGTCGTCTTCCAACAGATCCATGCCAGTCACGCCGTCACGGATGAGCTGGACCACTCGCTCAACCAGCACCTGCACCTCCGCTCTCTCCCCCGTGGTCACTTTCAAGGCGGAAGGTTTCTCTACTCGGGCCATGGAAAAGGGGGGAAGTCCAGTCGACTGACCCGGAGTCGGCTGGTGTTTGCAGTAAAACCAGGTCGACTCCCACCCTCGAACTGACTCGGGAAGGATTATGGCTGGTAAAGAACTCTTACCCCTCATTTGAATCCCAAGACCCCCACACATCTGGATCACTTTCGTCTTCTCATCACTCGTATTAGTTTTTTTGACCGACTGAGAGCGACACGTGAAAATGTGCTTGAAGAGGCCCCAGTGCGGTCGACAGCCCAAGAAGTTCTCGCACATAGACACGAAAGCGGTGAGATACACGATGGTGTTGGGGGAAAAGTGATGAAGTTGTGCTCCAAAGAAGTTCAAGAAAGCTCGGAAAAAAGGATGAGGAGGCAAAGAAAACCCGCGGTCAACGTGAGTGGCGAGGAGGACGCACTCACCCTCCTGCGGTCAAGGCTCGGTCTCATTCCCCGGGAGCTGCGCAGATCCGTGAGGAATCAACCCCTCCTCAGCCAGATCGTCCATGTCGTCCTGGAGAATCGTCGACTGGATCGAATCGCCCTGGATTCAGCCACGCGGCAGGCCGGACCTCGACGAAGATCCGCCCCGGCTGGATTTTTTCCCCTTCGCCTTCGCCGTCGCCTTTTTTGCACGCTCCATAGCCGCCGTCCCCTCTTTCCCCATTGCAGCGAGCGGAGCTTGGGTGGAGTAGCGGCGCCGAGGAGGCAGCAGATGCGGCGAAGAAGAGGAGAAAGGGAAGGAATGGGAACGCACTGTGCAAAAACCCCCATCTAGTGCTTTATATGGACTCGGTTCCGAGTGGCGGACTTGTGGATCCAGGCTATCCTGTCAAATCGCGCAACAGCCACGCGCGCAGTACGTGGCGAAAAAGGGGGGCACGGAGATCGAGGCGACCTTGCCTAATCCGTCCCGATTACTGCGGCCTCTCCCATCCCGCGCGCTTCCCCAAATTCAAATCCCGGAAAATCCGTAAGTAGCAGAGCAACCTGTCAGGCAGAAGATTTTCTCCACATCAACACTTGAGGCTTTTCAGCAAAAGTTCACTCGACAAAATCAAGAATGGATCAAGGCGACTGAAAAAGAAGTTGAAGTCATCATGTTGTTCTCTGATCCTAACAAGGCGCTTCCGAAGAACGACTACTGAGTCGGGAGTATTTGCAATTCCTTCTCCATTCAAACCCTGAACCATTCGAGGGCTACTGATGAAGCTATGTACCTAGGGTAGGGTCATGGATCTGTCCAAGACATTCCCTCCCCAAGGACGTCACCCTAAAGTCAGGGACATTCGAAGGATACCATCATCCACTCAACCAAAAACATTCCACTCGGAAGAATGATTGTCACTCGACCGTAACGAAAACCACTCGACGTACAGAAGATATAAAGTCACTCAGCATATCAACGGTCGGGCGTTTACTCATAGACTTTAATAACCATTTATGTCACTTTATTATTAGCGTTACCAGTAACGCCCTGTCTTAATGTACCTTAAACCCTGTGTAACTGAGGGCCGGAGGGGTCTGGCGAACTCTATATAAGCCACCCCCTCCTCAGTGACAACGTTCACACCCCCTGTAACACACACGCATATAATCCAGTCAACCGCCTCCGGGCACCAAGACGTAGGGCTGTTACTTCCTCCGAGAAGGGCCTGAGCTCGTAGAACTCGTGCGTACAACTTCTCCATCGCTAGGATATTGCCTCTACATACCAACCCCCCATTCTACTGTCAGACTTAGAAGCACGACACCGGGCATAGGACCACCATGGCTTAATCCTGGGCCATTGCAAATGCGGCTCAACAAACCCCTGTGGTTTCGTAACCATCGCTCGCGCCAAACATGGAAGGTGTAACCCCACCATCCACACACACAGGTTGGAACAGGTCGCACAACCACGCCACGAACTCCAACTGCAGCCTCATATTGACTTCCTACCTGGACAACACCAAGACATATATACATAATTAAGCAAACCATATCCCGTATAATGAGTTGTCAGTTTAAGTACGTCCATGCAACCTACACGCTAAGGTAAAGATAGGTCTGAAACCCACCCGAAGCGTATGTGTAAGATGGGTTGTTTCCCATGCTCACCTGCTCCGGATCCAACGCAAAATCGGCAGCACCTCCCCGCTGTTCCGCTGGATACACGTCTCGGCAATAAGCAGGGAGGATGTGTACCCGGAGAACAACAAGGAGGCACTGATGAAATTCTGCATCGGATCCGGAGCAGAGCATATGGGAAAACGTGTTGGAAATATGCCCTAGAGGCAATAATAAATGGTTATTATTATATTTCTGTGTTCATGATAATAGTCTTTTATTCATGCTATAATTGTATTGTCCGGAAATCGTAATACATGTGTGAATACATAGACCACAACCTGTCCCTAGTAAGCCTCTAGTTGACTAGCTCGTTGATCAACAGATAGTCATGGTTTCCTGACTATGGACATAGGATGTCATTGATAACGGGATCACATCATTAGGAGAATGATGTGATGGACAAGACCCAACTTAAGCATAGCATAAAAGATCGTGTAGTTTCGTTTGCTAGAGCTTTTCCAATGTCAAGTATCTTTTCCTTAGACCATGAGATCGTGCAACTCCCGGATACCGTAGGAGTGCTTTGGGTGTGCCAAACGTCACAACGTAACTGGGTGACTATAAAGGTGCACTACAGGTATCTCTGAAAGTGTCTGTTGGGTTGGCACGAATTGAGACTAGGATTTGTCACTCCATGTAAACGGAGAGGTATCTCTGGGCCCACTCGGTAGGACATCATCATAATGTAAACAATGTGACCAAGGAGTTGATCACGGGATGATGTGAGTTACGGAACGAGTAAAGAGACTTGCCGGTAACGAGATTGAACAAGGTATCGGGATACCGACGATCGAATCTCGGGCAAATAACATACCGATAGACAAAGGGAATTCTATACGGGACTGATTGAATCCCCGACATCGTGGTTCATCCGATGAGATCATCGTGGAACATGTGGGAGCCAACATGGGTATCCAGATCCCGCTGTTGGTTATTGGCCGGAGAACGTCTCGGTCATGTCTACATGGTTCCCGAACCCGTAGGGTCTACACACTTAAGGTTCGATGACGCTAGGGTTATAGGGAATAGATATACGTGGTTACCGAATGTTGTTCGGAGTCCCGGATGAGATCCCGGACGTCACGAGGAGTTCCGGAATGGTCCGGAGGTAAAGATTTATATGGGAAGTCCTGTTTTGGTCACCGGAAAAGTTTCGGGTGCTATCGGTAATGTACCGGGACCACCGGGAGGGTCCCGGGGGTCCACCAGGTGGGGCCACCGGCCCCAGAGGGCTGCGTGGGCCAAGTGTGGGAAGGGACCAGCCCCTAGGTGGGCTGGTGCGCCTCCCACAAGGGGCCCAGGGCGCAGGAAGGGGGGAAGGGGGAAACCCTAGGCTCAGATGGGCCTAAGGCCCATCTAGTGGGGCGTCCCCCCTCTCTCCCCCCCCCTTGGCCGCCCCCCCAAGTCCAATCTAGGGCTGGCCGCACCCCTTGGGGGGGGGAACCCTAGATGGGGGCGCAGCCCCTCCCCCTCCCCTATATATATTGGGGGTTTTGGGGCTGCCATACACATGAGAACACATCTCCCTCATGGCGCAGCCCTACCCCTCTTCCTCCTCTTCTCCCGCGGTGCTTGGCGAAGCCCTGCAGGATTGCCACGCTCCTCCACCACCACCACTCCGTCGTGCTGCTGCTGGACGGAGTCTTCCCCAACCTCTCCCTCTCTCCTTGTTGGATCAAGGCGTGGGAGACGTCACCGGGCTGCACGTGTGTTGAACGTGGAGGCACCGTTCTTCGGTGCTTAGATAGGAATCAACCGCGATCTGAATCGCTACGTGTACGACTCCTTCATCCATGTTCTTGCAACGCTTCCGCATCGCGATCTACAATGGTATGTAGATGCACTCCCCTTCCCCTCGTTGCTAGATTACTCCATAGATTGATCTTGGTGATGCGTAGAAATTTTTGAATTTCTGCTACGTTCCCCAACAGTGGCATCATGAGCTAGGTCTATGCGTAGTTTGTATGCACGAGTAGAACACAAAGTAGTTGTGGGCGTCGATTTTGTCAATTTACTTGCCGTTACTAGTCTTATCTTGATTCGGCGGCATCGTGGGATGAAGCGGCCCGGACCGACCTTACACGTACACTTACGTGAGACAGGTTCCACCGACTGACATGCACTAGTTGCATAAGGTGGCTAGCGGGTGTCTGTCTCTCCCACTTTAGTCGGATCGGATTCGATGAAAAGGGTCCTTATGAAGGGTAAATAGAAATTGGCATATCACGTTGTGGCTTTGCGTAGGTAAGAAACGTTCTTGCTAGAAACCATAGCAGCCACGTAAAAACATGCAACAACAATTAGAGGACGTCTAACTTGTTTTTGCAGGGTATGCTATGTGATGTGATATGGCCAAAAGGATGTGATGAATGACATATGTGATGTATGAGATTGATCATGTTCTTGTAATAGGAATCACGACTTGCATGTCGATGAGTATGACAACCGGCAGGAGCCATAGGAGTTGTCTTAATTATTTGTATGACCTGCGTGTCAATGAAAAACGCCATGTAATTACTTTACTTTATTGCTAACCGTTAGCCATAGTAGTAGAAGTAATAGTTGGCGAGACAACTTCATGAAGACACAATGATGGAGATCATGGTGTCATGCCGGTGACGAAGGTGATCATGCCGCGCCTCAAAGATGGAGATCAAAGGCGCAAGATGATATTGGCCATATCACGTCACTTTATGATTTGCATGTGATGTTTGTCATGTTTTACATCTTATTTGCTTAGAACGACGGTAGCATAAATAAGATGATCCCTCACTAAAATTTCAAGAGACGTGTTCCCCTAACTGTGCACCGTTGCGAAGGTTCGTTGTTTCGAAGCACCACGTGATGATCGAGTGTGATAGATTCTAACGTTCGCATACAACGGGTGTTGATGAGCCTAGCATGTACAGACATGGCCTCGGAACACATGCGAAACACTTAGGTTGACTTGACAAGCCTAGCATGTACAGACATGGCCTCGGAACACAAGAGACCGAAAGGTCGAACATGAGTCGTATAGCAGATACGATCAACATGGAGATGTTCACCGATGATGGCTAGTCCGTCTCACGTGATGATCGGACACGGCCTAGTTGACTCGGATCATGTATCACTTAGATGACTAGAGAGATGTCTATCTGAGTGGGAGTTCATTAAATAATCAGATGAACTTCATTATCATGAACATCGTCAAAAGGTCTTTGCAAATTATGTCATAGCTTACGCTTTAGTTCTACTAAGATATGTTCCTAGAGAAAATTTAGTTGAAAGTTGATAGTAGCAATTATGCGGACTGGGTCCGTAAACTGAGGATTGTCTTCATTGCTGCACAGAAGGCTCATGTCCTTAAGGCACCGCTCGGTGTGCTGAACCTCAGCGTCGTCTGTAGATGTTGCGAAACATCTGACATACACGTTTTGATGACTACGTGATAGTTCAGTGCGTAATGCTAACGGTTTAAGATTGTGGCACCAAAGACGTTTTGAAACGTCGCAGAACATATGAGATGTTCCGAAGATTGAAATTGGGATTTCAGACTAGTGCCCACATCAAGAGGTATGAGACCTCTGACAAGTTTCTTAAGCCTGCAAACTAAGGGAGAAAAGCTCAATCGTTGAGCATGTGCTCAGATTGTCTGAGTACTACAATCGCTTGAATCGAGTGGGAGTTAATCTTCCGGATGAGATAGTGATGGTTCTCCATAGTCACTGCCACCAAGCTATTAGAGATTCGTGATGAACTATACCATATCAGGGATAGACATGATGATCCTTGAGCAACTCGCGATGTTTGACACCGCGAAAGTAGAAATCAAGAAGGAGCATCAATTGTTGATGGTTAGTAAAACCACTAGTTTCTAGAAGGGCAAGGGCAAAAGGGGTACTTCATGAAACAGCAAATCATTTGCTGCTCTAGTGAAGAATCCCAAGGTTGAACCCAAACCCGAGACTAAGTGCTTCTGTAATGAGGGAAACAGTCACTGAGCAGAACTGCCCTAGATACTTGGTAGATGAGAAGGCAGGCAAGGTCGACAGAAGTATATTGGATATACATTATATGAATGTGTACTTTACTAGTACTCCTAGCTAGCTCCTGGGTATTTGATACCGGTGCGGTTGCTCATATTTGTAACTCAAATCAGGAACTACGGAATAAACGGAGACTGGCAAAAGACGAGGTGACGATGCGCGTCGGGAATGGTTCCAAGGTCGATGTGATCGCCGTCGGCACGCTACCTCTGCATCTACCCACGGGATTAGTTATAAACCTCAATAATTGTTATTTAGTGCCAGCTTTGAGCATGAACATTGTATCTGGATCTCGTTTAATTCGAGATGGCTACTCATTTAAATCTGAGAATAATGGTTGTTCTATTTATTTGAGAGATATGTTTTATGGTCATGCCCCGCTGGTCAATGGTTTATTCTTGATGAATCTCGAACGTGATGCTACACATGTTCATAGTGTGAATACCAAAAGATGTAAAGTTGATAACGATAGTCCCACATACTTGTGGCACTGCCGCCTTGGTCACATTGGTGTCAAGCGCATGAAGAAGCTCCATGCAGATGGACTTTTGGAGTCTCTTGATTTTGAATCACTTGAGACATGCAAATCATACCACATGGGCAAGATGACTGAAAGGCCTCGTTTTCAGTAAGATGGAACAAGAGAGCAACTTGTTGGAAGTAATACATTTTGATGTATGCAGTCCAATGAGTGCTAAGGCATGCAGTGGATATCGTTATGTTCTTACTTCACAGATGATTTGAGTAGATGCTGAGTGTATTTACTTGATGAAACACAAGTCTGAATTATTGAAAGGTTCAAGTAATTTCAGAGTGAAGTTGAAGATCATCGTGACAAGAGGATAAAATGTCTGTATATGATCATAGAGATGAGTATCTGAGTTATGAGTTTGGCGCACAATTAAGACATTGTGGAAAGTGTTTCACAATTAATACCGCCTGGAACACCACAATGTGATGGTGTCCGGAACATCATAACTGCACCCTATTGGATATGGTGCATACCATGATGTCTCTTATCGAATTACCACTATCGTTATGGGTTAGGCATTAGAGACAACCGCATTCACTTTAAATAGGGCACCACGCAATTCCGTTGAGACGACGCCGTTTAGAGAAACCTAAGTTGTCGTTTCTTAAAAGTTTGGGGCTGCGACGCTTATGTGAAAAAGTTTCAGGCTGATAAGCTCGAACCCAAAGCGGATAAATGCATCTTCATAAGAATACCCAAAACAGTTGGGTATACCTCCTATTTCAGATCTGGAAGCAAAAGTAATTGCTTCTAGAAACGAGTCCTTTCTCGAGGAAAAGTTTCTCTCGAAAGAATTGAGTGGGAGGATGGTGGAGACTTGATAAGTCATTGAACGTCACTTCAACTAGTGTGTAGCAGGGCACAGGAAGTTGTTCTTGTGGCACCTACACCAATTGAAGTGGAATCTTATGATAGTGATCATGAAACTTCGGATCAAGTCACTACCAAACCTCGTAGGACGACGAGGATGCATGCTACTTCAGAGTAGTACGTGATCCTGTCTTGGAAGTCATGTTGCTAGACAACAATGAACCTACGAGCTATGGAGAAGCGATGGTGGGCCCATATTCCGACAAATGGTTAGAAGTCATAAAATCCGAGAGAGGATCCATGTACTTGATGGTCGTAAGGCTGTTGGGTGGAGATGGATTTTAAAAGGAAGACAGACAATGATGGTAAGTGTCACCATTAAGAAAGCTCGGCTTGTCGTTAAGATGTTTTCCGACAAGTTCAAGGAGTTGACTACGATGAGATTTTCTCACTCGTAGCGATGCTAAGAGTCCTGTTGGAATTGTATTAGCAGTCTTGCAGATAGGATGTCAAAACAAGTTTCCTTACCAGTTTTCGTAAGGAAAGATTGTATGTGATACAATCAGAAAGTTTTGTCCTAAGGATGCTAACAAGTATGCAAAGCTCTAGCAATCCTTCTAAGGACTGGAGTAAGCATCTCGGAGTTGGAATGTACGCTTTGATGAGATGATCAAAGATTTTGGGTTTATACAAAGTTTATGAGAAACTTGTATTTCCAAAGAAGTGAGTGGGAGCGCTATAGAATTTCTGATGAGTATATGTTGTTGACATATTGTTGATCAGAAATGATGTAAAATTTCTGGAAAGCATAAAGGGTTGTTTGAAAGGAGTTTTTCAAAGGAAGACCTGGATGAAGCTGCTTACATATTGGGCATCAAGATCTATAGAGATAGATCAAGACGCCTGATGATACTTTCAAAGAACGCACACCTTGACATGATTTTGAAAGAGTTCAAAATAGATCAGCAAAGAAGGAGTTCTTGGCTGTGTTACAAGGTGTGAGTATTGAGTAAGACTCAAGACCTGACCACAGCAGAAGAGAGAGAAAGGACGAAGGTCGTCCCCTTATGCTTTAGACGTAGGCTCTACAGTATGCTATGCTGTGTACGCACATGAAGTGTGCCTTGCCATGAGTTGGTCAAGAAGGTACCAAAGTAATCCCGGCAAGGAACACTGGACAGCGGTCAAGAATATCCTGAAGTACCTGAAGAGGACTAAGGATATGTTTCTCGTATGGAGGTGACGAAGAGCTCGTCGTAAAGGGTTACGTCGACGCTAGCTTCGACACAGATCCGGATGACTCGAAGTCACAGACCGGATACGTGTATATTTTGAATAGAGGAGCAGTAAGCTGGTGCAGTTGCAAGCAAAGCGTCGTGGCGGGATCTACATGTGAAGCGGAATACATGGCAGCCTCGGAGGCAGCACAGGAAGCAGTCTGGATGAAGGAGTTCATTACCGACCTAGGGGTGATTCCCAATGCGTCGGGCCCAATGACTCTCTTCTGTGACAACACTGGAGCTATTGCCCTTGCGAAGGAGCCCAGGTTTCACAGGAAGACCAGGCATATCAAGCGTCGCTTCAACTCCATTCGTGAAAGTGTTCAAAATGGAGACATAGATATTTGTAAAGTACACACGGACCTGAATGTAGCAGATCCGTTGACTAAACCTCTCCCTAGGGCAAAACATGATCAACACCAGGACGCAATGGGTGTTCGATTCATCACAATGTAACTAGATTATTGACTCTAGTGCAAGTGGGAGACTGTTGGAAATATGCCCTAGAGGCAATAATAAATGGTTATTATTATATTTCTGTGTTCATGATAATAGTCTTTTATTCATGCTATAATTGTATTGTCCGGAAATCGTAATACATGTGTGAATACATAGACCACAACCTGTCCCTAGTAAGCCTCTAGTTGACTAGCTCGTTGATCAACAGATAGTCATGGTTTCCTGACTATGGACATAGGATGTCATTGATAACGGGATCACATCATTAGGAGAATGATGTGATGGACAAGACCCAACTTAAGCATAGCATAAAAGATCGTGTAGTTTCGTTTGCTAGAGCTTTTCCAATGTCAAGTATCTTTTCCTTAGACCATGAGATCGTGCAACTCCCGGATACCGTAGGAGTGCTTTGGGTGTGCCAAACGTCACAACGTAACTGGGTGACTATAAAGGTGCACTACGGGTATCTCGAAAGTGTCTGTTGGGTTGGCACGGATCGAGACTGGGATTTGTCACTCCGTGTAAACGGAGAGGTATCTCTGGGCCCACTCGGTAATGCATCATCATAATGAGCTCAATGTGACCAAGGAGTTAGTCACGGGATCATGCATTGCGGTACGAGTAAAGAGACTTGCCGGTAACGAGATTGAACAAGGTATTGGGATACCGACGATCGAATCTCGGGCAAGTAACATACCGATTGACAAAGGGAATTGCTATACGGATTGATTGAATCCTCGACATCGTGGTTCATCCGATGAGATCATCGTGGAACATGTGGGAGCCAACATGGGTATCCAGATCCCGCTGTTGGTTATTGACCGGAGAGCGTCTCGGTCATGTCTGCATGGTCTCCCGAACCCGTAGGGTCTACACACTTAAGGTTCGGTGACGCTAGGGTTGTAGAGATATATGTATGCGGAAACCCGAAAGTTGTTCGGAGTCCCGGATGAGATCCCGGACGTCACGAGAGGTTCCGGAATGGTCCGGAGGTGAAGAATTATATATAGGAAGTCCAGTTTTGGCCACCGGGAAAGTTTCGGGGGTTATCGGTATTGTACCGGGACCACCGGAAGGGTCCCGGGGGTCCACCGGGTGGGGCCACCTGTCCCGGAGGGCCCCGTGGGCTGAAAGTGGAGGGGAACCAGCCCCTAATGGGCTGGGGCGCCACTTTGGGCCTCCCCCCCATGCGCCTAGGGTTGGGAACCCTAGGGGGGGAGTTCCCCCTTGCCTTGGGGGGCAAGGCAACCCCTTCCCCCCTTGGCCGCCGCCCCCCCCTTGGAGATCCCATCTCCAAGGGCTGCGCACCCCCCTTGGGGGCCTATATAAAGGGGGGGGAGGGAGGGCAGCAAACAACAGCCTTTGGCGCCTCCCTCCTCCCCTGCAACACCTCTCTCTCTCGCGCAGAAGCTCGGCGAAGCCCTGCCGGAGAGCCGCTACATCCACCACCACGCCGTCGTGCTGTTGGATCTCCATCAACCTCTCCTCCCCCCTTGCTGGATCAAGAAAGGAGGAGACGTCGCTGCACCGTACGTGTGTTGAACGCGGAGGTGCTGTACGTTCGGCACTCGGTCATCGGTGATTTGGATCACGGCGAGTACGACTCCGTCATCCACGTTCATTGGAACGCTTCCGCTCGCGATCTACAACGGTATGTAGATGCACTCCCTTCCCTCGTTGCTAGTAGACTCCATAGATGCATCCTGGTGAGCGTAGGAAAATTTTAAAATTATGCTACGATTCCCAACAAAACGAACCCAATCTACACATACTCGGGCTGTCCATAGATAACGTTGGACAATTCGAAAGAATCACGATTATAAATATGCAAATGCATGCATATTTATAGATGTAACCCTTTCGAACAGAAGACGCATAGTGGTCACGCATACTGATGATTGACACCTATAGCTAGCAAGTTTCATCGGCACGAAGACCGGAACATAGCAAATGAAGGGGGGAGGAGGAGATGTCATTTGTGTTCACCAACGAACGCAGGGGCGGAGCTCGTCGAACACTAGACCCTCGCAGCGACGAAATAACTGCACATTTAAATCGAAAGATGAGTAACATAGCAAGTATTCGACACCGACGGCCACATGTATCTCGCACAGACGATATTGCTATTTACGGTACCATCGACACCGAGGAACCCCCTAACCCGCTCGTCCCGGGTAAACTAAATAGCAACTACCATCAGTGCAAGTTACATGAGGCGGTCGGCGTTGAACACTAGATCCACATCCCACAAGTGAAGCCGGCGCCCGGCGTCCCGCAACAATAGTTCTGGTGGCCGATGATGGTCGAACACCTTGGCGAGTTCGTCTGGCAGCCTCTGCGATGAGGATTAAAGCCAAGTTTTCAAATTTCAAACAACCAAACCGACTTGAGTTAGTTTGGGTGTTTCAAGTTTCAACACTTAGCTTTCAATCGTCATCTCTGAGGCTGCCACACAAATTCGCCATGGTGTACGACCGCCATCGACGCCGAGAACTGTTGCTCCTGGACGTAGGACACCTGTGTCACCTATGGGACATGGATGTAGTATTCGACACCGACGGCCACATGTACCTCGCACTGACGGTACTTGCTATTTAGGGTACCATCGACACCGAGGAACCCCCTAACCCGCTCGTTTCCGGGTAAACTAAATAGCAACTACCATTGGTGCAAGTTACATGAGGCGGTCGGCGTTGAACACTAGATCCAGATCCCACAAGTGAAGCCGGCGCCCGGCGTCCCGCAACAATAGTTCTGGTGGCCGAGGACAGTCGAACACCTTGGCGAATTCGCAATGGTGTTCGACCGCCATCGGCGCTGAGAACAGTTGCTTTGGGACGCCGGACGTCGGCGTCACTTGTGGGACGTGGATGTAGTGTCGGGATGTGGGTCGGGGTGTCTTTTTCTTCTTCTTCTTCTCCTTCTTTCTCTTTTTTCCTTTTCTTCTTCTTCTTCTTCTTCTTCTTCTTCTTCTTCTTCTTCTTCTTCCCCTTTTTCCTCTTCTTAAACCTATCACTAACCTAAAACAAAACAGGAAAAAACTACACCTAAACCTAGCACTAACCTAAACCTAAAAACTCAAAACTACACCTAAACCTGGCACTAACCTAAACCTAAAAACTCAAAACTACACCTAATTAAATCTAGCACTAACCTAAAACAAAACAAGAAAATAGAGAACAAAAAAAGGAAAAAAAAAACAGAAAAAAATTACCTCTTGCTCCGGCGAGGTCGGCCGGTGGGGTGGGGCGGCACAGGGGCCACGGGAAGGAGGACGACAGTGGCCCGGCGCAGTCCTCTCCGGCGACGGGGGGACGGGGCATGGCGGGGCTCCTGTTCGTGGGGGGAGGGGGGTCTGGAGGGCGGCGGGGGCTGGGTCCGGGGGGTGGGGCTGGCCGGCGGCGGCGACAGTGGCGACAAAGGAGAGAGGCGGGCGCGCGGGAGGGAGAGAGAGAAAGAGATAGAGAGAGAGGGGAGACGGCTCGGCCCGTTAAGTGGGCCTTCTTTGCCGTCTGCTAGCAGACGACAAAGAGGGCCACTGTTAGGGCTGGCCCACGTCTCCTCTTTGCCGTCCGCAAGCGGACGGCAAAGGAGTAACATTGCCGTCTGCTAGCAGACGGCAAAGTAGTCACCTCTTTTGTCATCCGCTAGCAGACAACAAAGAATCTGACCTAGCCATGCTGTGCCCTGTGAGGCCCACCTCGCTCTTTGCCGTCTGACGTCTAGATCTTTGCCGTCAGCTGGCTAACGGCAAAGAAGCAGCTGACGGCAAATAGCATTTTTGCCATCTGCACTTTCTTTGCCGTCCGCTTTGTGGAAGCGGACGGCAAAGAGCCTCTTTGCCGTCAGCTGGTAGATGGCAAAGAGATGCCAGACGGCAAAATGCCAGATTCCAGTAGTGATAATATACCACATCCAAATCATAGACAGGACGACCGTGGCGGATACCAAAACCATCGCACTATATAATAACAAACAATAATAAAAGTAAGAAAATTACACAAGTATATATCTAAATCATACAAGTAATAACTTTTTTCTTTTAGAAAGAAGATAAGATCAAGAGGCTCGCCAAGGTGGTGCCGACGACAAGATCGGCGCAGGCGATCGACGGCGGTGAGGACGAGGACGGGACAGGACGGAGTGGCAAACCTAGACAAATCTCGAGAAAAATGAAGCTTGGACAAAGAGCTTCGAGAGGAGAAAGCTCAAGTGTGGCTTGGGCATTTCATCGAACACCTCATGTGTATAGGAGGTGAGCTACAGCACCACAAAGCTCTCCAACGGCCGGCCAGAAAAACAGAGCAGTGGAGTGCTCTGCTCGGCCGAGGGGGTATATATAGGAAGCTGGAACCGGGACTAAAGGCCCCCGTTTGGTCCCGGTTCCAGCCACGAACCGGGACCAATGGTTGTGGGCCAGGAGCGAGGCCCATTGGTCCCGGTTCTTGTCTGAAACCGCGACAAAAGGGGCCAGACGAACCGGGACCAATGCCCCACGAGGCCCGGCCGGCCCCCTGGCCTCACGAACCGGGACCTATGCCCCATGGGTCCCGGTTCGTGACTGAACCGGGACTAATGGGCTAGCCAGCAACTCATAATTATAATGTCCAAGGCCAATTCCTTTGGTAACTGTTTTGCAGTGAGTAAGATCATTGTACTCCTATATATATGCCCACGAGGCTCAACCAATATAATCATCAGTTCCACCACAATCAACTATTCCACCATCCTCTCTATGCCTTCTAATATGGTATCAGCCTAACCGATCCAAACCCTAACCGCTGCCCGATGCTTCCGCCCGTGCCGCCTCTAGGGCGGTCGGCCTTAATGACCGCCGGCGGGGGCCGCGCCGCCCGTACCTAGTGTTCGTACGCCTGTCATGTTGACCGGCTGCCTTAAAGAGTCATGTGAAGAACGTACAGAGGCAATTCATGACGTGGCGTGGCGGCATGCATCCGGCAGGTATCTTCTAGTCTGCTATGTCTGTATTATATAGTCTGGACATGGAGGGGAACGAGCACCTAGAAAGCAAGCACTGTTACACGTAGGAGCTTCCAGTCTGGTTCACCGGGCCACCGTCCTCTCTTGAATCGCAGATCTATTAATCTATTATACACCACATTCCACTTCTAAAAATATTGCACAACGAATTTCAGTAGAAATCAAGATGGGTGGGCTGGGCGTCCGAGACCTCACCATGCAGAATCGCTGTCTACTGCTCAAGATGCTGCACCGGCTCCACACAGCCTCCTCATCCTCGAGATGGGCCCTGTGGGTGTGGGCGGAGCTTGACGGCCGCTCCCTTCTCTCGTCAACGGCCAGCAGGAGCGCGGGGGAGCACAGCAAGGCGCTGGCGCGGCTGCTCCCACTGTACCGCGGGATCACCAGGGTGACGGTGCGCGATGGGAGGCGGACGTCCTTCTGGCTCGACTCCTGGCTCCCGTGTGGGCCTCTCGTGGTGACTCTTCCGGTCCTGCACTCACACACGACGGTGAAGGAGGCCATGGTGTGGCATGTGCGTGCGCGTGGCCTGGACAGTGTGCTGGTGCCCAGGCTTACCTCTGCCGGCGCCGTGGAGCGGGCTACCCTTCTGGCCCTGATCGGCGATAATGCTACGGGCCCCGGCGACGACGAGCGCAGACCGATGTTGTGCTCGGACGCGCGTGGGAGCCTCGTAACGGCGGCCGTCTACGCCCTGGAGAGATTCGGCGGCGTGCAGGCGTCGTTCGCGGCGTTCCTCTGGGGTGCGCTGCTCCCTTCCCCGTTCGCTTCTTCGGGTGGCTCCTGGTCCAACGACGGGTCAACACAAGAGACGTCCTGTTGCGGAAGACCATTGTCACGACGGAGGGGGCTGCTTGTCCTGTCTGTTCGTGCGAGCTGGAGACGGCATATCACATGGTGTTTGAGTGCCCTTTCGCCCGATCATTCTGGCGGGCTGTGGGGGTCGACGTGGTCGACAAAGGCTATCAGGTGGGCGCGCTCCAGGCTCTTGACGTCCGGGGGGTGGTCGGAGATAGTGCTTGCGCTACCTTCGCTCTTCTGTGCTGCTGGCAGCTATGGAAGCACAGGAATGTCGTGGTCTTCCGTGGGGTGGTGCCCTCCCTCGCCCGTCTTCTCGCATGCTGTAGGGAAGACTCGGCCCTGTGGCGAGGACGCCTGAAAGTAGCTGAACGGTCATGCGTCGACAGATGGCTGCAGGTGTTCTCGTATCCGGGGAGGTAGCCCGTGCTATGTTTTTGTGGATTGTGTAATCCTCCCCCCCTCTCTCCCTCCCATGTAAAACTACCTGTCTCCCCCCCCCCCCCCCGGGGTGTGAATCAATAGAAAAAGAAAATTCAGGTGCAGGGCTTTGCCCTCCCCCGGTGACCTTAAAAAAAAAGTAGTTACTCCTTGCTTTCAAATTTATTTGAAGTTCTAGATTTATTATAAGCCAAATTTCTTACAGTTTGATGAATTTTGTACAAAAATACGGTAATATCTACAATACAAAGTACATTATACTATGGAAATGTTTTAATAAATAACACTGATTTGTTGTTGTAAGTACAAAGTACATTATACGGTAATATATTAAGTATCTACAATATTATAATGTAAAAAATCATAAAACATATACTTTTTTATTAGTATAGATAGTAGTACTACCTCCGTCTCGGTTTATTAGGCACCCTTTCATTTTGGGCTAAAATTTGACCGACAAATTTAACTATTAAAATGTAAACCATATTTCACAAAATTATACCTTCTGAAAGCTTTTTCAAATACAAATCCAACAATGTACTTTTTGTAGCATATATTTTATATTTTATTAATCATATGAATGGTCAAAGTTTGCCTCAACATACTAAAGGGGCCTAATAAACCCAGACGAAGGTAGTAGATTCTTAAGATGTTGCCGGCGCAACTATACTAGTTTTATGAAAATTTCAAAACAGAAATAATGCCACCGAGTCTGAAGCGTGTAAAGTAATTCTCATACTGCAAGGTGTCAAGAAAATGTTATGCTATCCATCCTTACTTCAGTTCGTGACTCCTGGACCGGAACTACTCGACCAACATATTCCATTCCAGCAGCTGGCTATCGACATATAGCATCTATTGTGTTTCCTGGTGCTTCCCATTCCAAACAGCATGTCCTGTCTCCAACTCCTGGTAGTTAGGATTTCTCTGTATCTTTATCCGAGTCTATTATATGGGTGCAATGGTCCAAACAATGCTAAGACAAGTGGGATGCAATAGTCCAAAGAATGCTAAGACAAGTTGGATGTGTGGAAAGCGGAATGGAGACGTGTGGAGTGAACATACTGAACTATGGTAATAATAAATGTGATTAAGCAAGGAGAGACTGGTGGGTGCATTAGCTGCCCAACGACCATGCACGGTGACGAAGCTACAAGGTTATGTTGGGCGGGCAGAGCAAAGGGAGGCCAAAACTTGGACCCTTATTGCCCCATTTTACCCTTATACGTCAACGTTTAGGCTTATGCTAAGGGGTTGTACATATATCATTTGTGAAAGTACATATATTTCACTCAATTTTCATCGTCCACAGGGTTGCAATATATACAAGTCGAAGTTCCGCCCACAAAGTTGGGTGGAGTGGTCTTGGATAAGTAATTAAGTTATCCGGTTTTCACATGTGAAAGTCATAACTAGATCCACTTATGTAATTTGAGGACAAAGAGTAAACTTCGGCAATACTAGGATAAGATGTACAATGGACATGGACATGTTGACGACAACTGCGGATCTTCAGAATTTTAAGTTAGCTAATTTGTGCGGTAATTTCATAAGTCGGAAGTAGACTTTTGAAAATAAATACAAAATATATCTTTTTTTAACATAATACAGATGCAAGCACTCATATATACGCGCACACTCTCACCCCCATAAATGCATACACGCACACTCTATCCCTATGAGCACCGTTGAGTATATTGATTATTAGGAAAGACGAGATAGATTAGGATTTGTTCTCGCTTGTCTAGTACTCCAAGTTGATCATTGTACTCCTATATATATGCCCATGAGGCTCAAGCAATACAACGAACGATTCCACCAAATCCCTCTCTCCCTTCTAACATGGTATCAGCCTAATCGGTCCTAAACCCTAGCCGCCGCCGTTTCCGCACCCGTGCGCCGCCCCCGGGGCGGTCGGCCTCCATGACCGCCGCCGGGGGCCGCGCCGCCCGTACCTAGGGTTCATCCGCTGATCATGTTGATCGGGTTCCCGAGAGAGTCTTTTCCCGAGCCCTTGCTCAGGCGACGACGAGGCGCGGGGGAGGCAATACGGCGTCGGGGCAGGCGACGGCGACAGCCTGGCGGCGTCTGTAGTGGTCGGCGTCGAGATGAGAAGTAGAGAGCTCTGAAAATTTTCAAGTGCTGTATATATATCCGGAGACCTTTAGTCCCGGTTGGAGCCACCAACTGGGACTAAAGGTGAATTTTCACCAGGCCAAGCGGCAGGAAGCCAGGTCTTTAGTCCCGGTTGGTGGCTCCAACCGCGACTAAAGGGGGGCCTTTAGTCCCGGTTGGAGCCACCAACTGGGACTAAAGGTCTGGTGCTCGCGCAGGCGCGGTGCAGGGCAAGTTTAGTCCCACCTTGCTTGGCGAGAGGCGCCCACAACACGTTATAAGCCTCGCCGTGGCATCACCCTCAAGCTCCTCTCTAAAGCAGGCCTTGTAGGCCTACCGATCTGTCCTGCACTGTGGGCCCTACTGGGTCGTGTGGGCCTGTATCCTGGCCCAACTAGTAGTTGGGTTTCTACTCGTATGCAGGCTGTGGCGGCCCAGTAGGAGGGCTTTTTATTTATTTATTTATTTTCCAGTTTTTTTCGGCTTTATTTATTTTCTTTTGTTTCTGAGTTGTTTTTTTGCTTTATTAGAGTTTCTGAGTGCATCTTTTTTTCTTTAGGTCGCAAAAATTATAAACTTTCTGTTAGTGCCAGTTGTTTTCAACTTTGAATAGTTTAAATTTGAATTATTTGAAATTTGTGTGAATCACTGGTTTGTGAATAACTTTACTTTAGAAATAGATTTTTGTGTGATTATTTTTCCTGCTGTTTAATATTAGTGTATTTTATCATTATATTCAATTTGGTAATTCTTAGATTATCTTACATGGGTGTTCTAATCAAAACAGATTCTGTTTACCTCTTTTCATTTTATATCTCAAAAAAATCATGTAAATGCATTAAAAATAGCGAATGAAGTCGGAAAGGGTTGAAAATTGATGATGTGGCTTTCAATGGTGCATGTTGAACACACACAAATTTTGGAGTTGAAATATGTTTAAAAAATGAAATGCCTTTGTAACAGATGAGTTTTCGTCCGAAACCCTGATACTTCGGTTTGTCCATTTTGTACATGAAGTGCATCCAGTTTTTGCCGTAACTCTATCAACATTTAGCACATGCTATGTGGGTGAAATAATGATACCATGCCAACTTTCTACCTTTTCAAAGTTCATTTGTAGTGCTTTTCGATTTCTGGGTCATTTAGCTCAAAATATCATGTAAATGCATGAAAAATAGCGAATGAAGTCAGAAACGGTTGAAAATTGATGACGTGGCTTTGAATGGTGCATACTGAACACACACAAAAGTCTAGAGTAGAAATAAGTTTTAAAAAATGAAACGTCTTTGTAACGGATGAGCTTTCGTCTAAAACTCAGGTAATTCGAAAGAGATTATCCATTTTGTACATGAAGTGCATCCAGTTTTTGCCGTAACCCTCTCAACATTTTAGCACATGCTATGTGGGTGAAATGATGATTCCAATGCCAACTTTCAACCTTTTCGGAGTTCATTTGTAGTGCTTTCCAATTTCAGGGTCATTTAGCTCAAAAAATCAGTAAATGCATGAAAAATAGCAAATGAAGTTAGAAAGGGTTGAAAGTTGATGACGTGGCTTGGAATGGTGCATACTGAACACACAAAACGTCTGGAGTTGAAATAAGTTTAAAAATGAAATGCCTTTTGTAATAGATGAGTTTTCATCTAAACCCTGATACTTCGAAAGAGATTGTTCATTTTGTACACAAAGTGCATCCAATTTTTGCCGTAACCCTCTGAACTTTTTAGCACATGCTATGTGGGCGAAGTGATGATACCATACCAACTTTCAACCTTTTCAGAGTTCATTTATAGTGCTTTTCAATTTTAGGGTCATTTAGCTCAAAAAATCTGTAAATGCATGAAAAATCACTAGTAGAAAAATGACCTAATGTTCAGCTCATTAGTCCCGGTTTGTAAAATGAACTGGCACTAATGGTCACATTAGTACCGGTTCCAACGGCTAGGCGGGCGACACTCATTAGTCCCAGTTCGTGTTGAACCTCTAGTACCGGTTCGTGCCACGAATCAGGACTAAAGAGGTGGTGGCAGGCTAGTGTTAGGCTGGGGCCCCACCAACACCTTTAGTCCTGGTTCGTGGCACGAACCGGGACTAGAGATGCACCTTTACTCCCAGTTCGTATAACCAACCGGGACTAAAGATCATCCTATATAAACCCTTCGTCGAGCCCGAGCTCTCTGTTCTTCCCCTCTTCCTCGAGCTCATCCTTCATTTTGCCCAAAATTCTTCAAGGTTTGAAGGCCCCCCATCCATCCAAGTGATCACAAAGGTTAGCAACTTTGTCCTTTCATCTCTCATTACTAGATTAGCTCTTGCAATGCTCTATAAGTATAGTGATTTGTGGGTTTTAGTTTGGGAGGAATTATATGTGGTAGTTTATTTGATTTATGTGCAATTTGAGCTCAAAATAACTCTTAGTTTGGATATTTATGTGTGGTTTACTTAGTGCCTTCCCGTCTCCGTCCTAACCGTCGTCGATCGCCCGCACCGTCTCATTGCCGACACCACCTTCTGCTGAGCCTCTTGTTCTTATCTTTTTTACATAAAAAAAATCATGTTTGTGTGATTTAGATATATAGTTACTTGTATAATAATTTTCTTACATGTACGTTGTTTGTTATACATAGTGCCATGGTTTTCATATCCGTCCCCGTCAGCCCTCGACCGGGTTATGATTCGGATGTGGTATATTCTCTTTTATTATTATTTGTTGCATTTCGTGTTTGACAAATTATGCCCATCAAGTTGACATAGATATATTTATCTAGGAGGTATGTGAACTAGAAATTCCAACCGACCCTCTTGTGAAGAGGTTAAATTTAGTGGGGAAGGAAAACGATTACTTGAGGCAAAAATTGAAATGAATTGAGGAGGAGAATATGGTATTGGAATTGCATGTTGCCGATGTCATTGATGATCACAAGATCAAGATGGATAAAATGCGCTTGAAGATTAGAAAGATTAGAAAATATGCCATTGATAGTGAGGCTTGGTATCATTATGTTGTTGGATCAATTGTTACCTTAGTTACAATCTTGATAGCATTTGTTGTCGCATTTAAATTGTCGGGGGAAACGACACCTATGGGATCACAAGAATCCCTACTACGGTTGCCGGGGCGCAGGGTTGCAAGAAGAGCAGGATCAGTAGCTAGCATGAGGAGCGTTTACCCAGGTTCGGGCCGCGAGGATGCATAAAACCCTAGTCGTGCTTTGGTGGGTGTATTTCAGAGAGTTCTTGAGCTCTCGAACTAGCTGTCGTGAGTGCGTGGTTCGAAAGAGCCGAATCCTTCTCCAGTATGCCATGGGCCTCCTTTTATAGTCAAAAGGGGCTGCGACAGTGGCACACAGGAGGTGGAAAGGCGCACAGTGCCCTGAGCTTATCGCTCATATTACAGGATAAGACGCATTTAATGCGTAGCTTAGGTGTCCTCCTGCTTTATCTTGGACGGGGGCGAGGCCCTTCCCGTCCGTCGCTGCTCCTCCCTGCTTCGACACGCGCCTTGGCCAGCGATGCGTGCGGTGCCATGTCGGCAGGCAGGCAGCTGAGGTGGCGCGATGGTGGAGCCTTCACGAAGATCTGCATGCCGCCACACAGGCGCTCGATGACTTGGCCTGGGGGCTGCATGTTGCCACGCAGGTGCCCGCCCAGCTGGTTGGGCTGGCAGCTGCATGTGAACGGCGGTGGAAGCTTGGTTGGCGTCGGCCTAGCGGTGGCCCTGCTGGCGACCTTGGTGAGGGCCTTGCCGGGTGGCCCGGCAAGGGTCTTGCCGTGGCGCGCTGCCTTCCCCGGCTAGGGCCTTGCCGGGGGTCTGGTGGTCTTCCTCGGCAAGCATCTTGCCGAGGATCGTTGTCTTCTAATCCTCATCTGATCTTGAATATGTCTTCACAAAGATCTGCATGCCACCACAGAGGTGCCTTCCCGAGCCCTGGCCCCACGTGGACGATGGCGTTGGGGACCGTGGGCTCAAGGGTGGCTCTCTCTGTTGGTGTGGGGCGAGCTGCCCCGGCAAGGGTCTTGCCGGGGCTGCTGAGGCTGCCCCGACAAGGGCCTTGCCGGGGGAGCCTGCTTTGTCCCTCTGCTCCTTGTGGTCTCGGCCCTGGCGTTGCTCTGATTATCTTGGGCTTCGGTCTTACCTTGGCTCACCTTCCATGTTCTGCTTGGTGTGACCGTGGGCGCGGCTCTGACTGCCCGTGCACAGGTAAAGGGGTACAAAAGCGTGCCCCTCCTTTTGTACACCGACAGGAGCCCTGGGCCTGGGCCACACATAAGCGTGACACGTTGTTGGGCCAGGCCCAAAACGGTGCGCGGGCAGGTGGGGCGGTTTTTACTGTGGTAAGACTTTTCGCGCGCAGCGCTTCCCACGACCCGCGCGCGCGGCGCGGCGTGGAGGGGTGTGCGTGACGTGGGCGGCATGTGTGGGGCGGTTTCCACACGCATGCGTCATATCGCAGTAAAGAGGCGGCTCGCGCCTTCCCCGTAAAAAAGAGGGAGGCGTGGAGGCGCGGCTCATTTACTGAACTGGGTCGGGTCGAAGTCTTCAAGGTGTCCACTCCCCACGCTCACGGGGTGGGGAGAGGTCGCTTCACCCGTCCCCTCAGTTCTGCACGGCCGCCACGCGTCCTTCATGCGCCTGGGGTGGCAAGCGGTGGAGGCGGGAAACCGGGCCGTTGCTGGTTGGGGCAGCGGGTCGGTCCTGATTCCCTGCGCCTCCGGTGGCTGGATTGGCCGAGCGGGGCGGCCGAGCCCCGACCCCGCCCCTTTATAAAGAGGGGGAAGGGGGGATGGCGTCCCGCATTCTTCTGTCATCTATCTCCTCTTGCTTCTGCTTCTTCCTTTCTCTCGCCATGGAGAAAGGGAATCCGGGTCCCTCGACGGTGGCGGCGAGGGTCGCCACTCGACCGCGCGTCCCTCCTCCTCCTGAGCCCGTGGTGGTGGAACCGGCCGCGAGGGGAAGGGGGAGGGGGCGAGGCCGTGGGCGAGGCCGGGGCAGAGGTCGTAGTGCTCGGGGAAGAGGAGGACGGGGCGGCACGCCAGCTTCGCCCCCGGCAATGGTGCCTTTCCCGATGGAAGGCCATGTCGGAGACCAGCCCCGCGAATTCTTCATTAGGCTGCGCCGGCCTCCGCGTGGTCGTCTCCGTCTTCCCGCCCTGTTTTCTCGGGAGATGGAGCATGACCGGCCCCAATCCCTCAGATTGCACATGAGGTGTTGTGGGAATGGGGGCACGCGGGTCGACGTCGACTTCCCAACTCCTCGGGTCATGTACCTCCGTCATGGGTTGAAGACGTTCGCTCGCATCCACAGCCTAACGGCGGGGCTTGTCCTCTACTTCAAATTGATGGAGGACGGCCTGCTCTCCGTCAAGGTCTTCGGAGACTTCGGGACTCGCCTGAAGTGCTGCGTGGAGAGCTCCTCCGATGGAGATTCCGACGATGGAAGCTCTTCCTCGAGCGAAAGTGATGAGGAGGACAGCGGGGCAGATGACGGGGATGAGTCCGACTAGGCGTCGGACGCCCCGCGCCTGGGCGGGTGCGGCAGCAGCAGCATCTGCACCTGGCCGCTCCTTCGGTAGGGTTTTGCCGGGGTGGGGCCAGCTCCTTAAACTTCTCGGGGCCGTCTCCTTGGGCGGCTAGCGTCGGGAGGCTGCGGAAGAGGAAGAGGGCGGGCGGCGAGGCCCTCAACTCGGAGTACGCGGGCACCGACGCCTTCGTCGCGTACTGCCGGTCCTGCCGCCTCGTCTTCCAGCTCCTTTCCCGGCACCGTCATCACCGGCCCACCCGTGGGCGGCCACCGATGTGTTCTCTTGGTGCTTTCTGCTGCTCGTAGCTCGCCTAGGCGCCCCTTTTGTCCTCTCGCCTCCTTGACCTGCCTCCTGAGGAGAGGGACAAGAAAGGGATCACGGGCACCTTATCTCTTTTTTAATCTGTAAGCCTTCGGGCCTTGTTAAATTTAAAGCTTGTAATCCCCTTTGTTCATGTTTTTCATTCCGTACGGACTGTACCTGTTGTGGGATGCTTTTAATGAAAAAGGGATGTTTGCCGGGTTTTTCGTTCGTGGGCAGACCCCGCGACAAGGAACGAATCCTTGTTATAATTTAAGATAAACGTTTTCACCCGGCAACAGGCCTTGCCGTCCCCCTACTTCGCTCGACCATTCTCGCGCCCTTGGCGGAGGCAGGGATGAAGCGGGCTTAGGCTCCTTGTTCTACTTCCTTGCCACCGCGGCTACAACCAAATCCGTGCCCAAGAGATAATCCTTGGGTATAGAAAAGGGGAGCACGGTGGCCTAGAAATAAAATGAGGTTTCACATATCACGGTTCTGTTCCGAAATGCATGATAGAGGATGAAAGACTTATCTGGATCTGCAGCCCCCGGCAACCTTGTCTTGCCGCGGTTGGATCCTCGTGCTTGCAGCCCCCGGCAACTCTGGTTTGCCGGGGTCGGGATGCCGGTCCGTTTCCCTTCTTCCAAGTAGCTCAGCAGAAGTGCTCATGTGCCCTGCGAACCAAAGGAGGACAGAAAAGAAACAGATAGACGCGCACTCGACCTCTAGGCTAGGGGTTAGTCGCCGCTAAGCACTATCAACCCTAACCAAGGAAGAGACTCGACCTAGCATGCATGCTATAACTTAGGGCGCCAGCGCTTCATTTATTTATGCTCAGGGTCTGCGCCTGGCTTTGTACAAAGGGTTACATGCCTTGTCGGCAAGGCTTGTACAAAAGGTGGCTTGCCGGGAGGCCCGGCAAGCCGCGCCTTACGGGTAAAACTTGCGAAGATGCTCGATGTTCCAGGAGTTGCTCACTGGGACAGCATCTTCGGTCTCCAGGCGGACTGCGCCGGGCCTGGTGACTCGTATTACCCGATAAGGGCCTTCCCACTTTGGCGTCAACTTGTTGGAATTCTTGGCCGACTGAACGCGCCGAAGAACAAGGTCGCCTTCCTCAAAGCTTCGGGCATGAACCTTGCGGCTATGGTAGCGGCGCAAGGCTTGCTGGTAGCGCGCTGCTCTCACAGCCGCCCGAAGACGATCTTCCTCAAGGAGCGTTGCGTCATCTTGGCGCAACTGCTCTTGCTCAAGCTCATCATAAGCGAGCACTCGAGGTGACCCGTATATGAGTTCCGTGGGGAGAACTGCTTCTGCCCCGTATACCAGGGCAAAAGGTGTCTGGCTGGTGGCTCGATTTGGCGTCGTCCTGATCGACCAAAGAACCGCCGGCAATTCATCAATCCAGCGCCTTCCGCTCTTGCGCAGCTTGTCAAAAGTCTTTGTCCTTAGGCCTCGCAACACTTCAGCATTTGCCCTCTCCGCTTGGCCGTTGCTCCGTGGGTGTGCCACGGAAGCAAAACAGACCTTGCTGCCGAGGTCTTGAATGTATTGCATGAAGGTGTGGCTCGTGAACTGCGTGCCGTTGTCGGTGATGACTCTGTTTGGCACACCAAAACGGCAGACCAGTCCCTTGAAAAACTTGACAGCTGATTGAGCAGTCACCTTTCTCACTGCTTCCACCTCCGGCCACTTTGTGAACTTGTCGATCGCAACGTACAAGTACTCAAAGCCCCCGACAGCGCGGGGGAAAGGGCCCAGTATATCGAGCCCCCAGACCGAGAATGGCCAGGAGAGAGGGATTGTTTGAAGGGCTTGAGCTGGTTGATGAAGCTTCTTTGAATGGAACTGACACGCTTCACACTTGGTTACTAGTGCCGTCGCATCCTGGAGGGCGGTGGGCCAGAAGAAACCTTGCCGGAACGCCTTCCCGGCAAGGGCCCTCGACCCTATGTGGGAGCCACATATGCCTCCATGTATCTCCGCCAACAGCTCCAGTCCTTCCTCCCGGGGGATGCACTTCAATTTCACACCGTTTGGCCTTCTCCTGTACAGGACGTCATCGACGAACTGGTACAGGGCGGACCGACGGGCTACTTTTTCCGCTTCTTCCTGCTCCTCAGGAAGCTCCCCTGTTTGGAGGAATTGGACGGTATGCTGCGCCCATGCCGGAGCCTGGGGCTCGACGGCAAGGACCAAAGGCATTTCTTCCGCCATGGGAGCGGCTGTCTCTACGGCCAGGGCTTGACGCCCTGCCGGAGCCAGTTGCTCTTGGGCAGGCTCAGCGTCCGCGGCAGCACCCTTGCCGGCAGCCCCAGGGGGCTCGGTAGGAAAGTACTTGCCGGGACCTGATTTCTCCGCTTGTTCTGCCCCGCTGATGGTTCGACGGATGGTTGAGTTAACCGGAGCAAAAAGGTACCTGGTTCCACAGGTAGCTTGAATGCGGCACGCTTTGACAGGTAATCGGCGATGTCGTTCTCCGCTCGGGGGACGTGCTCCGCTTGGATACCGTCAAAGCGTTCCTCCAGCTTCCTCACCTCATCTACGTAAGCTTCCATCAATGGGCTCTGATAATCCTTGTTGACCTGTCTGACAACGAGCTGCGAGTCACCCCTGACGATGAGCTTCTTAACCCCGAGGTCTGCCGCGATCCTGAGACCGGCAAGCAATCCCTCGTACTCAGCAGTGTTGTTGGTGGACATCTCCCTGGGGAAGTGCATCTGGATCACGTACTTGAGGTGCTCTCCGGTGGGTGCGACGAGCAGCACACCGGCACCGGCGCCTTGCAGCGAGAAAGCCCCATCAAAGTACATGATCCACTCGCGGTCTGCTTCCTTGCCGGCGAGAGTGGTCTCCTGGATTTCTTCGTCAGGCATCAAGGTCCATTCTGCAATGAACTCCGCCAAGACTCAGCTCTGAATTGTCGAGGTACTTTCAAACTCTAAACCAAAGCTTGACAACTCCAAGGCCCATTCCACAATCCTTCCAGTCGCATCTGGGTTGTGCAGTATTCGTTGCAATGGGAGGCGGGTGACGACCGTGATCTCGTGGGCTTGCAAGTAATGACGCAGCTTCCTCGAGGCCATAAGGAGGCCGAAGAGCAATTTCTGCACACTGGAGTACCTCGATCTAGCTCCCTGCAAGAGGGAGCTGACAAAGTAAACCGGGTGCTGCATCATCTTCTTCTTCTGCACCACCTCACTTGACTGCGGGCACTGCCTCGACGGCATCAGACTCTGCCGGGGGCCTCGCCTTGCTAGCACCAGGCCCTGCCGGGGGAATTTTGGGCTTGCCATCCGCTGGTTCTGCCGCCGTCACTGCCTCCTCGTTGACCTCCCTCTGTGCCACCAGCGCGGCGCTGACCACCTGACTCGTCGCCGCCAGATACAGTAGCAACGGCTCTTGTGGTTTAGTCGCAACCAGTATTGGTGTGGAGGAAAGGTATTTCTTCAGATCCTGCAATGTAAGAACGGTTCTTGCTAAGCCCATAGCAGCCACGTAAAACTTGCAACAACAAAGTAGAGGACGTCTAACTTGTTTTTGCAGGGCATGTTGTGATGTGATATGGTCAAGACATGATGTGGTATAATTTGTTGTATGAGATGATCATGTTTTGTAACCGAGTTATCGGCAACTGGCAGGAGCCATATGGTTGTCGCTTTATTGTATGAAATGCAATCGTCATGTAATAGTTTTACTTTATCACTAAGCGGTAGCGATAGTCGTAAAAGCAATAAGTTGGCGAGACGACAACGATACTACGATGGAGATCAAGGTGTCGCGCCGGTGACGATGGTGATCATGACGGTGCTTCGGAGATGGAGATCACGAGCACGGTGCTTCGAAGATGGAGATCACAAGCACAAGATGATGATGGCCATATCATATCACTTATATTGATTGCATGTGATCTTAATCCTTTATGCATCTTATCTTGCTTTGATTGACGGTAGCATTATAAGATGATCTCTCACTAAAATTTCAAGATAAAAGTGTTCTCCCTGAGTATGCACCGTTGCGAAAGTTCTTCGTGCTGAGACACCACGTGATGATCGGGTGTGAAAGGCTCTACGTTCAAATACAACGGGTGCAAAACAGTTGCACACGCAGAATACTCAGGTTAAACTTGACGAGCCTAGTATATGCAGATATGGCCTCAGAACACGGAGACCGAAAGGTCGAGCGTGAATCATATAGTAGATATGATCAACATAGTGATGTTCACCATTGAAACTACTCCATCTCACGTGAGGATCGGACATGGTTTATTTGATATGGATCACGTGATCACTTAGAGGATTAGAGGGATGTCTATCTAAGTGGGAGTTCTTAAGTAAGATGATTAATTGAACTTGAATTTATCATGAACTTAGTACCTGATAGTATTTTGCTTGTCTATGTTAATTGTAGATAGATGGCCCGTGCTGTTGTTCCGTTGAATTTTAATGTGTTTCTTGAGAAAGCAAAGTTGAAAGATGATGGTAGCAATTACATGGACTGGGTCCGTAACTTGAGGATTATCTTCATTGCTGCATAGAAGAATTACGTCCTAGAAGCACCGCTGGGTGCCAGGCCTGCCGCAGGAGCAACACCAGATGTTATGAACGTCTGGCAGAGCAAAGCTGATGACTACTCGATAGTTCAGTGTGCCATGCTTTACGGCTTAGAACCGGGTCTTCAACGACGTTTTGAACGTCATGGAGCATATGAGATGTTCCAGGAGTTGAAGTTAATATTTCAAGCAAATGTCCGAATTGAAAGATATGAAGTCTCCAATAAGTTCTTCAGCTGCAAGATGGAAGAGAATAGTTCTGTCAGTGAGCATATACTCAAAATGTCTGGGTATAACAATCACTTAATTCAACTGGGAGTTAATCTTCCGGATGATAGCGTTATTGACAGAATTCTTCAATCACTGCCACCAAGCTACAAGAGCTTCGTGATGAACTATAATATGCAAGGGATGAGTAAGACAATTCCCGAGCTCTTCGCAATGCTAAAGGCTGCGGAGGTAGAAATCAAAAAGGAGCATCAAGTGTTGATGGTCAATAAGACCACCAGTTTCAAGAAAAAGGGTAAAGGGAAGAAGAAAGGGAACTTCAAGAAGAACAGCAAACAAGTTGCTGCTCAGGAGAAGAAACCCAAGTCTGGACCTAAGCCTGAAACTGAGTGCTTCTACTGCAAGCAAACTAGTCACTGGAAGCGGAACTGCCCAAAGTATTTGGCGGATAAGAAGGATGGCAAGGTGAACAAAGGTATATGTGATATACATGTTATTGATGTGTACCTTACTAATGCTCGCAGTAGCACCTGGGTATTTGATACTCGTTCTGTTGCTAATATTTGCAACTCGAAACAGGGGCTACGGATTAAGCGAAGATTGGCTAAGGACGAGGTGACGATGCGCGTGGGAAATGGTTCCAAAGTCGATGTGATCGCAGTCGGCACGCTACCTCTACATCTACCGTCGGGATTAGTTTTAGACCTAAATAATTGTTATTTGGTGCCAGCGTTGAGCATGAACATTATATCTGGATATTGTTTGATGCGAGACGGTTATTCATTTAAATCAGAGAATAATGGTTGTTCTATTTATATGAGTAATATCTTTTATGGTCATGCACCCTTGAAGAGTGGTCTATTTTTGTTGAATCTCGATAGTAGTGACACACATATTCATAATATTGAAACCAAAAGATGCAGAGTTGATAATGATAGTGTAACTTATTTGTGGCACTGCCATTTAGGTCATATCGGTGTAAAGCGCATGAAGAAACTCCAAACTGATGGACTTTTGGAACCACTTGATTATGAATCACTTGGTACTTGCGAACCGTGCCTCATAGGCAAGATGACTAAAACACCGTTCTCCGGAACTATGGAGAGAGCAACAGATTTGTTGGAAATCATACATACAGATGTATGTGGTCCGATGAATGTTGAGGCACGTGGCGGATATCGTTATTTTCTCACCTTCACAGATGATTTAAGCAGATATGGGTATATCTACTTAATGAAACATAAGTCTGAAACATTTGAAAAGTTCAAAGAATTTCAGAGTGAAGTTGAAAATCATCGTAACAAGAAAATAAAGTTTCTACGATCAGATCGTGGAGGAGAATATTTGAGTTACGAGTTTGGTCTACATTTGAAACAATGCAGAATAGTTTCGCAACTCACGCCACCCGGAACACCACAGCGTAATGGTGTGTCCGAACGTCGTAATCGCACTTTACTAGATATGGTGCGATCTATGATGTCTCTTACTGATTTACCGCTATCGTTTTGGGGTTATGCTGTAGAGACGGCTGCATTCACGTTAAATAGGGCACCATCAAAATCCGTTGAGACGACGCCTTATGAACTGTGGTTTAGCAAGAAACCAAAGTTGTCGTTTCTTAAAGTTTGGGGCTGCGATGCTTATGTGAAGAAACTTCAACCTGATAAGCTCGAACCCAAATCGGAGAAATGTGTCTTCATAGGATACCCAACGGAGACTGTTGGGTATACCTTCTATCACAGATCCGAAGGCAAAACTTTTGTTGCTAAATTCGGAAATTTTCTAGAGAAGGAGTTTCTCTCGAAAGAAGTGAGTGGGAGGAAAGTAGAACTTAATGAGGTAACTATACCTGCTCCCTTATTGGAAAGTAGTTCATCACAGAAACTAGTTTCTGAGACACCTACACCAATTAGTGAGGAAGTTAATGATAATGATCATGAAACTTCAGATCAAGTTATTACTGAACCTCGTAGATCAACCAGAGTAAGATCCGCACCAGAGTGGTACGGTAATCCTGTTCTGGAAGTTATGTTACTAGACCATGACGAACCTACGAACTATGAAGAAGCGATGGTGAGCCCAGATTCTGCAAAATGGCTTGTGGCCATGAAATCTGAGATGGGATCCATGTATGAGAACAAAGTATGGACTTTGGTTGACTTGCCCAATGATCAGCAAGCCATTGAAAATAAATGGATCTTCAAGAAGAAGACTGACGCTGATGGTAATGTTACTGTCTATAAAGCTCGACTTGTTGCGAAAGGTTTTCGACAAGTTCAAGGGATTGACTACGATGAGAACTTCTCACCCGTAGCGATGCTTAAGTCTGTCCGAATCATGTTAGCAATTGCCGCATTTTATGATTATGAAATTTGGCAAATGGATGTCAAAACTGCATTCCTGAATGGATTTCTGGAAGAAGAGTTGTATATGATGCAACAAGAAGGTTTTGTCGATCCAAAGGGAGCTAACAAAGTGCGCAAGCTCCAGCGATCCATTTATGGACTGGTGCAAGCCTCTCGGAGTTGGAATAAACGCTTTGATAGTGTGATCAAAGCATTTGGTTTTATACAGACTTTTGGAGAAGCCTGTATTTACAAGAAAGTGAGTGGGAGCTCTGTAGCATTTTTGATATTATATGTGGATGACATATTACTGATTGGAAATGATATAGAATTTCTGGATAGCATAAAGGGATACTTGAATAAGAGTTTTTCAATGAAAGACCTCGGTGAAGCTGCGTATATATTGGGCATCAAGATCTATAGAGATAGATCAAGACGCTTAATTGGACTTTCACAAAGCACATACCTTGACAAAGTTTTGAAGAAGTTCAAAATGGATCAAGCAAAGAAAGGATTCTTGCCTGTGTTGCAAGGTGTGAAGTTGAGTAAGACTCAATGCCCGACCACTGCAGAAGATAGAGAGAAGATGAAAGATGTCCCCTATGATTCAGCCATAGGCTCTATCATGTATGCAATGCTGTGTACCAGACCTGATGTATGCCTTGCTATAAGTCTAGCAGGAAGGTATCAAAGTAATCCAGGAGTGGATCACTGGACAGCGGTCAAGAACATCCTGAAATACCTGAAAAGGACTAAGGATATGTTTCTCGTATATGGAGGTGACAAAGAGCTCATCGTAAATGGTTACGTTGATGCAAGCTTTGACACTGATCCGGACGATTCTAAATCGCAAACCGGATAAGTATTTACATTGAACGGTGGAGCTGTCAGTTGGTGCAGTTCTCAACAAAGCGTCGTGGCGGGATCTACATGTGAAGCGGAGTACATAGCTGCTTCGGAAGCAGCAAATGAAGGAGTCTGGATGAAGGAGTTCATATCCGATCTAGGTGTCATACCTAGTGCATCGGGTCCTATGAAAATCTTTTGTGACAATACTGGTGCAATTGCTTTGGCAAAGGAATCCAGATTTTACAAGAGAACCAAGCACATCAAAAGACGCTTCAATTCCATCCGGGATTTAGTCCAGGTGGGAGACATAGAAATTTGCATGATACATACGGATCTGAATGTTGCAGACCCGTTGACTAAGCCTCTTCCACGAGCAAAACATGATCAGCACCAAGGCTCGATGGGTGTATGAATCATTACTGTGTAATCTAGATTATTGACTCTAGTGCAAGTGGGAGACTGAAGGAAATATGCCCTAGAGGCAATAATAAAGTATTATTTATTTCCTTGTATCATGATAAATGTTTATTATTCATGCTAGAATTGTAATAACCGGAAACATAATACATGTGTGAATATATAGACAAACAGAGTGTCACTAGTATGCCTCTACTTGACTAGCTCGTTAATCAAAGATGGTTATGTTTCCTAGCCATAGACATAAGTTGTCATTTGATTAACGAGATCACCTCATTAGGAGAATGACGTGATTTACTTGACCCATTCCGTTAGCTTAGCACTCGATCATTTAGTATGTTGCTATTGCTTTCTTCATGACTTATACATGTTCCTATGACTATGAGATTATGCAACTCCCGTTTACCGGAGGAACACTTTGTGTGCTACCAAATGTCACAACGTAAATGGGTGATTATAAAGGTGCTCTACAGGTGTCTCCAAAGGTACTTGTTGGGTTGGCGTATTTCGAGATTAGGATTTGTCACTCCAATTGTCGGAGAGGTATCTCTGAGCCCACTCGGTAATGCACATCACTATAAGCCTTGCAAGCATTGTGACTAATGAGTTAGTTGCGGGATGATGTGTTACGGAACGAGTAAAGGGACTTGCCGGTAACGAGATTGAACTAGGTATCGAGATACCGACGATCAAATCTCGGGCAAGTAACATACCGGTGACAAAGGGAACAACGTATGTTGTTATGCGGTCTGACCGATAAAGATCTTCATAGAATATGTGGGAGCCAATATAGGCATCCAGGTCCCGCTATTGGTTATTGACCGGAGACGTGTCTCGGTCATGTCTACATATTTCTCGAACCCGTAGGGTCGGCACGCTTAACGTTACGATGACAGTTTTATTGAGTTTTGATTTACCGAAGGAGTTCGGAGTCCCGGATGAGATCGGGGATATGACGAGGAGTCTCGAAATGGTCGAGACGTAAAGATCAATATATTGGACGACTATATTCGGACTTCGGAAAGGTTCCGAGTGATTCGGGTATTTTTCGGAGTACCGGAGAGTTACGGGAATTCGTATTGGGCCTTAATGGGCCATACGGGAAAGGAGAGAAAGGCCTCAAAAGGTGGCTGCACCCCTCCCCATGGTCTGGTCTGAATTGGACTAGGGAGGGGGGCGCACCCTTCCTTCTTTCTCCTTCCCCCTTCCCTTCTCCTACTCCCACAAGGAAAGGAGGAGTCCTACTCCCGGTGGGAGTAGGACTCCCCCCTATGGCGCGCCTCTCCCCTTGGCCGGCTGCCTCCCCCTTGCTCCTTTATATACGGAGGCAGGGGGGCACCCCAGAGACACAATAATTGATCCTTGAGATCTCTTAGCCGTGTGCGGTGCCCCCTCCACCATATTACACCTCGATAATACCGTTGCGGAGCTTAGGCGAAGCCCTGCGTCGGTGGAACATCATCATCGTCACCACGCCGTCGTGCTGACGAAACTCTCCCTCAACACTCGGCTGGATCGGAGTTCGAGGGACGTCATCGAGCTGAACGTGTGTAGAACTCGGAGGTGCCGTACGTTCGGTACTTGATCGGTCGGATCGTGAAGACGTACGACTACATCAACCGCGTTGTGATAACGCTTCCGCTGTCGGTCTATGAGGGTACGTGGACAACACTCTCCCCTCTCGTTGCTATGCATCACCATGATCTTGCGTGTGCGTAGGAATTTTTTTGAAATTACTACGTTCCCTAACAGTTGGCAGGCAGGCAGCTGAGGTGGCAGGCAGGCAGTTGCGTGTGCGAAGATCTGCATGCCGCCACGCAGGTGCCCGCCCAGCTGGTTGGGCTGGCAGCTGCATGTGAATGGCGGTGGAAGCTTGGCTGGCGTGGGCCTGGTGGTGGCTCTGCTGGCGTCCTTGGTGAGGGCCTTGCCGGGTGGCCCGGCAAGGGTCTTGCCGTGGCGCGCTGCCGTCCCCGGCAAGGGCCTTGCCAGGGGTCTGGTGGCCTTCCTCGGCAAGGATCTTGCCGAGGATCGTCGTCTTCTAATCCTCATCTGATCTTGAATATGTCTTCACAAAGATCTGCATGCCACCACAGAGGTGCCTTCCCAAACCCTGGCCCCACGTGGACGATGGCGTTGGTGACCGTGGGCTCAAGGGTGGCTCGCTCTGTTGGTGTGGGGCGAGCTGCCCCAGCAAGGGTCTTGCCGGGGCTGCTGAGGCTGCCCCGGCAAGGTTCTTGGCGGGGGAGCCTGCTTCATCCCTCTGCTCCTTGTGGTCTCGGCCTTGGCGTTGCTCTGATTATGTTGGGCTTCGGTCTTACCTTGGCTCACCTCCCCTGTTCTGCTTGGTGTGACAGTGGGCGCGGCTCCGCCTGCCCGTGCACAGGTAAAGGGGTAAAAAAGCGTGCCCCTCCTTTTCTACACCGACATAAATATTTTAGCTAGAGAGTTTGTATGTGGTTTTATGAGAATAAGTGTGTATGAAATTTATGTATGAACTTGTATTAATTTGGTATTTTTGGTGTCGTGTAATGAAGATGAGCCGGCAATGGATGTACGATGACCGATGCTCTCCCCAGTTCGTTAAAAGCGTGCATACTTTTCTGCTTGCGGCTGAGGCAAACAAGCCGGTTGATGGTTTTATGTGTTGTCCATGTGCTGGCTGTAAGAATGGTCACAATACTCTAACTCAAGAACCATTCACATCCACTTGTTTGAATCCGGTCTCGTGCTCCACTATAATGTTTGGACCAAGCACGGAGAAAGAGGGGTCCTGGTGGAAGACAATGAAGAAGAAGAGGACGACGGCAGCTATCCTGGCCATGGGTTCCCTGAATACGATGGTACAACAATGGGGGGAAAAGTTGAGCCGACAATGCGCGAAGAAGCTGAAGAAGAGGCATCAGATGAGCCCGCTGATGATCTTGGTCGGGCCATTGCCCATGCAAATAGAAACTGTGCAGATGAAAAGGGGAGGCTGAAGTTGAAGCGCATGTTAGAGGATCACAAGAAATAGTTGTACCCAAATTGCGAAGCTGACAAGAAAAATATGGGCACCACACTGAAATTGATGCAATTGAAGACAGAGAATGGTGTATCTGACAAGGAATTTAGAAAGTTGCTGATAATGTCAAAGAAGATGCTTCCAAAGGACAACGAATTGCCCAAGAGTACATACGAAGGAAAGAAGACTGTCTGCCCTCTAGGATTAGAGGTGCATAAGATACATGCATGCGGCGAGTACGAGGATTTGAACGCATGCCCAGTATGCGGTGCATTGCGCTATAAGATTTGTCGCGATGACCCTGGTGATGTCGAGGGAGAGCGCCCCAGGAAGAAGTTTCCTGCCAAGGTGATGTGGTATGCTCCTATAATACCACGGTTGAAACGTTTGTTGCAAAACAAAGAGCATGCCAAGTTGATGCAATGGCACAAAGAAGCCCGTAAGAAAGACGGGAAGTTGAGAGTACCCGCTGACGGGTCGCAGTGGAGAAAAATTGAGAGGAAGTGGATGGACTTTGCAGATGACGCAAGGAACATATGGTTTGGTCTAAGTGCAGACGACATTAATCATTTTGGGTTGCAGAGAAGGAATCATAGCACCTGGCCTGTGACTCTATGTATGTATAACCTTCCTCCTGGGTTGTGCATGAAGCAGAAGTACATTATGATGCTAGTGCAAATCCAAGGCCCTAAGCAACCGGGCAACGACATTGATGTGTACCTAAGGCAATTAGTTGAAGAACTCTTACAGCTGTGGAATGGAAAAGGTGTACGTGCATGGAAGAATTTGACCTACATGCATTGTTGTTTGTGACCTTCAATGATTGGCCTGCTCTCAGTAACCTTTCAGGATGGACAAACAAGGGATACCGCGCATGCACGCACTTTTGGATGATACCAATAGTATATATTTGGATAATTGTAAGAAGAATGTGTACCTGGGACATCGTCGATTTCTTTCGAGCAGGCATCCTGTAAGAAAGAAAGGCAAGCATTTCCAAGGTGAGGCAGATCACCGGACGAAGCCTCGCCACCTTAATGGTGATGATGTATATGATATGGTCAAGGATTTAAAGGTAATATTTGGAAAGGGTCCTGGCGGACAATATGTTCCGAATGACGCTGACGAACGCGCACCCATGTGGAAGAAGAAATCTATATTTTGGGACCTACCCTATTGGAAAGACCTAGAGGTCCGCTCTGCAGTCCACAAGATGCACGTGACTAAGAATCTTTGCATGACCCTACTTGGCTTCTTGGGCGTGTATGGGAAGACAAAAGATACTCCGAAGGCATGGGAGGAACAGCAACGTATGCACGGAAAAGACGACATACATCAGGGTCATGCCAGCTAAGCTCCTACCAAAGAAGAGAAGGAAATCTTCTTTGAATGCCTACTCAGTATGAAGGTCCCGTCTGGCTTCTCGTCGAATATCAAAGGAATAATAAATATGGCAGATAAAAAGTTTCAGAACCTAAAGTCTCATGACTTCCACGTGATTACGACGCAACTACTTTCGGTAGCATTGAGGGGGCTTCTGCCGGAAAACATTCGATTAGCCATTGTGAAGCTATGTGCATTCCTCAATGTAATCTCTTAGATGGAAATCGATCCAGAAATCATACCAAGGTTAGAGAAGGTGCAATGTCTTGTCAGTTTCGAGTTGGTGTTCCCACCATCCTTCTTCAATATCATGACGGACGTCCTAGTTCACCAATGCGAAGAGATTGCCATTCTGGTTCCTGTATTTCTACACAATATGCTCCCCTTTGAGAGGTTCATGGGAGTCTTAAAGAAATATGTTCATAACCGTGCTAGGCCAGAAGGAAGCATCTCCAAGGGCCATGAAAATGAGGAGGTCATTGAGTTTTGTGTTGACTTTATTACTGACCTTTTGCCGATTGGTGTTCCTGAATCGCGGCATCAGGGTAGACTGGGTGGAAATAGCATGCTAGGACCGAAACAAATAATATGTATGGACGGGCATCCTCTTACTCAAGCACACTACACATTTCTACAAAATTCCGCCTTGGTGGCTCCGTATATCGAGGAACACAAGAATATTCTACACTCCAAACACCCGGAGCAGTCTGACGACTGGATTACACGTGAACAAACGGAGACTTTCACCGGTTGGTTTGCAGACACGTGCCATGCATGACGACGCTATTGAAGATGACCTGTACTTGCTATCCCAATTACCATCTTCGAATATAATCACATTCAAAGGGTACGGGATAAATGGGAATACATTTTACACGATCGCCCAAGATAAAAAGAGCACCAACAAAAACACTGGTGTCCGCTTTGATGCAGCAACCAAGAGGGTAAAGGATGCATATTATGGTTACATAGAGGAGATATCGGAACTTGACTATGGACGTGTTTTGAAGGTCCCTTTGCTTCGGTGCAAATGGGTAAATGTGACACGAGGCGGGGTAACGGAAGACCCGCAGTACGGAATGACAACAGTGGATCTCAACAATCTTGCGTACGCAGACAAACCATTCGTCCTGGCCAATGATGTGGCGCAGGTTTTCTATGTGAAGGACATGTCTACCAAGTCGAGAAAAAGAAAAGATAACGAAGCGAATACATCATACGATGAGCCAAAGCGCCACATAGTTCTTTCATGGAAAAGAAACATCGTGGGACTTGATGACAAGACAGACATGTCAGAAGATTATGAAAAGATTCATGAAATTGCTCCCTTTACAGTGAATATTGACACGAGCATCCAGTTAAATGATGAATATTGTCCATGGTTACGACACAAAGGGATACACGCGAAGAAAAAGTTTTACACCAAAGATCCCACTCTGGGGTGTGACCGGCTTCACTGTCGTAACTTTCTTCTCTAGTGAGTTTCCGGACTTATATATCCGGAAAGACCCACTTTGGACAAACCGGAGGGAATCTTTGTAATAGTTAGGGTGCTTATGTGTTTTGGAATTTGAAATGTGTACTTATGTGCTTTGGACAAACGTCATCAATTTTCAACCCTTTCTGACTTCATCTGCTATTTTTCATGCATTTACTGATTTTTTGAGCTAAACGACCCTGACATTGAAAATCACTACAAATGAACTCTGAAAAGGTTGAAAGTTGGCATGGTATCATAATTTCACCCACATAGCATGTTCTAAAAAGGTGAGATGGTTACGACCAAAACTGGATCCACTTCGTGTACAAAATGGACAATCTCTATCGAAGTATCAGGGTTTGGGATGAAAACTCATCTGTTAAAAACACATTTCATTTTTCTAAAATTATTTCAACTCCAGACTTTTTGTGCATTCAGTATGCACCATTAAAAGCCATGTCATCAATTTCCAACCCTTTCTAACTTCATCTACTATTTTTCATGCATTTACTGATTTCTTTGAGCTAAATGACCCTGAAATTGAAAAGCACGAGAAATGAACTCTCAAAAGTTTGAGAGTTGGCATGGTATCATCATTTCACCCACATAGCATGAGCTAAAAAGTTGAGAGGGTTACAGCAAAAACTGGATCCACTTCGTGTACAAAATGGACAATTCGGAGTATATATCAGGGTTTCGGACGAAAACTCATCTGTTACAAAGGCATTTCATTTTTTTAACTTATTTCAACTCCAGACTTTTTGTGCAGTATGCACCATTCAAAGCCACGTCATCAATTTTCAACCCTTTCTTACTTCATCTCCTATTTTTCATGCATTTACTGATTTTTTTTGAGCTAAATGACCCTGAAATTGAAAAGCACTACAAATGAACTCTGAAAAGGTTGAAAGTTGGCATGGTATCATCATTTCACCCACATAGCATGTGCTAAAAAGTTGAGAGGGTTACGACAAAAAACTGGATCCACTTTGTGTCCAAAATGGGCAATCTCTTTCGAAGTATCAGGGTTTTGGACGAAAACTCATCTGTTACAAAGGCATTTCATTTTTATAAATTTATTTCAACTCCAGACTTTTTGTGCATTCAGTATGCACCATCCAAAGCCACGCCATCAATTGTTAACCCTTTTTGATTTCATCTGCTATTTTTCATGCATTTACTGATTTTTTTATCTAAATAACACTGAAATTGAAAAGCACTACAAATAAACTCTGAAAAGGTTGAAAGTTGGCATGGTATCATCATTTCACCCACATAGCATGTGCTAAAAAGTTGAGAGGGTTACGACAAAAACTGGATCCACTTCGTGTACAAAATGGACAATCTCTTTCGAAATATCAGGGTTCCGGACGAAAACTCATCTGTTACAAAAGGCATTTCATTTTTTAAATAACCTAACTATTACCAAATTGTATATAATGATAAAACACACTAATACTAAACAAAAAAAAGAATCACTGAAAAATCTACTCCTAAAGTAAAGTTATTCACAAACTAGTGATTCACACAAATTTCAAATAATTCAAATCTAAACTATTCAAATTTGAAAACTACTGATACTAATAGAAAGTTTATAATTTTTTTACCTAAAGCAAAAACATTCAGAAAGAAACTCTAAATAAAGCAAAAAACAACTCAGAAATAAAAGAAAATAAATAAAGCAGAAAACAAAAAAAATTGAAAAATAAATAAATTTAAAAAGTCCGCCTACTAGGCCACAACGGCCTGCATACAACTAGAAACCCAACCTGTAGTTGGGCCAGGATGCAGGCCCGCAAGGCCCAGTAGGCCCACAGGGCAGCGCAACACAGGTAGGTTCGGAAGGACTGCTTTGGAGAGGAACTCGAAGGACAGCCACGGCTGGGTTTATAAACCAGTGCGGCTGCCCTTCGCTCCGCGAGGTGGGACTAAACTTCCTGCACCGCGCCTGCGCGAGCAGCCGCATTTAGTCCCGGTTGGTGGCTCCAACCGTGACTAAAGGGGGGTGGTCATTAGTCGCGGTTGGAGCCACCAACCGGAACTAAAGGCCTGCGCTTCCCGCTGCTTGGCCTGGCCTAAATTGGCCTTTAGTCCCGGTTTGTGGCTCCAACCAGGACTAAAGGCTGGCGCACATATATAGAGCACTTGAAAAAATTTCACATCCCACTCTAATTCTTCTCCGCGCGACCACTATGATAGGGGAGATCGCTGCCGCCCCCGACGCACCGCCTGCCACGAGATCGTCGCCGCCCACGACACTGTCGCCGCCCATGCCGTCCCCCGTCATCGCCCCCTACGCGCCGCCCCCCGACGCCCGCGCGCCTCCCCCTCCTCGAGCTCGCGCCGTCGCCGTCGCCTAGCCTCGCCGGCCGTCGCCCCACTGTGAGCCGCTACCGCCATGGCCGCCCTCCTTTCGATCGAGCCCACACACACACATGCATGAACACACACACGCACACACACAAACACACATTTTCTTATTTCATGTTTTTAGTTTTTCATACTTTTTGTTATAGAAATGTTAGATGAATTAAATATATAAATGTTAGATGAATGTTTTTTTTTAGTTTTTTATACTTTTATTTATAGAAAATTTAGATATATAAATGTTAATTAGATGAATTTTGAAATTTTTTCACTAGATGATTGGATGTATATTGAAAAAAAATTTGAACGTTGCATATTTCACAATGCAACAATTGATCCAATGTAACTAGATGCAAGAATTTTGACATATGTCAAAGTTTGAATTTTCACATATATGCAACATTTGACGTATGTCAAAGTTCGATCATATGTCAAAGTTTGATCATATGTCA
Organism: Triticum aestivum; assembly: GCF_018294505.1. NCBI lineage: Eukaryota > Viridiplantae > Streptophyta > Magnoliopsida > Poales > Poaceae > Triticum > Triticum aestivum. The sequence continues at coordinate 111,838,205 of NC_057814.1, forward strand.
AAGTTTGAATTTTGACATATGCAACATTTGATCATATGTCAAAGTTTGAATTTTAACATACGCAACATTTGACATATGTCAAAGTTTGATCAATGTCAAAGTTTGAATTTTGACATATGCAACATTTGACATATGTCAAAGTTTGAATTTTGACATATGCAACATTTTTTATCATATGTCAAAGTTTGAAATATGATCAAATATATATGCAACATTTGATCATATTTATGTCAAAGTTTGATCTAGTGAAATATGATCAAATATATATGCAACATTTGATCATATTTATGTCAAAGTTTGAATTTTGACATAGATGCAAGAATGACATAGATGTACATTTGAGAGGAAGTTTGAATTTTGACATCCAAATGTAACTAGAATTTTGACATTTGATCCAATGTATAGCAATTAGTATATGTATGAATAGTACAATAGACTTAGTCCTTTAATAAGAGATTGATCAAGAATTGCCCCATTATGGATGAGCATAAGTTGATCCAATTTTTTCTGATCTCATCTACGTACCCTAGTTTCTATATGTCACGTTGTCTTCTGTCAAAGTATTGAGAAATCCATGGTTTCATCATTAGCCGGAAGTAACAGGCGCATGATGGTACGAAGCTCTCCAAAGTTATTTTGGAACAGAGTTCCTGATAGGATAATTCGGTTTTTGGTACCAAGTTCAGCAAAGGTCTTCCAAATAGCGATATTCGGAAGGCTCTTGCTGAACTTCGTACCAAAAAGCTAATTATCCTATCCGGACTCCGTTCCAAAACAACTTTGGAGAGCTCTGTACCATCATGCGCCTGTTACTTCCGGCTAATGATGAAACCATGGTTTTCTTGAATCCTTTGACACGAGACAACATGACATATAGAAGTGTAGATGAGATCAGTAAAAATATGGACCATTTTCTGCACATCCCGAATGCCGCCATTTTGTTAAATCCCTTAAAGGTTAAGAGAATCCGTTACGATTCTGAATCCTATTCCTATAGCCAGGGACTAAAGGTTTTTCTCGTATATAAGAAATCACAATCCAAGCATTTAAAAAATGTTACATTTGAATAAAATTTGTTCTCGACATCAATGATGCCCGGCCCGCATCCTCGTCGTCGACCCATTCGCGACGATGTCCTGCTTCAGAGGCGCCATGTTCGGGACTGGGCTCCGTTGGGCTGGCACTGGGAGGTGCTACCTTCAGGGGCGCGCATCTTGGTGAGGAACCCGGGTCCCGTTGTCGACCCGGAGCTTCTTTCATGGCCGGTGCGTGGGCCACATTCGGTGCGGAGGCTGGCGTCCCCCGCAGAGGTGGTACGTTGTCGATGTCAAAACCGGCGGATCTCGGGTAGGGGGTTCCGAACTGTGCGTCTAAGGTCTATGGTAACAGGAGACAGGGGACATGATGTTTACCCAGGTTCGGGCCCTCTCTATGGAGGTAATACCCTACTTCCTACTTGATTGATCTTGATGAATATGAGTACTACAAGAGTTGATCTACCACGAGATCGTAATGGCTAAAACCCTAGAAGTTTAGCCTGTATGATTATGATTGTCCCTATGGACTAAACCCTCCGGCATATATAGATACCGGAGGGGACTAGGGTTGTACAAAGTCGGTTATAGAGAAAGGAATCTTCATATCTGAACGCCAAGCTTGCCATCCATGCCAAGGAGAGTCCCATCCGGACACGGTAGAGGGTCTTTTGTCTTGTATCTTCACAGCCCATCAGTCCGGCCCGTGTCCAACAGGCCGGACGTCCGAGGACCCCTTAATCCAGGACTCCCTCAATAGCCCCTGAACCAGGCTTCAATGACGAGGTGTCCGGCGCGCAGATTGTCTTCGGCATTGCAAGGCGGGTTCCTCCTCCGAATACTCCAAAATAGCCTTCGAACACAAAGAACGAGTCCGGCTATGCAAAACAAGTACCACACACAACCGCCGAGAGTATAATATTTCACGAGTCCAATCTGCTGACAACTTTTGTAGCGTGACGCCACATCACCACCCGGTCATTATTTCGAACCGTTTTTCGGCCTGCCGCTCCATGTTTTGAGACGCGGTTTCAGTGGCACGTCTTGTCAAAGCAGAGATCGTGTCCCCTTATTATGGGATTCTCATCAATACGGGCGTGGATAATCCCACCGTGCCGTCTGCGCGGCCCTTGGGAAACAGGCGAGTTTTAAGGCGAGTGGGGAGGCGCTTGATATTCGCTGCCTTTATAAGGAGATAAGGTCCACCCCCTTTCACCCATGCTCTCTCTCTCTCTCTCTCTCTCTCTCTCTGCCCACCCATTCTCGAGCTCCAGCGCCCAAGTCCTCATCTCTTCCACCTCAAGAAAGCACTCTGATCATGTCCAGATCTAGAGCGCAGGACAAGTGGATGGTCTCCTCCGTCAAGAAGAAGGACATCACCAAGCTAATGGAGGCCGGATATTTGGCCAAGGAGGTCGCCCATCGGCTGCCGACCGAGGGACAGATCGTCCCTACCCCGGAGCCCCATGAGAGGGTAGTGTTCATCCCCCACTTCCTCCGCGGGCTGGCATTTCCACTCCACCCATTCATCCGCGGACTCATGTTTTACTATGGGGTGGATTTCCACGATCTGGCCCCCAACTCCTTCCTCAACATCTCGGCATTTATTATCATGTGCGAGGCCTTCCTCCACATCTCTCCCCACTTCGGATTGTGGCTGAAGATCTTCAATGTGAAGCCGAAGTTGGTGGATGGCCAATACGCAGAGTGCGGGGGCGCCATGGTGAGCAAGATGCCCAATGTCATATGGCCCAAAGGACCTTTCATGGAGACCGTCAAAGGATGGAAAAAGCAGTGGTTCTATGTCACAGAGCCCCGCGACACCACCTGGGCCGCGGCTCCCGAGTTTAGGTCCGGAGCCCCGATGCGGCTCACCTCTTGGCTAGAGAAGGGCCTAGACTGGGCCTCGTCGGACGAGCTGACAGCGCTGCAGACATGTATCAAGAGCATGGTAGACAAGAACATCAAGCTTGTCAATGTGATCCAGGTGGTGCTCTTTCGCCGGATCCTTCGATGCCAAAGCTGGACCTGCAATTTGTGGGAGTTCGATCCGGCCAAGCACCACACCCTTCAACACTTCTTCGGCGTTACGCACAAAGGTATTTGGAAGGTGCTCTTCAAGGCCAACGAGACGTGGCCGAAGGAGACCGAAGACCGTGGGTACAACCTGACCCACCCTGCCAGTCCGATAAGTTTTTTTAGTGTTTTCAAGGTGTATCCTTTGCTTACATACTCAAGGAAAATGTCTGAGCCTCTCCATCTTACTTTTTCAGGGCTGGACAAAGAAGGCGGAGCTGGTCAAGAGTCCGGCTCCGCTACCCGAAGACCCAGCAATTCCACTTATGACGAAGATGCTGGTTCCGGCGCCCTACCAGGCGCCGGAGAAGAGGGCCAATAAGAAGGCCAAGGGGACCAGAGGCGGTCTATGCCATAAGGGCTCTTCGGACATGGCGTCCGAAGACGTCGAGACCCAATCCTCACCCGCCACCGATGACGAGGAGGAACAAAGCAAATCCCCCCCTGAGGGGGAAGGAAGAAAAGGGCGCCCTCTACGCGTTTGGAGGCCGAAGCGTCCAAGAGGGGGAGAGCCTCCCTTGCGGACGACACCACGCCGGACACCGACAGTAGCTTGGAGTGGCGCCCCAGGGATAAGCCCTCGGCCGGATCGTAAGTATTCGAGGGCTCTAACGCACTTATATGTCCGACTCCTTTATCTCGCAATCTAATGCGTTGAATCATGAGCTGCAGTCCGGACCATGACAGCTCCCAGCGATCCTCATCGGGGGGTTTGCTGGATCCAAAGGCTATGGACAGCGATTCGTTGCCGACAGCCTCCTCTCCCAAGGCCACGGACGACGCCGAGGTGGTGTCCCGAAAGACCTTCACGGGCCAGGGGGAGACGCAGGAGGCTATCAGGATGGCGTCAGAGGGCGAAACCTCGGCTGTCGGACACCTAGGGGAGCAAATCCCCCTAGAAACTGGCGATGGGGGCCATATCCAGTGCGGCCCCCAGCCGAGTACCATTCTGGAAGCCAGTGCGGCTCCGGATTCAGGCAAGCAGCCTCCTTCAAAAGAAGGAGGTGCGCCTGCTCCGCCGGTGACCTCTGTCCAACCAGGGGCACCGGATACTCTTCTGGAAGCGCTGCAAGGTGCTTTTATTGTTGAGGAACACCGTATCCTTATGGGTAGAGTGGTTGAGAAGGTTCAGTCCGTTAAGAGCGGACTGATCGAAGCCTGTACCAGCCTGCTGACGGGCTTTGAGGTAAGTGGTGTAATTGTGTAAGAAGGATGTCACAGTGTAGACAGTAGCCCCTGAGACTATGTCCGGTGTTTGGAAAGAAAAGCCGGACAGAGGATTAAATAATTTTCGCAGGGGACTAACCCATACATCTCTATGCGAATAAACAGGCGTCGCTGCTGGCTGCGACCTCTCATGCTGCCGAAGTCTCCGGACCGAGGCAGAGTCTGGAGCGGGCTGAGGAAGAGCTCGGCCAAGTGAAGAAGCAATTGGAGGACAAGCAAGGTATGTAATGACCTATTCAGATATAAAAAGATATGAATTGCTTGTGTTGATCACATGATAATTTGTAGGAGCGGCGACCTAGGTGGAGACCCTCAAGAAGGCGCTAGCCGAGGCCGAAAAGAAAGCGGTAAAGGAGCAAGTCGCCCGTGAGAAACACGAGGCCAGGGTTGATGAGGTCCAACAGGAGCTCCATGACGCCGTGAAGAAATGCGAGTCCTTGGAGCGCAATGTTGCGGATCAAGAGACCGAACTCGCCAAGGCTCGCCAAAGCGCACAAGATGCCTGGGTTGAAGCCTAGGGTGCCCTCCAGGAAATCCAAGAGGCCAGAAAAATCGTGGCGGGTAAGGCCTTCATTATGCAGAGCAAATATGTGAAGAAAAGGTATCGCTTACTAACCCGGATTTGGAGTTCTCCGGGAGCGTTTGATGACTTGCCGCGCAGTGTTGCCGACGCTGCGGAGTTCTTCCGAGCTGAAGAGGGGAGCTCGACTAAGAAGCTATTCTGGTCGCAATACCTTGCGCCAGAACATCCGGTGCCCTTTAGCGACCAGCTAAAACAGCTGGTCGAACTGCATAGGCTGGCCGAACTAGCCATGAAGGATTTAATAATCCGGTTGTGGCCTGCCGAAGCTATACCCAGCAGCTACTTCAGGCTCGTGAAGCGGCTGGTCAATGCCTGCCCTCGGCTTAACGTCATCAAGCGGTCGGTCTGCATTGAGGGTGCACCGATGGCCTTTGCCCGCGTCAAGGTGAAGTGGGCGAAGATGAACGCCGTCAAGTTCACGACCGAGGGACCGCCCGCTGGCAAGGAGCACCGCACGCCCGAGCGGTATTTTGAAGATGTCCTGGAGGGGTCCCGCATTCCGGCGGCACAATGTGCAAAAGACATTATCTTTGAATGAATACATTCGTGTTATCTTTGCCTTGTTTGATGAAACGAAGTCGTTATGTAACATAATGCTTGCTATTTTTAAAATTTTACCTCCTGTGCGGCCGTTTTTATTGAATCTGAGAGTTGGCCAGTCGTCGGCTTCAGCCCCCACGTAGGTAGTACGGGGGTGTTCGGGATGGAATCTAAACACTCTTTATCCAAAAATTTGGTCCTTGAAGGAGGTGTTTAGCGCAACGAACCAGGCAATCGGACTATGTGGCTTTATCACCCTCACTTAGCCATAGGAGTTTGACAATAAAAATGTAGGTGCAACCCCTAGTTAGCATTTAATCCAGACTAGGGTGCTGTAAACACCTGATCGGATGGAGGCCGATCCGTCGCATAATGCGGAAAAAATCGCAAAAGATTTTGAACCTCCGAATAGCTAACCAGCTCTCGCCGCATCATGACAGTCAATTTTTGGCTTTCTCTACTGAGGTGTTTGCTTGGGTAAATCAGGAACACAATTGCAGTAGTTCTCCCTTTACTACCTTAGCCGATAGAGCGGAACGTATGGTAGTAAGCACAGGAGCCGGGCAACCCAACTATTGAACAAAGACATGATTCAGAGCCAATGCATATAATGCTGAATTCGGGGTGCCGAACTGTACTGTAAAAGTGTTCAGACTTTGTTACCATAGTATGGAGCGCAATGAAGCCCCTGGCGAATTAAAGCGTACCAGAATGTACGTGCGCAATCGATAAGAATAACAAAATAAAATGAAATTTGTAAGCTAATTCCACATAACTTGGGACGCGAACAATTCTCATTATAATTTATTAATACATCAAAGCGTATTTATACAAATAGTGCGAGAAGCAACCAGATTTAACATACCAAGATCAAGGGGGAGCTGCGTGCGGATCCTGAAAACAGGTAGAACAATCATTGAGCAAAACGTCTAGCAATTCCGCCATACATCTATGCTACTTGCCGCCTTGGTGTATTCGTCCTTCGAAAGGACCGATGAGTAGGCCGCCGCAAGGGGCCTGTGGGGAAGAGACCTGAAAAGGATAAAAAGAAAACTGAAACTATGTGTGTCCAGGGAAGGTCAAGCCGTATTATGGACCGCGGTCTGGTTTATGCCTCCATCTCTGCCCATGGTATTTTTAGTGCGTAGTTATGTACGCGCGGTATGTATGCCGCCACTTGGTCGGGACTGAGATGGAGGTCGAATTGCTAGTCTACCTCCTGACGAGCCGGATTGTCATGCTGCGGAGTAGTCCGGACTCGTTTGACAGTGTCCGGGAGCTAGGCCGTTGGATTAAAGTTTTTCCTTAGAAGGCCGCTCTGTACTTCCGCTGCCAAGGCCGCGGTGTGCTCCTCAGTACGGAGGGAGCGCTCCGTCTTTCCATTGACTGTTATGACACCGCGTGGTCCGGGCATCTTGAGCTTGAGATAAGCGTAGTCTGGCACCGCATTGAATCTAGTGAATACGGTTCGTCCGAGCAGTGCGTGATAGCCGCTGCGGAAGGGGACGATGTCGAAGATCAACTCTTCGCTTCTGAAGTTGTCCGGGGATCCGAAGACAACTTCCAGTGTGATAGAGCCCGTACAGCGGGCCTCTACACCTGGTATGACTCCTTTAGAGGTAGTTTTGGTGGGCATGATCCTTGATGGATCGATGCCCATTTTGCGCACTGTGTCCTGATAGAGCAGGTTGACGCTGCTGCTCCCGTCCATGAGGACTCGCGTGAGGTGGAATCCATCGATTGTTGGGTCGAGGACTAGTGCGGCTGAACCATCATGGCGGATACTGGTCGGATGGTCCCTGTGATCGAAAGTGATCGGGCAGGACGACCATGGATTGAATTTTGGGGCGACTGGCTCTATCGCATAGACGTCCCTGAGTGTGCGCTTGCACTCCCTCTTGGGGATATGGGTAGCGTATATCATGTTCACCGTTTTGACCGGACGGGGAAACTTCTTCTGTCCCCCTGTGTTCGGTGGACGGGGCTCCCCGTCATCGTCCTCACTTTGTGACCCCATCTCCTTGTTTTTGGCGTTTATCTTGCCGGTCTGCTTAAAAACCCAACAGCTTCTGTTGGTATGATTGGCTGTCTTATCGGGGGTGCCATGTATCTGACATGGACGATCGAGAATGCGGTCTAAGCTGGTTGAGCCTGAATTGTTCCTTTTGAACGACTTCTTCCGCTGACCAGACTTGGAGCCACTGAATCCGGCGTTGACCACTGTGTCGTCGGTATTATCACTGTTGCTTCGATGCTTGTGTCTGTTGCGTCGGGCTTGCCGTTGCTATTTCTGGTTTCAGAAGTGCCAGGTTCGCTTGCGTTGTTATTGCTACGGGCTAGCCAGCTATCTTCGCCCACGCAAAAGTGGGTCATAAGCGCCGTGAGGGCTTCCATGGACTTTGGCTTTTCTTGGCCGAGGTGTCGGGCGAGCCATTTGTCGCGGATGCTATGTTTAAAGGCCGCCAGGGCTTCGGCATCCGGACAGTCGACGATGTGGTTCTTTTTAGTTAAGAACCTAGTCCAGAATTTCCTGGCTGACTCTCCGGGCTGTTGAACTATGTGACTTAAGTCGTCAGCATCTAGAGGTCGGACATATGTACCTTGGAAGTTGTCGAGGAAGACTTCTTCCAAGTCTTCCCAGCTGCCAATGGAGTTTTCGAGCAGACTGTTCAACCAGTGCCGAGCTGGTCCCTTGAGTTTTAGTGGGAGGTATTTGATGGCATGGAGATCATCACCATGGGCCATATGAATATGGAGAAGACGATCCATATCGCGGGGTCTGTTGTCCCATCAGATGATTCGATGTTTACGGATTTAAACCCTTCTGGGAATTGGTGCTCCATTACTTCGTTAGTGAAGCAAAGGGGGTGTGCAGCGCCTCTATATCGGGCCGCGTCGCGACGTAGCTCGGATGGATGCGTGCCGGGGAATGATTATGCTTGTTCTGTGATAGCCGTCGTCGCGTGCCGGGGCATGTCCCCGCGATCCATAGATCAATATGTTCTGACCTGCTCTGCTGTCTAGGTCCTGCCGCAGGTCATATGTATAACCCCGAGCAGTTATGTCTCTGCCTTTACGGCAGGGTAGTATGGGCTGGTGTTCAACTTGAGTTGCCGCTTTGTCCTGGCCACGTGGTGGTCGGTCAGCCGCATTACGCACTGACGGTACATGCTGCAACGCCTCGTCATCAAATTGAGGTAACAAATTGCACTTCAGATAACTTTTGGTCGGGCGCTCGAGGTCGTATTCCTCGGCTGCCAGGATGTTGGTCCATCTGTCATTGAGCAGATCTTGATCAGCTTGAAGCTGTTGTTGCTTCTTTTCCAAGATCCTTGCAGTGGCAATTAGCCGGCGCTTAAAGCGCTCCTGCTCGAGAGGTTCCTCAGGCACGATAAAGTCTTCGTCGCCGAGGCTCACCTCATCCTTGGAGAGTGGGAGATAATTACTATCCTCCGAGTCTTCGTTTGCGGCCTGTTCCACACGTCTGACCTGCCCATCTTCCCGATCGTCCTGTTCGGCAGCTGGCTCGTCGGGGTCTTCTCCGTCTTCGTCACCGTCCGGAGTGTTATTGTCTCCTGTGCTGGTATTGCTATCTTTTCTACGGCGTGATTTAGAGCGGCGCCGCTGACACCGGTGCTTTGGCGGTATCTCGGGAGGTTTATCCTTGACTAGGTCTTCTTTGTCATCGTCGTTATTCTCATTGGGTGTATCCACCTTATACACGTCCTACGAAGAGGTGGCCCACCAGCGTCCGGTAAATGGCGGGTTTTAGTCCTGCTCATCTCCGGCATCGTCGTCCATACCGTTGATGTCTTCGGAGCCATAATCGAGCATGTCAGTTAAGTCCTCGATAGTGGCTATGAAGTGGGTGGTGGGTGGGAGGCAAAATTCCCTGCTCTCATCCCCTAGTCCGGGCTGGGCGTAGTTTGGACGTTGATCCTCTGTAATGATAAGGGATCGCATCAAGTCCAGAGCCTCGCTTAAATGCGAGGTTTGTCTAGAGAGAAGAGAGTTCGCGGAGTACGGCGGGAGGGATGCTCCCTGGCCGAACTCACACGGTGCTGACTCTGAGGGTTGGGAGTCAGTGTCCGGAGAAGGGTCTGGCTTTGTGATGGCTGCCAGCAAAGCCACGTCAATCGGCTCTCCCGTACTGGGTTTGGTGGCCGCAGACAGTCCGGCGGGCTCAAGAAGTCCGTCTTCGGACATGGCGACGCACTCCGGATCTAAGGCCAGAGCGGGAGTCGGAGTCGCGAATCCTTGGAAGATCAAGTCTCCCCGGAGGCCAGCGACATAGTCCAGGTTTCCAAAGTTAAACTAGTGACCTGGGGCGTAGCTGTCGATCTACTCTAGATGGCCAAGCGAGTTGGCCCGCAGTGCGAAGCCGCCGAACACGAAGATCTGGCCGGGGAGAAAAACTTCCCCCGGGACAGCATTGTTGTATATGATTGATGGAGCCATTGAACCTCTTGGCGACGACGCAGCGGAACTCTCAATGAAAGCACCAATGTCGGTGTCAAAACCGGCAGATATCGGGTAGGGGGTCCCGAACTGTGCGTCTAAGGTCGATGGTAACAGGAGACAGGGGACACGATGTTTACCCAGGTTCGGGCCCTCTCTATGGAGTTAATATCCTACTTCATGCTTGATTGATCTTGATGAATATGAGTATTACAAGAGTTGATCTACCATGAGATCGTAATGGCTAAAAGCCTAGAAGTCTCGCATGTATGATTATGATTGTCCCTATGGACTAAACCCTCTGGCTTATATAGATACCGGAGGGGACTATGGTTGTACAAAGTCGGTTACAGAGAAAGGAATCTTCATATCCGAATGCCAAGCTTGCCATCCACGCCAAGGAGAGTCCCATCCGGACACGGGAGAGAGTCTTCTGTCTTGTATCTTCACGGCCCATCAGTCCGGCCCATGTCCAACAGGCCGGACGTCCGAGGACCCCTTAATCCAGGACTCCATCATACGTCACCGTGTCAGGGAGGAGGACGAGCACCTCCGTCGCTACATGGTTGCGTTGGACATCAGGTTCTCCAATACCTGGCAGGTTCTTCAGGGATCTCACTGGAGCTATGATCCTGTGGTGGTTCCTTCTCTTTGGGTGTCCACCGCGAGTGAACTAGATTATTCGATAGTATTCGATCTGCATTAGTTAGTGATGTATTCGAGATATTCGAGACGATGTATTCGAGATTATATTTTTCGATAATATTCGATAATATTCGAGATGGTGTATTCGAGATTATATTCAATGATGCATATTAATTATCTGGATTATTCGAGATGCATATTGTGCACTATGATTCAGTTTTTCCTTGTTGATTGCATGCATGCATTCTAATTTGAATACTAAATTGTTTTATAGGATTAGTTAAATAAAAGCTATGGACAATACCGGCAGAGAAGGAGAGGAGGCCCTGTTCAACATCATACGCTCATCCCCTCGCCCAGATGAGTTTGTAGAAGATGACGGCTCGCAATATCTGAACCCTACTAGTGAGGGTATGATATTTGATGAAGATGAACGAATATATGAAGTCGAGAACTATGATGACGACGGAAATCTTGTTCTTGAAATAACAAAGACCGGCGAGGTATATTTATATAAGCAGACATCTGGTGATCATCACATGTTTTAATTAATTTGTATATATATTAATGAATCGATCTTTCTTCTTTCGGCCCTCCAGATCAAGCAAATCTTCTAAAAGCAGCAGGACAGTTCGAGGCAACATCCATCAAACCTACTGGCGAACCGCGCGAACCTAAGAAGAATGCGGGCAAGTTCATTCATCAGTGCGGAGTTATTGTCAGGGACCAAATCCCGAGCTCCATTTAAGAATGGAAAAAGCCAGCAAAGGGACATCCAGATGTTACTTTTGTCGACCAAAGAGCAAAACATCGACTTTGGGAATCTCTCATGTCACATTTCATCCTACCAGATCATTTCACAGATGCAGATGTGGAGAAAGTCAAGAACGTTGCTCTTAGGAAGATGGCGGTAGCATTCAATAACCACAAGAAAAGTATATGGGTCGCGTACGTTGAAGGAGGAAAGAAGACTCCAGAACTCAAGGGATCACTGGATAAGGCAAGAGATCACTAGGACGCTTTCGTGAAATTTAAGGAATCAGAAGTAGCTTAGGAATGGTCGAGAATAAAATAGATCAATGCCACGAAAAAGCAGTGGCACCATAAGCTGGGGCCAGGTGGCTACGAGGTGGCCTGGCCTAAGTGGGATCTCGCTGAGTAACAGATGGTGGATATAGGGGTCACTCAGTTACATTGAGCTGTCTCCCAGGTCCAGGACTTCGTTCTATGCGCATGGGGGGATGTTGGACCCAAAGACAGGCAAGGTTTTGGAGCGGGCAAGTCTTAAAGGAGCTGACCCTAGTTGACCTGTTGCAAAAGAAGAGGCTCGAACGGGGGTGTTCACGCCCAACAGAGAGAACGATGAGGTTACGCGCGCCCTGGGAAATCCTGAACACCCGGGAAGAACACGAGGAAAAGGCATTGTTCCGTGGTTTGAGTGGTTTGCGGACTGGAACGCCGACTACAGAAGCCTTGCGAGAAAGAAGTAGCAGGAGAAGAAGAGGAAACTGGAGGAGGAGCAGAGGAAGCAGGAAGCAAAACGCCTTCAAGGCCTAGAATCACGGCACGCGGAGTTGGCACTCGCTTTCCAACGCCAGCAGCAGCAGATCGACTCACTTAGCCAGGAAAGGGGGTCTCAGCAGCGGTAGTAGCTATCAGATCTAGCATCGGATAGCACCATCCCATCCATGCCAAGAAGCAGCGTGGGTTCCGCCTCGGGCGATGAGGCACTGCTGGATAGATACCCTGTGGATGATATCATAGATACGACAAATTGTGAGCTACACTTTGAAATGAAGAACATATCCCTGAAGGTGGCGGACGGTGTTGCTTATACAAATCCCCTGAAGCTACGTTCCATTGCAATCCGATTCTAGCTGGCTATGCTCGTGTCACGGTTGATGAAGTGGTGGCAAAATATTCAGGGCTAGAGCTTGACATTCCTGGAGGTGACGACGAGTGCACACTGGGAGAGGCCATACATCGTATCATTGTATGGAGAAAGGATTGCATCATATTTCCAAGGCCACCGACACCGCATCAGCTGGCTCCTCCTCCAAGTCCGCCACCGCGTTAGCAGACTCCCACTCCTCCAAGTCAGCCACCGCCTCAGCAGACTCCTGCTCCTCAAAGTCCGCCAACGTGTCAGCCCACTCCTCCTCCTCCAAGTCCGGCATCGTGTCAGCCAACTCCTCCAAGTCCGGCACCGCGTCAACCCAGTCCTCCTCCTCCAAGTCAAGCACCATGTCAGCCATCTCCGCCGCCTCGGCAGGCTCCGCCGCTTAAGCAACAGCGCAAGAGAGGCGCCGCAGGTACGGCGGCTAGCCGTACAACAACAGGCAAGAAATTCATATACGGTCCAAGCCTCAAGCCTCTTTCGAGGTTGCCTTACGACATGACCGAAGAGAAAAATGACGCCAAAGTGAGGGCCCAATTGAAGGCCCATTTTGGACCGAAACCGCCCCCGACGCCAGAGGAGAAAGTACCTGAGCATGTCATTGACCACTTTATTCGTATGGCTGAACCACCAGCTCCCAAGCATAGGGACTCAGACTATGAGCATGAAATCAAGAAGTCATATCAAGCACACAAAAAAGAGTCGAGCTCGAGCTCCAGCCAAGCAGCTGCCAAAAAAACGGGAAAACAGTTCCCCAGCTGGGAGAACAGGCGGTGCAATCGACCCCCCCCCCCGCTCATCGTACCAACACATGTGAGTATCGGCGCCGATTAGCGGGTAATAACCGAAGATCATAGAAGGATGGCTGAAGAGGCCGGTGTCACTGTTTATCAACTCCTATTGATTGAGCCCATGGAAACTTTTACCGAGGAGCAATTAAAACGGAAATATGCCGGCGGCCAACCTCTGGTCAAGCCTGAGGAGATCAAGAGTCTATCAACGAGAATGTATGAATTGCATGAATGGTACATGAAAGAAGCCAAGACTGCCGATCGAGAGTCCCTCATGGTGAGAGTCAAGCGAGAGCATTACTACCATGAAAATGCTCTCTATGTTGAGTTTACAGAACTCTTTCAGTTATTCAATCAAGACGCACTCGACAAATCTATCGTCAGTTGCTATTGTCTATAAGTGATTTTTTCTATAATTTAAGTCTCTAGCTAGCTGTAGTGCTTGGTGATCATTACCTGTAATTATCCTCACTATATTATTTTTTGTGGTATATTATGCAGAATGAAGATGTATGAAATGAAAAAAGCTAGACGCTATGACATTGGGTTCATCGACCCAAATACCATTAATGAAGAGACATGGACATGTGAATGGGATCAAAAAGACACACAGAAAAGCTTGCTAGAGTTCTTGAAGCGCCTCAATACCTGTCCAGAAATACTACTTCCTTACAACTTTGGGTGAGTCTCACTGTCTTGTACTACAAATTCTGTTTTTGCTTACTAGCTAGATGTTAATAAGAGTATAGGGTTTAGGGTAGTTGATGAGTTATGCACATGCACGCTTAATTATACATGGAAACATGTGCGCATGCAGTTTCCACTGGATCTTGTTAATCATTGAAGTTGACGAGGTAAAAGTTCAAGTACTGGACTCACTACTTAAAGAAGTTAATGACTACGCAATCGTGAGGGGGGTGGTCGACAGGTAATTTCAATCATTATCGAACTATATGTCGGCCTATTTAGTTCTTCATTTCCTGATATCAACTAATTAATAACTCCTTTATTCATTTTCTTTGCCGGCGGGCAACGCTTGGGAAAAGTTCACCAAACAGGTGGATGGCCCATGGAAAAAAGAGCTGAAATGGTGTCGACCCAAGGTAATTAATTAAGTAGTTAGTACCAGCTAGCTACCATCTCTTTAATTCTAGTTTCAATACCATTCTCATGCTTGATTAATTATTATCTTATTGAATTCTATTCTCATAAAGGCCCTGAAGCAGGCGTTGGGGACTGATTTATGTGCATACTACGTTTGCGAGAACATTCGCATGATGACGTCCGAAAGGACCAGAACTGATAGAGACCAATGGGTACGTTTTCCAGAACACTATTTACATTTTTGCATCATTATCTTATATATATCTAGACACACAACTAATACATGCATATTGATCTCTTTCTTTAGAGAGGAAGGAGATGTGGGATAAGCTCCTACCAGCGGATCGCGTACGAGCAGTCCAAGAGGAAATAGCTGGATTTTCGCTCGGCCAGGTCATAGATCCCAAAGGAGAATACTATTACAAGCCGTAATGCCTCCATGTAATGATCTACAGATTGTAGTAGAAATTGTATATACCAAATTATATATATATACATGTGTATGTGTGAATGGTCGTGCGAGCCATTCGATGATATATATATAATATATATGACCGGTTCTATGAGAAATTCTATATATATATATATGCATAACGTGTACACTATGTAGTATCGTAAAATACCAGCAAATGAAAAAGAATTAAATGGAAAACACAAAATTAAAGGAAAAATAAACCATAAACCGAAAACCCCTAAACCTTTTAATCCCGGTTGGTGTAACCAACCGGGACTAAAAGCCCCCCGGCGCGTGCTCGTGCCACGTGATGAGCCTTTGGTCTCGGTTCGTGTTAAACCGGGACTAAGGGGGGGGGGGCTTTAGTCCCCACCGTACCCTTTAGTGCCGGTTCTAGAACTAGCACTAAAGGGCCTTACGAATCGGGACTATAGCCCGGTTCTGCACTAGTGAATAGCAAATGAAGTCAGAAAGGGTTGAAAATTGATGACGTGGCTTTGAATGGTGCATACTGAATGCACACAAAGTTTGGAGTTGAAATAAGTTAAAAAATGATATGTCTTTGTAACAGATGAGTTTTCGTCCAAAGCCCTGATTCTTGGAAAGAAATTGTCCATTTGTACACAAAGTGCATCCAGTTTTTGTCGTAGCCCTCTCAACTTTTTAGCACATGCTTCTTATAGATTTGGTGTCAATAAAGTAACAAGTAAAGCCTTTGGGATAGTGTGGATGATAGTTGACTTGATTCTGTGCAAAAACTGAAACTTTTGCTTCCAGTAACAAAATTGTTTAAATCCACTAGAACACGATAAAATTCCGAATTTTTTTACAGACGCTTGATATACAAATTTCCCACGTTGTCCTAAGTTTTCAGAATTGTTGGAGTTAAAGAAGTATGTTACTCTGCAGATCATTACATACATGTTGCTGTTTGAAAACATAAAGTTTTCTATCATTATCTGAATTGTTCTGGGAAGTCAGAACATCATAAAATGATGAAGTTTTTCTAAAGTAAGCAACAACAAATTTTCTACGGTGTGCTATTTTTTCAAATAATTTGGAGTTAGAGAAGTATGGATCTTCTTGCATTCTTTACAGACTATCCTATCTTGCATTCATTTGTAGTGCTTTTCAATTTCAGGGTCATTTATCTACTAAAAATAGCAAATGAAGTCCTACATAATGCATGAACTATTTTGTTTGGACATAATATTTCTTTGCATTTCAAATGCCAAAACACATAAGTGCCCTAACTATTACAAATATTCCCTCCGGTTTGTCCGACGTGGGACTATCCAGATATATAAGTCCGGAAACTCACTAGAGAAGAAAGTGATGACGGTGAAGCCGGTTACATCCCATATTGGGATCTTGGGGTATAAAAAAATTTCTTCGCGTGTGTCCCTTTGTGCGGTAACCATGGACAATCTTCATCATTTAACAGAATGCTCGGGTCAATATTCACTGTGAAGGGAGCAATTTCATGAAACTTTTCATAATCCTCTTATAAGTCTGTATTGTCCTCCACTCCCACGATGTTTCTTTTCCCTAAAAGAACTATGTGGCGCTTTGGCTCATCGTATGATGTATTTGCTTCCTTATATTTTCTTTTTCTCAGCTTGGTAGACATGTCCTTCACATAGAAAACATGCGCCACATCATTGGCTTGGACGAATGGTTCGTCTGCGTACACAAGATTGTTGAGATCCACTGTTGTCATTCCGTACTGCGGGTCTTCCTTTACCCGGCCTCCTGTCAGATTGACCCATTTGCACTGAAACAAAGGGACCTTCAAACCACGTCCATAGTCAAGTTCCCATATCTCCTCTATGTAACCATAATATGTGTCATTTGGCCTATTGGTGTTTGCTGCATCAAAGCAGACACCATTGTTTTGGTTGGTGCTCTTTGTATCTTGGGCGATCATGTAAAATGTATTCCCATTTATCTCGTACCCTTTGAAAGTCAATATAGTCAAAGATGGTAACTCGGACAGCAAGCACATCTCATCTGCAACATTGTCGTCATGCATGGGACGTGTCTGCAACCAACCGACAAAAGTCCCCGTTTGTTCACGTATAATCCAATCGTCAGACAGCTCCGGGTGTTTGGAGTGTAGAATATTCTTGTGTTCCTCGATATACGGAGCCACCAAGGCAGAATTTTGTAGAACTGTGTAGTGTGCTTGCGCCCAAGAATGCTCGGCCATACATATTACTTGGTCCCTTCCTAGCGTGCCTTTTCCACCCAGTCTGCCCTCATGCCGCAATTCTGGAACACCAATCGGTCAGAAATAAAGTCAACACAAAACTCAATGTCATCCTCATTTTCATGGCCCTTGGAGATGCTTCCTTCTGGCCTAGCACGGTTATGAAAATATTTCGTTAAGAC
The DNA here is from genome assembly GCF_018294505.1 of Triticum aestivum. Classification (NCBI taxonomy): domain Eukaryota; kingdom Viridiplantae; phylum Streptophyta; class Magnoliopsida; order Poales; family Poaceae; genus Triticum; species Triticum aestivum. The sequence goes on from NC_057814.1 coordinate 111,855,405, forward strand.
TCCCATAAACATCTCAAAGGGGAACAAATTGTGTAGAAATACAGGACCCAGAATGGCATTCTCGTTGACTAGGTGAACTAGGACATGCGTCATGATATTGACGAAGGATGGTGGAAACACCAACTTGAAATTGACAAGACATTGCACCAAATCATTCTGTAAACTTGGTACGATTACAGGATCGATTAGCTTCTATGAGATTACATTGAGGACTACACATAGCTTCACAATGGCTAATTGAACATTTTCCAGTAGAAGCCCCCTCAATGCAACCGGAAGTAGTTGCATCATAATCACATGGTAGTCATGAGACTTTACGTTCTGAAACTTTTTCTCTGCCATATTTATTATTCCCTTTATATTCGACGAGAAGCCAGACGGGACCTTCATACTAAGCAGGCATTCAAAGAAGATTTCCTTCTCTTCTTTGGTAAGAGCGTAGCTGGCATGACCCTGATACTACTTTGGATGCAGGTCGTCTTTTCCGTGCATACGTTGCTGGTCCTCCTGTGCCTTCGCTGTATCTTTTGTCTTCCAATACATGCCCAAGAAGCCTAGCAGGTTCACGCAAAGATTTTTCTTCATGTGCATCACGTTGATTGTAGAGCGGACCTCTAGGTCTTTCCAATAGGGTAGGTCCCAAAATATAGATTTCTTCTTCCACATGGGTGCGCGTCCGTCAGCGTCATTCGGAACAGATTGTCCGCGAGCACCCTTTCCAAAGATTACTTTTAAATCCTCGACCATATCAAGTATATCATTACCAGTATGGTGGCGATGCTTCTTTCGGTGATCTGCCACACCTTTCAAATGGTCTTGGAAGAAATCGACGATGTCCCAGATACACATTCTTCTTACATATATACAAATATATAATGTTGGTATCATCTAAAAAGTGTGTGCATGCGTGGTATCCTTTTGTTTGTCTGTCCTGAAAGATTACTGAGAGCAGGCCAATCGTTGATGGTTACAAACAACAACACATGTTGGTCAAATTCCTCATGTTTGTGCCCATCCCACACACGTACAACTTTTTCATTCCACAGATGTAAAAGTTCTTCAACTAACGGCCTTAGGTACACATCAATGTCGTTGCCGGGTTTCTTGGGCCTTTTACGGTCTTCTTTGTGCCATCGTATCAACCTGGCATGCTCTTTATTTTGGAACAAACGTTTCAACTGTGGTATTATAGGAGCATACCACATCACTTTGGCACGAATCTTCTTCCTGGGGTGCTCGCCCCCAACATCACCAGGGTCATTGCGACTGATCTTATAGCGCAATGCACCGCATACTGGGCATGCATTCAAATCCTCATACTCACCGCGGTAGAGGATGCAGTCATTAGGGCATGCATGTATCTTCTGCACCTCTAATCATATACGGCAGACAACTTTCTTTGCTTCGTATGTACCGTCGGGCAATTCATTGTCCTTTGAAAGCATCATCTTTAACATTATCAGCAACTTTTCAAATCCCTTGTCAGATACACCATTATCTGCCTTCCATTGCTGCAATTCCAGTGTGGTACCTAGATTTTTCTTGTCATCTTCGCAATTTGGTAGAACAATTTTTTGTGATCCTCTAACATGCGCTGCAACTTCAGCTTCTCCTTTTGACTTGCGCAGTTTCTCTTTGCATCGGCAATGGTCCGACCAAGATCTTCAGCAGGTTCATCTGATGCCTATTCTTCAGCTTCTTCCCCCATTGCCGGCTCAGCTTCTTCCTCCATTGTAGTACCATCGTATTCAGGGAACCCATGGCCAGGATAGCTGTCATCATCCTCTTCTTCTTCATTCTCTTCCATTAGAACCACTCTTTCTCCGTGCTTGGTCCAACAGTTATAGCCAGACATGAAACCGAACGTAAACAGGTGGACGTGAATGGTTCTTGAATTAGAGTAATTTTGATCATTCTTACAGACAACACATGGACAATACATAAAACCATATGGCTGCTGGTTTGCCTCAGCCGTAAGCAGAAAACTATGCACGCCTTTAATAAACTGGGGAGAGCATCGGTCATCGTACATTCATTGTCGCTCATCTTCATTACACAACACCGAAAAACCAAATTAATAAAAGTTCATACACACTTATTCTCATAAAACAACATACAAACTCTCTAGCTAAAGCATTTAAATGCAACAACAAATACGATCAAGATCGCAACTAAGGTGACAATTGATCCAACAGCATAATGATACCAACCCTCATTATGAGTGGCATATTTGCTAATCTTTCTAATATTCAAGCGCATTGCATCCATCTTGATCTTGTGATCATCGACGGCATCGGCAACATACAACTCTAGTTTCATCTTCTCTTCTTCAATTCTTTTCAATTTTTTTTTCAAATACTCATTTTCTTTTTCAACTAAATTTAACTTCTCGACAAGAGGATCGGTTGCAATTTCCGGTTCACATACCTCCTAGATAAAAATATCTATGTCAACTTGATGGGCATAATTGTCATAAACATGAAATGAAACAAATAGTTATAAAAGATAATATACCACATCCGAATCATAAACCAGACGAGGGCCGACGAGGACGGAGATGACAACCATGCCACTATGCATAATAAACAACGTATGGGTAAAAAATATACAAGTAACTATCTACATCACACAAACATTATTTTTTTATAAAAATGATAAGAACAGGAGGCTCACCAAGGGGGTGCCGGTGATGGGATGGTGCTTGCAATCGACGGTGGTTAGGACGGGGACGGGAAGGCACTAAGTAAACTACACATACATATGCAAACTAAGAAGTTAATTTGAGCTCAAAATGCATATAAATCAAATAAAATACCACATATAATTACTCCCGAACTAAAACCCACAAATCACTATACTTATAGAGCATTGCAAGAGCTAATCTAACATGAGAGATGAAAGGACAAAGTAGCTAACCTTTGTGAACACTTGGATGGATGGGGTGCCTTCAAATCTTGACAAATTTTGGCAAAAATGGAGATGAGCTCGAGCATGAGGGGAAGAAAACAAAGAGGAGGGGAAAACAGGATAGCTTCGGCTCGGGCTGGACGAAGCACTATATATAGTGATATTTTTAGTCCCGGTTGGTTATACAAACCGGGACTAAAGTTGCACCTCTAGTCCCGATTTGTGTAACCAACCGGGACTAAATGTGCTCATGGGGGTTCAAGCCTGACACAGGCCTGCCACCACCCTTTTAGTCCCAGTTCGTGACACAAACCGGGACGAGAGGCACGCCACAAAACGGGACTAATGATGCACGCCCCCTAGCCGTTGGAACCGGGACTAATGGTCACATTAGTTCCGGGCCATTATCAAACAGGGACTAATTGGTCTCACGTAAAGTCGTTTTTCTACTAGTGGCACATACATTGTTGGATAAAGCTAAGGGGTGATATGTGTGACACGACATGGTGCATTCATGAATAATCTTTGAACATCCGGTTAATCTTGTTGAATTTGAATTATTGTTGTAATAGACTTATTTGCATGCTATGTATGGATGATTTGTGCTATTTTCTATTCAAACTCCGATGAATTCCGTCATGTTACATAAATTTCGTCCGGTAATTAAAACTCGGCTTGAAATGTATAAAAAAATGTTAAATGACTGCCTTCCGCATCTGTATCTATGGACAGACCCGTGTCCACAGACGGATGTGATGTCCGATTTATGGGTGAGAATTAGAGATGCTATAACCCAATACTGCACAGGCAACAACGATTAACAACAACACATAGCATGGCCAATCAAAGTCTCCACGGTTTCCACAGTACGTGGGACGGGATCCAGAACCATGCCGGCCCTGGCCGTCGCCGGTTTCCACCGATTCGCGAAAGCCACTGCGCTGCCGGCCACGCAGCCTCCATGTTCGCGCGCGCGGGGGGCTGGAAGAAACCCCTGTTGCGGGAGGGCCTATGCAGTGTGACCACGGGTGCCAGCTCCATCCGAGAGCCGGAGAGCAGGGGGCAGAGGGCAACCAACGCGCGCCGCACGTCGAGATGAAAAATGGGGTGATCATCTGGCTGCTGGCTCAATTATTGGCGCGAAAGCATGATCCTGTGTCTTGGGGTAATGGGGCAGCGCGATGTCGATCGAGGTCGCCGGATGTGACGGATGCGTACGTCGTGCAAGATCTTCCGCACAGTGGCGTGATCATGAGCATGCCGAATTTCAGACACAAGGACGTGCATGTACAATGTTTCGAAAAAGGCTTTCGCCCCGCTTTATATATAAAGCACCAAACCACAAGCATCCAGTACAACCACACGCCACGCCACTGCCCCGAAAACAGGATACAAAGGCGCTGAGCGCAGCAACACCACTACTAGAACTACCGCCCCGAAGATATGAAGCTACATATGACGAACCATGCGCTCCAAGGCGGCGCCTTCAGGAAGGATACGACGCCGGAGCGCCGCCACCGCCCGATCCAAGGATCAGAGCTTCCCCCGGAGCCGCATGACGGGCAATGAAAGCCGCGACGACGCCTTCAAGAAGGGAACGATCTTCGCCGCCGCCGGTCCGTCCGAAGATAGAGCAGGTTTTCACCTCGGCCAACAATCACCGCCACCGAACGCCACACCCCGGTAACCACGCGGCCCACACGACCATGGTGACTGGGCAGCACCAAGGCACGGGCTTTATCCAAGAGCACCGCGCAACCACCACCACCAGAGCCGCCGCCCCAGCATCCAAGACCTCGACGCTACCTCACCCGTGACCCGCTGCATGTACAATGTTTGTGGCAAACTTTTCTAATACTGCTGCTCATGTCGGTGGCACAAATTGAATGCACCAGGGGCAACCATGCTACGCTTGGCATGACGAAACCCAGCATTAGGCTGGTGTCTCTATTAACGACTGTTGATGTGTGTGTTGCTACTGGTCGGTCCGCTCAACCTGGTGGCTGACCGGCAAAAAGCGCACATGTCAACGTTTTCTCCCGAAGAAATTGACAATGGGTCAAGTCAGAGCGTGGTTCAGTACATGCTCCCTCCACTGCGCACGACGACATTCTTCAGGATGCAGTCAAAGAACGCTGCGATGCTAGACAAGGCGCACGGGATGTACACTGTAGAGGCGTGACACTAATCGTTCGTTCCTGGATGTCTCCCACTCCCATATTCTCAAGGTGGCACTGATCTTTTTTCTTTGTGTGTATGTGGGGGGTGCATTGCTCTCTTCTTGCGTTGTCTTTGCTCACAGTAGGCCCTCGGGAGAAAGCTGGTCAACACCTTGATAGAGAAAACATACACACTCGAGATTGGTCATCCTCGTATATGTATGTACATGAATTAGTAATAATGTATCTTATGGTTGCTAGGATTTTATTCCATGAGATATTGTTTGGGCGGAAGGTCTTCACTTATGACCATCAGTAATGGTACAGAACCAGACCATGTGCCAGCTTTAGAATTTATTTTTTGCTGCGTCTTGCGAACGAGCCGACTCATTCAAATACACCCCCCCCCCCCTCTCTTACTCTCTGTCTCCCTCTTGCGTGTAGACTTTTGGTGGGCCTCAAGATCATGTTGTTGGAACAGTTAACTCCTAGTGGGTCTACTATTAGAACAGTACACTACGCTACTGTCAAATAAAAACTTCTACCATGCATCCAAGATCATCCTGCTGAAAATAGATCACGGGATCAGGTTTACCATTAGACGCGGGGGCGGTGCTCTCGACCGATGCGCCGCTTCATTGTCGGCTCTAGTATGAGGTCGCGTCCGCTCCGGGCCGACATGAATACGGCGATGGCGCTCTGGAGCAGCGCTGACTGGCATGAATGTGCGGCAACTGCTTCACACATGAAAGGAAGAGGGTTTTGGGTGGGTCCAAGGTGTTTATAGCATAAGTGGCAGCAGCCCGGACACCTGCGGAGCCCCTCTGGTTGCCCTCTGGCTTGTGGGAAAATGGACGTCCGGACCGGTTCGCAGGCGGATAAGGTACACTGTCGGATAAAAATTTGCGTCTGGACCGCTCGATTCAAATGGATGCGGATGGTCGATGCCCTTAGGCTGGCATTTCTACGGACCTAGTGTCTTGCTACTCATCTGCCCGGTCAACCTCGAGGCTGACAGACAAAAAAAAACCACATCTCAACACTTTCTCTGGACCAAACTTACCATTATACTGAGACAGAGTGTATCACAGTACATGCTATTTCTACTCCGCACGATTACATGTTTCACGATGCAGTCAAAGAAAGTTGTGATGCTGAGCAAGGGGGGCGATCTGTACATTCTTGATTCATTAGACTAAGTATTCATTTTTGGATGTCTCTTACTCTCATAGTCTGAAGGTAAGATTCTCTCTCTCTCTCTCTCTCTCTCTCTCTCTCTCTCTCTCTCTCTCTCTCTCTCTCTCTCTCAATGTGTACCATGTAAAAGTATAATGAAAGGGAGATGATGTGGTGCATATATATCATTATGGCCCCAAAATTATAATATTCTATATGCTCAAATAGGTATATCTCTCAACATGCAAATATGACATACCTCATAAATTTCCATTCTATTCATGTATGACATTTCCATTCAAGAAATACATATGCAGGCATGCCACCGCAGCAGCTCACTTTCTATTCTTGCATATATCATTGCTCACAAACACAATGAAATATTTGTTCAACCACACTTGAAATATATAATTCTACATGTGTGTCATAATCTCCTTGTCATGCCCCCTCTTCAGCAGATCAAACCACCCTTCATTTCATTCAAGCAAGTTGAAGATCTCCTTAACTTTGGGCTTCACAATAAAGATGGTGGTTGTACGCATGAGGAGGTAACATCAAGAGCATAAAGTGTTGGTGCTGATGGAGGCGAGGTTAGAGGGTTATGGTTGGCATTGGGATTGGGGACGATAGAGTCGGATAAGAAGTAGTGCCCCCTTGAGATGACCAAAGGGATGGGTGGGGCCAATGACAACCATATTTGGGTCAAAGAACGAGCATCAAGGCAATGTGTGTTCATGGGGAGACGTCTAGTGGACGAGTCACAGACGCATCGGTAAGACAATTAGGGCGGCGACATTTTCACTAGAGACAATGACAATGGGAGGGTTGTGGGATGGTCCTCACCATAATGGAAGATAAAATGTTTCTTAGGATATCCGGCTCTTGTAGAACCTACCACCAAAATACCAATTAGAGCTAAGTGAAACAAAAATAGTTTCCTATGTCATGACAATCAAAACACCGAGACTAAATGGGTTCAAATATAACTTATATCTGTAATAAAAGAATAATCTTGAATGAGGAGAGATTTGTTCAGATCCTTTGGGGGTAATGTTTTTCTTCATGACATGGCTTAGGGGAACAAAAATGGTTTCCATGAGATCGTAAATGATAACAGTTATATTGGTAGGCTTTTGAAAGAACTTCTATCTCCCCTAATGTATACAAATCATCTAGGACGGTCGGAGATTTGGTTCCATCCCTTTAAAGGAAGTGTTTTTTAGTATCTTCTTCTAGGAACCGTCTAATGTTGCATCAACTCTAAGTAAAAGGATAAAAATAATACACAAAAGCAAAGAGGTTGGAGATTTCTTACTTTAGTCGCTTTGATCTTCAAAAGGAATCTAATAATTGCTGAGAGAGCTTTCCAAATGCCGTTTATAAGACATAGATAGTTGTCCAACCATATTGGGATCTTAATTTATATCAAGAAAGAGTTCTATAAAAAATCAAAAATCCATTAACCAGAGTGCTAGAGCATGGGCAACTAAATGTGATACAAAGTCTAGACTACTATCTAGCCAGGACATAGAGGTCGTAGCCGAATGGTACCCATATTGCGCTAGAGCATGGGCAGAAGAATTACATGACCGGTGATTGAACATAAGCTCATGGGCATCAACACATGGGCATGCAGGTCTTATCGCTTCTTGCGTGAGCACACCATAGTCTGCAAGATAATAATCTCATGCATTCAGCGCTTGGACCAGACCTTGTGAATACGACTCCAGTATCACTCTATGAACGCCTAGATTAGCCAATCCCTCAATTGCAGCGAGGCATGATATGGATGTGTTTGGTAGCCTACATGAATTTTGGCCTCCTTGCATCTGTGTCCCAGTTAGTCGCCTGGTCCTAACTGAGTGAATATGCGCAAAAACCATATTGTGCACAGTTTTTTTGCTTGTATCCCCCCAATCTGGCGGAATAGAAACACATCCATGAGTATTTGGTTTTAAGCCTCTGCTAACCAGAGGCAAAGAACCGTTGTTTGGTTGCATACAGCACATAGTTCAAAAAACTGGCTGATCTAACGATCTATCGCTCGATGTATCATTACTCGGCGGGTGACCGGTAAGATTATACCATATCATCATCTTTTGTCGGTTGGGCCGATTTATCACTCAGACGAGCGATTTACCGAGAATCTAACGATAAATCGGGCATATTCCTAGCACTATGTGTATAAGAACTATGTTTTTTTTTGTGTGTGTTTGGAGCTTCTTATGTAATATGCATTGTTGTTCTATTTCGTTTGTCGTTGTACACGGACTCAAAGGCAAGTAATCAAGGTAACACTTCTATCTAATATTGTTTTTGTATTGAATATACCATATTCTAATGTTGAGACCCTGGAATTTGCAGAAAAAATGGTCGATTAATAGTTGACCGATAAAATTGATCAACCAGTAGATTTTTGATTAATCTCTAATCCCTAGCTGACCGAAACGCTAACGATAAGTGATATCCTCAACGTTGATACAACACATGCAGTATGGTAATCTCAAGTTCTAGTTGTGAGATTACCAGCACACACACGGTCATAGACACAACATACAAAATCTTAAGCTATCAGGCACATTTGAACAACCATGAAACGTTACGCAGTACATTAAGAACCATAGTCGTAACTGACATGGAGTACTAAAGAAAACAACATAATAGTCCAACGCAAATGATCCCTCGTCCTTCTTGCACTTGGACATCACCTCAACGCCGTTGATGTCGAAGACGGACGCCTTAAAGCTATCTGAAGCCAGCACATTGAAGGTGACGAGGTAGCCGATCTTCAGCTAGTGAGCTACGTCGAAGGGGTACTAGTGCATGATCCCCTTATTGGCATCATGCAAATCTATGAGCGGCGTTCCATTGCCACGCCGCTAGTAATGTTGCAACTTGGTAATAATCACAGGGTTTAGGGCTCCAGGCTGCTTTTGATCTTTACACCAACAGATGCTCGAAATCAAAAGGACATGATTGTGAGATAAAAATGTGCATGGGCCTTGTTCAGCTTCACGTGGTATACATGCGGTGGGCGGGAAAAACAAATAAAGCGAAGTGCAACATCATCACTAAAAGAATTAAGTTCGTGTGGCAGACGACTCTGAAGATATACTATTTTTTCAGTGACAGACAAATTTCTGAAATATTTCTTTTCAAAGATCTCTTCCGGAAATGTTCATTCATCATCATCAACAGATTTATCCCTGGAATGCTAGATGACCCTTCGTCGTAGAGAATTTATCAACATACTATTGATAACTCGGTCGGCCCGGCCAGATAATCCGCAACCCGTGGCTGAACATTTCAAGGATCATCATCTGGATCGGCTTTAGTTCCTTTCAATATATCATTCTTCTGCGTCTTATATCTGTGTGAAACAAAGTCAAAACATGAGTACGGATCGCATGTGCCTTGATGCGGCGGTACCATGCGGTGGACTCTGCCTGCACGTACCACTAACCCACCAGCCAGGCAACAAGCCGGATTCGACACCTTGCATGGCTAATTAAGCCTCCGGGATTTCCAGGGGACCTGGGGCGGGAGCCGGGACCATGGTGGACCGTCCGGTTTCCATCGATTCACGAAAGCGAAGGGGTCTCCCTTGCCGGAGGTGGGGAAAAATTGTTGTAGTAGACAATTGAAAAGTCATCGTACTAAATACTCATAGGACCAACGCAGCAGAACAGCAACCGCCGCCGATGAAGAGTAACGTAGATTGGAAGGATCCAACATAAAGAAACACAAATGTAGACGAACTACGACCAGATCCGAGCAAATGCACCGAGGACAGATCCGTCGGAGACACACTCCACACGCCAATCGACGATGCTAGACATACCACCGGAACAGGGCTAGGCGGGAAGAACCTTATTCCATTTTCAAGGAGCCGCCGCCGTCTCGTCTTCCTGAGCAGGACACAAACTCTAACAAAAGTTGAAGAAACATCTAAAAATAAAGCCCTCCCGCCGACAAGGGCCGGGATCCACCGTGTCGCCAGGGCCCTAAGGCTAACGGAGACGAAGCGGACTGGCGGCGGCGCCAGTGGGGGGTAGAGGAACCCTAAGCTTTTCTTGGCGAGGAGGCAGAGGAACAATTTGCGCCAATAACATATACTTTTTTTATAAGAATATATAGTAGTACTACCTCTGTTTGGGTTTATTAGGCACTCTCTCATTTTGGGATAAAATTTAACCAACAAATTTAACTATTAAAATGTAAATTATATGTCACAAAAATTATATCTTCAAATACAAATCCAACAGTGTACTTTTTGTAGCATAAATTTTATATTTTATTACTTATATGAATGGTCAAAGTTTGGTCAAAATATTATGGGGCCTAATAAATTCGGACGAAGGTAGTAGATACTTAAGACGTTGCCCGCGCATTTGCATAGGCAAGTATACTAGTTTTATGAAAATTTCAAAATAAAAATAATGCGGCTGAGTCTGAAGCATGTAAAGTAATTCTTATACTGCCAGGTGTCAAGAAAATCTCATGCTATCCATCCTTACTTCAGTTCGTAACTCCTAGACCGGAACTACTCGACCAACATTTTCCATTCCAGCAGCTGGCTATCGACATATAGCATCTATTGTATTTCCTGGTGCTTCCCATTCCAAACAACATCTCCCGTCTCCAACTCCCTCGCAGCCGGCGGGTGGCTCGTTGATGCGACATTGATTGGACGCATTCGTCGGAGGGCTAGAGGCGATGCACGGCGGCGATCGTGTCCTCCCCTCAGGATGATCTGCTGCCAAAGGCAAAGACGGCGGAGCTAGTGGCGGCACGTGATGGCGTTGTCTCGTGTGGATCGGCCATCAGATGCCACATGTGAGGATGGTTTGAGACTGTCGAAGTGTCCCAAACTCAGGATTTTGGCGGTTCTCGTGATCCTCCTCTCTCGTCAAAGAATTTGTCGCATGTGCGACGACGAGCTTTCGCTGTTTAGTGCCTTTTTGTGCCGTCCAGGTGCGTGTAAGCTGCCACTGTGCCACTGAGACCGTGGCAAGCGGAGGAGATGACATAAGATGACTTCGATTGAGTGGTGCTACTTCAGCACCTAGTCTTGAGCTCCGGGGTGAAAACCCTAGGTATGACCCTAGTTGGTTGCACCCGACAGTGACGGTGTTTTTTGCGCCATTACCTGTTGAGGCATTGTTCGGAGGTTGCTCGGACTAAATCTTCAGGGTGAAAACCCATGATCCGGCGGTGGTTGGATCCGGCGATGACGGCGTTTGCACGCCGTCCCCTTCCTGGAGGCATTGCTTTTGAAGAACTTTTCTGATAGTCCTTATGTTGTCAAGGGATTGTTTGTGCTGATGGTCGTCGTTGTATATCGTTGATCGTTGTTTTGATCGCTTTAGGTTTTTTTCTTTTTCTCCCTCCACATGGCATAGCTTTGGTCTTCTATGACTTTGCTTTTTGCCCGTGGAGTTTTTTATGTGTGTGCGTTGTTGTTGGCTGTGTGCATCTTAGTTATGCAGAGGCCGGGTGTGCTCATTATGCTTGTATCCCCTTGATGCTTCATTATGAATCAATAAAAGACACCTTTATCGAAAAAAAAACTCCCCATAGTTAGGATTTCTCTGTATGTTTATCTGAGTCTATTATATGGGTGCAATGGTCCAAACAATGCTAAGACAAGTGGGATGCAATAGTGCAAACAATGCTAAGACAAGTGGGATGTGTGGAAGCGGAATGGAGACGTGTGGAGTGAATATATTGAATTATGGCAAAATAAATGTGATTGAGCAAGGAGAGACTGGTGGGTGGATTAGCTGCCCAACGACCATGCACGGTGACGAAGCTCCTAAGGTTATGTTACCGAAAAAGGTGCCGCCCCGCTTTATATATAAAGCAATATAAAGCACAGATCAACCTCACCCGGCACAAACGCACGCCATCACAACACACGCACACACTTAAGGCAGGATACATAGGCGCTGAGCGCAGCCACACCATCCCTAGCACTAACGTGAAGAGACAAAGCCGCATATGACGAACCGTGGGCTCCAAGACGGCGCCTTCAGGAAGGATACGACACCAGAGCGCCGCCACCCTCCGATCCAAGGATCGGAGTTTCCGCTGGAGCCGCACGAAGGGCAGTGAGAGCCGCGACGACGCCTTCAAGAAGAGAACGAGCTTCGCCACCGCCGGTCCGTCTGAAGATAGAACAGGTTTTCACCCCGGACAACACTCACCGCCACCGATCGCCACACCCCGGCTACCACGCCGCCCACACGGCCATGGCCACCGGGCAGCACCAAGCCACGGGCTCGGCCCAAGAGCACCGCGCAACCATCACTCCCAGGGCCGCCGCCCCGGCATCCAAGACCTAGACACAATCTCACCCGAGATCCGCCGCTACCCCAACCAAAGAGACAAGCGGAAAGATCCTGACTTTCCCACTCCTGGACATCCCCCAGCGCCGAGACCCAATAGGCCGGCCAAAACGGACCTCCATCGACTCGTCCTGCCGCACCGGGCGCAGGACAAGATCGGTCCTGCTGCACCATGTTGAGACGAGGTCGGTCCTGCTGCACCGTGCGCGAGAAGAGCTCGGTCCGACGACACCGTGTGCGAGACGAGGTTGGTCCCGCCGCACCAGGCGCGAGACGACCGATGGACCGCAGCTGGGAGAGGGCCAGCCCTTCGACAGAAGTAGAGCCCGGACGACGAGGAGATGAAGCGAAGGTGGACACGGTCCGACCGCAGACGAGCCGACGCGGGAGTAGAACCAGTCGTCGCCGTGGGCAGAGCCGCCGATCCACCGTGTAGTCGCCGTGCCGCCGGACAGCCGCCGATGGACCATACAACACCGCGGCCACGCACGGCCGGAGCAGCAACCACGCCGGGCCACTGCCCCAACCCGCGCCGCCCGCCAGATTCCGGCCGATAGACCCGGCTGGGCACGCAACCACCTGACGCCCCTGCTCCGCCGCCACAATCCGCCCAGCCGGGACTCCATCCGCTTCCCGCGCCGCAGGCCGGCCTCCAGGCCGCAGATCTGGCCGGATCTGGTCAGAGGCCGAGCCCCTCGCAGCCACCAGCCCGCCGGCGGCGCCCCTGTCACCCGCACCTGGCCACACCAGAGCCGCCGCCACGGAAGCCCACACGACGCAGCCCCCCGCGCCGGATCTCGACGTCCACGACCCCGCCGCCGACACCCTCCGTTACGCCGCCGCGCCCCGCTTCAGCACGTCGCCGCTGCCCTACACCAGATCCCGCGCGCACCAGTGTCGAGCGAGGGGGTAAAAGCCCAGTAGCCGCCCCCGCCGGCCGGGCTTTGCCCGGCGGCGCACCCAGGCGGCGGTGAGGGGAGAGGGAGGAGAGGAGGGCCTAGGTCGGCGACGGCTTGGGTTTGCCCTCCTGGTCGCCTGCGGGAGCGACGCGGGAGGGAGAGGGGGGCTACAAGGTTATGTTGGGCGCGCAGAGCAAAGGGGGGCCAAAACTTGGACCCTTATTGCCCCATTTCACCCTTATAAGTCAACGTTTGGGCTTATGCTAAGGGATTGTACATATACCATTTGTGAAAATACATATATTTCACTCCATTTTCATCGTGCACAGGGTTGCAATATATACAAGTGGAAGTTCCGTCCACAAAGTTGGGTGGAGTGGTCTTGGATACTTAATTAAGTTATCCGGTTTTCACATATGAAAGTCATAACTAGATCCACTTCTGTAATTTGAGGACAAAGGGTAAACTTCGGCAATACTAGGATAGGATGTACAGTGGCCATGGACATGTTGACGACAATTGTGGATCTTTAGAATTGTAAGTTAGCTAATTTGTGCAGTAATTTCAGAAGTGGAAAGTAGACTTTTGAAAAATAAATACAAAATATATCTTCTATAACATAGTACAGACGCAAGCGCTCATATATACGCGCATACCCTCCACCCCGGCCCTATGAACGCAGACACGCACACCCTACCACTATGAGCACCTCCGAGAGACTGAGCCGGCATATCATCTTTAGATTTTACGAAGTTACCGTAGGCAACTCGTAGTCGACGGGAACATCGCCTCCCACTAAACGTGCATTGCCGAAAATCCTGACATAAATCCAGGACAAATGCGAGCACTGGACTTAAACCCTGGTGGGTTGGGGATACCACTGTTCACCTAACCATCCAACTACAAGTTGGTTCGCAAATACAAAATATATCTAAGAGTACAAACAACGTCCAATATTAACTACAATAGAGCTAATCCTCGCATTTGAGAGGGCCACCATCTTTCTAGACAAATAAGACATCACATTCTTCCACATAAACTAAAATAATATACACCGTTGATTAGTAATAATTCCGGCTGAAGTTTAAAGATATTATTTTACGTTCCTAAAGCTATATCGCGTGCCTAAAGCTATTGCATAATGAAGCAACACGTACAATATGCACTAATGAAAAGATGGAAAGAATAGAGGAGTTCTGATCGGCATGTAACTCGGATGATGATGGAATTCTGACATGCAAATAAAAGTCTGCTACAACTGCAACGCTATCTGGCATGTAACTAACACAATCGGATTTTATTTTGTGAGGTTCTAACACATTCGGATGGATGATGACGGGATTTTGACATGCAAAGAAAGGCCCGCTACAACTGCCATGCCATCGCAAGTAAAGAAACAATTCTGTTTCTATCCCGTTTCAACTGAAGCCTCAATCAGACTGAACGTAACTCCTATTATCTGTGTTTGTTGTAGCCCATTAATATATCCACCCTCAGTAAGGTTCAGTAATTAAAGAAAAAGTTTGTTAGACAAAACCTATTTTTTTTTTGTGAAAAAAACAAAACCTATCGTTGTCACGCTCGACTAACCTAAAGAAGAAGTAATATCTACCCTAAAAAAAGAAGAAGAAGTAATATCACTCTATTTTTTAGGGGAATGTCACGCTATTTATAGGTGCATGATACATACTAACAAAAAACCCAGAGGATAAACTCACATGTGCAAGGAAAAAATCTTACAAGATCCCACAAAGAAAGACTTATTCATATGGACCGAATTATCTCATCCGCCGATTATATCATGGACCCTAAGTATAATGGTTTTGATTTAAAGTAAACCTATCAAAACATTTTTGTCTGACAAAAAAAAATTAAGAGTCTGGAAAAAAATAAAAGGCACTGGTGAGATCATGGAGGACATCAGCAAAAGGAACGTCTTTTACGAAAGTGCCTTTCTGCTCCCGAGCACATTTGAGCTCGGTGAACAGTAAAATCGAAAAAAAATCAAAAGAAATTCAAAAAATTCCAATTTTTTTTGAGAGAAACATTGACAAAAGTTCTGAGTGCCTGCAAAAATTCATCATGAAATCACATTCCTGTAAGGCGTGGCAAAAAAACAAATTCAGTGCTTCAAAATGCTTTTGAAAGTAGCTTTTTCAGATTACTGTTTTTGTTTTTTTGCCATGCCTTCTAGGAATGTGATTTCATGACGAATTTTTGCAAGCACTTAGAACTTTTGTCAATGTTTCTCCTAAAAAAAATTGGATTTTTTTGAATTTTTTTATTTAGTTTTGATTTTACTGTTCACCCGAGCTCATTTGAGCTCGGGTGCAGAAACTCCGCGTCCCGTCTTTTATGCTTTTTCTTCCATCGTGTCTCCACTTAGAGCAAGTGTGTTCAACTAAAAAATAAATAGAGAAGAAGCGCGTTCATTTGTTCGACCGGCTCCATAATTTGCACATGACCGCAAACTTAAAAGTTGTATACGATTTCATAATAAATCTATTGGCTGGAAGGCCAGGGGATGTATCTGGTGCACCAAGGCAATTGGTGCTACTGGTGCACCGGTCGTCCGTTGGACATTGAAAAATGTTCGAAAAAATTCAAAAAATATTTAGTGCATTGACACAACATGAATATATGTTGTCACAAAAATTTAGATCAATATTCGAAACATTGCTCGAGATACAAAAATAATAAATTTGACACTGAATAGTACATAACACAAGTTGGGCTTCAGTTTTGGCCCATTAGCACATTGACGTCAAATTTGTCATTTTTGTATCTTGACCATTGTTTTGATTTTTGATTTGAAATTTTGTGACAAGATACATTGATCTTGTATCGATACACTAATTTTTTTTCCAGATGTTTTTGAATATTTTTGAATGTGCAACGTCGTCCGGTGCACCGGTAGCACCAATTGCCTTGGTGCACCAGATATGTTCCCGGCCAGGGGATGTATCCATGTCGCAATTGGCACACATACGTATTGCATGCATGCAATGGCATCTCACTTAATATACATTTGCAAAAGAAATCCTAATATATCATCATATACAATTATTAATTTCTGTATGAATTAAGTGGGTGAGAATAACAAAACTATTTTAATAAGTCACTGTACACTTGCTGTTGGGGAACGTAGTATTTTAAAAAAAATATGATCACGCAAGATCTATCTAGGAGAAGCATAGCAACGAGCGGGAAGAGTGTGTCCACGTGCCCTCGTAGACCGAAAACGGAAGCGTTTAGTAACGCGGTTGATGTAGTCGAACGTCTTCGCAATCCAACCGATCCAAGCACCGAACATACGGCACCTCCGCGTTCAGCACACGTTCAGCTCGATGACGTCCCTCGAGCTCTTGATCCAACTAAGGCCGAGGGAGAGTTCCGCCAGCACGACGGCGTGGCGATGGTGATGATGATGTTACCGGCGCAGGGCTTCCCTAAGCACTGAAGGAAATATGCCCTGGAGGCAATAATAAAGTTATTATTTATTTCCTCATATCATGATAAATGTTTATTATTCATGCTAGAATAGTATTAACCGGAAACATAATACATGTGTGAATACATAGACAAACATAGTTTCACTAGTATGCTTCTACTTGACTAGCTCGTTCATCAAAGATGGTTGAGTTTCCTAGCCGTAGACATGAGTTGTCATTTGATTAATGGGATCACATCATTAGGAGAATGATGTGATTGACTTGACCCATTTCGTTAGCTTAGCACTTGATCATTTAGTTTACTGCTATTGCTTTCTCCATGACTTATACATGTTCCTATGACTACGAGATTATGCAACTCCCGAATACCGGAGAAACACTTTGTGTGGTACCAAACGTCGCAACGTAACTGGGTGATTATAAAGGTGCTCTACAGCTGTCTCCGAAGGTGTTCGTTGAGTTGGCATAGATCGAGAATAGGATTTGTCACTCCGATTGTCGGAGAGGTATCTCTGGGCCCTCTCGGTAATGCACATCACTATAAGCCTTGCAAGCAATGTGACTAATGAGTTAGTTACGGGATGATTCACTACCGAACGAGTAAAGATACTTGCCAGTAACGAGATTGAGCTAGGTATTGAGATACCGCGATCGAATCTCGGGCAAGTAACATACCGATGACAAAGGGAACAACGTATGTTGTTATGCGGTTTGACCGATAAAGATTTTCATAGAATATGTAGGAACCAATATGAGCATCCAGGTTTCGCTATTGTTATTGACCAGAGACGTGTCTCGGTCATGTCTACATAGTTCTCGAACCCATAGGGTCCGCACGCTTAAAGTTCTGTGACGATCGATATTATGGGTTTTTGTGTTTTGATGTACCGAAGGTAGTTCGGAGTCCCGGATATGATCACGGACATGACGAGGAGTCTCGAAATGGTCGAGACATAAAGATCGATATATTGGAAGTCTATATTTGGACATCGGAATAGTTCCGGGTGAAATCGGGATTTTACCAGTGCCGGAGGGGTTACCGGAACCCCTCGGGGATTAATGGGCCTTGTTGGGCCCTAGTGGAGAGAGAGAGGGGCCGGCCAAGGCAGGCCGCGCGCCCCCTCCCCTTGAGTCCGAATAGGACAAGGAAGGGGGGGGCGCCCCCCTTGGCTTCCCCCTCACCCACTCCTTCCTTTCCCCTCCTAGTGGGACTAGGAAAGGGGAGTCCTACTCCCACTAGGAGGAGGACTCCTCCTCCAGGCGCGCCCTGCTAGGGCCGGCCGGCCTCCCCCCTTGCTCATTTATATACGGGGGCAGGGGGCACCCCATAGACACATAAGTTGATCATTGATCTCTCTTAGCCGTGTGCGGTGCCCCCCTCCACCATAATCCACCTCGGTCATATCGTAGCGGTGCTTAGGCGAAGCCCTGCGTCGGTAACTTCATCAACACCATCACCGCGCCGTCGTGCTGACGAAGCTCTTCCCCGAAGCTCTACTGGATCATGAGTTCGCGGGACGTCACCGAGTTGAACATGTGCTGAACGCGGAGGTGCCGTACGTTCGGTACTGAGGAACAGTCGATCGTGAAGACGTACGACTACATCAACCGCGTTGTCATAACGCTTCCGCTTACGGTTTACGAGGGTACGTAGACGACATTCTCCCCTCTCGTTGCTATGCATCACCATGATCTTGCGTGTGCGTAGGAATTTTTTTGAAATTACTACGTTCCCCAACAGTGGCATCCGAGCCAGGTTTATGCGTAGATGTCATATGCACGAGTAGAACACAAGTGAGTTGTGGGCAATACAAGTCATACTGCTTACCATACTTTGGTTTGGTGGTATTGTTGGATGAAGCGGCCCGGACCAACATTACGCGTACGCTTACGCGAGACTAGTTCTACCGACGTGCTTTTCACACAGGTGGCTAGCGGGTGTCAGTTTCTCCAACTTTAGTTGAACCGAGTGTGACTACGCCCGATCCTTGTTGAAGGATAAAACAACACTAACTCAACGAAATATCGTTGTGGTTTTGATGCGTAGGTAAGAACGGTTGTTGCTTAGCCCGTAGCAGCCACGTAAAACTTGCAACAACAAAGTAGAGGACGTCTAACTTGTTTTTGCAGGGCATGTTGTGATGTGATATGGTCAAGGCATGATGCTATATTTTATTGTATGAGATGATCATGTTTTGTAATGGAGTTATCGGCAACTGGCAGGAGCCATATGGTTGTCGCTTTATTGTATGCAATGCAATCGCCCTGTAATTTCTTTACTTTATCACTAAGCGGTAGCGATAGTTGTAGAAGCAATAGTTGGCGAGACGACAATGATGCTACGATGGATATCAAGGTGTCGCGCCGGTGACGATGGTGATCATGAGGGTGCTTTGGAGATGGAGATCAAAGGCACAAGATGATGATGGCCATATCATATCACTTATATTGATTGCATGTGATGTTTTTCCTTTATGCATCTTATTTTGCTTTGATTGACGGTAGCATTATAAGATGATCTCTCACTAAAAATTTCAAGGTACAAGTGTTCTCCCTGAGTATGCACCGTTGCCAAAGTTCGTCGTGCCGAGACACCACGTGATGATCGGGTATGATAAGCTCAACGTTCTTATACAACGGGTGCAAGCCGGTTTTGCACACGCAGATTACTCGGGTTAAACTTGACGAGCCTAGCATATGCAGATATGGCCTCGAAACACTGAGACCGAAAGGTCGAGCGTGAATCATATAGTAGGTATGATCAACATAGTGATGTTCACCATTGAAAACTACTCCATCTCACGTGATGATCGGTTATGTTTAGTTGATTTGGATCACGTGATCACTTAGATGATAAGAGAGATGTCTATCTAAGTGGCAGTTCTTAAGTAATATGATTAATTGAACTTAAATTTATCATGAACTTAGTACCTGATAGTATTTTGCTTGTCTATGTTGTTGTAGATAGATGGCCCGTGCTGTTGTTCCATTGAATTTTAATGCGTTCCTTGAGAAAGCAAAGTTGAAAGATGATGGTAGCAATTACAAGGACTGGGTCCGTAACTTGAGGATTATCATCATTGCTGCACAGAAGAATTACATCCGGGAAGCACCGCTGGGTGCCAGGCCTGCTGCAGATGCAACTGACGACGTTAAGAACGTCTGGCAGAGCAAAGCTGATAACTACTCAATAGTTCAGTGTGCCATGCTTTACGGCTTAGAACCGGGACTTCAACGACGTTTTGAACGTCATGGAGAATATGAGATATTCCAGGAGTTGAAGTTAATATTTCAAGCAAATGCCCGGATTGAGAGATATGAAGTCTCCAATACAGTGAACTTATACTCAAAATGTCTGGGTATAATAATCACTTGATTCAACCGGGAGTTAATCTTCCGGATGATAGTGTCATTGACAGAATTTTGCAATCACTGCCACCAAGCTATAAGAGCTTCGTGATGAACTATAATATGCAAGGGATGGATAAGACAATTCCCGAGCTTTTCGCAATGCTAAAGGCTGCGGAGGTAGAAATCAAGAAGGAGCATCAAGTGTTGATGGTCAACAAGACCACCAGTTTCAAGAAAAAGGGTAAAGGGAATAAGAAGGGGAACTTCAAGAAGAATGGCAAACAAGTTGCTGCCCAGGAGAAGAAACCTAAGTCTGAACCTAAGCCTGAGACTGAGTGCTTCTACTGCAAACAGACTGGTCACTGGAAGCGAACCTGCCCCAAGTATTTGGCGGATAAGAAGGATGGCAAGGTGAACAAAGGTATATGTGATATACATGTTATTGATGTGTACCTTCCTAAAGCTTGCAGTAGCACCTGGGTATTTGATACTGGTTATGTTGCTAATATTTGCAACTTGAAACTGGGACTACGGATTGAGCGAAGATTAGCTAAGGAAGAGGTGACGATGCGCGTGGGAAACGGTTCCAAAGTCGATGTGATCGCCGTAGGCACGCTACCTCTACATCTACCATCGGGATTAGTTTTAGACCTGAATAATTGTTATTTGGTGCCAGTGTTAAGCATGAACATTATATCTGGATCTTGTTTGATGCGAGACGGTTATTCATTTAAATATAAGAATAATGGTTGTTCTATTTATATGAGTAATATCTTTTATGGTCATGCACCCTTGAAGAGTGGTCTATTTGTGTTGAATCTCGATAGTGGTAATACACATATTCATAATGTTGAAGCCAAAAGATGCAGAGTTGATAATGCTAGTGCAACTTATTTGTGGCACCGTCGTTTGGGTCATATTGGTGTAAAGCGCATGAAGAAACTCCATACTGATGGACTTCTGGAATCACTTGATTATGAATCACTTGGTACTTGCGAACCATGCCTCATGGGAAAGATGACTAAAACGCCATTCTCTGGAACAATGGAGCGAGCAACAGATTTGTTCGAAATCATACATACTGATGTATGTGGTCCAATGAATATTGAGGCTCGCAGCGGGTATCGTTATTTTCTCACCTTCACAGATGATTTGAGCAGATATGGGTATATCTACTTAATGAAACATAAGTCTGAAACATTTGAAAAGTTCAAAGAATTTCAGAGTGAAGTGGAAAATCATCGTAACAAGAAAATAAAGTTTCTACGATCAGATCGTGGAGGAGAATATTTGAGTTACGAGTTTGGTCTACATTTGAAACAATGCGGAATAGTTTTGCAACTCACGCCACCCAGAACACCACAGCGTAATGGTGTGTCCGAACGTCGTAATCGTACTTTACTAGATATGGTGCGATCTATGATGTCTCTTACTGATTTACCGCTATCGTTTTGGGGTTATGCTTTAGAGACGACTGCATTCACGTTAAATAGGGCACCATCAAAATCCGTTGAGACGACGCCTTATGAACTGTGGTTTGGCAAGAAACCAAAGTTGTCGTTTCTTAAAGTTTGGGGCTGCGATGCTTATGTGAAAAAGCTTCAACCTGATATGCTCGAACCCAAATCGGAGAAATGTGTCTTCATAGGATACCCAAAGGAAACTATTGGGTACACCTTCTATCACAGATCCGAAGGCAAGACATTTGTTGCTAAGAATGGATCCTTTCTAGAGAAGGAGTTTCTCTCGAAAGAGGTGAGTGGGAAGAAAGTAGAACTTGATGAGGTAACTGTACCTACTCCCTTATTAGAAAGTAGTTCATCACAGAAACAGGTTCCTGTGACACTACACCAATTAGTGAGGAAGCTGATGATATTGATCATGAATCTTCAGATCAAGTTACTACCGAACCTCGTAGGTCAACCAGAGTAAGATCCGCACCAGAGTGGTACGGTAATCCTATTCTGGAAGTCATGTTACTAGACCATGATGAAAACTATGAAGAAGCGATGGTGAGCCCAGATTTCGCAAAATGGATTGAAGCCATGAAATCTGAGATGGGATCCATGTATGAGAACAAAGTGTGGACTTTGGTTGACTTTCCCGATGATCGGCAAGCCATAGAGAATAAATGGATCTTCAAGAAGAAGACTGACGCTGACGGTAATATTACTGTCTGTAAAACTCGACTTGTTGCGAAAGGTTTTCGACAAGTTCAAGGGGTTGACTATGATGAGACTTTCTCACCCGTAGCAATGCTTAAGTCTGTCCGAATCATGTTAGCAATTGCGGCATTTTATGATTATGAAATTTGGCAAATGGATGTCAAAACTACATTCCTGAATGGATTTCTGGAAGAATAGTTGTATATGATGCAACCAGAAGGTTACATCGATCCAAAGGGTGCTAACAAAGTGTGCAAGCTCCAGCGATCCATTTATGGACTGGTGCAAGCCTCTTGGAGTTGGAATAAACGTTTTGATAGTGTGATCAAAGCATATGGTTTTATACAGACTTTTGGAGAAGCCTGTATTTACAAGAAAGTGGGTGGGTGCTCTGTAGCATTTCTAATATTATATGTGGATGACATATTGTTGATTGGAAATGATATAGAATTTCTGGATAGCATAAAAGGATACTTGAATAAGAGTTTTTCAATGAAAGACCTCGGTGAAGCTTCTTACATATTGGGCATCATGATCTATAGCGATAGATCAAGATGCTTAATTGGACTTTCACAAAGCACATACCTTGACAAAGTTTTGAAGAAGTTCAAAATGGATCAAGCAAAGAAAGGGTTCTTGCCTGTGTTACAAGGTGTGAAGTTGAGTCAGACTCAATGCCCGACCACTGCAGAAGATAGAGAGAAAATGAAAAGTGTTCCCTATGCTTCAGCTAGGCTCTATCATGTATGCAATGCTATGTACCAGACCTGATGTATGCCTTGCTATTAGTTTAGAAGGGAGGTACCAAAGTAATCCAGGAGTGGATCACTGGACAGCGGTCAAGAACATCCTGAAATACCAGAAAAAGACTAAGGATATGTTTCTCGTTTATGCCGGTGACAAAGAGCTCATCGTAAATGGTTATGTCGATGCAAGCTTTGACACTGATCCGGACGATTCTAAATCGCAAACCGGATACGTGTTTATATTAAACGGTGGAGCTGTCAGTTGGTGCAGTTCTAAACAAAGCGTCGTGGCGGGATCTACGTGTGAAGCGGAGTACATAGCTGCTTCGGAAGCAGCAAATGAAGGAGTCTGGATGAAGGGGTTCACATCTGATCTAGGTGTCATACCTAGTGCATCGGGTCCAACGAAAATCTTTTGTGACAATACTGGTGCAATTGCCTTGGCAAAGGAATCCATATTTCACAAGAGAACCAACCACATCAAGAGACGCTTCAATCCGGGATCAAGTCTAGGTGGGAGACATAGAGATTTGCAAGATACATACGGATCTGAATGTTGCAGACCCGTTGACTAAGCCTCTTCCACGAGCAAAACATGATCAACACCAAGACTCCATGGGTGTTAGAATCATTACTGTGTAATCTAGATTATTGACTGTATTGCAAGTGGGAGACTGAAGGAAATATGCCCTAGAGGCAATAATAAAGTTATTATTTATTTCCTCATATCATGATAAATGTTTATTATTAATGCTAGAATTGTATTAACCGGAAACATAATACATGTGTGAATACATAGACAAACATAGTGTCACTAGTATGCTTCTACTTGACTAGCTCATTGATCAAAGATGGTTGAGTTTCCTAGCCATAGACATGAGTTATCATTTTATTAACGGGATCACATCATTAGGAGCATGATGTGATTGACTTGACCCATTTCGTTAGCTTAGCACTTGATCGTTTAGTTTACTGCTATTGCTTTCTCCATGACTTATACATGTTCCTATGACTATGAGATTATGCCACTCCCGAATACCGGAGGAACACTTTGTGTGCTACCAAACGTCACAACGTAACTGGGTGATTATAAATGTGCTCTAGAGGTGTCTCCGATGGTGTTCGTTGAGTGGGCATAGATCGAGAATAGGATTTGTCACTCCGATTGTCGGAGAGGTATCTCTGGGCCCTCTCGGTAATGCACATCACTATAAGCCTTGCAAGAAATGTGACTAATGAGTTAGTTAAGGGATGATGCACTACGGAACGAGTAAAGAGACTTGCCGGTAACGAGATTGAGCTAGGTATTGAGATACCGACGATCGAATCTCGGGCAAGTAATATACGGATGACAAAGGGAACAACGTATGTAGGAACCAATATGAGCATCCAGGTTTCGCCATTGGTTATTGACCGGAGACGTGTCTCGGTCATGTCTACATAGTTCTCGAACCCGTAGGGTCCGCACGCTTAAAGTTCTGTGACGATTGGTATTATGAGTTTTTGTATTTTGATGTACCGAAGATAGTTCGGAGTCCCGGATATGATCACGGGCATGACGAGGAGACTCGAAATGGTCGACCCATAAAGATCCATATATTGGAAGCCTATATTTGGACATCGGAATAGTTCTGGGTGAAATCGGGATTTTACTGGAGTGCCAAAGGGGTTACCGGAACCCCCCCGGGGATTAATGGGCCTCGTTGGGCCCTAGTGGAGACAGAGAGGGGCCGGCCAAGGCGGGCCGCGCGCCTCCTCCCCTTGAGTCTGAATAGGACAAGGAAGGGGGGCGGCGCCCACCTTGCCTTCCCCCTCTCCCACTCCTTCCTTTCCCCTCCTAGTGGGACTAGGAAAGGGGAGTCCTACTCCCACTAGGAGGAGGACTCCTCCTCCTGGCGTGCCCTGCTAGGGCCGTCCAGCCTCCCCCTTGCTCCTTTATATACGGGGGCAAGGGGCACCCCATAGACACGCAAGTTGATCATTGATGTCTCTTGGCCGTGTGCGGTGCCCCCTCCACCATAATCCACCTCGGTCATATCTCAGCGGTGCTTAGGCGAAGCCCTGCGTCGGTAACTTCATCAACACCGTCACCATGCCATCGTGCTGATGAAGCTCTTCCCCGAAGCTCTACTGGATCGTGAGTTCGCAGGATGTCACCGAGCTGAACATGTGCTAAACACGGAGGTCCGTACGTTCGGTACTGAGGATCTGTCGATCGTGAAGACGTACAACTACATCAACCGCGTTGTCATACCGCTTCTGCTTACGGTCTATGAGGATACATAGACGACACTCTCCCCTCTCGTTTCTATGCATCACCATGATCTTGCGTGTGCGTAGGAATTTTTTTGAAATTACTACGTTCCCCAACAAGCACTACGACGATATGACCGAGGTGTGTAACTATGGAGGGGGCACCGCACACAGCTAAGAGAAACTTTGGTGTGCCTTTGGGGTGCCCCCTTCCCATGTATATAAAGGAGGGGGGAAGAGGAGGGCGGCCCTAGAGGGGGCTCGCCAAAGGGGGGAGTCCTACTTGGACTCCCGGTCCAAGTAGGATTCGGCCCCCCTTTCCTATTCCAACTAGGAGAAGGAGGGAAGGGAGAAGAGGGGAGAAGGAAAGGGGGGGCCGCCCCCCAACCCTAGTCCAATTCGGTTTGGGCTTGGGGGGCACGCCTCCACCTGGCCGCTGCCTCCTCTCTCCACTAGGGCCCATGAAGGCTCATTAACTCCCTGGGGGGTTCCGGTAACCTCTCCCGGTACTCCGGAAAAATGCCCGAACATACCGGAACCATTCTGATGTCCAAATGAAACCTTCCAATATATCAATCTTTATGTCTCGACCATTTTGAGACTCCTCGTCATATCCGTGATCTCATCCGGGACTCCAAATAAACATCGGTTTATCAAATCACATAACCCATAATACAAATCGTCATCGAACGTTAAGCGTGCGGACCCTACGGGTTCGAGAACTATGTAGACATGACCGAGACACATCTATGGTCAATAACCAATAGCGGAACCTGGATGCTCATATTGGTTCCTACATATTCTATGAAGATCTTTATCGGTCAAACCGCATAACAACATATGTTGTTCCCTTTGTCATCGGTATGTTACTTGCCCGAGATTCGATCGTCGGTATCATCATACCTAGTTCAATCTCATTACCGGCAAGTCTCTTTACTCGTTCCGTAATGCATTGTCCCGTAACTAACTCATTAGTCACATTGCTTGCAAGGTGATACGTTTATAATTTTTGATTGTTCCATGCTATTATATTATCTGTTTTGGATGTTTATTGGCTTTATTATTCACTTTTATATTATTTTTGGGACTAACTTATTAACCCAGAGCCCAGTGCCAGTTTCTGTTTTTTCCCTTGTTTCAGTGTTTCCCAGAAAAGGAATATCAAACGGAGTCCAAACGGAATGAAACCTTCGGGAAAGTTGTTTTTGGAACGGAAGCAATCCAGGAGACTTGGAGTGCACGTCAGGGAATCAACGAGGAGGGCACGAGGCAGGGGGGCGCGCCCACCCCCTGGGTGCGCCCTCCACCCTCGTGGGCCCCTCGTGGCTCCCCTGACGTATTTCTTCCTCCTATATATACCAATATACCATAAAACCTTCGGGGAACAGAATATATCGGGAGTGCCGCCGCCGCAAGCCCCTGTAGCCACGAAAAACCAATCGGGACCCTGTTCCGGCACCCTGCCGGAGGGGGGATCCCTCACCGGTGGCCATCTTCATCATCCCGGCGCTCTCCATGACGAGGAGGGAGTAGTTCACCCTCGGGGTTGAGGGTATGTACCAGTAGCTATGTGTTTGATCTCTCCCTCTCATGTTCTTGATTTGGCACGATCTTGATGTATCGCGAGCTTTGCTATTATAGTTGGATCTTATGATGTTTCTCCCCCCTCTACTCTCTTGTAATGGATTGAGTTTTCCCTTTGAAGTTATCTTATCGGATTGAGTCTTTAATGATTTGAGAACACTTGATGTATGTCTTGCGTGGGATAACCGTGGTGACAATGGGTTATTCTATTGATTCACTTGATGTATGTTTTGGTGATCAACTTGCGGGTTCCGCCCATGAACCTATGCATAGGGGTTGGCACACGTTTTCGTCTTGACTCTCCGGTAGAAACTTTGGGGCACTCTTTGAGGTTCTATGTGTTGGTTGAATAGATGAATCTGAGATTGTGTGATGCATATCGTATAATCATACCCACGGATACTTGAGGTGACATTGGAGTATCTAGGTGACATTAGGGTTTTGGTTGATGTGTGTCTTAAGGTGTTATTTTACTACGAACTCTAGGGCTGTTTGTGACACTTATAGGAATAGCCCAATGGATTGATCGGAAAGAATAACTTTGAGGTGGTTTCGTACCCTACCATAATCTCTTCGTTGTTCTCCGCTATTAGTGACTTTGGAGTGACTCTTTGTTGCATGTTGAGGGATAGTTATATGATCCAATTATGTTATTATTGTTGAGAGAACTTGCACTAGTGAAAGTATGAACCCTAGGCCTTGTTTCCTAGCATTGCAATACCGTTTACGCTCACTTTTACCACTTGTTACCTTGCTGTTTTTATATTTTCAGATTACAAAGACCTATATCTACCATCCATATTGCACTTGTATCACCATCTCTTCGCCGAACTAGTGCACCTATACAATTTACCATTGTATTGGGTGTGTTGGGGACACAAGAGACTCTTTGTTATTTGGTTGCAGGGTTGCTTGAGAGAGACCATCTTCATCCTACGCCTCCCACGGATTGATAAACCTTAGGTCATCCACTTGAGGGAAATTTGCTACTGTCCTACAAACCTCTGCACTTGGAGGCCCAACAACGTCTACAAGAAGAAGGTTGTGTAGTAGACATCCAGCAGTTTCTGGCGCCGTTGCCGGGGAGGTGAGTGCTTGAAGGTATATCTTTAGATCTTGCAATCGAATCTTTTTGTTTCTTGTTTTATCACTAGTTAGTATATAAAAGAAAACCAAAAAAATGGAATTAAGTTTGTCTCATATGCTTCATCTTTTTAATATCTTTCGTGAGTATGATGAAAAGGAAAATTGTGCTCAAGTGCTAGAAGAAGAATGCATTAAAATGTTTGGCACTAAATCTTTGAATGATGAGCATGATTGCAATGTTGTTAGTATGAACTCTTTGAATATCCATTGTACTAATGATGATTGCACTAGTTACGATGAAAATGTCTCCTATAAACATGTCAATTTTTGTGGAGTGCATTGGGTTTGCAAGTACACACCAAATAGGGAAGATAGATATTGCAAGAGGCATAAGCATTTAGAAACTAAATTGTTGCAAGAAAGGCTAGATGTTTGTGCTGAAAATTTAAATTTTCTTGGCCATACTTGTGAACTTTGCAATGAACGGGGTCATTTAACTATCCGATGCAAATTGTTTCATGATCTAATCGTGTCCAAAAATTGTGATGACTTGATTTCCCTTGCACATTATAATGAACTTAGTTTGCTTATGGGTTACGAAGAAATGAAACGTATAACTAACTATCTTCCAGTATTTTCCCATGACAAACTTCTTGGTTTTGATCTAGAGGAAATTTATATGTATTGTGCGGTGAATTGCATTGGAAATCCTTATATTGCCAATTACATAAAGAAAAGAAAACAAATAGAAGATGAAGAGAATACTATTGAAAGGGAAGAGACTTCCCAATATTCTCCTATTATTTCTTATGATGAATCAGGTAACGAGGAGGAGCCTTCTATTCAACCAATTTCATTAATAAGGAGCTTCAAAAAGAGGATTGAACCCACACATGATGTGGTGAAGAAGAAGAAAAGGAAAAGGAAGAGAGGTAAAAAGATATCTCTCCCAAATAATGTTGCTCCTATTATTGTTGTGCCTCATGAAAATGAATCAAAAATAATTGTGGAAGATGATGCACTTGATGATGATCTCGTTATGCCTATTGCTTGTTGTGATGATTATGATTGGGAAGATAATGATACTTCTTATGATCTTGAAAATCTTTTTGACACTTGCTTGGAAGAATATGATAATTTCTATACTATTGGTGTTATCCATACTATTAATGATGAGAGTGATCATGCTTATGATATATAAAGGCCCAAGCTTGCGGATGCTATCTCTGATGAAGATGATGTTTTTGAGAATATATTTTCTGCAATTAATGTTTGTCCCAAGCTTGGGGAGGCTACGTTTAATGAATATGATATTTTTAGTCTCCCAAGTTTTGATATGCAACTTTATAATGATGATAGCATGCCTCCTACTTATGATGATTATATTGATGAAAGTGGGTTTGGAAGAGTGTCAACTTTAGGAAGTAATGATCCCACTATTTTGGAGGATGTTGAATCTTATTATGATAATTATGAAAGTGGATTTGGAGAGGTCATGACTTTATTTAGTGATGAGTCCACTATCTTGGAAGAGGTTTCAATCGATTATGATGAGAACAAAGTTGCTACTTATGATGATTATTGTGATGAAACTTATGCTATAAAAAGTAGTGATGATTATATTTATAAAACTTGTCATGATTATGATTACCCTTTTTCTGAACATTACTCTTTTAATATGGAAACATCTTAGAGTATTCAAGTCTCTTATGATACTCCCACTATTCCGAATGAGAAGAATTTTGCTTGTGTGGAGAGTAGTAAATTTTCTATGCTTGTAGATCATGAAAAGAATGCTTTAGGTGCTGGTTATATTGGTGAATTCATTCATGATGCTACTGAAAATTATTATGGGGGAGGAATGTATGCTTGTAGGAGTTGCAATAATATCAAGTTTCCTCCCTATGTGCTTAAAATCTTGAAGTTATGCTTGTTTTACCTTCCTATGCTAAGTTGGTTCTTGTTCCCATAAGTTGTTTGCTCACAAAATCCCTATGCATAGGAAGTGGTTTATACATAAATGTGCTAGTCATATTCTTCATGATGCTCTCTTTATGTTTCAATTCTTATCTTTTATGTGAGCATCATTGAAATCGTCATGCCTAGCTAGGGGCGTTAAACGTTAGCGCTTGTTGGGAGGCAACCCAATTTTATTTTTGTTCCTTGCTTTTTGTTCCTGTTTAGTAATAAATAATCCATATAGCTTCTGTTTAGATGTGGTTCTATGTTTTAATTAGTGTTTGTGCCAAGTAGAACCTTTGGGAAGACTTGTGTGAAGTCTTTATGATCATGCTGTAAAAAACAGAAACTTTAGCGCTCACGAGATTAGCTAAAACTTTTTACTGGAGAGTGATATTTAGTTGATTCTTTTTGAAGATGATTAATAGACAAATTCCTCAGGTCCACCAATTTATTTTAGAATTTGTGGAGTTTCAGAAGTTTGTGTTAGTTACAGATTACTACAGACTGTTTTGTTTTTGACAGATTCTATTTTTGTGTGTTGTTTGCTTATTTTGATGACTCTATGGCTAGTAAAATAGTTTATAAACCATAGAGAAGTTGGAATACAGTAGGTTTAACACCAATATAAATAAAGAATGAGTTCATTACAGTACCTTGAAGTGGTGTTTTGTTTTCTTTCGCTAACGGAGCTTACGAGTTTTCTGTTAAGTTTTGTGTTGTGAAGTTTTCAAGTTTTGGGTAAAGATTCGATGGACTATGGAATAAGGAGTGGCAAGAGCCTAAGCTTGGGGATGCCGAAGGCACCCCAAGGTAATATTCATGGACAACCAAGAGCCTAAGCTTGGGGGTTCCCTGGATGGCATCCCCTCTTTCGTGTTCGTTAATCGGTAACTTTACTTGGAGCTATATTTTTATTCACCACATGATATGTGTTTTGCTTGGAGCGTCATTTTATTTTCTTTAGCTTTGCTTGCTGTTTGAATAAAATACCAAGCTCTGAAATTCTTAAGTGTTAAAGAGTCTTCACATAGTTACATAATTATACAATTACTCATTGATCTTCACTTATATCTTTCGGAGTAGTTTGTCGTTTGCTCTAGTGGTTCACTTATATCTTTTAGAGCACAATGGTGGTTTTATTTTGAAGAAATAGATGAACTCTCATGCTTCACTTATATTATTTTGAGAGTCTTAAACAACATGGTAATTTTCTTAATCCTAATATGCTAGGTATTCAAGACTAGTAAAAACTTTCCTATGAGTGTGTTGAATACTAAGAGAAGTTTGATGCTTGATGATTGTTTTGAGATATGAAGATAGTGATATTAAAGTTGTGCTAGTTGAGTAATTGTGAATTTTTGAAATACTTGTGTTGAAGTTTGCAAGTCCCGTAGCATGCACGTATGGTAAACATTATGCAACAAATTTGAAACATGAGGTGTTCTTTGATTGTCCTCCTTATGAGTGGCGGTCGGGGACGAGCGATGGTCTTTTCCTACCAATCTATCCCCCTAGGAGCATGCGTGTAGTGCTTGGTTTTTGATGACTTGTAGATTTTTGCAATAAGTATGTGAGTTCTTTATGACTAATTTTGAGTCCATGGATTATACGCACTCTCACCCTTCCATCATTGCTAGCCTCTTCGGTACCGAGCATTGCCCTTTCTCACATTCAGAGTTGGTGCAAACTTCGCCGGTGCATCCAAACCCCGTGATACGATACGCTCTATCACACATAAACCTCCTTATATCTTCTTCAAAACAGCCACCATACCTACCTATTATGGCATTTCCATAGCCATTCCAAGATATATTGCCATGCAACTTTCCACCATCCCGTTTATCATGACACGTTCATCATTGTCATGTTGCTTTGCATGATCATGTAGTTGACATAGTATTTGTGGCAAAGCCACTGTTCATAATTCTTTCATACATGTCACTCTTGGTTCATTGCATCTCCCGGTACACCGCCGAAGGCATTCATATAGAGTCATACTTTGTTCTAGTATCTAGTTGTAATCATTGAGTTGTAAATAAATAAAAGTGTGATGATCATCATTATTAGAGTATTATCCCAAGTGAGGAAAGGATGATGGAGACTATGATTCTCCCACAAGTCGGGATGAGACTCCGGACGAAAAATAAAAAAAAAGAGGCCAAAAAAAAGAGAAAGGCCCAAATAAAAAAAATAAAAAAAATAAAAAAATGAGAGAAAAAGAGAGAAGGGACAATGCTACTATCCTTTTACCACACTTGTGCTTCAAAGTAGCACCATGATCTTCATGATAGAGAGTCTCCTATGTTGTCACTTTCATATACTAGTGGGAATTTTACATTATAGAACTTGGCTTGTATATTCCAATGATGGGCTTCCTCCAAATGCCCTAGGTCTTCGTGAGCAAGCGAGTTGGATGCACACCCACTTAGTTTCTTTTTATGAACTTTCATACACTTATAGCTCTAGTGCATCCGTTGCATGGCAATCCCTACTCACTCACATTGATATCTATTGATGGGCATCTCCATAGCCCGTTGGTACGCCTAGTTGATGTGAGACTATCTTCTCCTGTTTTGTCTTCTCCACAACCACCATTCTATTCCACCTATAGTGCTATGTCCATGGCTCACGCTCATGTATTGCGTGAAGATTGGAAAAGTTTGAGAACATCAAAACTATGAAACATTTGCTTGGCTTGTCATCGGGGTTGTGCATGATTTAAATATTTTGTGTGATGAAGATAGAGCATAGCCAGACTATATGATTTTGTAGGGATAGCTTGCTTTGGCCATGTTATTTTGAGAAGACATGATTGCTTTGTTAGTATGCTTGAAGTATTATTGTTTTCATGTCAATATTAAACTTTTGTTTTGAATCTTATGGATCTGAATATTCTTGCCACAATAAAGAGAATTACATGGATAAATATGTTAGGTAGCATTCCACATCAAAAATTCGGTTTTTATCATTTACCTACTCGAGGACGAGCAGGAATTAAGCTTGGGGATGCTGATACGTCTCCAACGTATCTATAATTTTTTATTGTTCCATGCTATTATATTATATGTTTCGGATGTTTATGGGCTTTATTATACACTTTTATATTATTTTTGGGACTAACTTATTAACCAAGAGCCCAGTGCCAGTTTCTGTTTTTTCCCTTGTTTCAGTGTTTCGCAGAAAAGGAATATCAAACGGAGTCCAAACGGAATGAAACCCTCGGGAAAGTTATTTTTGGAACAGAAGCAATCCAGGGGACTTGGAGTGCACGTCAGGGAATCAACGAGGAGGGCACGAGGCAGGGGGCGCGCCCACCCCCCTGGGCGCGCCCTCCACCCTCGTGGGCCCTTCGTGGCTCCCCTGACGTATTTATTCCTCCTATATATATACCAATATACCCTAAAACCTTCGGGGAACAGAATAGATCGGGAGTTCTGCCGCCGCAAGCCTCTGTAGCCACCAAAAACCAATCGGGACCCTGTTCCGGCACCCTGCCGGAGGGGGGATCCCTCACCGGTGGCAATGTTCATCATCCCGGCGCTCTCCATGACGAGGAGGGAGTAGTTCACCCTCAGGGCTGAGGGTATGTACCAGTAGCTATGTGTTTGATCTCTCCCTCTCGTGTTGTTGATTTCGCACGATCTTGATGTATCGCGAGCTTTGCTATTATAGTTGGATCTTATGATGTTTCTCCCCCCTACTCTATTGTAATGGATTGAGTTTTCCCTTTGAAGTTATCTTATCGGATTGAGTCTTTAATGATTTGAGAACACTTGATGTATGTCTTGCGTGGGATAACCGTGGTGACAATGGGTTATTCTATTGATTCACTTGATGTATGTTTTGGTGATCAACTTGCGGGTTCGGCCCATGAACCTATGCATAGGGGTTGGCACACGTTTTCGTCTTGACTCTCCGGTAGAAACTTTGGGGCACTCTTTGAGGTTCTATGTGTTGGTTGAATAGAGGAATCCGAGATTGTGTGAAGCATATCGTATAATCATACCCACGGATACTTGAGGTGACATTGGAGTATCTAGGTGACATTAGAGTTTTGGTTGATGTGTGTCTTAAGGTGTTATTTTACTACAAACTCTAGGGCTGTTTGTGACACTTATAGGAATAGCCCAATGGATTGATCGGAAAGAATAACTTTGAGGTGGTTTCGTACCCTACCATAATCTCTACGTTTGTTCTCCGCTAGTAGTGACTTTGCAGTGACTCTTTGTTGCATGTTGAGGGATAGCTATATGATCCAATTATGTTATTATTGTTGAGAGAACTTGCACTAGTGAAAGTATGAACCCTAGGCCTTGTTCCTAGCATTGCAATACCGTTTACGCTCACTTTTACCACTTGTTACCTTGCTGTTTTTATATTTTCAGATTACAAAAACCTATATCTACCATCCACATTGCACTTGTATCACCATCTCTTCGCCGAACTAGTGCACCTATACAATTTACCATTGTATTGGGTGTGCTGGGGACACAAGAGACTCTTTGTTATTTGGTTGCAGGGTTGCTTGAGAGAGACCATCTTCATCCTACGCCTCCCACGGATTGATAAACCTTAGGTCATCCACTTGAGGGAAATTTGCTACTGTCCTACAAACCTCTGCACTTGGAGGCCCAACAACGTCTACAAGAAGAAGGTTGTGTAGTAGACATCACAAGGCTTATAGTGATGAGCATTACCGAGAGGGCCCAGAGATACCTCTCCGATACACGGAGTGACAAATCCTAATCTCGATCTATGCCAACCCAACAAACACCTTCGGAGACACCTGTAGAGCATCTTTATAATCACCCAGTTACGTTGTGACGATTGTTAGCACACAAGGTGTTCCTCCGGTATTCGAGAGTTGCATAATCTCATAGTCAGAGGAACATGTATAATTCATGAAGAAAGCAATAGCAATAAAACTAAACAATCATTATGCTAAGCTAATGGATGGGTCTTGTCCATCACATCATTCTCTAATGATGTGATCCCGTTCATCAAATGACAACACATTGATACGTCTCCAACGTATCTATAATTTTTGATTGTTCCATGCTGTTTTATTATCAATCTTGGATGTTTTATAATCATTTTATATCATTTTTTGGTACTAACCTATTGACATAGTGCCAAGTGCCAGTTGGTGTTTTTTCCATCTTTTTTTACATCGCAGGAAATTAATATCAAACGGATGGGTCTTGTCCATCACATCATTCTCTAATGATGTGATCCCGTTCATCAAATGACAACACATTGATACGTCTCCAACGTATCTATAATTTTTGATTGTTCCATGCTGTTTTATTATCAATCTTGGATGATTTATAATCATTTTATATCAATTTTTGGTACTAACCTATTGACATAGTGCCAAGTGCCAGTTGCTGTTTTTTCCATCTTTTTTGCATCGAAGGAAATCAATATCAAATGGAGTCCAAATGCCATGAAACTTTACGGAGATTTTAATGGACCAGAAGGAAGATGTTGGGCCCTGATTGCACCTGGGGGGAGTCCCGAGGAGGGGACAACCCACCAGGGCGCGCTAGGAGGCCCAGGCGCGCCCTGGTGGGTTGTGCCCACCTCGGGTGCCCCCCGGACCGCCTCTTTGCTCTATAAATACCCCAATATTCCAGAAACCCGAAAAGCGTCGACGAAATATTCATCCAGCTGCCGCAGAGTCCAGAACCACCATATCCAATCTAGACACCATCATGGAGGGGTTCACCACTTCCACTGGTGCCTCTCCGATGATGCGTGAATAGTTCTTTGTAGACCTTCGGGTCCGTAGTTAGTAGCTAGATGGCTTTCTCTCTCTTGCTGAATTGTCAATACAATGGTCTCTTGGAGATCCATATGATGTAACTCTTTTTGCGGTGTGTTTGTTGGGATATGATGAACTTCGAGTTTATCTTTTTATATCCATGAAAGTTATTTGAGTTTCTTTGATCTCTTATATGCATGATCTCTTATAGCCTCGTATTTCTTCTCCGATATTTGGGTTTTGTTTGGCCAACTTGATATATTTATCTTGCAATGGGAAGAGGTGCCCGGTAGTGGGTTCGATCTTACGGTGCTTGATCCCAGTGACGGAAAGGGAACCAACACGTATGTATCGTTGCTACTAAGGATAGAAAGATGGGATCTATATCTATGCAATAGATAAACGGATCTTGTCTACATCATGTCATCGTTCTTATTGCATTACTCCGTTTTTCCATGAACTTAATACACTAGATGCATGCTGGATAGCGGTCGATGTGTGGAGTAATAGTAGTAGACGCAGGCAGGAGTCGGTCTACTAATCTTGGACGTGATGCCTATGTAATCATCCTTGTATGGATATCGTCATAATTATTTGAAGTTCTATCAATTGCCCAACAATAATTTGTTTACCCACCGCTTGCTATTTTTCTCGAGAGAAGCCACTAGTGAAACCTACGACCCCCGGGTCTTCTTTCTCATATATTTGCCTTGCGATCTACTTTTTCCTTGTGTTTATTTTCAGATCTATTAAACCAAAAAAAATACGAAAATACCTTGCTGCAATTTATTCTTATTTATTTTGTTTGGCATTCGATCTATCAATCTACTAAATTTTCCTCACGTCCGTTTTGCCTATCTTGAGGCGCCGTACACCGGAAGGGATTGACAACCCCTTTAACACGTCGGGTTGCGAGTATTTGTTCTTTGTGTGCAGGGGCTGTTTACGTTGTGTTTCTTGGTTCTCCTACTGGTTCGATAACCTTGGTTCCATATCTGAGGGAAATACCTACCGCCGCTGTGTTGCATCATCCCTTCCACTTTGGGGAAATACCGACGTAGCTTCAAGCGACATCAAAAGGAATTTCTGGCGCCGTTGCCGGGTAGGATCTCCAACATAACCAGGTTCCAAATCACAAATGTCATCTCCTCGCAATTTACAGTATTTGCCATTTGCCTCTCGTTTTCCTCTCCTCCACTTCACAAAAATTTGTCGTCTTATTCGCCTCTCTTTTTCCGTTCGTCGTTTTCTTGCCGGATCGGTTTTTGAGTGCAATCTTGTTGTGAAGTCATCATGACTCAAGAAAACACCAAATTGTGTGACTTCTCAAATACCAACAACAATGATTT
Source organism: Triticum aestivum (assembly GCF_018294505.1). Lineage (NCBI taxonomy): Eukaryota > Viridiplantae > Streptophyta > Magnoliopsida > Poales > Poaceae > Triticum > Triticum aestivum. The sequence goes on from NC_057814.1 coordinate 111,892,605, forward strand.
TATTGGCACTCCTCTTGCTCCTACCTCCACTAGTGCGGAGTCTTGTGATATTAATACTGCTTTGCTGAATCCTGTTATGAAAGATCAATTTTTCGGTACTCCTAATGAGGATGCCGCGTCCCATATTGATACCTTCGTAGAATTATGCGATATGCAAAATAAAAAATATGTGGTGAAGATGAAATTATTTCCGTTTTCTTTGCGTCATTCTGCAAAAATTTGGTTCTCTTCTTTGCCTCGCAATAGTATCAATTCTTGCAATAAGTGCAAAGATGCTTTTATCACAAAGTATTTTCTGCCCGCAAAAATCATTTCCCTTAGAACCCAGGTCATGAATTTCAAGCAACTTGAACATGAGCATGTTGCACAATCTTGGGAAAGGATGAAAATGATGCTAAGGAATTGCCCAACTCATGGGTTAAATCTTTGGATGATCATACAAAATTTTTATGCGGGGTTGAATTTTGTTTCTCGTAATCTTTTAGATTCCGCCGCGGGTGGTACTTTTATGGAAATTAATTTGGGTGAAGCCACCAAATTTCTTGATAATATCATGGAAAATTATTCACAATGGCATACCGAAAGGGCACCTACTAGTAAAAAAGTTAATTCGGTTGAAGAAATTTCTTCTTTGAGTGAAAAAGTTGATGCTCTTATGAAATTTGTTGCTAGTAAAAGTGCTCCTATTGATTTTAATGATATGCCTTTGTCTACTTTGATAGAGCAAAATAGTGAGGCCGTTGATGTGAATTTTATCTCTCGCAATAATTTGAACAACAATGCTTATAGAGGAAATTTTAATCCTAGGCCTTTTCTTAGTAATTCCTCTAATAATTAGGGTAATTCCTATGGAAATCAATCTTATAATAATAATAGGAACACCTCTGATCTTGAGAATAATATTAAAGAATTTATCAACACGCAAAAAGTTTTCAACACTTCCATAGAAGAAAAGTTGAATAAGATTGATGATTTGTCTAGAAGTGTTGATAGAATTGCTCATGATGTGGAAAATCTCAAGTTGAAAATTTGTATGCCTTAAGTTGATGAATGAATTAAAGCTCTTTATGTTTCTATGGATGAAAGTAAGAAAATAACTGCTATGCTTAGAGCTAAAAGAGAATCTTTAGACAAAGCTTTTTCTAGTGATTATTCTTGCAAAAATGATGAAGATCTTAAAATGATTTGTTTTCTTCTATTGATTCCTTGTTTAGTAAAGATAACATTGATGAAAAAGGGACTGGAGAACAGTCAACTTTAGGTAGAAGGCGTCCCAATATTTCGGAGGGTGAAAATCTTGTTGAGAAAATTGATAAAAGTGGGTTTGGAGAGGTCAAAACTTTAGTTAGCGATGCACCCACTCTTTTGGATTACAAAGACTTTAATTATGATAGTTGCCCCTTGATTGATTGTATTTCTTTGTTGCAATCCATGCTAAATTCACCACATGCTTATGAACAAAAGAAAGCTTTTACTAAACATATTGTTGATGCTATGATGAAAGCTTTGGAAGAAAAATTGGAATTAGAAGTATCAATTCCTAGAAAATTGCATGATGAATGGGAACCTACTATCAAAGTCAAGATTAAAAATTATGAGTGTTTTGCTTTGTGTGACTTGGGTGCTAGTGTTTCTACATTTTCGAAATCTTTATGTGATGTGCTTGGTCTTACCAATCTTGAAGAATGTTCCTTGAATTTGCACTTGGCGGATTCTACTATTAAAAAGCCCATGGGAAGAATTAATGATATTCTTATTCTTGCTAATAGAAATTATGTGCCAATAGATTTTATTGTTCTTGGTATTGATTGCAATCCGTCTTGTCCAATCATTCTTGGTAGACTGTTTTTACGCACTATCGGTGCCGTGATTGATATGAAAGAAGGCAATATTAAGTTCCAATTTCCGTGGAGGAAGGGCATGGAACACTTTCCTAGGACAAAAATCAGGCCACCTTATGAATCAATCATGAGGACATCTTATGGATCTCAAACCAAAGATGACAAAACTTAGATCCTTGCCTTACGCCTAGCTAAGGGCGTAAAACTATAGCGCTTGTTGGGAGGCAACCCAATGAATAAAATTTATTTTTTCTTTTTGCTTTCTGTTTTTTGTGTGTTTGCACAATTATGCCTCTGGTATAATTGTGTTTTTTTGTTTTAATTAGTGTTTGTGCCAACTAAAGCCTTTAGGATCTTCTTGGGTGATAGTTCTTTGATCTTGCTGAAAAAGACAGAAACTTTGCGCTCACGAAAATAATTTTCATAAATCACAGAAAAGAGATTTTGCCTTGATTCTTTTTGTGGAAGATTAATATACAAATTACACTGGTTGTCCTAATTTTTCAAAATTGTTGGAGTTCCAGAATTATTCAAAAGTTCCAGATTACTACAGACCGTTCTGTTTTGATAGATTCTGTTTTCTTTGTGTTGTGTGCTTATTTTGATGGCTCTGTCGTTTTCTTTGATAAGTTTCTGCCATAGAAAAGTTGGAATGCAGTAGATATAATACAAAAACAAAATATGAATAGGTTTGATACAACACTTATAGTAGTGGTATGCCTTCTTTTACTAACGGATCTCACAAAGGTTTTGTTGAGTTTTGTGTGATTGAAGTTTTCAAGTTTTGGGTTATCTTACGATGGATGAAAGAAGGATAGAAGATCCTAAGCTTGGGGATGCCCCGGAATCCCAAGCTATTATCCAAGAATGAGCAACCAACTAAGCTTTGGGATGCCCCCGAGTGGCATCCCCTCTTTCTTCTAACGACCATCGGTATTTTACTCGAGGCTATATTTTTATTCGTCACATGATATGTGTTTTGCTTGGAGCATCTTGTATGATATGTGTCTTTGCTTTTTTTATTTTGTGTTTTAAGTCATCAATCCGTGCTGGACACACCTATTTGAGAGAGCCAAAATTATATCATGACTTGTTAGAATTGCTCTCTGTGCTTCACTTAAATCTTTTATAAGCTAGGACTTGCTCTAGTGCTTCACTTATATCTTTTTGAGCACGGTGTGCTTAGTACTTTTGAAGAAATTCTCTCTTGCTAGTTAGTAAAATTTTGAAGAAATTCTCTCTTGCTTCACTCTAATTATTTTGAGAGAAAGAAAATTTGTTATGCTCATGATCTTCACTTATATTTGTTTGAGCTTATGAAAAGCAACACATGAAAATTAGTCCCAAAGTGATAGATATCCAAGAAGGATAAAATAAAAATAAAAATGTCAGGAAGATCATTGGACAAAATAAACTTGATTCTTAGTAATAGTTTTGAGATATGATTATGTGATATGTGAGTTATGTTGATGAGTAATTCTGCTCTAGTAAGAATATTGGTGTTAAGGTTTGTGATTCCCTATGCATGCACGAAAGTCAATAATCATGCAATGAAAATTATATCCTACTTGTGGTGCATTATTCAGTGTTAATTATGCTTAATGCTTGCTTATGAGATTATTCGTTTCTTGGTTGGTCGCTTCTCAATCTTTTTGCTAGCCTTCATTTTGCACTAAGTACGACTCCTACTTGTGCATCCAAAATCCTTTAAACCAGTTTTGCCACATGAGTGCACTATATCTACCTATATGCGGTATTATTTTGCCGTTCTAAGCAAATTTGCATGTTCCATCTCTAATTTTCAAAATAAACTTCTCTTTTGTGTGTTTGTTTCGCTCGTGGAACGGTAACGGGTGGCTAACATTTTCCATGCTGGATGTGTTATTCTCACGATGAGTGTCTATTCACTTGTCAATGCACGAGAGTTAGGCAAACGTTTTAGTGATGCCTACTCCCGAAATGCAAAAATGAATTTACTTTATGTTGTCAAATAATAAATTACTTGGAAAGTGTTGGTTTGGAAGGAACCCGTGGATACGGCTAGCCATCGAAAGTGAAAGTATGGTGGAAAAAAGGGATAAACTTTATTTTCTGTTTATGAGCCGCCTATGGCATATCTAGCATGGAAAGTGTTCGGAACTCTGAGTCATTTTCGATGGTGGGATAGATACACCTCCCAAAATGTTTTTATCTCTAATTTTTTCGCTTTGAGCTCTGGCACCTCTGCAAATCCCTACTTCCCTATGTGAAGGGCCTTTCTTTACTTTGTGCAATTTTTATTTTGAATTTGAGTCTCCATCTTCTTTTATAAAAGAACCAACTAAGAGGCAATATGATCATCCTTAAGTATTGGGTGTAGCTAATATTCGAGTGCGTTTCATGAATGGATCAATGTTTGAGCATGATGGGCTAAGGATAACTTGTTTCAGCATTGATATTTTGAAAGACATGGTTGCTTGTTGATATGATTGAGTATCTAAATTATTATGTCAAAACTAGACTATTGCTTTGAATCACATAAAAGTCCAAATGTCCATGCCATAAAGAAAAGAATATGATATGACATGATAAACAGCACTCCACATCAAAAATTCTGTTTTTATCACCTAAATACTCGAGGACGAGCAGGAGTTAAGCGTGGGGATGCTGATACGTCTCCAACGTATCTATAATTTTTTATTGTTCCATCCTGTTTTATTATCAATCTTGGATGTTTTATAATCATTTTATAGTCATTTTATATCATTTTTTGGTACTAACCCATTGACATAGTGCCAAGTGCCAGTTGCTGTTTTTTCCATGTTTTTTACATCGCAGGAAATCAATATCAAACGGAGTCCAAATGCCACGAAACTTTACGGAGATTTTTTATGGACCAGAAGGAAGATGTTGGGCCCTGGTTGCACCTTTGGGGAGTCCAGAGGTGGGGACAACCCACCAGGGCGCGCCAGGAGGCCCAGGCGTGCCCTGGTGGGTTGTGCCCACCTCGGGTGCCCCCCGGACGGCCACTTTGCTCTATAAATACCCCAATATTCCAGAAACCCTAAAAGCATCGACGAAATAGTCATCCAGCCACCGCAGAGTCCAGAATCACCAGATCCAATCTATACACCATCACGGAGAGGTTCACCACTTCCATTGGTGCCTCTCCGCTGATGCGTGAGTAGTTCTTTGTAGACCTTCGAGTCCGTAGCTAGTAGCTAGATGGCTTTCTCTCTCTCGCTAAATTCTCAATACAATGGTCTCTTGGAGATCCATATGATGTAACTCTTTTTGCGGTGTGTTTGTTGGGATCTGATGAACTTCGAGTGTATGATCAGTTATATCGTTTTATATCCATGAAAGTTATTTGAGTTTCTTTGATCTCTTATATGCATGATCTGTTATAGCCTCGTATTTCTTCTCCGATATTTGGGTTTTGTTTGGCCAACTTGATCTATTTATCTTGCAATGGGAAGAGGTGCCCGGTAGTGGGTTCGATCTTACGGTGCTTGATCCTAGTGACAGAAAAGGAACCGACACGTATGTATCGTTGCTACTAAGGATAAAAAGATGGGATCTATATCTACGCAATAGATAAACGGATCTTGTCTACATCATGTCATCATTCTTATTGCATCATTCCGTTTTTTCATGAACTTAATACACTAGATGCATGCTGGATAGCGGTCGATGTGTGGAGTAATAGTAGTAGACGCAGGCAGGAGTCGGTCTACTAATCTTGGACGTGATGCCTATGTAATGATCCTTGTATGGATATCGTCATAATTATTTGAAGTTCTATTTTAACAACAATCTTTGTACAGTTGGATGGCTCCTCTCCCACCCACCCACCCTCCCCTCCCACGGCCTAGGTTTCCCGACGATCTACACTTCTAGCCAGTGAATTGTGGATCTTCCCCGCTCATCTTCTCCGGCGTGCTTTGATCTACACGGCTACACCCATCTCCTATGGGTACCTCTGGTAGACCAACGTTGGATTTGGACTTCTCGGTGGGCTCCATCTTTGCAGATAAGGTTTTCATTTCTTGTGGGAGATCTGTTCATCCCTCGGATGACACGAGCCATTTCATTATGGTTGTGTCCTTTAGCCGACATGATTTCCGTCTTGATGAGGATTCTGTGGCGGCTGCATTGGAATCAGCGATTGGGGGCTTGGCCATTGATTTGTCGGTTTAACTCATCAAGGGCAAGAGATCTGGAGAATGGAATGTGACGCTGAGTGGATTATGGTTAGTCCCTCCAAAAAGCGTGCTACTTTGGGTTTGATTGCTATGCATAAACCACCATCAAAGTCTTCTCTTAGATCCGGTTCATCGACAAGGAAGAATATCTCCTTTGCCACGTTCCAGCAGTATCCAGCTTGTAAGGGTTATAGATACCCAGCTACTCAGCTCTGTGTTGATACGGTTACTGAGGTCGGCTATGAACTTAATCCTAGTGAGAAGGTGATCATGCCATCATTGTCGGCGAGCAACCTCCAGTGGACGATGGCGAGGCCACCCATCTCTTTTGGAACGATCAACGTCCCTGCCAAGAATACTGCCGTGATTTCCGGAACTACACCGATCTGTTTAGGCAGTGAGTTGCAGGTTACGTATGATACCGTGTCATCTGGTTGCGTTGCACCGGAATCCCCTGCCTAACGTGGATCACCGGCCCAACATGGCTTTCCAATCCCATGTACGGTTTCTTCGGCCCAATCTACGCCCCAACCATCAATGGCTATCTTGGATAATTCTGTTTCTGCGATTGGAAATTATTCTCAACTCATTATGGATGCTGACCGGCCGGACTCTCCTGGTGTTTCTGCTAGGGTTAATGATATTATTGATGATATTGTGTTCAACATTTGGAAGTGCCAGAACTGCTTATCTATGTTTCATCATACCAGCTCGTGCACCAAACAGGTCCGTTGCCATCGACGCTTTAGATTGGGCCACAGGGCCAAGGGATGCTCTGACTCTGCGCCTTCTTCGGCTTACAAGTGGGTCCCACGAGTCAATCCTGATTCTCTGGGACAGTCAGCGGAGATATACTTGCCCGGCGCTTCGGTTTCCCCCTCACATAACCCTCTGGGGTCTTTGCCCAGTCCCATCATGCCTGCCACCCCATCGCTTCCGCCATTGCCCGCCGAGCTACCGCCCACCACGCCACCACCACCTACCTCGCCACCGCCGTCCAGCTTAGCTCCACCATTATCCACCGCGGCTCCTACCCCGCCATCAGCTCACTCACCGCATCCAGCAATGGCCACCTTCGCCCTCGACCCCACGCCTTTCGTCCCGCTGGGTTTCAAGATCATCGACGGTGGTCCGCGGCGACTTCCGCGCACCTTCTACTCTCCAGCAGTGGCTCCTGATCGTCAACAGTGCCATCGTCGAGCCTGCTCCCCTGCCTGAAGAAGTTCCCATCTTCAGAAATATGGTCAGTGATTTTGTTGTCAACAATCTTGGCCGCGCCGTTCTTGATGCTCAGCCTTGGATTCAAGGAGTTGGACTCTTGCGTTTCCGTAGTCCGATTGCTAGTCAAGCTCTTGTAGATCATCCTCCGTTCGAACTTGACAATGATAGATTTGTTCCATTTGTGCCACATGATGAGGGTATTAATTACAGAGCTATTCAAGGTCTTCGTCGGGGATGGGTTATGATTGTTGGAATACCCCTGGATTATAGGCGCACGCAATATATTGCAGATCCAATCAGCACTTTTGGCCGTTTCCATCACTGGCACCAGGATGATCCTCTGCTTGTTCGTACTTCGGCGTACGTTTCTTTTCCGGCGACTACCTTAGTGCCGCGTGATGTGGTCTATCGAGAGTTTGCTGACTTTGGGGGTTCTCGCATATCCTGGTCTGCTCCAATATACATATTCTCTGCAGACTTTGCTGATATCTTGCCACCTGATGAGGATCCGATGCCCTTCGATGGCAACCCTCACCCACTCCCTGGGCATCTGCAATTTCATAACCATAACTGGGTTATGCCTGAATTTCCTGAAATTCCATGGGATGAACTACCACCACCGGCTCACGATCATGCACCACCCCACCAGGAGGCTCCGCATGATGATCTGCATGTGCAGCAGGAGCTTGTGGATGAAAATCATGTTGAGGCGAACCAGTCGCAGGAATCAATCATTCTGCAAGTTTTGGATGATTCTGTTAATGCTCAACCAGTAGATGATATGGTGATATTCCAGCAACCAGCGTCCCCTATGCAGCCTCCTCTTCATATTGGGCAAGTTCTCACTGAATTTGGCCCTGTTCTGCCCCCCTGTTATGCAATGAGAGCGCACCTTCTAGAAGTTCTTGCCGGCTATTTTCACTGTTGAAATCCCAAAGTTTGTGTTCAAGACTGAATTTGGGTCTCTACTGCTGACTAAGTGCTCATGGGATATTTGTTATAATGGAGCAGATGTCAACTTCTCTCTGCAGCCTCCGTTAGAATCCTCTTACAACCTTCCATGCCAGGCTTCTCCAGTTAGGAGACCAGTTGCAAGGGCTCTTTGCTTTGATGATCTCTCTGAACCTGTCACCGAGTCCTTTGAGTTCATTGCTGTCCTTGAGGTGACCACCAAGCGTGGCCGGAAACCGAGGTCCGCTAAAATTTTGGTGGACACGGAGGTGCGCCGTAGTGCACGTCTAAGTGCGTTACGCGATGGCTATCACAGAACCCCATGCAGAGGCTCTCAGCAGATCAAGACCAAGAATACCTTCAAGAAGTGGAAAACCAACTCTTCACAGCCGGACGGGAACCCGTCAGTGCCTCCACCAATGCCTGTTACTGATCTTCAGAGTATCGGGGCACGATTGCGCATTGCTCCTGAGAAGATCTCCAAGGATAAGCTTGAGCTGATCCTTCTACCTCCTCCAACACCAAGAGTTCAGATGATTAGTTGCATTGGACAGCTTTATGGTCCATGGCGTACCGCTTTAAACGTCATCTATCTTTATTTATGTTTTCATTTTGGGTTCTCTCTCCCATGGCTATGCTTAGCTGGTCAGTGTAGGTCATTGCGTGATCTACTTTTGTTGCTTTCTATTATGGTTTGTAATGAATCAGACCGGGGTTTAAAGAGTGGAAGGTTTTATGTTGGAACGTGCGTTCTGAAGCACGGCAATTAGAGGTTAAACAAAAGATTGATGAAAGTGGTTGCTCTGTGGTCTATCTCCAAGAAACGAAGTGTATGCATATTGATCACAGGTTTATTAGGAAGTTTCTTCCACGACGTTTTGATAATTTTTCGTATGTGCCTTCGATGGGTGCCTCGGCTGGTATGGTCATCATTTGGAACTCCTCTTTCTTTGAGGGTAAATTAATTGAGGCAAGGCCTTATGGAATTATTCTGGAATTCCGCTCTAAGCATACTTCTGAAGTTTGGACCCTAGTGTCAGTTTATGGCCCTTGCCAGGGTCCGGCCCGCGATTATTTTGTGCAATGGTTATACAACCTTGACATCAATTGTGATGATAATTGGCTGCTTTTGGGCGATTTCAATTTTATGCGGTCGTTGGAAAATCGTAACCTACTTGGGGGTAATGTCAGCGATATCTTTCTGTTTAATGAAGTGATTGGCCACTTGGGTCTTGTTGAGCTACCAATTAAGGGACGGCAATTCACTTGGTCAAATATGCAAACTGAGCCTTTACTTGAGCAGATTGACTGGCTTCTTACTTCTGTTGCATGGACTTCGGATCATCCCAACACACTAGTATTGCCGCTTGCACGCACGGCCTCTGATCATGTCCGGTGCGTGGTCTCAATTGCTACTGCTATTCCTAAGGCTAAAGTCTTTCGCTTTGAAAATTATTGGATTGATTTGCCTGGCTTTTACAATTGTGTTGCTCAAGTTTGGAACAAGTCTATGGCCAAATCCTCGGCTGCCTTAACTATTTCCTCTAAATTCAAGGCACTTCGATATGCCCTCAAGAAATGGCACCTCAATCTGTCCATAGTTAAGGCGCTCATTTCAGACTGCAACAAAGTGATTCTATACTTTGATGGACTGGAGGAGATTAGGCCTTTGACTAGGCCGGAGTTTAATTTCAGGCGAATTGTGAAATTGCATCTGGAGGATATCTTACATTGGCAATTTGTTTATTGGAAGCAACGTTGTACTATACGAAGCATTAAAGTTGGTGAGGAAAATTTGAAATTTTTCCATGCCATGGCCACCGAAAGGTTTCGGAGAAACACAATTTCTTCAATTAAGAATGCTGAAGGTGATGTGGTCTCGGATCACCAACAACTAGCTGGCATGTTTTGGTCTGATTTTAATCAGCGTATGGGCAATGCAAAAGGAATCCGCATGGGTTTTGATTTGGACACCTTAATTGCGCGTGTTGATGGCCTTGAGGATTTATCCCAGCCTTTCACTGATTTCGAGGTTGAATCTGTCATTAAGAACATGCCAACGGATCGTGCTCCTGGTCCCAATGGCTTTTCTGGCCTGTTCTTAAAGAAGTGTTGGCCAATCCTAAAGGAGGATTTCATGCAACTTGTGAAGGAGTTCTATGAGGGCAGATGCAATCTGGAATGTCTTAACACTTCATTAATTACTCTGATCCCCAAAAAGCTGAGCCCTAAAGTTGTCGGAGACTTTCGGCCCATCTCGTTGACCAACACGTGCTTGAAGTTTTTAACTAAGCTGCTTGCTAACCGCCTTCAAAAAGTGATCCTCAGATGCATCCACCGCAATCAATATGGTTTTCTTCGGTGTCGTTCTATTCAAGATTGCCTGGCCTAGTGTTTTGAGTATATACACCAATGCAAGGCCTCGAAGTGGCCCATCGTCCTCCTTAAGCTGGATTTCATGAAGGCCTTCGACACAATTGAGCATGAAGTTATTCTCAGAATTTTACAATGCAAGGGTTTTGACTCCCGTTGGACTGGATGGATCAATAGCATATTGACTACGGGATCTTCTTCTGTGCTTCTCAACGGTGTGCCGGGCAATCACTTTGTTTGCAGAACGGGCGTGCGTCAGGGGGATCCTCTATCACCGTTGCTCTTTGTGATCGCGGTTGATTTATTGCAATCTGTAGTCAACGAGATGTGTTCCAAGAACATCCTCTCACTGCCAATCCCAACCAGCTCCAGCGACTACCCGATTGTTCAATATGCCGACGACACTTTAATTGTTCTGCCTGCGATCGATGATCAGCTTATTACTTTCAAGGAGATGCTTGACACCTTTGCAGCGTCAACAGGATTACGTGTAAACTTTAGTAAGTCCTCACTCATTCCAATCAATATGACTGATGAGGAAGGTGATAGGGTGGCTTCTTTGCTCGGATGCGATGTTGGATCAATGTCATTCACGTATCTAGGATTGCCAATGGGAACTTCTAGGCCTACAATCTATGATCTGTTGCCTCTAGTTGATCGTGTTGAGTGACGCTTATCTGCTTCCTCATGCCTGCTAAATCAAGGAAGCCGACTACAACTTCTATAGTCGGTGTTGTGCTCCATGCCAATATATTTCTTGTGTACCTTATCTCTTCCCAAGGGCATTTTGCAGTAGTTAGAGCGAATCATGAGATAATGTCTGTGGAGAGGCAACACGGATAACCCACGCCAATCATTGGCTGCTTGGGATTTAGTCTGCCGCCCTAAGAAATTCGGTGGTTTGGGTGTTCTTAACTTGGGCATTCAAAATGATGCTTTGTTACTAAAGCATCTCTTCAAGTTCTTTAATAAAGTGGATGTGCCTTTGGTATCATTAATTTAGGACACTTATTACGCATCGTCACCACCTCAAAGCACCCAGATCTGTGGCTCCTTTTGGTGGCGTGATGTCATGCGTTTATATCCCAATTTCTGCAAGCTAGCTGTTCCACAAGTTCATGTTGGCGACACGGTGCTTTTTTGGCTCGACCGTTGGCAGCTGGGAAATCATGCTGTCCTTTTACACGACTGTTTCCTAAGGCTACATTCATTTGTAGTTGATGATGCAATCACTGTCAAGGAGTTTATGGAGCTGCCTGATGTATTGGATCATTTCCATTTGCCTCTGTCACAGGAGGCCTATTCGGAATTCACACAGCTCTAGGCCCTGCTGCCTTGGATCAATCTGGATGGTGAGAGCAAAGACATTTGGAAGTGGCCTTCGAAGTCTGGTGCTTTTATGTCAAAGATATATTATGACTCTTGCTTCTCACACCTAGCGGTTGACCCCATCTTCAAATGGATTTGGAAGTGTGCATGCACGCTCAAGTTCAAAGTGTTTGGCTGGCTTCTCTTAATGGATCGTTTGAACACTAGGTATATGATGCAACGTCGACATTGGATCATCCAGGATGACACATGTGTGCTATGCAACCTTGCACAACATGAGGATCGGGCTCATCTTTTCTTTGCTTGCAATTTTAGTCAAAGGGTTTGGAATTATCTTGGGATATCTTGGTCCGTTCAACCGAACCAAACCACATATGAGATGGCTCAAACAGTTAGGAGGGATTTCGGTCATCCTTTTTTCACTGAGGTTGTCTTCACTGCTACTTGGAATATTTGGACACAAAGGAATGGGAAGATCTTCAGAAATGAGCAACCTTCTTTTAGAGCTTGGAGAAGGAACTTTATCCATGACATTTCTCTTTTGTCTTATAGAATTAGATGTAAATATAAAGATAGTTTACTGTCTTGGATAGCTAACCTTTCTTAGACCCTTTTCTTGTAAGTAGCTCTTCTCTTTTCTTGTAAACTTGTAAACTTGTAACTATACTTCTTTTTTAGTTATTAATAAAGGACTGTGAGGCTATTGCCTTGCAGTATATAGTCAAAAAAATTATTTGAAGTTCTATCAATTGCCCAACAGTAATTTGTTTACCCACCATTTGCTATTTTTCTCGAGAGAAGCCACAAGTGAAACCTACGGCCCCCGGGTCTTCTTTCTCATATATTTGCCTTGCGATCTACTTTCTCCTTGCGTTTATTTTCAGATCTATTAAACCAAAAAAATACAAAAATACCTTGTTGCAATTTATTCTTATTTTTTTGTTTGGCGTTCGATCTATCAATCTACTAAATTTTCCTCACGTCTGTTTTGCCTATCTTGAGGTGCCGTAGGATTGACAACCCCTTTAACACGTCGGGTTGCGAGTATTTGTTCATTGTGTGCAGGGGATGTTTACGTTGTGTTGCTTGGTTCTCTTACTGGTTCGATAACCTTGGTTTCATATCTGAGGGAAATATGTATCGCCAATGTGCTGCATCATCCCTTCATCTTTGGGAAAATACCGACGTAGCTTCAAGCGACATCACACATGTCTATGGCTAGGAAACTTAACCATCTTTGATTAACGAGCTAGTCAAGTAGATGAAGGAAATATGCCCTAGAGGCAATACTAAAGTTATTATTTATTTCCTTATTTCATGATAAATGTTTATTATTCATGCTAGAATTGTATTAACTGGAAACTTAGTACATGTGTGAATACATAGACAAAACGAAGTGTCCCTAGTATGCCTCTACTTGACTAGCTCATTTATCAAAGATGGTTATGTTTCCTAACAATAGACATGTGTTGTCATTTGATGAACGGGATTACATCGTTAGGAGAATGATGTGATGGACAAGACCCATCCGTTAGCTTAGCATTATGATCGCTGAGTTTTATTGCTATTGCTTTCTTCATGACTTATACATGTTCCTCTGACTATGAGATTATGAAACTCCCGAATACCGAGGAACACCTTGTGTGCTATCAAACGTCACAACGTAACTGGGTGATTATAAAGATGCTCTACAGGTGTCTCCGAAGGTGTTTATTGGGTTGGCATAGATCGAGATTATGATTTGTCACTCTGTGTATCGGAGAGGTATCTCCGGGCCCTCTCGGTAATGGACATCACTATAAGCCTTACAAGCAATGTGACTAATGAGTTAGTTGTGGGATGATGCATTACGAAATGAGTAAAGAGACTTGCCCGTAACGAGATTGAACTAGGTATCAGGATACCGACGATGGAATCTTGGGCAAGTAACATACCGATAACAAAGGAAACAACGTATGTTGTTATGCGGTTTGACCGATAAAGATCTTCATAGAATATGTAGGAGCCAATATGAGCATCCAGGTTCGCTATTGGTTATTTACCAGAGATGTGTCTCTGTCATGTCTACATAGTTCTCGAACCCATAGGGTCGGCACGCTTAACGTTCGATGATGATTTGTATTATGAGTTATGTGGTTTGATGTACCGAAGGTTGTTAGGAGTCCCAGATGAGATCACGGACATGACGAGGAGCCTCAAAATGGTCGAGACGTAAAGGTCGATATATTAGAAGGCTATATTCGGACATCAGAAAGGTTCCGAGTGATTCAGGTATTTTTGGAGTACCGGAGAGTTACAAGAATGCACTGGGAGAAGTAATGGGCCTTATTGGGCTTTAGTGGAGACAGGGGAGAAGGGCCAAGAGGTGGCGCGCGCCTCCCCCTGCCCAAACCAAATTGGACAAGGGGTGGAGGCGCGGCCCCCCTTTCCTTCTCCCTCTCCCTCTCTTTCCTTGTCTCCTAGTCCGAATAGGAAAGAGGAGGGGAATCCTACTTGGACTGGGAGTCCTAGTAGGGTTCCCCACACCTGGCGCGCCCCCCTTGGGCCGGCCACCTCTTCCCTCCCCTCCTTTATATACGTGGCCAGGGGCACCCCAAAGGCACTCAAGATTTGTCTTAGCCGTGAGCGGTCTCCCCCTCCACAGTTAGACACCTCGGTCATATCGTCGTAGTGCTTCAGTGAAGCCCTGCGCTGGTAACTTCATCATCACCGTTGCCACACCGTCGTGCTGACGGAACTCTCCCTCGACCTCAACTTGATCAAGAGTACGAGGGACGTCACCGAGATGAACGTGTGCAGATCGCGGAGGTGCCGTACTTTCGGTACTAGGATCGGTTGGATCGCGAAGACGTTCGACTACATCAACCGCGTCACTTGACGCTTCCACTTACGGTCTACGAGGGTATGTGGACAACACTCTCCCGCTCGTTGCTATGCATCACCATGATCTTGCGTGTGCGTAGGATTTTTTTTTCAAATTACTGCGTTCCCCTACAGTAGAGGCATACTAGGGACACTCTGTTTGTCCATGTATTCACACATGTATTAAGTTTCCAGTTAATACAATTCTAGCATCAATAATAAACATGTATCATGATATAAGTGAATATAAATAACAACTTTATTATTGCCTATAGGGCATATTTCCTTCAGTTTCCCACTTGCACTAGAGTCAATAATCTAGATTACATAGTAATGATTCTAACATCCATGGAGTCTTCGTGCTGATCATGTTTTGCTCGTGGAAGAGGCTTAGTCAACGGGTCTGCAACATTCAGATCCGTATGTATTTGGCAAACTTTGATGTCTCCCTCCTTGACTAGATGGCGGATGGAATTGAAGCATCTCTTGATGTGCTTGGTTCTCTTGTGAAAACTGGATTCCTTCGCCAAGGCAATTGCTCCAGTATTGTCACAAAAGATTTTCATTGGACCCGATGCACTAGGTATTACACCTAGATCGGATATGAACTCCTTCATCCAGACTCCTTCATTTACTGCTTCCGAAGTAGCTATGTATTCCGCTTCACACATAGATCCCGCCACGACGCTCTGCTTGGAACTGCACCAACTGACAGCTCCACCATTCAATATAAACACGTATCCGGTTTCCGACTTAGAGTCATCCGGATCAGAGTCAAAGCTTGCATCAATGCAACCATTTACGACGAGCTCTTTGTCTCCTCCATAAACAAGAAACATATCCTTAGTCCTTTTCAGGTATTTCAGGATGTTCTTGACCGTTGTCCAGTGATCCACTCCAGGATTACTTTGGTACCTCCCTACTATACTTATAGCAAGGCACACATCAGGTCTGGTACACAGCATTGCATACAGGATAGAACCTATGGCTGAGGCATAGGGAATGATTTTTATTTTCTCTCTATCTTCTGCAGTGGTCGGGCATTGAGTCTCACTCAACTTCACACCTTGTAACACAGGCAAGAACCCTTTCTTTGGCTGATCCATATTTTGAACTTCTTCAAAATCTTATCAAGGTATGTGCTTTGTGAAAGTCCAATTAAGCGTCTTGATCTATCTCTATAGATCTTGATGCCCAATATGTAAGCAGCTTCACCGAGGTCGTTCATTGAAAAATTCTTATTCAAGTATCCTTTTATGCTATTCAGAAATTCTGTATCATTTCCAATCAACAATATGTCATCCACATATAATATTAGAAATGCTACAGAGCTCCCACTCACTTTCTTGTAAATACAGGCTTCTCCAAAAGTCTGTATAAAACCATATGCTTTGATCACACTATCAGAGCGTATATTCCAACTCCGAGAGGCTTGCACCATGTAACACCCCGAGAATCATGCTACAGTAACTCTCTGTGATTAAGCTAATCATGTTGCTAAACAGGGCTTGATCACATTTGAATCACATTTCATTTCAAACTCCTAATTCAAACTTCAATTAAATTTAAAGTGGAAAATAAAAGTTTTCAAAAATTTAAACAAAAATGTTCGGGCCATGCCAGATATTGCACTGATAATTATTGTGGAGAAAACACATTTTTATAAAATGCCTAAATACTTTTAAATGAAATAAAACAGAAAAGAAAGTAAAAAATACAAAAGAAAACAGAACAGACAAAGAAACAAAAAAAAGGAGAAGGAGAAAACCCCCCACTGGACCCCTGGCCCAACTGGGCCGACCCCAGGCCCAGCCGGCCTAGCCCACCTCTCCCACTCGCCCTCCCCTTCCCTGTTCCCCCGACCGAGGTCGGAACAGGGCAGGTCCCCGCCGCACCCCCTCGCCGGCGACGGGGAGGATAAGGACGCCAGCGCCCCCCCGCCTCCTCGGGCCCCTCTCCCACTCGCCCCCGCTCACCCTCTCGGCCTCTGCGCCTCTCCCTTCCCCCCAGATCCACGCCGCTCCCTCCTTCCCCACGCCCGACGCGGTCGCCGCCGTTCTCCGTCGTTCACGCGGCCACCGAGCCCCGTTCCCCTCCCCGACGTGTCCACGAGCTCCGCCGCGTCGAGCCCGTCCTCCCCGACCACCTGCTCGAGCCGGGACCCCCTACATCACCCCCCAACGCCGTCGTCTTCTTCCTCGGGTCGCCGCCGTCCTCGTCGACTCCGGCGACTGCTGCTGCTACTAAGCCCCTCACCGGCCTCCGTGTGCCGCGCGGTGAGCTCCTCTACCTCCTCCCCCTCTCCATTAGCTAGCTAGCTCGCCGTAGCCACCGCGCCACGTTCGGCCGCACCCTCCGCCGCCTAGCACGTCGCCGGCGTCGTTCCGGCGACCTTTTGGTCTTTAGCTAGCGCCCATCTTGCTCGCGCGTGCACGTAGGCCTCGCCCCGCTCTCTGGATTGCCCGATCTCGCGCCGTACCACCGTCCCCGTTGCTCGCCCGAAGCACCTCGCCGCCGGCGAGCTCGAAGCGCTCGCCCCCGTCCGTTCCAGCCACTCCGGCCACCACCGTTGGACGCGCGGCGCCGAGCCGCGTCGAACGCGCCCAGCCACAACCCCGCAGACCCCCTGTGCGCGAAACCCGCGCCCCTCCCGAGCCGCGCCGCCGCGTTTGGCTCGTCGGAGTCAACTCCGGCGCGTCTCCGGCCAGTGGCCGACGTGGCGCCGCGTGGCCTCCCCTGTGAGGCTGACGTGCGGGCCCTTGGGGCCCTGTTGACTGGGTTGACCCCAGTCAACTGCTGACTGGGCAGGCCCAGCCACTGACATGCGGGCCCCGCCGCATAATTAACAAAAAGAAAATGTTTTTATAAATAAAACTAATTAATTAATCTAATTAGGCACTGACAGGTGGGGTCCAGTAGTTAATTAACTAAAATTAGTTAGTTTAATCTTCTGTTAGCCCACTGTATATGACAGGTAGGGCCCACTGGTCAGTTTGAACTGGTCAGCCGCTCTGTTGACCTGCTGACGTCAGCATTACCTCATGCTGACGTCATAATTCATTTTTGCTAAATTCAAATAATTCCAGAAATTCAAATAATCTTCGAAAATTCATATCTTTTAAACCGTAACTCGGATGAAAATGTTTTCTACATGCAAGTTGCTCAGAACGACGAGACGAATCCGAATACGCAGTCCGTTCGTCCACCACACCTCCCTAACCTATCGAACTAGCAACTTTCCCCCTCCGGTCCGTCTGTCCGAAAACGCGAAACATCGGGAATACTTCCCGGATGTTCCCCCCCTTCGCCGGTACCACCTACTGTCGCGTTAGGACACACCTAGCACCGCTCATTGTCATGTCACGCATCGCCATGCTTATGTTTGCATTGTATTTACTGTTTCTTCCCCCTCTTCTCTCCGGTAGACTACGAGACCGACACTGCTGCTGCCCAGTTCGACTACAGAGTTGACGACCCCTCCTACTTGCCAGAGCAACCAGGCAAGCCCCCCCCCTTGATCACCAGATATCGCCTACTCTACTCTCTACTACTTGCATTAGAGTAGTGTAGTATGTTACTGCTTTCGATTAATCCTATTCTGTTGCATAGCCTGTCATTGTTGCTACAGTTGTTTCCCTTACCTGCTATCCTACTGCTTAGTATAGGATGCTAGTTACCATCAGTGGCCCTACATTCTTGTCCGTCTGCTGTGCTATACTATCGGGCCGTGATCACCTGGGCGGTGATCACGCGTATATACTTATATACTATATACATGACACATGTGATGACTAAAGTCGGGTCGGCTCGAAGGAGTACCCGCAAGTGGATCTTTGTGGCGGAGCGACAGGGCAGGTTGAGACCGCCTAGGTGAGAGGTGGGCCTGGCCCTGGTCGGCGTTCGCGGATACTTAACACGCTTAACGAGATCTTGGTATTTGATCTGAGTCTGGCCATTTGGTCTATACGCACTAGCCATCTACGCGGGAGTAGTTATGGGTATCCCGGCGTCGTGGTATCAGCCGAAGCCTTCGTGACGTCAGCGACTGAGTGGCGCGCGCCGTGTTGGACCGCTTTGACGTAACCGCCGTGATCGTGTGGGTTGCTAGGTCTGCTCGCGGCCGCGTTCGCAACGTGCAGGTGTGCATAGGGCGATGGGCCCAGACCCCTGCGCGCTTAGGATTAGACCGGCGTGCTGACCGCTCTGTTGTGCTTAGGTGGGGCTGCGACGCGTTGATCTTACGAGGCCGGGCATGACCCAGAAAAGTGTGTCCGGCCAAATGGGATCGAGCGTGTTGGGTTATGTGGTGCACCCCTGCAGGGAAGTTTATCTATTCGAATAGCCGTGTCCCTCGGTAAAAGGACGACCCGGAGTTGTACCTTGACCTTATGACAACTAGAACTGGATACTGAATAAAATACACCCTTCCAAGTGCCAGATACAACCCGGTGATCGCTCTCTAACAGGGCGACGAGGAGGGGATCGCCGGGTAGGATTATGCTATGCGATGCTACTTGGAGGACTTCAATCTACTCTCTTCTACATGCTGCAAGATGGAGATGGCCAGAAGCGTAGTCTTCGACAGGACTAGCTATCCCCCTTTTATTCTGGCATTCTGCAGTTCAGTCCACTGATATGCCCCTTTACACATATACCCATGCATATGTAGTGTAGCTCCTTGCTTGCGAGTACTTTGGATGAGTACTCACGGTTGCTTCTCTCCCTCTTTTCCCCCTTTCCTTTCTATCTGGTTGTCGCAACCAGATGTTGGAGTCCAGGAGCCAGACGCCACCGTCGACGACGACACCTACGACACTGGAGGTGCCTACTACTACGTGCAGGCCGCTGACGACGACCAGGAGTAGTTAGGAGGATCCCAGGCAGGAGGCCTGCGCCTCGTTCGATCTGTATCCCAGTTTGTGCTAGCCTTCTTAAGGCAAACTTGTTTAACTTATGTCTGTACTCAGATATTGTTGCTTCCGCTGACTCGTCTGTGATCGAGCACTTGTATTCGAGCCCTCGAGGCCCCTGGCTTGTATTATGATGCTTGTATGACTTATTTATGTTTTAGAGTTGTGTTGTGATATCTTCCCGTGAGTCCCTGATCTTGGTCGTACACATTTGCGTGCATGATTAGTGTACGGTCAAATCGGGGGCGTCACAAGTTGGTATCAGAGCCGACTGCCTGTAGGAATCCCCCTTTCCACACTCCTTGGCCGAAGTCGAGTCTAGACATTACAAAACTTTTACTAACATGGCTGTGTGTCTTACGGGCCCACGTCGCCATTGGGTGGTACTAGGATCTTTTACTCCTCGACCTTTACTCTGGGACTCTGAACTCTCTTCTACTCGGGTTAAACGAATTTACTAACTCTAACACTAGGATCCCGTGACCGCATTCACCCCAAAGTTGGATAAGCCATAGTTGTTTCTTAGAGTAGTATTTTGAACAATTCACACACTGTCATTTGACTCCTTTGAAACGTCTTTGCTTTCAGATGGAACCCACGAGGCAGGTCGTTCGCCACACGACGGCCATTGGTGCCTCGGGATCACCTGCGGTGCTAGCTGAGATGATGACCTATCTGGGTTATCGCTGGCACCCTGAGTACACCGTCTACGAGGAGTACCAGGACTTTAACCAGGAGCAGTACCGTGCCATCGTCCACCTCTACTCTCGGGAGTATGACTCCACTACTGTGCTGCACACCGCACATGGTGTTGGTGTGACCATCGATATGGCTGTCCACGATGCTGCCTATGCTGCTCTGACACGTCTTCGTGGAGAGTATCGGGAGTTGGACACCTCCCCTTTCAGGCACATTGCTATCGCATCTGATGTTGGTGCGGAGGGATACTATACTGCTGCCTACTCCACTGTCACCCGAGAGCCCTTCTACCATCAGAACCTGGTTCTGCATGCTGATGGGCTGGATCGAGCTAACCGAGCTCTTCGCCACGAGATGTACACCACCCGTCAGCACCTTTACCGTGCTCTGACGCTGCTGCACCCCTTTGTCCGATCTGGACAGGTACCGCGTACTGCGATCTACCCAGCCAGGACCGTGATGCCCCACGGTGTCGGTTGGCCAGAGGTGGGAGGCTACTCCCCTGCACTTGGTCCTCTTCTGCCACCTGAGCGTCGGGCTCTACACCTGAGTATCCGCGGCCCCCAGTCTGCTGACGTGGAGGGCTATCCGTTGCCTCACTACCAGCTGTCGGGCTACGATTACCTCCACAGTACCTCTTGGGACTGATGTAGGCTTGCTTGTAGTGTTAGATGCATTCGCCGCGAGCCTGTGTGCCGCCTATGATGTTTTAGTCTATGTACTGAACTCTTGTACTGAACTCTATGCATGACCCCTTTTGTAAGTTATGCCGACTACTATGTAGTAGCTATCGTGCTCCTTTCGTTATGCATGTTTCATCATGAATGATTCTTGTCTTTGCAAATATTTCTCAATGCTGAACTACCCCTGTTATATATTAGCAGGATGGTTAGACCAGGTGGTCGTGGTCGTGGTGGCGATGCCCCACCACCACCTGAGTACATGGCTGGTATGATCCAACAGTTTGAACTGAACCGCCAGTTCATGGAAAATATGATGGCTCAGTTTCCTCGCCCCAATATGAACCAGCAGCCAGCCCAAGTGACTCTTCAAGATTTCATACGCCTCAACCCAACCATCTACCGCAGCTCAACTCAGCCTCTGGATGCTGATGACTGGCTCCGTGACATCACCTATGAGATGGAGTCTGCTGATGTAGCCCCTGCCAGCTATGTCAACTTTGCTTCCTTCTTTCTGAAGGGACCCGCAGCTCAATGGTGGGACAGCCACAGGCGTACTCTGCCAGCTGGAACAATCATCACCTGGCCAGACTTCCAAGCTGCTTTCCGTGCCCGCTTCATTCCTCAGGGAGTCATGGACCGGAAGAAGCGTGAGTTCCGCAACCTCACCCAAGGCAACAAAACTGTCGAAGCTTATCAGCGGGAGTTTCTGGACTTGTCCCGCTATGCTGAAGAAGACATTGCAACTGATGCACGCAGACAGGAGAAGTTCCGTGATGGACTACAAGCTGACATCAAGCTCGCACTTCTAGTGCATGACTTCGCCGATTTCGCCACCTTGGTGAATAAGGCCATCAATGTCGAGACTGGTCTGCAGGAATACCAGAGCTCTCAGAGGCGCAACCGTGACACGGGCTCATCTTCGGGCTCGCCCTCACAGAAGCGTAAGATATGGATCCCGAACAGCATGTATCGTCCAAATGCACCTGCTCCAAGGAAATCTTATGC
This sequence comes from Triticum aestivum, assembly GCF_018294505.1. Taxonomy (NCBI): domain Eukaryota; kingdom Viridiplantae; phylum Streptophyta; class Magnoliopsida; order Poales; family Poaceae; genus Triticum; species Triticum aestivum. The sequence goes on from NC_057814.1 coordinate 111,914,663, forward strand.
TGCACCGCGTCTGCCTCCTCCACCATCTAGGCAGTCAAAGCTACCAGCTCCCCCACCTGGGGCTCCTGTTCCCACTCCCGATAATGGTCTGTGCTTCAAGTGTGGTCAACCGGGTCACTTTGCCAGGAACTGCTATCAGAACCAGAATCAACTGGCCCTTCCAGCAGCTGGCCGTGGTAACAACCAGCCCCGCAACAACAATGCTAAGTCTTATGGTCGTGCTCATGCCAACCACGTTGATCTCAGCGAAGCTCAAGACCAGCCTGCTACTGTGATGGGTACACTCCTCGTAAATTCAGTACCAGCATCCGTTTTATTTGATACAGGAGCATCCCATTCATTCATATCAGCAGAATTTGCATTCCTGCATGGCATTAATTACGAAGAGATAAACACTCCGCTAGTGGTACACACCCCTGCGGGCCAATGTCAAACCTCTATGGTTAGTCACGACGTTACTGTTGAAATTGAAGGACTGGAATTTCTTGTCTCTCCCATCGTACTGAAGTCCTGTAGCATTGATCTCATTCTGGGAATGAATTGGTTAAAAGCGCATACTGCTTCAATCGTTTGCACCACTAAGACCGTCCATCTGCTACACCCTTCAGATGAGATAGTTACTTACCAAGCCCATCTGGTGCAAAATGCCGAGGCAAGGCTCTATGCATTGAATGCATTGAACGCTGCACCACTCGAGGGCATTGAAAACATTCCCGTCGTGCGTGAATTCCTCGACGTCTTCCCTGAAGAACTTCCAGGGATTCCCCCTGCTAGAGCTGTCGAATTCATCATCGACTTGAAACCAGGCACCACTCCTATAGCCAAGCGACCCTACAAAATGCCGCCGCATGAACTCCTTGAGCTTAAGGAGGAAATCGACAAATCTCTTCGCAAAGGATTCATTCGCCCAAGTTGCTCTCCTTGGGGAGCACCTTCTCTCTTTGTCAAGAAGAAGGATGGGACAAACCGGTTAGTTCAAGACTACCGTCCTATAAACCAAGCTACCATTCAGAATAAATACCCTCTTCCTCGGATCAATGATCTGTATGATCAACTGGCGGGTTCGTCAGTGTTCTCTAAGCTCGACTTGAGGTTGGGCTACCACCAGATCCGTGTTCGCGAAGAGGATATCCCAAAGACCGCCTTCGTGACTCGCTATGGTTCATACGAGTACACCGTCATGTCTTTCGGTTTAACCAATGCTCCAGCCACCTTCTCTCGTCTGATGAACTATATATTCATGGATTACCTCGACAAGTTCGTTGTGGTTTATCTGGATGATATCCTGGTATTTTCCAAGAACGAAGAAGAACATGCTGAACATCTTCGACTTGTGCTGGAAAAGCTACGAGAGCATCAACTATATGCCAAGTTCTCCAAATGTGAATTCTGGCTACCGGAAGTAACCTATCTTGGGCATGTCATCTCTAAGGATGGTATTGCCGTCAACCCCGAGCGAGTTCAGGCTATTCTTGATTGGACTCCTCCCAAGAACGTTAAGCAAGTCAGAAGTTTTCTCGGTCTCGCCAGCTATTGCCGTCGATTCGTCGAGAACTTCTCCAAGATCGCCAGGCCTCTGACTAACCTGTTGCATAAGGGTGTCAAGTTCCAATGGACAGACAAATGTCAGGAAAGTTTCCAGGCACTCAAAGACAAGTTGACTTCTGCTCCAGTTCTAGCTCCACCTGATACTAAGAAGGACTTTGTCATTTACTGCGACGCTTCCCGTCAAGGATTAGGCTGTGTCCTAATGCAAGACCGCAAAGTGATTGCTTATGCCTCTCGGCAATTGCGCCCTCACGAAGAGAACTACCCAGTTCACGACCTCGAACTTGCTGCTGTCATTCATGCGCTGAAGCAGTGGCGACATTACCTTCTCGGTAATCGTTGCGAGATCTTCACTGACCACCAAAGTCTGAAGTATCTGTTTACTCAGCCAGACCTGAACCTCCGTCAGCAGAGATGGATGGAGCTTGTTGCAGACTTTGACTTGGGTATTTCCTATACGCCAGGCAAGGCTAATGTAATGGCTGATGCCTTGAGCCGCAAGTCTTACTGCAACCACCTCCAGGTTCACAAAGTTCAGCCCTCGCTTGTTGAAGAATTCAGGAAGCTGAACCTCCATATTGTTCCTCCGGGTGCACTCGCTCCCCCTCCTAAGGAGTTTGGCAAGGTGAACCTCCACGTTGTTACCCAGGGTTCCCTCAATACCCTAGTTGCTAAACCAGATCTCGAGGACAGCATCAAAAGGCTACAGAAGTATGACTCTGAAGCCCACAAGATTAAGCGCTACCTCGTAGAAGGAAAGCCCTCATTCTTCACCATTGCTAAAGATGGCACCTTATACTTCAAGGGCCGCCTAGTGGTGCCTTGTGCAGAGAAAAACCTGGATATGACACAGGAAGTTATGAAAGAAGCTCATGATACGCCTCTATGTATCCATCCTGGTAGTACAAAGATGTACCAAGACATCCGTCAGAGATTCTGGTGGTCTAATATGAAGCAAGACATTGCTCGTTATGTTGCTGAGTGTGACGTTTGCCGTCGTATCAAAGCAGAACATCAAAGGCCTGCTGGAACTCTGCAACCTATCTCTATTCCTGAATGGAAATGGGACCATGTTGAGATGGACTTCGTCACTGGATTTCCCAAATCACAGAAAGGTAATGATGCTATTCTTGTCGTCATTGACCGGCTTTCCAAAGTTGCACATTTTCTGGCAGTCAAAGAAACGATCACTGCTAGCCAGTTGGCAACGCTCTATATGTCCAGGATTGTTTCACTCCACGGTATTCCATTGGTTATCAGCTCAGACCGTGGCAGCTTATTCACTTCAAGATTCTGGGCAAGTTTCCAAGAAGCTATGGGAACTCATCTGTCATTCAGTACTGCGTTTCATCCTCAATCGCAAGGACAAGTTGAACGCGTCAACCAAGTTCTCGAAGACATGCTTCGAGCTTGTGTTATTTCCTTCGGCAAGAAATGGGAGGAATCTCTCCCGTATGCTGAGTTCTCTTATAATAATAGCTATCAAGCTAGTCTGAAGATGGCCCCCTTCGAAGTGTTATATGGACGAAAGTGCCGAACCCCTCTGAACTGGTCAGAAACTGGGGAACGTCCACTCTTCGGTCCGGATATTATCCAAGATGCCGAAGAACAAGTCCGCATTATTCGCGAGAATCTCAAGACTGCTCAGTCACGTCAGAAGAGTCAGTATGACCGTCATCATAAAGACATGGTCTATCAACCTGGCGAAAAGGCTTATCTTCGAGTCACACCTATGAAGGGTGCTCACCGCTTCGGATCAAGGGCAAACTAGCTCCTCGCTATATTGGCCCATTCACTATTCTCGAAAGGCGTGGAAAAGTGGCATACCAACTGGAGCTACCGCCGAACCTTTCTCAGGTTCACGATGTGTTCCATGTGTCACAGCTCCGCCGTTGCTTCAAGGACCCAATCCGAGCTGTGGATCATGAAGTGCTCGAATTGCAGCAAGACCTCTCCTATAAGGAGCATCCGGTCCGCATTCTCGACCAAGCTGAACGCCGCACACGTCAGAAGGCGATCAAGTTTCTCAAAGTCCAGTGGTCGCACCATTCTGAAGATGAGGCCACTTGGGAACGAGAGGATCGTCTGCGCGAAGAATACCCCGCACTGTTTCCTTCTACCTCCTAAATCTCGGGACGAGATTTCTTGTAGTGGAGGAGATTTGTAACACCCCGAGAATCATGCTACAGTAACTCTCTGTGATTAAGCTAATCATGTTGCTAAACAGGGCTTGATCACATTTGAATCACATTTCTTTTCAAACTCCTAATTCAAACTTCAATTAAATTTAAAGTGGAAAATAAAAGTTTTCAAAAATTTAAACAAAAATGTTCGGGCCATGCCAGATATTGCACTGATAATTATTGTGGAGAAAACACATTTTTATAAAATGCCTAAATACTTTTAAATGAAATAAAACAGAAAAGAAAGTAAAAAATACAAAAGAAAACAGAACAGAACAAAGAAAAAAAAAGGAGAAGGAGAAGCCCCCCCCACTGGACCCCTGGCCCAACTGGGCCGACCCCAGGCCCAGCCGGCCTAGCCCACCTCTCCCACTCGCCCTCCCCTTCCCTGTTCCCCCGACCGGGGTCGGAACAGGGCAGGTCCCCGCCGCACCCCCTCGCCGGCGACGGGGAGGATAAGGACGCCAGCGCCCCCCGCCTCCTCGGGCCCCTCTCCCACTCGCCCCCGCTCACCCTCTCGGCCTCTGCGCCTCTCCCTTCCCCCCCCAGATCCACGCCGCTCCCTCCTTCCCCACGCCCGACGCGGTCGCCGCCGTTCTCCGTCGTTCACGCGGCCACCGAGCCCCGTTCCCCTCCCCGACGTGTCCACGAGCTCCGCCGCGTCGAGCCCGTCCTCCCCGACCACCTGCTCGAGCCGGGACCCCCTACATCGCCCCCCAACGCCGTCGCCTTCTTCCTCGGGTCGCCGCCGTCTTCTTCGACTCCGGCGACTGCTGCTGCTACTAAGCCCCTCACCGGCCTCCGTGTGCCGCGCGGTGAGCTCCTCTACCTCCTCCCCCTCTCCATTAGCTAGCTAGCTCGCCGTAGCCACCGCGCCGCGTTAGGCCGCACCCTCCGCCGCCTAGCACGTCGCCGGCGTCGTTCCGGCGACCTTTTGGTCTTTAGCTAGCGCCCATCTTGCTCGCGCGTGCACGTAGGCCTCGCCCCGCTCTCTGGATTGCCCGATCTCGCGCCGTACCACCGTTCCCGTTGCTCGCCCGAAGCACCTCGCCGCCGGCGAGCTCGAAGCGCTCGCCCCCGTCCGTTCCAGCCACTCCGGCCACCACCGTTGGACGCGCGGCGCCGAGCCGCGTCGAACGCGCCCAGCCACAACCCCGCAGACCCCCTGTGCGCGAAACCCGCGCCCCTCCCGAGCCGCGCCGCCGCGTTTGGCTCGTCGGAGTCAACTCCGGCGCGTCTCCGGCCAGTGGCCGACGTGGCGCCGCGTGGCCTCCCCTGTGAGGCTGACGTGTGGGCCCTTGGGCCCTGTTGACTGGGTTGACCCCAGTCAACTGCTGACTGGGCAGGCCCAGCCACTGACATGCGGGCCCCGCCGCATAATTAACAAAAAAAATGTTTTTATAAATAAAACTAATTAATTAATCTAATTAGGCACTGACAGGTGGGGTCCAGTAGTTAATTAACTAAAATTAGTTAGTTTAATCTTCTGTTAGCCCACTGTCTATGACAGGTAGGGCCCACTGGTCAGTTTGACCTGGTCAGCCGACCTGTTGACCTGCTGACGTCAGCTTTACCTCATGCTGACGTCATAATTCATTTTTGCTAAATTCAAATAATTCCAGAAATTCAAATAATCTTTGAAAATTCATATCTTTTAAACCGTAACTCGGATGAAAATGTTTTCTACATGAAAGTTGCTCAGAACGACGAGACGAATCCGAATAGGCAGTCCGTTCGTCCACCACACCTCCCTAACCTATCGAACTAGCAACTTTCCCCCTCCGGTCCGTCTGTCCGAAAACGCGAAACATCGGGAATACTTCCCGGATGTTCCCCCCTTCGCCGGTACCACCTACTGTCGCGTTAGGACACACCTAGCACCGCTCATTGTCATGTCACGCATCGTCATGCTTATGTTTGCATTGTATTTACTGTTTCTTCCCCCTCTTCTCTCCGGTAGACTACGAGACCGACACTGCTGCTGCCCAGTTCGACTACAGAGTTGACGACCCCTCCTACTTGCCAGAGCAACCAGGCAAGCCCCCCCCCCTTGATCACCAGATATCGCCTACTCTACTCTCTACTACTTGCATTAGAGTAGTGTAGCATGTTACTGCTTTCGATATCCTATTCCTGATGCATAGCCTGTCCTTGCTACTACTGTTGTTACCCTTACCTGCAATCCTACATGCTTAGTATAGGATGCTAGTTACCATCAGTGGCCCTACATTCTTGTCCGTCTGCTGTGCTATACTATCGGGCCGTGATCACCTGGGCGGTGATCACGGGTATATACTTATATACTATATACATGACACATGTGATGACTAAAGTCGGGTCGGCTCGAAGGAGTACCCGCAAGTGGATCTTTGTGGCGGAGCGACAGGGCAGGTTGAGACCGCCTAGGTGAGAGGTGGGCCTGGCCCTGGTCGGCGTTCGCGGATACTTAACACGCTTAACGAGATCTTGGTATATACGCACTAGCCATCTACGCGGGAGTAGTTATGGGTATCCCGGCGTCGTGGTATCAGCCGAAGCCTTCGTGACGTCAGCGACTGAGTGGCGCGCGCCGTGTTGGACCGCTTTGACGTAACCGCCGTGATCGTGTGGGTTGCTAGGTCTGCTCGCGGCCGCGTTCGCAACGTGCAGGTGTGCATAGGGCGATGGGCCCAGACCCCTGCGCGCTTAGGATTAGACCGGCGTGCTGACCGCTCTGTTGTGCTTAGGTGGGGCTGCGACGCGTTGATCTTACGAGGCCGGGCATGACCCAGAAAAGTGTGTCCGGCCAAATGGGATCGAGCGTGTTGGGTTATGTGGTGCACCCCTGCAGGGAAGTTTATCTATTCGAATAGCCGTGTCCCTCGGTAAAAGGACGACCCGGAGTTGTACCTTGACCTTATGACAACTAGAACTGGATACTGAATAAAATACACCCTTCCAAGTGCCAGATACAACCCGGTGATCGCTCTCTAACAGGGCGACGAGGAGGGGATCGCCGGGTAGGATTATGCTATGCGATGCTACTTGGAGGACTTCAATCTACTCTCTTCTACATGCTGCAAGATGGAGATGGCCAGAAGCGTAGTCTTCGACAGGACTAGCTATCCCCCTTTTATTCTGGCATTCTGCAGTTCAGTCCACTGATATGCCCCTTTACACATATACCCATGCATATGTAGTGTAGCTCCTTGCTTGCGAGTACTTTGGATGAGTACTCACGGTTGCTTCTCTCCCTCTTTTCCCCCTTTCCTTTCTATCTGGTTGTCGCAACCAGATGTTGGAGTCCAGGAGCCAGACGCCACCGTCGACGATGACACCTACGACACTGGAGGTGCCTACTACTACGTGCAGGCCGCTGACGACGACCAGGAGTAGTTAGGAGGATCCCAGGCAGGAGGCCTGCGCCTCGTTCGATCTGTATCCCAGTTTGTGCTAGCCTTCTTAAGGCAAACTTGTTTAACTTATGTCTCTACTCAGATATTGTTGCTTCCGCTGACTCGTCTGTGATCGAGCACTTGTATTCGAGCCCTTGAGGCCCCTGGCTTGTATTATGATGCTTGTATGACTTATTTATGTTTTAGAGTTGTGTTGTGATATCTTCCCGTGAGTCCCTGATCTTGGTCGTACACATTTGCGTGCATGATTAGTGTACGGTCAAATCGGGGGCGCCACACACCAGTCCATAAATGGATCACTGGAGCTTGCACACTTTGTTAGCACCTTTAGGATCGACAAAACCTTCTTGTTGCATCATATACAACTCTTCTTTAAGAAATCCATTAAGGAATGCAGTTTTGACATCCATTTGCCAAATTTCATAATCATAAAATGCGGCAATTGCTAACATGATTCGGACAGACTTAAGCATCGCTACAGGTGAGAAGGTCTCATCGTAGTCAACTCCTTGAACTTGTCGAAAACCTTTCGCAACAAGTCGAGATTTGTAGACAGTAACATTACCGTCAGCGTTACTCTTCTTCTTGAAGATCCATTTATTCTCTATGGCTTGCTGATCATCGGGCAAGTTAACCAAAGTCCACACTTTGTTCTCATACATGGATCCCATCTCAGATTTCATGGCCTCAAGCCATTTCGCGGAATCTGGGCTCATCATTGCTTCCTCATAGTTTGTAGGTTCGTCATGGTCTAGTAACATGATGTCCAGAATAGGATTACCGTACCACTCTAGTGCGGAACGTGCTCTGGTTAACCTACGAGGTTCGATAGTAACTTGATCTGAAGTTTCATGATCATCATCATTAACTTCCTCACTAATTGGTGTAGGAATCACTGGAACTGGTTTCTGTGATGAACTACTTTCCAATTCGGGAGAATGTATAATTACCTCATCAAGTTCTACTTTCCTCCCACTCACTTCTTTTGAGAGAAACCCCTTCTCTAGAAAGGATCCATTCTTAGCAACAAATATCTTGCCTTTGGATCTGTGATAGAAGGTGTACCCAACAGTCTCCTTTGGGTATCCTATGAAGACACAATTCTCCGATTTGGGTTCGAGCTTTGATACGTCTCCAACGTATCTACTTTTTCCCATGCTTTTCCTCTTGTTTTGGACTCTAATTTGCATGATTTGAATGAAACTAACCCCGGACTGACGCGGTTTTCAGCAGAACTGCCATGGTGTTGTTTTTGTGTATAAATAAAAGTTCTTGGAATGAAACGAAACTTTGCGAGGATTTTTTATGGAATAAAAGAGAATTACTGGAGCCAACACCCACCAGAGAGGGGCCCCTGGGTGGGCACAACCCACCAGGGCGCGCCCCCTCTCCTAGCGCGCCCAGGTGGGTTGTACCAACCTGATGGCCCCGTAGACCCTGACTCCGACGCTATAAAATCACATATTTCCAGAAAAAACTCAGGGAGAAAGAATTATCACGTTCCACGAGACGGAGCCGCCGCCAAGCCCTGTTCTTCCTTGGGAGGGCAGATCTGGAGTCTGTTTGGGGCTCCGAAGAGGGGGGGGGTCTTCGTTCTTCGTCATCACCAACAAATCTCCATCGCCAATTCCATGATGGTCCCCACCAGGAGTGAGTAATTCCTTCGTAGGCTTGCTGGTCGGTGAGGAGTTGGATGAGATTCATCATGTAATCGAGTTAGTTTTGTTAGGGCCTGATCCCTAGTATCCACTATGTTCTTCGATTGATGTTGCTATGACTTTGCTATGCTTAATGCTTGTCACTTTGGGTTCGGGTGCCATGATTTCAGATCTGAACCGTTTATGAATTCATCATTATATCCATGTTTTAGATCCGATCTTGCAAGTTATAGTCACCTACTACGTGTTATGATCCAACAACCGGGCCCACTCTCGGTGATGACCGTAGTTTGAGGAGTTCATGTATTCACTATGTGTTAATGCTTTGTTCCGGTTCTCTATTAAAAGGAGGCCTTAATATCCCTTAGTTTACAATATGGACCCCGCTGCCATGGGAGGGTAGGACAAAAGATGTCATGCAAGTTCTTTTAATAAAGCACGTATGACCATTTACGGAATACATGCCTACATTATATCGATGAACTGGAGCTAGTGCCGTATCGCCCTAGGTTATAACTGTCACATGATGAATATCATCCAACAAGTCATCAATCCAATGCCTACGAATTTATTTATATAGATCTTGTTGTGTTACTACTGCTATCATCACTATTACACTTGCTACAAAATACTGCTATCACTGTTACTGTTACTGTTGCTGCTGTCACTACTATCAAAACTATCAAACTACTTTGATACTTATCACTTTGCTGTAGATAATTAATCTCCACGTGTGGTTGAATTGGCAACTCAGCTGCTAATACCTACAAATATTCTTTGGCTCCCCTTGTATCGAATCTATAAATTTGGGTTGAATACTCTACCCTCGAAAACTATTGCGATCCCTTATACTTATCAAGACCGTTTTCTGGCGCCTTTGCTGGGGGACATAGAAATATTTGTTGAGTCACTTGGGATTATTATCGTATTATCACTACGAAGAATCTGAAGGATCCAAAGACTAAGATTTATCCCTTAAAGACGAGGGGAGGTAAGGAACTGCCATCCAGTTCTGCTATCAATTCTAATATGTCGCAAGTTATTAATGATGCTACTTCTACTATGAATGATGCTTATGATGATGCTAGTACCTTGATTGATAATGATGATGTGCCACTTGGTGAATTTCTCGATGAACAATTTGCTAGAGTAATACAACATGATGTTGTTGAATCTGATGATGAGCATGAAACTAAAACTCCTGAAAGAACTGCTAGAACTAGCCTTCCTAGATATGAATTGCTTAAGGTATCGGAAGGTTATGTTATGAATGAGGAAACAACTAGAGATATTCTTGTTTGTAGGGATAGAGATGATCTAGAGAAATTACTATGCAAGTATAAAGAAAAATCTTTGAAGGCTAGAATGAAATATGATCCTAAGTTTGCCACTTCACCTATCTTTATTGCTGACAAGGATTATGAATTCTCTGTCGACCCAGAGTTAATTACTTTGGTTGAATCGGATCCTTTCCATGGTTATGAAACTGAAACTGTTGTGGCACATCTTACTAAGTGAATGACATAGCCACCCTTTTTACTCATGATGAGAAAACTTACTATTACTTTATTCTCAAATTATTTCCTTTCTCATTAAAGTGTGATGCTAAAGCTTGGTACAATAGTCTTGCTCCTGGTTGTGTGTGTAGTCCCCAGGATATGATTTATTACTCATCTGAAAAATATTTTCCTGCTCATAAGAAACAAGCTGCCTTACAGGAAATATTTAACTTTGTGCAAACTAAAGAAGAGAGTCTCCCACAAGCTTGGGGGAGGCTTTTCTAGTTACTTAATGCTTTGCCTGATCATCCTCTTAAGAAAAATGAAATACTTGATATCTTCTATAATGGACTAACCGATGCTTCTAGGGACTTCCTAGATAGTTGTGCTAGTTGTGTTTTCAGGGAACGAACTGTTGGACAAGCTGAAGAATTATTGAATAACATATTGAAAAATTATGATGATTGGAATCTTCCTGAACCACCGCCTAAACCCACTCCAAAGAAGAGGGGCATATTATATCTCAGTCCTGAAGATATGCAAGAGGCAAATAAATCTATGAAGGAAAAAAGGTATTAAAGCTGAGGATGTTACAAATTTACCTCCTATTGAAGAAATACATGGGCTTAATACACCACCACTGCCTAAGGTGGTAGAGGTAAATTCTCTTATGAAGTTCAATGAAAATGATAATCCTCACAATATGCATCCTAGCCAATGCCTTTATGAGTTTGAAAACTACATTAGAAAACAAGATCACTTCAATGCAAATGTTATGAAACAATTGAAATACAATTCTGATTTGATTGTTCTCTTGAGTGACTTGTTATTTAGAATCTCAAATGATGTTAGAGGTGTTGGAAAACATGCTTCTATGGTTCAAACCCAGTTAGAACAAGTTGCTAAATCTCAAAGAGAGTTGCTTGATGAAATGAATCATAATATAAATGACTTTGCCGTTAGGGTTGCAACTAGAGGAGGTAAAATGACTCAGGAACCACTTTATCCAGAGGGACACCCAAAAAGAATTGAACAAGAATCACAACAAAATAACACTAGTGCACCTAGTCCTTCTAAAAAGAAAAAGAAGAAGAAAAATGATAGGGCTTCGCATGCTTCTAGTGAACCTGAAATAGAAAAACCTCCTGATAATGAAAATGAAACTTCTGTCTCTGATGCTGAAACTCAATCTGGTAATGAACATCCACCTAGTGATAATGAAAAACATAAAGGTGATGTTCATGAAGATGCTCAACCAAATAGTAAAGAACCAGATAATGATGTTGAGATACAACCACCTATTGATCTTGATAACCCACAACCTAAGAATACAAGGTATGATAAAAGAAAGAGAACCGTGGGTTCAAAAACCTATGCCTTTTCCACCCAAGTCAACTAAAAAGAAAGATGATGAAGAATTTGAACGCTTTGCTGAAATGCTGAGGTCAGTCTTTTTGCGTACTCGGTTGACTGATACCTTGAAAATGCCTCCTTATGCAAAGTATATATAAGACATCATCACAAATAAGAGAAAAATACCGGAATTTGAAATCTCCACTATGCTTGCTAATTATACTTTCAAAGATGGAGTACCTAAAAAAGTTGGAGATCCGGGAATACCAACTATACCTTGCTCTATCAAAAAGAATTATGTGAAAATTGCTTTGTGTGATTTAGGAGCTGGTTTTAGTGTTATGCCTTTCTCTTTATATAAAAGACTTGACTTGAAAAAACTCATACCTACTGAAATATCTTTGCAAATGGCTGATAAATCAACTGCCATACATATCGGTATCTGTGAGGATGTGCCCGTTGTTGTTGCTCATGTTACTATTTTGACTAACTTTGTTATACTTAAGATGCCCGAGGACGACAACATGTCAATTATCCTTGGTAGACCCTTCTTGAATACTGCAGGAGCTGTTATTGATTGCAATAAAAGCAAAGTCACTTTTCATATTAAAGGTAATGAGCATACGGTGCACTTTCCAAAGAAACAATTCCAAGTGAATGGTATTAATGTTATTCAAAAATCTCCGACAATCACTATTGGAAGTTTTCAAATACGTCTACCTACTGCCAAAAAGAAATATGAAATGCTTATTGTTGGGGAGATGCATATCCCCATTGAGGTAACTTAGTGATTTACGAAAGTTCTTCGGTTTCATGCTAATCGAAATGGTTGTTAATAAGACCTGATCAACCTTATTAATGAATCATTTTTGAGCGGTATGAAGTTGATGAATTTAGTAAGCACTACCTTCTGTCTTACCCTTTTTTCTTCTATTTTTATTAGTTAAATAAAATAAAATGCCATGTTTAGTATGTTTTCTGAATTTCCCATACAATAAAAAATGACCCAAAAATAAAAGTGCTCAGAATGCCCTGAAAATTTTATACGATTTTTTCTGAATATTTCTGAATTTCTGGTGCAAATAATACCAGAGGGAGGTGCACCAGGTGGGCACAACCCACCTGGGTGCGCCAGGACCCCCGGGCGCGCCCTGGTGGGTTGTGGTCCCCACGTGGCCCCCCTCACTTATCTCTTTAGCCCACATACCTCCTGAAAAAAATCTCCATTGCTCTCTCTCCCGTGTTCTTGAGCTCAAATCCGTAGATTTCGATCTCTTTGCTCGAAGCTCCATTTCCGAAATTTTTTCAGGGGATTGTTGCTTGGTATGTGACTCCACTGTTTGTCCAATTAGTTTTTGTTTTATTGGTTTATACTTTGAATAATTAGCTACTCTTGGTGCTACTGTAGATGATCTTGCATGTTGAATTCTTAGTGTTCTAGTTAGTTTGAATGCTTGCTATGACCTCTATGCATCCCTATGAGTAGTTGCTATCAATTTTGTGAAGTTTTGTTGGGAAAATTTTGTGGACTAAAAATTCAGATTTTTGTTCATAGGAAAAATTATACGCGGACATGAATATCTTCAGGAAGTTTGGCTCTAAGAAGAACTCCAAGGGTGTTATTGGGGAGTCTTCTGACAGTGATCTCCACCCTCGGAGGTTGGCGGAAGTATTGCCGTGCGAATGGCCGCACACCCCGTTCCTGCAAGAGGCTGGAATTCTTGAGGAGTTCATGCAATATATTGCTAATGCCGGCCTCACCGACTTCATCGCAGATGAGTGTGACCATCACCAAATCCTCACAAACATCTTTGTTCAAACTTTCTTGCCTAGAAATAATCCTCCTGAAGTGAGCTTTGATTTATATGCTGAAAACCATCAGATGCCACTTACTGAATTTTGTAACGTATGCATGATCCCTTCTGATGGGAGCTTGGCTGAGCCTAGGCCGGCCGAGTTTGAGGCCTTTTGTCGCACTTTGACAGTGGGTGATGAGAGAGGAGTGTCAGCCATCACTGCCGCTGGCTTACATTTTCCTGTTGTTCGTTACTTTGCAGCTTTCATTACCAAATGCTTGCTTGCTAGGGAGAAGGTGGGTGCACTTAGTTCACCAGACCTTGTTGTTTTACTCGTGCACTTGAGGGCGACAACACGCATAGCTTGGGAGCTATCGTGGCTCGTCGCCTGCATCTTAATAAATCCCAGGGTAAAATACAGGGTGGCATTTTGCTACTCATTTGGTGGCGCACTTCAATGTTGGGATACGCCCTCATGATTACCCTCTGACTAGGGTTTACCTAGACCGAGCAGCCATGGAACACCATCACTTTATTGCACATGATCGTCCTGATATCGCCATCCCTTATAACCTGGTCTATAGCATTGAAACTCGTGATGTTATTCCATTGCCTGCGCCTGCTTTGTTTGATTCTACTGCCAGGGACAGATACCGGATTATGCCTGCACACATCATCGCCTACTGGAATGCTCACGCTGCTGCATAGGTTGCGGAGGAGCCTCACTAGTGGGATGAGTGGATGCTTCCTCCTTAGGATCCCTACTACCCTTCAGGCTACTGATCTACTACCAAGCTAGGCCAAAAGCCTAAGCCTGGGGGAGTACGTGTTCTCACTGACATTATATTCATGTTCACTCATATTATTCTACTTGTCGGTGTTCACACTTTTTCATTGTATCATCCATGCTTAGATTTATTTTCTTGCTTTCTTCTTGTGTGTTTGAAAAACTTTAGAAAAACAAAAAATTAGTTGTAGTAATTTACTTTCTATGCATGCTTAGTAGTAGAATTAAAAAGAAAACCCAAAAAGATTTCCTTTTTCTTCTTTTGCTTGTTGGGAGCTTTCCTGTGTAAATAGTTTTTCTCGTTTTTGCTTTTTCCTTTTTATTTGCTTGTTCAAGAAAAGCAAAAACTCCAAACATATTTCAGTGTGTTTCTCTGAACTTCTTTTCTTTTTATTCGAGTCTTACCATGGAGAAGACCACGATGAAAATGTTGAGTGGCTCTCATATGAATAAACTGTTGAACTAATAAGAGCACATTTTACCTTGTCTTCTCCTGTTGAATAAAACGCTTTGCAGATTCCAGCTTAGTCCATGGCACTCTTGCACTATTATTATTTTCACACCATTCGGTCATGCAAGTGAAAGGCAATAATGACGATTCAATGAATTGGCCGTGGCAAAGAGAAACTGGTATGAACTCGACTTGTTCTGTTTGTGTAAATATGTTTAACCTATTATCCATGATTCAGCACATTATGATTAAACATGTTTGCAATGACAATTATAGATTATAGTTTCTCATGCCATGCATAAGTAGATAAGAGTGAATAATGATTTATCTTGGATATCAACATAGCGTTAAAATGATTGTGATGTAGTATGATGATATGGTATCCTCCTCTGAATGTTCGAGTGGCTTGACTTGGTACATGTTCATGCATGTAGTTGAATCAAAACCAACATAGCCTCTATGATATTTATGTTCATGGTGTTTCATATCCTACTCATGCTAGTGTCCAATGTTACTTATGCATAATGCCTAGTTATGATAGTTGTTGCTCTCTAGCTAGCCGCTTCTCAATCTAATTGCTAGCCTTCGCCTGTACTAAGTGGGAACTTTGCTTGTACATCGAAAACCTTGAACCCAAAGTTATTCTATATGAGTCCACCATACCTACCTACATACGGTATTACACTGCCGTCCTAAGTAAATTTGCATGTGCCACCTCTAAAAACTTCTAAAAATTATCCTTTTTGTGTGCCTGGATCGTTCATGGAACGACAGGAGGTGGTCGATATCTTCCATGCTAAGCGGGTTATTCAGAGGTCGAGTGTTTATTCACTCGCCATCGCACGAGAAAATGGGCGGTAATAGGGATTCCCAGTCCCGAACTAAAAATGCAAATAATTAAACAAAACTCCCCCGGGAGTGATGTTGGTATGGACGGCACCCGTTGTTTCGGACAAGCCGTGGAGTGTGATTGATGGTGGAGGGGGAGTAAACCTTTACTTTTATCGCTTGGGAACCACCACTAGCGTGCTTAGCATGGAAGATGTTGATAACTGATGGTCGTGAAGTGAATAAGAAGGGTGCACGTCTCAAAATATCATTTATCTCTGTTTTAAAAATTGAGCTCTGGCACCTCTACAAATCACTGCTTCCCTCTGCAAAGGGACTTTCTATTTACTTTTATGTTGTGTTATCACCTTCTCAAACAAGCGCCAGAAACTGAGTAGAGCACAACTGTCATGATTTATGCATTGTGTGTAGCTAATGTTGGGTGCATCATGACTGGATCTTTTCTACCATGAATTACAATGTCTAGTCGCTGCTTGAACTTTGGATGTGCTCTGCATTTATGTTTTGCGGTCTCGGAAAGGGCTAGCGAGATACCACTATTGTCATATTATATCATTGTTGTTTTGACAACGTGTTGCCGTTTGAGATATCTTATTATGGCTCGCTAGCTGATTATGTAATTGATATGAGTTAATATAATCTTTAAATGTTATTGTCGAAGTGGTTAGTTATAATGCTGGCTGAAAACCTAGGTGCTGTTTAAGCTTATTTATGCATACAAGAGCAAAAGGGTTCGTAAAAGTTTTTCTTTCTCACTTTCAGTTTATCAACTGAATTGCTTGAGGACAAGCAATAGTTTAAGCTTGGGGGAGTTGATACGTCTCCAACGTATCTACTTTTCTCACGCTTTTCCTCTTGTTTTGGACTCTAATTTGCATGATTTGAATAAAACTAACCCCGGACTAACGCTATTTTCAGCAGAACTACCATGGTGTTGTTTTTGTGCAGAAATAAAAGATCTCGGAATGAAACGAAACTTTGCGAGGATTTTTTGGAATAAAATAGAATTACTGGAGCCAAGACCCACCAGAGAGGGGCCCCTCGGTGGGCACAACCCACCAGGGCGCCCCCCCTCTCCTGGCGCGCCCAGGTGGGTTGTACCCACCTGGTGGCCCTGCAGACTCTGATTCCGATGCTATAAAATCACATATTTCCAGAAAAAATCAGGGAGAAAGAATTATCGCGTTTCACGAGGCGGAGCCGCCGCCAAGCCCTATTCTTCCTCGGGAGGGATGATCTGGAGTCCGTTTGGGGCTCCGGAGAGGGGGATCTTCGTTCTTCATCATCACCAACCAATCTCCATCGCCAATTCCATGATGCTCCCCACCGGGAGTGAGTAATTCCTTCGTAGGCTCGCTGGTCCGTGAGGAATTGGATGAGATTCACCATGTAATCGAGTTAGTTTTGTTAGGGCATGATCCCTAGTATCCACTATGTTCTTAGATTGATGTTGTTATGACTTTGCTGTGCTTAATGATTGTCACTTTGGGCCCGGGTGCCATGATTTCAGATCTGAACCGTTTATGAATTCATCATTATATCCATGTTTTAGATCCGATCTTGCAAGTTATAGTCACCTACTACGTGTTATGATCCGACAACCCCGGAGTGACAACAACCGGGCCCACTCTCGGTGATGACCGTAGCTTGAGGAGTTCATGTGTTTCACTATGTGTTAATGCTTTCTTCTGGTTCTCTATTAAAAGGAGGCCTTAATATCCCTTAGTTTACAATATGGACCCCGATGCCACGGGAGGGTATGACAAAAGAGGTCATTTAAGTTCTTTTAATAAAGCACGTATCACTATTTACGGAATACATGCCTACATTATATCGATGAACTGGAGCTAGTGCCGTATCGCCCTAGGTTTATAACTGTCACATGATGAATATCATCCAACAAGTCATCGATCGAATGCCTACGAATTTATTTATATTGATCTTGCTACGTTACTACTGCTATCATCACTGTTACACTTGCTACAAAATACTGCTATCACTATTACTGTTACTGTTGCTGGTGTCACTACTATCAAAACTATCAAACTACTTTGCTGCTGGTCACTTTGCTGCAGATAATTAATCTCCAGGTGTGGTTGAATTGACAACTCAGCTGCTAATACCTTCACATATTCTTTGGCTCCCCTTGTGTTGAATCTATAAATTTGGGTTGAATACTCTACCCTCAAAAACTGTTGTGATCCCTTATACTTGTGGGTTATCAAGCTTATCAGGTTGAAGCTTTTTCACATAAGCATCGCAGCCCCAAATTTTAAGAAACGACAACTTGGGTTTCTTGCCAAACCACAGTTCCTGTGGTGTCGTCTCAACGGATTTAGATGGTGCCCTATTTAACGTGAATGCAGCGTCTCTAAAGCATAACCCCAAAATGCTAGCGGTAAATCAGTAAAAGACATCATAGATTGCACCATATCTAATAAAGTACGGTTACAACATTCGGACACACCATTATGCTGTGGTGTTCGAGGTGGCGTGAGTTGCGAAACTATTCCGCATTGTTTCAAATGAAGACCAACTCATAACTCAAATATTCTCCTCCACGATCAGATCGTACAAACTTTATTTTCTTGTTACGATGATTTTCCACTTCACTCTGAAATTCTTTGAACTTTTCAAATGTTTCAGACTTATGTTTCATCAAGTAGATATACCCATATCTGCTTAAATCATCTGTGAAGTCGGAAAATAACGATACCCGCCGCGAGCCTCAACACTGATCAGACCGCATACATCAGTATGTATTATTTCCAATAAGTCAGTTGCTCGCTCGATTGTTCCGGAGAACGGAGTCTTAGTAATCGTCGCAATTTGGGTACAACCCTTTTTTGCGATCCTCTAACATGCGATCGAACTTCAGCTTCTCTCTTTCACTTTTGCATTCTCTCTGTGCATCAACAATGACCCGACGAAGATCATTATCGGGCACATATGTTGCCTCTTGATCTTAACCGTCCCCCGTTCCAGTATCACTGTATTTAGGGAACATAGGATAGTTGTCATCATCCTCTTCTTCTTCATTGTCTTCCATCATAACCCCTCTTTCTCCGTGTTTGGTCCAAATATTATAGTGTGGCATGAAACCCTTCTCAAGAAGGTGCAAGTGAAGGGTTTTCGGGGAAGAGTAATCCTTCGTATTTCCACAGACAGTATATGAACAATACATAAAACCATTCTGCTTGCTTGCCTCAAACCACTTTGAGAAAATTATGCAGGCCGTCAATGTAGTCGGAGGTGCGTCGGTCCACATATATCCATTGTCGGTTCATCTACGTGCATTATATAATTAAGTATATCAAAAACCATTATAGAACATCATGAATAGAGAAGTGACCAAATTAATACAAGTTCGTCATCACATTAAAACCAAGTACAGTAGTGATCAAATGTTATTACTGAAAAAATAAATACATAAAGTTCATACATATAGTTCTCATAGAAAACATACAGCTCTCTAGAGCATCTAGTTAAAACACACATTGAAACTAAAATATAACTACGTAAAACATTTAAATGCAACAACAAATGCGATCAAAATTGCAACTAAGGTAACAATTGATCCAACCACATAATGATACTTCATTATCAATGGCATATTTTCTAATCTTTCTAATCTTCAAGCACATTGCATCCATCTGGATCTTGTGATCGTCGACGACATCGACAAGATACAACTCCAATTTCGTCTTCTCCTTTTCAATTCTTGTCAATGTTTCTTTTAAGTAATTGTTTTCTTTTTCAACCAAATTTAAACTCTCGACAATAGGGTCGGTTAGAATTTACGGTTCACATACCTCCGAAATAAAAACATCTATGTCACGTTGGTCGGCATAATTGTCATAAACACTAAATGAAACAAATAGTTATAAAAGATAATATACTACATCCGAATCATAGACCGGACGAGAGCCGACGGGGACATCTATCAAAACCATGGCACTATATAATAACAAACAATAATAAAAGTAAGAAAATTACACAAGTAGCTATTTAAATCATACAAGTAAGAATATTTTCCTTTTAAAAAGAAGATAAGAACAAGAGGCTCACCATGATGGTGCCGGCAACGAGATCGGCGCGGGTGATCGACAGTGGTGAGGACGGGGACGGGGACGGGACGGCACCCTACACATGTGTGCAGACTCTAAGTAGTTAATTTGAGCTCAAATTGTGCATCTAAATCAAATGAACTCCCACATACACTCCTCCACTAAAACCCACAAACCACTCTACTTTTAGAGCATTTTAAATGAGCTAAACTAGCAGTGAGAGATGAAAGGATGAAGTTGCTAACCTTTTAGAACACTTGTGTAGTTGGTGCACCGCCAAAACTAGACAAATCTTGGGGAAAATGTAGTTTCGAGGTCGAGATTGGAGAGGAGAAAGCTTAAGTGTGGCTCGGGCATTTCATCAAACACCTCATGTGCATTGTAGGAGACAAGAGATTAGCACACACCTCCCACGTCCTTACACGCCCAAAAAACAGAGGAGTTGGGGGCGTGGATATATATAGGCAAAACATTAGTCCCGGTTGGTGTCTAAAATCGGGACTAAAGACATACCCTTTAGTCTCGGTTCTAGTCCCGGTTGGTGTCTGGAACCGGGACTAAAGGTCCCAGCTGAACCGGGCCTGATGCCTGCCGAGGCCCGGCCGGCATCCTAGAAGCTTGAACCTGGACTGTTGCTCAAATTAGTTCCGGTTCATAACACAACCGGGACTAATGCTCTGATTTGGCCAGGATCAAAGCCCTGTTTTCTACTAATTATGTGACAGACGACTCTCAAGATATATTATCTTTCCAGTGATAGACAAATTTCTGAAAATATTGTTTTTTCATGAGGAAATCTTCATTCATCATCATCGACAAACTTATACCCAGTATGTTGGATCATCCTTCACCGTAGAGAATTTATCAAAATACTATTGATAACTTGGTCGGCCCGGCCAGATAACCGGAAGATAATCCGCAGCCCGTGGCTGAACATTTCAAGGGGGTCACCATCTGGATCGGCTTTAGTTCCTTACTTCCTTTCAATATCTCTTTCTTCTGCGTCTTATATCTGTGTGAAACAAAGTCAAAACATGAGTACGGATCGCATGTGCGGATGTGCCTTGATGCGGCGGTACCATACGGGAGTTGCATGCCATGTGTTCCAACAGACTGACCGCCGCTGCCAGTCAACACGGACCACTAACCCACCAGCCAGGCAACAAGCCGGATTCGACACCTTCCCTGGCTATCCGTGGTTTCCACGGGACCTGGGGCGGGAGCCGGAACCATGCCGGACCGTCGCCGGTTTCCACCGATTCACGAAAACGAAGGGGTTGCTGGCCGTGCTTCGTCCTTCCGCGCGCGGCTGGAAGGATCCCCGCCGCGGGAGGACATGTGAATTGCGATGACGGGGGCCTGAGAGCAGGAGGCAGATGGCAAAGCCGCTGCACGCCGCACGTCGCGATGAAAATGTGGGGATCGGTTGGCTGCTAGCTCAATTATTGGCGCGAACGG
Organism: Triticum aestivum; assembly: GCF_018294505.1. Classification (NCBI taxonomy): domain Eukaryota; kingdom Viridiplantae; phylum Streptophyta; class Magnoliopsida; order Poales; family Poaceae; genus Triticum; species Triticum aestivum. The sequence continues at coordinate 111,935,707 of NC_057814.1, forward strand.
ACTGGTGATCCTGGGTAATGGGGCAGCGCGATGTTGATCGGGGTCGCCGGCCGGACGTGGCAGATGGGTCCGTCGTGCGAGATCTTCCGCACAGTGACATGCGTGATCATGGGCATGCCGAATTTCAGACACAAGGACGTACATGTACAATGTTTGTGCCAAACTTTCCTAGTACTGCTTCTCACGTCGGTGGCACAGTGGCATGCACCGTGGGTAACCATGCTGCGCTTGGCATGATGAAACCAAAAGCGTTAGGCTGGTGTTTCTGTTAACGACCGTTGATGTGCGTGTAGCTACTCGTCAATTCACTCCGCCTGGTTGCTGACCGACTGAAAGCGCACATCTCAACGTTTTTACCAGAGGAAGTTGACCAAAACGCCAGGTGATAGCGTGGTTCAGTACATGCTACCCCCACTGTGCACGACGAGATTCTTCAGGATGCAGGTAAAGAGCGTTGTGAAGCTGAACAAGAGGCATGGTATGTACACTGAAGAAGCATAGCACTAATAGCTCATTCCTGGATGTCTCCCCTTCCCATATTCTCAAGGTAGCACTGATCTTTTTTTTTCGGGGTGCATTGCTCTCTTCTTGCCTTGTATTTTCTAACAGTAGAAGCTCAAGAGAAAGCTGGTGAACTGGTCGATAGAGACAACATACACACTCAAGATTGGTCATCCTCGTATATATATACATGAATTGTTAATAATGTCTCTTGTGGCTGGTAGGACTTATTTTTTTGCGGGTGGTTGCTAGGACTTTATTCCATGAGATATTTTTTGTGCGGAAAGTCTTCACTTATGACCATCTGCAATGTTACACAACAAGACCATGTGTCGTCTTTACCCGTCTCGCAGACGAGCCGACTCATTCAACTACCCCCCCCCCCCCCCCCTCCTCTCTCTCTCTCGTAATATATACAATGTAAAAGTATAATTAAAGGGAGATGGTGTGGTGCATATATCATTATGACAGCAATATTATAATATGCTATATACCTAAGTAGGTGATTCTCACTATTCGTATATCTCTCAACAAAAAAAGGACCAGTTTTCATTATATTATTCATATATCTCTCAACAAAAAAAGCACCAGTTTTCATTCTATTATTCGTATATCTCTCAACAAAAAAAGCACCAGTTTTCATCTATTCATGTACTCGATTAAGGATGCTTGAGTCGCATAAGAACTAGTGACCCTTTGAGATGAATAGAGATGATTGGGACCGACTACAACCATATTTGGGTCAAAGGCCGAGCATCAAGGCAGCTCAATTATTCGCGTGAACGAATGATCCTGGGTAATGGGGAACGCGATGTCGATCGGGGTCGCCGAATGTGGCGGATGCATCATGCGAGATCTTTCACACAGTGACAATCCTGGGTAATGGGGCAACGCGATGTCGATCGGGGCCACCGAATGCGGCGGATGCATCGTGCGACATCTTTCACACAGTGACACGTGATCATGTGCATCCTGAATTTCAGACATAAGGCATACACTAGTAGAAAAAGGCCCATTTGTCCCGGTTCATAAGGCCCAATTGTCCCGGTTCCTGAACCGGGACTAAAGGGTCGGTACTAAAGACCAGTACCTTTAGTCCCGGTTCTTATACGAACCGGGACAGATGGGGCTCCACGTGGCCGCTGCGGCTTGCCCAGGCAGGAGGGCCTTTTGTCCCGGTTGATAGCACCAACTGGGACTAAAAGGCATCCACGCGTCAGCAGTTCAGGGGCTGGGGTTTTTGTTTTTTTAAGGGGGGGGGGGCGGGTTTGGGGTTTTTGAAGTTTTTTTAGGGTTAATTTAGGGGTTTCATATATTGTGTTAGCTAGCTAATAGAGAGAAGTGTCCTCTCTTATCTCCGTGCTTGGTCGACGCTACGTACTATACGTATAGAGAGGACTCGACACGCTAGCTAGTAAGCAAATGAAGGAAACCATTAAATACACAAGATCGTCATGAACATATACAAAGAGAAGTGATCGACCTCTCTTTCTCCGAGAGATTGGTCGAACAACAAGTTTTCGTACATCTATCCGACGCTACTAGCTACATATATACAATATAAGATCTCTTACAATCCCTAGCATCTGATGTCAAGTTCCACATGGTATTCTTCGTCTTTATCTATGACGTGGTCAAGAAACAATACCGCCAATTCCTCTTGAATTGCTTTTATGCGATCTTGTGGTAGGAGTTCATCCCGCAGCTGCCAAAGCTAATTTGAAGAAGGGGGTCAATACATATATATGAATGAAACTCAACACAAATGATGGTAATAAAATAAAATTGTGAATATTATTGCTTACGCACTTCATAATCTTCTTCAGAGGAGCCCCGCTTAGAGGTCGCCGCGTTGTAGATGTACTCGCAAACATAGTATCCCCAAAAAATTATTCCCGCCTTCCTGCCACAACCAATTTACGAAAAATAGAGGTCAATCAAACTGATAATCACGCATTATAAATGGTATTGATGAAACTAGCTAGAATCAATGGGAGACGCACGGAACAAGCTAGTAATACTTACTTTCGGGTGTGTAAATCGTAGCTTCCCCCGGCAGTCCCGGAGCTTCTGCGATGAACACTTTCCAAACCCTGCGAGACAAAGAAAATAATTATTACTTGATATCAGGAAATGAACAAAGTGGCTGATATGGTGCGATAATGATCAATTGAACTTACTTCTCGAGCATTTCAGTCATGGTCGCATAGTCCTTGGGATCTTTTCGTCTTGAGTCTAAGACGGTTACTAGTCCCTGGTCAAGCTTAATCTTAGGAGAATAAAGTGGAAGCTGCGCACGCATGCATAACTCATCAATTACATTATTATAACCTCAAGTAATAAGGGAAACCGAATGTGCACAAGACAATAACTCTCACTTGAAGTTGTAAGGAAAGTGTATTTTATCTTTGTTTTGATTTTGAAGCAACGATTTTAGCAAGTTGGCCTCGGCTTCTTTGGCATCATGTTTAACCGTTCATTCATCTATGAGATTTGTGTTAATGAACCCAATATCATAGATTTGTCTTTTCTTGCATTCGACGATCTTCAATCTGCATAATATAGTGAGGATAATTATATATACATGCAATGAAAGAGCTGAGCTATATAGAGACTTAATTACAGAAGTAGTACCATTGGTGCGCGTCGGTCCTAAACAAACGGGTTTTTTACCCCTTTGCGCGACGGCATTTGGAACCGTCGCCAAGTGAGTGTGTGCGATAGGGTGTCCTTCCCACACGATCCAGAAATCGCCGGGGATAGACCCTCCTGGGACCCAGGCTGGGGCCGTGTGCGAAAGGGCGAGGCATCGAAACCCAATCATTTCCGTACGTATGTACATCCCACACAGTTAATCTCAGAAATCATTTCCATAGGTATGTATATCCCACACGGTGAATCCCAGAAATCATTTCCGTAGGTATGTACATCCCACACGGTGAATCCCAGAAATCATTTCCGTAGGTATGTACATCCCGCACGGTAATCCGAGAAAATCATTTTCGTAGGTATGTACATCCCACACGGTGAATCCCAGAAAAACATTTCCGTTCGTATGTATATCACAGGCAGTCAATCCAAGGAATACGTTTCCGTTCTTATGTACATCCCACACAGTCAATCCAGGGAAAATGTTTCCGTTCGGACGTAAATCCCACAAAGTTTTATGTGTAGACTCGTGTGTGAAAGGTGTAACTATCACACACGGTCTTCCTTGGTTAACTGTTTGCTTTTATCAACTATATCACACACGATTTGATGAAGAAAACTGTGTGGCATTGGGCTATCCATCGCAAGCGCTTTTACTGCTAGAACCGTTTGCAAAGGTCCATGACACATTTAGCAGGTTTATTAGTTTACAATTAATAATTCCAGTATTACGCAAATTCACATTTCATATCGAACAGCTATTTACCAATTTCATATCAGGCACATAAATATATTATAACATCACAGTTCGGTAGGTACATGAAAATAACACAGTACAACATATAGCTAGTTCAACTTCACAAGAACAATATATTATTTCCCTAATCAATATCATCCAGGCTCGTCTTATCCACCTCTGCTTTCAGTTCAGTAAGAACCCGTTTTGCACGGGCCAACTGGGAAAGTGCCTCCTCCTTCGCCAACACCATCTTAGCAAAGTCTGATTTAAAAAATCTGAGCTCTTTCTCCACCTTCACCTTTTGATCCGGCATCTCAAAATATGCTTCAGAGTTGACAATACTTTCTCTAAGCCTACGTGTGTTCACTTCCTCTTACATGCTCCAGAGCTTCGATAGGCACATCTTCAAAGACTCTGGCCACTCTTGATCAACCCACTCCAACTAAGAACACTTCCGTCCATCCTATAATATTTAAAGGTAGATCAGTAACAATTGTAGGGGGAATGAGTTTATAGCAACATAGAAAATCACCAATGCTTATTTTGAAAAACTGAAGAAACATGTTAATGACATATCTTCTCAAAAAGATCAATGTGCAAATGAAATAATTGGTACTGAGACAACAACCAAATTTTGGAACATTAGAAGCTATAACTAACTACGACGACGCTACAAGTTCTTACTCATGTACAATAAATAACAAATTGAACATTTTATGAAGAAGGTAAATATAACTGCAACAGCATAGCGACATTGTTTAGATGACAACAAATTGATACTAACACGTGTGTACATGCACAAATTAAGTAACATAGAACTAATAGTACTAAGGCCGTCCACTATTTATGCCAAAACTAGTGTAAAGACAACTGTTGCTATATCTCGCACTGGTGCCCTGAACTGGCGAGCCGATGCAGCGGAAAAAAACAGGGACCCAGACTCCGGAGTACGTAGTTGCTCCGATGCCCAGTTCCTTCGTGCCATAAAGATTTAGTATTTTACTGCTTGGCTGCTCGGATGTGTGGACCAAAGTTGGCTGCACAAACTGCTGAAGCGGTGCCAAATAATTTTCTAATGGCACCGCTGATGAGATGGCAACAATTTAAGACACTAGGTAAAAACTGTGACACTGTCTTAGGATGCGTTTGGTTGAAGGTGTGGTATGAATGGGTTGGGACCGTGACAGTGTTTGAATCACATCTAACAAATGATTTGTAACAACGGAAGAGGGTCTAACCTTCTCTGCACATGCCAGAAACTTCCTCCCAGTGTCCACAGAATCAAACGCAAGTAGCTTCACGCATGGATATTGATGGGGACAACGAGCAAATAGATTTTCAGCCACCCCGCTCCATTCGTTGCCACTGATGGTTTTAGGGAGCTACAAGAGGAAGAAACGACTCAAATCGACATCCGGGTAAACATCCTTCATTCCAACTCATAGCCCGAGCGAGAGAAGAGAGGCATACCCGGGTGGTGAAGAAGTAGTCGCCGGAGGAGGAACCGCTGGATATATCTTTGAAGAAGACCATGGCGACCCCGGCGGTAGGATGCGAGACGGCGAGAGCGAGGAAGCGGCTATAGCTTAGCAAGGAAGGAAGGAACACTACTAGAAAAAGGGCTACTAATGGCGCACCTAATCTGGCCATTAATGGCGCATCAGTGGTGCGCCATTAGTAGCACGCCATTAGTATATTTTACTAATGGCGCACCACTGGTGCGCCATTAGTATCTGGTATACTAATGGCGCACCCCGGATGCGCCATTAGTATATACAACAGTGCGCCATTAGTATGCCTCCCAGGGGCCATGTATACCCAGGTGCTTTGGCATACTAATGGCGCACTACAGATGGATGCGCCATTAGTAACTTCGGCATACTAATGGCGCACTGTTTAGTGATGCGCCATTAGTATCCATTGGCATACTAATGGCGCACTATGATGTGATGCGCCATTAGTATGAATATTAGTTTTATTTTTATTTTTTAATTTTCTGTTTTTTGCACAGGTTACAAAATGTATAATTGGACAAAATATAGACAGCACACATCAACAACAGATTCATCGAATACAATAAAAGATTAGTCTCTGAATACAATTCATCATTTTAGTCTCCGAATACAATTCATCATATTAGTCTCCGAATTGAAAAGACCGAACAAAATGTATAAGTATGAATCATTATATTACAAGTCTCGAGACCGCGAGTTTGTCTTCACATTACAAGTCGATATCGATCATCTAAACTACCATCACATAGAAGAGAGCTGCGGTCATCACGATGAGCATCGTCACGATGAAACTCGTCTTCATCCGGTTCCTCCAACGCTCCCTCCCCTCTCCCGCTAGATAGCGGGCGTATCTAGATTCGGCCTCGACCCTAGTGGCGTACCCTTTGTAACTGTTACCGCTGAATCGGTGAACCTGTCTCCGACACTCCTCCCAGTCGTCGTAGACTCCGGGAACCTTACCCTTGTACACGACATACCACGGCATCGCTATGCAGTAGCCAAACGAAACGTTAGTACCAATTCACAGACAATACATCAGCAATATATAAGTATGCAACAGAACGATCGGAAGAGAAAAGCAAGACATTAATAGCATCGATTACATCTAAGTTGAAGGACTCTCGAAACCAAAGAGACATACTACAAGTTCATTAAAGTTTAATTACAACATGAGCCAATCGATGTTTCAGAACTAGACACAGCATCACTGCTTTCGACTCGACTCAAGGGACCGGAGCGTGGATGAAGCCGCCGTCTATCGTGGGAGTCATGAAACCACGGGCGTTGTCAGCCTGCATTTGTAGGATTGTGTCGATGTCACTGTTGGACGGTTGATTTCTGAGGTAGAACTGCCCCGAGGTACGAAGGACATCTTGATGGATGATTTCCGCAAACTCCGACTGGATGCGAAAGAATTCTTGTCTGATGTCCGCGTCCTGGATTGCCGACACGCTCGCGGCCCAATCTTTGAGTCTACTCGGTAGCAGTAGTTGATGATGGTCCCGTACGATCGCCCGCATGTGATGGATGGCGTAGTAGGCACCCTTCTGACCGCCAGGCGGCTGCTTGACGCAGCAGAACGTCGTGTTGTGGGAGAACACGTGCTTGCCGTACTTACGAATAGGCCTGGTGAAGGTGCCTCCAGATTTGACGTAGCCGGGGAGAACATCATCAAGAACCTTCTTGACATTTGTGTAGTCTACGTTCGACTGACGGTCCGGGTCGAAATACGTGGCCATGGAATATTTGGGGCTTAGGAGGATGAGCGTGCAATGTGTGTCACTGCAGAAAACACGGAATGTTAAAAGAAAAACGATCGAAATCTAAGAATTCATATGTTACGGGGCGGTTGAGGGGAGGACTTACTCGGGAAAGTAAGGCACGAGGAAGTTGTCCTTATCTTGGTTTGCCAGAATGACGCCTTCGAGGTAAGAACTCGCGACTTGCCGGTCCCCAGCGCTGCCCAAGATCTTGGCACGCATGTAGAAGGGGTCGACTATCACGATGTCCGGGGTCTTGTCGCGAATGATCCGCATCTCCATACTCAGCGAAAATAGCCGAACGAAGGTGTAGTGCAGCGGATGAAGGTTCAACATAGCGTGGATGTCATCAAACCGCAGGACGATCGTACCCCCGATGGAGTTATCCACAAAGCCCTTGCCCTCTGGCACCTTGGCCGCGAAAACCGGGTATGCCACATCCTTCTCTCGGAGACGCCGCTTCTCCAAAGAAAGCACACTGTCATGCAGACTCCGCATAGCACCGGTTGCAGCATCGAGCATATTTCTCGGTAGCATCGGCCTACCCGCCACATGCACCCTCCTCGAGATATCCGCAGTTGAAGGTGGCCCGTCCTGAGCACGGATCGTACTCGGTGCCGGCTGGCCCGCACCCTTGTTAGTCTTTCTTTTGCGTGCCTTCTTCTTGATCTCCTGTAATGGGACCGAGTTCTGCTCACAGACCGCCTTCTTGAGTGTGTTGGGGCTGATCATATTTGGCACCTCGCCTATCTGAGGCTCGGTGAAGTCGGCAGCTGGAGGCGTCTCCTGAGAGCTGAACTGCAGACGACGCCTGTTGCAACTTGGCTTCTCCGCGGTACCAGCTAGATCGCACACGTCTTTTGTTGGGTTGGGTTCTTGAGAAGGAGGCCCCATGAAGTCGCCACCATCCCCATGATCGGCAAAGTACTGATCGACGTTGGCAAATGTATCGTCGTCGTCGTCGTTCTGATCCTGTGCCATATGCATGTTTGGATCCAGTGGCATAGGGATGTCCGGCACCGTTGCGGCGGTCTTGCCATGGGGCCGACTTGGCGCCGGCACGACTGGCGGTGTTGTCTTTGGGGTGGTGTCCCCCGCCCCCAAACGAATCTGGCTCTTCGGCCAAAGCAGGGGCCAGCTCAGGCAGGCGCTGAGGTTCATCACGTCATCATCGTCGGCCCCCATTGGTCGAATCGGAGGTAACACCTCGTCGCAGCCTGGCAGCACCCGAACCAGTTGAACCCTAAACAAGTTGGGTGGCATCTGGGTACCGTGGAACAAGGGGTTGCCCGGTTGAACGATTTTGCCCTTGGCGACATCGACCAACTCGTTGTTCACGAAGTGCAGGAGAGTGCACGGAACGTCGGCGGCGCCCTGCGAAAACATGTAGGGCGTTAGGGATGCCCAGTCAAAGGCAAGGAGATGAAGTCCTCGGCCGAGAGAGGCTTAATTAGTTACCGTGATGATGGCGTCGAGCTCGGCTAATGTCGAGGCACCGCCAACGGCGGGCGTGCAGTTGACGGAGGGGCCGCTTGCTGCAGAGGTGCCGGCCGGCGTACACCCGGGTGCATTAAGCTCCCGTGCCGGCGTCGGAGACACCAATGCCGGCTCCGCCGGAGACACCAATGGCCCCGCCATCGCGTTCTGCGAGTTGCTGGCCGTGAAGCTAGGAATCGGGGGCGGCCCCTGTTGGCCGCCCGCAATCCACGCACTAATCCCCTGGATCAAGGTAGGCACAATGGCGGTGATCGTCGCTCCGAGTTGTTGTTGCACTTGCTCTTGGACAATCTCCGGAATCCGCGCCACCTGTGCCCTGAGTTCTTGAACCTCGCGCGCCTGGCTTTCCGAGCTGGTCTTTTTCTCCTTTCGCCCAGCAGTGTCATAGTATGACGACCATTTTGTCGACAAGCCTTTGCCGGCCACACGACCAGCTGACGTCGGCTTACTGAGCTTATCCTTGTTCTTCATTACATTCAACGCCCTATTTAGAGTGGTGTCCCAAGGGTTGCTCTTAGTCGACCCCGCGCTACTGCTTTCAGTCGCCTGCGGAAGGAATGTGAACCATTTAGAAATTTGGCTTCATTAATTAGAATGCAACCATATGGAGCTAATTACGAGGGGGTGTATTCCTTACCAGAACAAGCTCAAGCGCCCTGGTCTTCGGATCCGTGGTAAGCTCCTTTGTTTTCGGGTCCTTCTTGTACCGGGCCCTGACAAAGTTCCTGGTCTGCTTGTCACCGTATTTATCGAAGAGGGGCGGTAGGCCTTGCTCGGCACGGTCCGCCTCCTCCTTGTCCCATATAGGCTCCGCCACTCTGTAACCGCCGGGACCGAGTGTGTGTTCCCCTAAGTTCAGCTCCCGCATTTCTTTCCCCCACTTACTTGATTCGGAGTTTGCGGTGCTCGAGCAATTGATCTTGAAGTCATTGTAGTCATCTTCGGTGATCGAAGGATTTTTCTCCTTGATCTTCTCATAACTCTCACCTTTCTCGACCATTCTCTTCACATTGCTTTTCCAAGTAGACAGGGCCTTGCTCATCTTCGTGAGGGCAGCATTGTTCACTTTATTCCCTTTGAGGCTTGTGTTTTCAAATTCAGCGGGGAACTTGTATCGTTCGTGCAGCTTCGTGAAGAGGAGGTTGCGCAAATTCCCTCGGTCAGGATGCCTCAGGTTCTCGGTGTTGATCGAGACGGTGCTCCGGAGAATGCACCCGAGCTGAAGCGAGTACCCCTTGACTATTCGTTCGGGCGCCGTTGGATTCCCGTCGGAGTCCACTTCAGTAACTTCCTCCTTGAGGGTGCGGAGCACGGTCGGGCGCCGGTCCTTCCGTTGCCTCTTCGGTTGGCTGCCATCTGTGCGTGCGCCGCCATCATCAGTGGTGGCATCCTCGGCGGCACCATCAGTGGTGGCATCCTCGGCGGCACCATCAGTGGTGGCATCAGTGGGGTCATCCTCGGCGGTAGCATCAGTGGTCTCAGGATCGGTGGGGAAGGCGGCGTCCTCATACAAGTGAGGTTGTTCCTCCATCTCCTGGGACAGCATCCAGAATGGCTTGACGCTCGAACCCCCGGCCTCATCGTTGTTGGCCATGTTTCTCTCTAAATAGGAACAAAGTTTGGTCAAAAAGTTGGTTATTGTCAAGGAACAAGATCATGGTCTCATCATTTAGGGTTTGTCGACACCGAGGCATCCTAAAAGCTAAGCTTTTATCATTGAGGGTTTTTCGACGCCGAGGCACCCTAAAAGCCTAAGCTTTCATCATTTCGGTTTTTATCGACACCGAGGCACCCTAAAAGCCAAGCATTAGTCACAAGTACGCCGGGGCACTTGATCCTACTTAATTAACTACTAAGATACCCCGGCCCATGCATTAGTCACAAGTACCCCATATGTCCTATTTTTAGCAAAGTCATGCTAAAATTCACGGAAAATTTCAGCATGACCTTTGCTGAAAATAGGACATATGGAGTACCCGAATTTGCCGGAACGGAAGTTAATCGACATTCCGGCAAACTCAAGGGCCTCTCGGGTGGACAAGGCAAAAAAGGCCTCCATCACAACATGGAAAATACACCAAGCAGTATCATCTCCAAGCAGTATCATTCCAAGCAGTATCATATTTGTAATGACTGAAAATATTTACTTCAGGAAATATTTACTACTGTAGTTTCTGTTACAAACAAAAAAAGACTGAAGTTTGTCCTAGCTATAATGTACAACAGGCTTTTGGTTTCTGGAACCATTTCATGCCCAAGTGATACAGTGATACAGTGATACAATGATACACAAGCAGAAACTCAGTACTTTTGCTACAATGATACAGTGATACAAGTAGAATATGAAGGCATTAGGCATTACAACAAAAGGAACAGAGCTGCTATATTTACAACATGCTTTGATACATACACCACCAAAGTCCAAAGAGTAACCACTTATTAGCTACCAGGAGTAAGTAACTAACTAAATACACGACCAGAGAATAACTCACTTTGCCTCTCACTTGCTTCCTTCACCTCAGAGCGATCTTGTCTTATTACTACTCCTGCACAACATTGTCATAATTTTTATTATCTTCACAACCAAGGTACTGCATTCTGTAACAACCAACTACAAAACTACAAATCAATCATAAAAAGTAGTGAGCAAGACTGTAAATGTTCTGAAAATTAAAAGAAAAGAGTGCTGTCTCAGAACTCAGCAGTTACAGCAGGAGGTACTGTATTTACTTGGAAACACAAATATGTTTTTCATTATCTGCTCATTACACCCAGAGGTTATTTTTTGGCAAACAAAATTGAGAAATTTTAAGACACTACTGAGTTAATATTAGCCGTTGATTTTTTAATTTTCTGTTTTTTGCACAGGTCACTAGCTGCAGATTTTTTCCTCAGGTATAGGTTGATGCTTTTCTTCATATTTGCCATATGAAAAAATTAGGATGCTATCATCCTATATTTTGCCATGCTAAAAGATTGTGCCATGTAGAAAATTGCCATGCTAATCTTTAGATAAATACAAATAGAACAAACTCTTAGATAAAAATTTGCCACTGTTTTTTAGCAATGCAAGCAACAAACATGCTTTTTACAAATTGTAGCTACTGTTTTTTAGCAATGCAAGTAACAAACTCTTAGATAAAAGTTCCTATAACATGGCAAAGTTTCTATAACATGCTTTTTACAAATTGTAGCTACTGTTTTTTAGCAATGCAAGCAACAAACAAACATGATCTCCCTTGGTTTGATCACATGTATGTATATGATGTACAGATGAAGACATCTAATTATGCAAAAGATTAGGTTCAAGTAATCTTCTAAGAAATAATGGAATCAAATATAGCAAGGGCATACACAATACACCATCATGAAAACTGCCCAAAATGGATAAAATAAATTGAACCCATGTAGCAAGATATGATATGGAAGTGTCATAAATCATCCAACTGTTGCCAAGTGATATGTGCTCAATTGTTTCAAAGTCACATTATTCTTCTACCTCTCTTTAGTATGACTTATAATTACTGATTATTGTACTACAGGATCTACTGAAAAAAGTAAGCATTGTGACATGGATCCAGAAGAAGTGATCGATCAAATGACAAGCAAGATTGCTAAAATGACAAGCAGCAGTAACATTTTTACAAACAAACTACAGTGATAAGGGGCCTACAGTGATCGATCAAGCAAGAAGTACTTCATATTTTTACAAACAAACTACAGGGGCAGTACAAACTACAGGGGGACAATACAATACAATACAATAATAATTGCGACATTCCCACTACAATACAATACACGATAGGATCCCTGAGCATTTGGTACAAGGCAGGACAGAAGAAAGAGACTAGGACTAATGGTTGACCATTGTTATCTTATAAACAAGAATCCAAAAGAACTTTGCAATTTCTTCTTTGAATCTGAGTGCCCAATACTAGTTTATATGTGCAGTCCATTTTATGATTCCAGTTGGGCTGGCAGTTAATCATCATCAATTTGTGACTATGAATATATTTATGAATCAACATCTACTTTGCACTCTTGATAGTTGTGAGGTAAACAAACAGATGATGCAACAATTGCTGCAGGTGAGGCGCTACCTAACATTAGCATCAGTAGTTGAGACCAACTGAAGAAGCACTCTGATTGGAAGAGGCGAAACATACCCTGCTTGCTCCCAGACCAAGAGCTCCTTAGTCCTCCGCAGGGCAGGCGGAGGAATCGTCAACAAGTCCCCTGATCGGGTGGCTCAAGTGAGGCGCGCCGCTGTACAATGGGTTCAGGTTAGGGTTAGGGTTGAAGAAGAAAAACGCATGAGAGAGAGGGAGGGGGAGAAGAGAACCTAGCAGGATTTGAGAACTCAACGGCGGCGGCGCTGCAGTCACTGGAGGAGGAGGGCGAGGACGAGGACGACGGGCGGGCGGGCGTCGGGAAGGGCGTCGGGCGGGCGTCGGGGCGGAGACGAGGACGACGGGGCGGAGAGGGGAAGGGGCAGCGGCGTCGCGGCGTCGGGGCGGAGACGAGGACGACGGGGCGGCGTCGAGGCGGCGGGGCAGCGGCGTCGGGAGAGGAGAGGGGAAGGGGATCGAGGGCGAGGGCGAGGGAGAGAGAGGCCGGTTTGGGCCGGGGATAGGCGAGGGCGAGGGCACAATACTAATGGCGCACCACCCCTCGGTGCGCCATAAGTACATCCATACTAATGGCGCACCTCACCCTGGTGCGCCATTAGTATTTTTTTTTATTTCTGCTCGAGCCAACAGGTTATCTTCCACCTTACCTGATCCACACCAAGTCCCCTCTACTAGCTCGACTGGTCAGCAGCCAGTTCTCACACCAGGGAGGTCCTGGGTTCGATTCCCAGGCTCCACAATTTTTTTATAAGACAGTAATAATTTTTTTATAAGACAATAATAATTTTTTTATAAGACAATAATAATTTTTTTATAAGACAGTAATAATTTTTTTATAAGACAGTAATAATTTTTTTATAAGACAATAATAATTTTTTTTAAAATATCATCAAACAGTAATGCCGGTGGAGCGGGGGAGGGTGCGCGGGGTGCGGGGGGCCGGTGGACCGGGGGGTGCTCGGCGGCGAGGGGGACCGGATCTGGCGAGGTGGGATAGCTAGCGATCGAGATGGAGGGGGATCGATATCGAGTGTCCATGAAATTTAAAAATATTCATGATAGTTCAAAAAGTGCCCATGAAATACAATCGAGAAATGAAGGCTACGATTTAAATACAATCGATCTCTTAGCTAGCTATCTGTTCACAATCTTCTTGCCCTTCTTTTTCGCAAATGGAGTTCTTCTGTGGAACGGACGTCCTTTAGGTAGGGTGGTCCTGCTTCTTCTTGTGGTGTATGCTGGTACTTCATCATCGTCGTCATGTTCGATTCTCGGGTCGCCGTACTTGTCGAAGTCTTGCTCATTGGCTACTCCATCCATTCCGATGATCTTCCTTTTGCCTCTCCTCACGACAACACGACTGGGCTTTGACGGGTCGGTAATGAAGAAGCATTGGTCCACTTGGGAAGCCAGTACCCATGGCTCATTTTTCGCGGTGACGTTTGCGCCTGCGGTCTTGGATTTGGCTTCGGGTATAACCATGGTGGTGAAATACCGGTCTTCTTTTAGGACGCTCTTGGCCCATCTGACACGGAACATCGGGACCTTCTCTCCAGCGTAGCTCAGCTCCCAGATCTCCTCGATCCTTCCGTAGTATCTGTCCTTGTCGTTACCGGTGTAGGATTCCATCGTTACCCCGGAGTTCTGATAACCATCGCTCTTCATGTCCTTGGCCTCGGTGTAGAATGTGTAGCCGTTGATATCGTACGCCTCATAGGTCATCAGGTTGTGCTCGGCGCCCTGTGACAAGGCGAATATGAGTTGTTCTTCCGCGGAAGAATCCTCATGTAAAGGGTACGACAGAAGCTTCTGCTTGAACCAACGCGTGAAACATGAGTTGTGCTCTTTGAGTATATCTCCGTCCGTCCTCTGTTGGCCTCGGTCATTGTACGTCTTCTTAATAAAGGTTTTGTGCTCTACCACCCAAGGATCGACCACGTCTATGTGTTGTAGTGCGACTAGGTTTGCTCTTTCAAAGTCGGCGAGTCGACCCTCGAAGTCGACATGCATTTCGCGGCGACCCTCACGGTGACCCCATCCAGCGAGCCTGCCGAGGTGCCTGTTGACGGGCAGACCAACGGGGTTCTCGATGCCTAGATAATTCGTGCAGTAGGAGATGCACTCTTCGGTCAGAAAGCCCCTGGCTATGCTTCCCTCTGGACGTGACATGTTGCGAACGTATCCTTTGATGACACCATTCATCCTTTCGAACGGCATCATGCTGTGCAGGAACGTCGGCCCGAGTTGGATGATATCGTCCACGATATGGACCAGCAGATGCACCATAACGTCGAAGAATGCGGGCGGGAAGTACATCTCAAGCTCGCATAGTATCACCACGATCTCTTCCTGTAGCCTTCTGAGTTGCCTCACGCCAACAGACTTCCGAGAGATGACGTCGAAAAAGTTGCATAGGCCAAATAGCGTTTCACGGACGTGCGCGTCCATGATCCCACGGATTGCAACTGGAAGTATCTGCGTCATCAGCACGTGACAGTCGTGAGACTTCATCCCGCTGAACTTCAGCTTCGCTAGGTCTAGGTATCTGCTTATCTTCCCCGCGTAACCGTAAGGAAGTTTTACTCCTACGAGGCAGGTGAAAAACTGCTCGATCTCCTCCTGACTTAGAGTGAAGCACGCGGGAGGGTAGTCATTTCCGGTCTTCTTGGCCTTTTTGCCTTTGCGACGACTTTCCGTGTCCTGCTTCGCCTCATCATCATCATCATCATCATCATATATAGCGTGAAGCTCCTGCCTGATGCCCATTGATTTCAAGTCTGCCCTTGCTTTCGGCCCATCTTTGGTCCTCTCTGGCATGTTGAGCAGGGTACCAAGCAGACTCTCGCACACGTTCTTCGTGATATGCATGACATCAAGGCTGTGAGGCACACGGTGGATCTTCCAGTACGGCAAGTCCCAGAAAACAGACCTCGTTTTCCATACCTTCAGCAGCGGCTCTGGCGCCTTTCGCTTCTTTCCCGGCTCTGGCGCCTTTTGCTTCTTTCCCGGCAGTGGGCAGTCTTTCCAATTTTTCAACAGCTCGTCTATTTCCTCGCCGCTCCTCGTACGCGGGCGTCCTCGGGGTTCGGTTTCACCATCGAATAGATCCTTGCGTTTTCTCCACGGGTCATCGTCGCGAAGCCACCTTCGATGTCCCATGAACACGGTTTTCGAAGACCCGGGATCTCTATCTAGCTGGCGATACGTTGTGTCATCCATGCACCTGACGCATCCAGAAAATCCGTGGACCACCTGCCCTGCGAGATATCCGTAACCGAGATAGTCGTGCACCGTCGTGAGCAGCGCGGCTCTCATAGGGAAATATTCTTTCTCTGCGGCGTCCCACGTATTGGCTGGCATTTTCCACAGCGTGTCTAGCTCCTCTTTCAGCAGCCCCAGATATAGATTGATGTCGTTCCCTGGTTGTTTCGGTCCTTCGATTAGCATACTCATGTGAATGTACTTCCTCTTCATGCACAACCAGGGGGGAAGGTTGTACATCCACACAAACACAGGCCAGGTGCTATGTGTGCTTCTCTGGCTGCCAAACGGATTGACTCCATCGGTGCTCGCGCCCAGCACGATGTTCCTTGGATCGTTCCCAAATTCTAGGTCTTCGAAGTTCAACGCTTGCCACTGGCTCGCATCCTTAGGGTGACTCAGCATCTTGTCTTTTTTATCTATCTCCGGATCATTTGCGTCATCTTCTCGCTTCTTCTCCTCCCTATCCGCGTGCCAACGCAGGAGCTTTGCTACCTTAGGGTCCGCGAAATACCGCTGCAGACGAGGAGTGATCGGAAAGTACCACACCACTTTTCGAGGAGCTTTCTTCCTCTTCTTGTATCGAGTGACGCCGCACACCGGACATATGGTAGACTCCGCGTGCTCGTCCCGATAAATGATGCAATTGTTCATGCACACATGGTATTTCACGTGCGGTAAATCCAGAGGACACACGATTTTCTTCGCCTCCTCGAAACTGGTCGGGCACTTGTTCCCCTTGGGAAGACGTTCGTGCCAGAATGACATGTTCTCGTCGAAGCATGCGTCGGTCATTTTGTGCTTTACCTTCATCTCCAGAGCCATGAGCGTTACTTTCAGGCGGGTATCCTCGGGCCTGCATCCTTCATACAATGGAGTAATCGCGTCTATCTCCAGTTGATCCAGCTTGGCTTTCTCTCGGGCGGCAGCTCTTGCGTTATCCGTCTGCTTGAGAAGCAGCTCTTGAATATGAGGGTCCTGCACCCAGCCCATCGATGGTCCAGCGTCGTCTGCTCCGCCGGCATCATCATCTTCATGATCATGCCCGTCGTCTGCTCCGGCATCTTCCTCATCATCATGTCCTGCATCTTCTACATGATGACTGTGTACAGCATCACCGTCGTGATCATCTCCTGGGGATTCTTCGTCTTCTCGCCCGCCCGAGCCGCGGTGGTTGTCTTGCTGCCCTTCCTCATTTCTTGCCCGGCCCCCATGGACGACTTCGTAGTCATCTTCATCACCTTGCCACCGATAGCCATCCATGAAACCACGCAAGAGCAGGTGGTCCCGCACCTGCCAGGATTCCGGGTCCGCAATAAGGCTCTTCAGCTTGCATCTTCGACACGGACATCTTATCTCCGTCTCGTTCTTTTCAAGCATCTCGGCCTTCGCGGACCTCAAAAACCTATTCACGATGCCTTCGGTCATCATGCGGACCATGGTCGCCTGCGGGGTAGAGCAAAACGATATTTTAGAACCAAGAAAAAATTTGGCATGACTTTCCCTAAAAATAGGACCAAAAAGAATGCTTAATGCCAAAATTCTCGCCGAAACGGAAATGAATCAACATTCCGGCAAAATATTGGCAACTATCGCATTTCAAATACCGGTACACCTCCAAACACAAACACATATGCAACACCACAAACATATGCAACACCACGAACATACATAGATCTAGCTAGGCCATAAAAAGTGCATGTGCACATTGTTGTAGGGAGAACAACATAAATATAGCTTCCCCCCTTACTTACCTATCAAAACAAGGTAATTTAACCACTTAAATTGAATGAATCTATGGTGGAAATGAGGTCAAAAAGAGGAGGCACCCGAGACAAGGAGGAGGTGGAGAGAATGAAGTGGGGAGAAAGTGAGTGTGGGTAGGAGAGGCTGTCCAAAATATCTTGTTGCTGCCCACTTACTAATGGCGCACCAACTCTAAATGCGCCATTAGTAATCCAGGTTACTAATGGCGCACCTGCTGGTGGTGCGCCATTAGTATGTTTGGACAGGCGCACTAGTTAAAAAAATTTTGATACTAATGGCGCACCCTTGGACAGGTGCGCCATTACTAGTTGCAACCACTAATGGCGCACTCTGTCTGGATGCGCCATTAGTATGTTTGGACAGGCGCACTAGTTAATTTTTTTTGATACTAATGGCGCACCCTGGGCAAGGTGCGCCATTAGTAGTTTCAACTACTAATGGCGCACTGTGTCCGGATGCGCCATTAGTATGTTTGGACAGGCGCACTAGTTAAAAAAAATTTGATACTAATGGCGCACCCTAGGCCAGGTGCGCCATTAGTAGTTTCAACTACTAATGGCGCACTGCGTCTAGATGCGCCATTAGTATGTTTGGACAGGCGCACTAGTTAAAAAAAATTTAGGATACTAATGGCGCACCCTGGGCCAGGTGCGCCATTAGTAGTTTCAACTCTAATGGCGTATCAGAAGGTGGTGCGCCATTAGTATATACTAATGGCGCACCACTTGTCTGGTGCGCCATTAGTGTCAATCCCATCTATAGCCCTTTTTCTAGTAGTGGAAGGAGGAAACAGGGGAAATGTGACTTGTGGTCGGGGAGAAAAGGGGGTGCGGAAGGGGGGAAGGGGGCGGGGGTAGATATTTTGGCGGTACCCTGAATTTTGGAAATGTGGAGGGAAACTTTGCGCGCGGTGCCGCCGGACCATTCACTTTGAACGATTGTGTGCATCGCAAACGATCCTTCTGCTTTACGCGCATGGGATGACTTTGATAATTCAAATTTTGGTCTCAAGGCATGGGCACATTCACTTTGAACGCGCGCGGTGCCGCCGGACCATTCACTTTGAACGATTGTGTGCATCGCAAATGATTCTTTTGCTTTACGCGCATGGGATGAGTTTGATAATTCAGATTTTGGTGGAAATTTCCCCGGGTACGTCATTGCATAATTTAACATCGCCTGCTAATTTGGGCACACAAAAGAGCGTACAGTAGACAGATCACACTTACTGAATCGAGCAATTTTAGTAATTACACAGAGCCAGTTAACCTAAACATTGCTCTAACAAAAGACCAGCATTAAAAACAAAGCCTGAGTACGCATAATTAAAAATCCGCCGCCGCGCCGGCCTATGCATCGCCAGTGTGAGATGAGAAGTCGATGACTTGTCCTGGCGACATGTTGCCGTTGGTGGACTCCGCGTCCCCCCTGCTGAAGTCGACCGCGTCCTCGTCCTCGACCTTGGCGCCGCCCTCAAGATTGTAGTACTCGTAGTAGTGGCTGCGCCAGAGCTCGCGTTGGTACTCCACAGCCGATTCCTCGACGGACAGACTCTTCTCTACCTCGACCTCGGCCACGCGCAACTCCTCCTCCCGGCGCTCCTCGATCTCCGCCGCCTCCTGCATCTCCAGCTCCCACTCGGCGACCTCATGAGGAAGCAGGTGCTCCATGGCCACAGCCGCCTTTTCAGACGTGGGTTGCATGCTGGAGTCTGAGGTGGCCTGAAATATCTTGGCGTGTGCATCCTCGATCTTGGCGTGGATGGCCTCGACCCGGGCCAGGGAGACATCAGCGGCACGGACGGAAGCTCGAGCGCCCTCGGCGTTTGCAGCCGCCGTCGCAGCAGCTGTTGCAGCCGTCTCGGCTACTGTAGCTGCCCCGTCGGCTGCCGCAGACGCCCTCTCGGCAGAAGCGGCCGCGCTCAATGCGGATGCGGCGGCACTCTCGGCGTAGGCGGCCGCGCTCTTGGCGCAGGAGGCCGCGCTCGGGGGGACGCGGCCATCGTACGGGCCTTCACGAAGCGTTTGCACGACGTCATCTTTGCAAGAAGGGGGTGCGGGAATAGGGATCGGGATTCGTGGATTCGGGCGTTGCCGGCACTAGAGCAGACGAGCTGGCGAAGCTTAAGGAGGAAGACTTAAATAGATCCAGATATTTTCATCGCAAACGGTTCCAAGAAAACAACTATGTGTGATGTTGTAGATATTTTTTATTAGCTGTGAAAGACGAATTTGGAATAAAGTACCAACGGATGGTGTTTTAAATGAACGAGAAATTTTGTAGTACTAATACAACTATCATGTCAAATTTTGGAAAATTTCAGGGGTCATTTGACCTTCTAAGACATTTAATCCATTTTCTAGCCATTTAATGGTCGTAATTGAAATTTGAACTACATGTACATGCAATAGCTAACCATAACGGTTTGAAAACTCATATTTCGTGTACTTGTGTGCGATTTAATTCTATGTGCAGTAAATTGGAAGGAATTTTTAAACATATTGGTCTAACGGCTATGACACAATTAAGCATGGAGTGACATGGCATTTTAATTCCAAAAAATTAAGAAAAATCAGAAACACATGAAGCCTTGGTTGATGTAATGTCATGCCACCAAGATGATGTGGTAAAAAAATTGGCATTTTTGACAAAAGTTTGGACACACACCCCTCACAAACCGGAGCAACTCACTAGAAGGCTCGTGGTTCCGAGAGTGAACAATGCATGTTTGATGACGAACGGGAGATAGCTTCCTCTTACGGCCTTCAATTTTTTTTCTACGTCTAACGTGCACTACTACAAACTGTAATGTGAAATTTTTGAAAACTCTAGGGGTCATTTGACCTTTTAAAGACATTTAAGTGATTTTCTAGCCATTTAATAACCGTAATTCAAATTTGAACTACATCTACATGGAACGCGTAACCAAAACGGTTTGAAAAAAAATCATATTTGTGTACTTGTGTGCGAGTTAATTCCATTTGCAGTAAACTAGAAGGAATTTTCGAACATATTTCTATCACGACATGGACACATATGCATGAATACGTATGCATGGAGTGGCATGGCATTTTAATTCCAAAAATAATAATCAGAAACACATGTAACCTTGGTTGATGTAATATCATACCGCCAAGATGATATGGTAATGAAATTGGTATTATTTGACGAAAGTTTGGACACACACCCCTCACAAACCGGAGCAACTCGCTATAAGGTTCGTGGTTCCGAGAAGGAATAATGCATGTTTGATGACGAACGGGAGATAGCTTCCTCTTACAGCTTTCAAATGTTTTCTACGTCTAACGTGCACTACTACAACTGTAATGTGAAATTTTGGAAAATTCTAGGGGTCATTTGACCTTTTAAAGACATGCAAGTGATTTTCTAACTATTTAATGACCGTAATTCAAATTTTAACTACATCTACATGCAATGCCTAACCAAAACGGTTTGAAAATCATATATGTGTACTTGTGTGCAATTTAGTTTCATGTGCAGTAAATTAGAAGGAATTTTCAAACATATTGGTCTCACGACATGGACACATGCATACGTATGCATGGAGTGACATGACATATTAATTAAAAAAATAGAAAAATGATCAGAAACACATGAAACCTTGGTTGATGTAATGTCATGACACCAAGATGATGTGGTAAAGAAATTGGCATGTTTGACGAACGTTTGGACACACACCCCTCACAAACCGGATCAACTCGCTAGAAGGTTCGTGGTTCCGAAAGGGAACAATGCATGTTTGATGACGAACAAGAGATAGCTTCCCCTTACGACCTTCAATTTTTTTTCTTACGTTTAACGTGCACTAATACAACTGTCATGTGAAAATTTGGTAAATTTCAGGGGTCATTTGACCTTTTAAAAGACATTTAAGTCATTTTCTAACCATTTAATGACCGTAATTAAAATTTGAACTACATCTACATGCAACGCCTAACCATAACGGTTTGAAAAATAATATTTTTGTGTACTTGTGTGCGATTTAATTCCATGTGCAATAAATTAGAAGCAATTTTCAAACATATTGGTGTCAAGGCATGGGCACATGCATGGAGTGCGTGCCATGGCATTTTAATTCCAAAAAATTAAAAAATGATCAGAAAAACATGAAACCTTGCTTGATTTAATGTCATGCCACCAAGATGATGTGGTAAAGAAATTGGCATGTTTGACAAAAGTTTGGACACACACCCCTCACAAACTGGAGCAACTCGCTAGAAGGTTCGTGGTTACGAACGGGAGATAGCTTCCTCTTACGGCTTGATATTTTTTCTACGTCTAACGTGCACTACTACAAGTGTAATGAGAAATTTTGGAAAACTCTAGGGGTCATTTTACCTTTCAAAGACATTTAAGTGATTTTCTAACCATTTAATGACCGTAATTCAAATTTGAACTACATCTACATGCAACGCTTAACCAAAACGGTTTGAAAAATCATATATGTGTACTTGTGTGCGAGTTAATTCCATGTGCAGTAAATTAGAAGGAATTTTCAAACATATTGGTCTCACGACATGGACACATGCATACGTATGCATGGAGTGACATGGCATTTTAATTCAAAAACATAGAAAAATGATCAGAAACACATGAAACCTTGGTTGAAGTAATGTCATGCCACCAAGATGATGTGGTAAAGAAATTGACATGTTTAACGAACGTTTGGACACACGCCCTTCACAAACTAGAGCAACACGCTAGAAGGTTCGTGGTTCTGAGAGGGAACAATGCATGTTTGATAACGAACGGGAGATAGCTTCCTCTTACGGCCTTCAAAATTTTTCCTATGTTTAACGTGCAACTGTCATGTGAAAATTTGGTAAATTTCAGGGGTCACTTGGCCTTCTAAAGACATTTAAGTGATTTTCTAACCATTTAATGACCGTAATTCAAATTTGAACTACATCTACCTGCAACGCCTAACCAAAAAGGTTTGAAAAATCATGTTTTTATGTACTTGTGTGTGAGTTAATTCCATGTGCAGTAAATTCGAAGGAAATTTCAAACATATTGGTGTCAAGGCATGGGCACATGCATGGAGTGCATGACATGGCACTTTAATTCCAAAAAATTAAAAAATGATCAGAAAAACATGAAACCTTGCTTGATTTAATGTCATGCCACCAAGATGATGTGGTACAAAAATTGGCCTGTTTGACGAAAGTTTGGACACACACCCCTCACAAACCGGAGCAACTCACTAGAATGTTCGTGGTTCCGAGAGGGAACAATGCATGTTTGCTGACGGACGGGAGATAGCTTCCTCTTACGGCCTTCATATTTTTTCCTACGTTTAACGTGCACTAATACAACTGTCATGTGAAAATGTGGAAATTTTCAGGGATCATTTGACCTTTTAAAGACATTTAAGTGATTTTCTAACCATTTAATGACCATAATTCAAATTTTAACTACATCTACATGCAACGCCTAACCAAAACGGTTTGAAAAATCTTATTCTTTTTACTTGTGTGCGAGTTAAAAAATCATCAGACGATGTAAATATCTGGTGTTCAAAAAAGAAAATGTAAAGATCTGGCAAGACAACCGGCCCCCACACGATTGGCACTCTATCTCGCGGCTCGAGGTTTGGTAGGTGCTTGACGGAGATCATTAATCAGACACGGTTCTGTATTGGAAACC
The DNA here is from genome assembly GCF_018294505.1 of Triticum aestivum. NCBI lineage: Eukaryota > Viridiplantae > Streptophyta > Magnoliopsida > Poales > Poaceae > Triticum > Triticum aestivum. Next base: position 111,959,192 of record NC_057814.1, read on the forward strand.
GTCAGCTATTATGTTCACACACGGATTTGCTGCGGGAATTATGTGTAATTGAAACTACATCACTCGTAAATTCCGGCGACCGGCGTGTGTACTGTCCCCATTGAGCTAGATTACGGCCGCCAACAAATACTACCTTGCTCACGTCGTCTCGCCTGCATTCTCATCTACATCCTCCCCTCGCTCGCCCTTTCTCTCTCTCTCTCTCTCTCTCTCTCTCAAATCTCTGCCATGGTGTTGTCGGTCTGCCCACGCGCCGACGAGGAGTCGTCGCCCCCCGAGGACGCTCACTCGATTAGCAGCGACGAGGACCCCTACGCGCCGCCTGACGAGGTTGCGCCGGACCCCCCAACTTTGGATTGGTTTTGGGGCCAGTACAATCTTTGTCTGTGGAAGTCACTGCCGCCGGCTGAGAAAGCCAGGCAAGTGGCATTCAAGAAGGAGATGCTGGAGGACGAAGCCAAGTACCAGGCGGCCTGTGAAGCCCGTGATGCCGCCTGGAAAAATGAGGAGGTGGAGCTTTGGGGGCGGGCCCGTCGTCGTGCCGAGGAGGTGTACGAAGACGGGTACTTCGCAAGGAAGGTCATAGGCGCTGGGCGCCTCGTCGCTGCGTGGAGGTGGGCCGGTAAGCTCCAGCGTGCCACCGACGAGGAGCTCCGATGGGCGCCCAACAAAATGGCAAGATCGGCCGCGCGCGTCCGCTAGCAAGAGACATATCGGTACGTCAAGCGCTGCGAGGCGGAGGAGTCGGAGTACTGCCTCCGCACTGGGAAGACACCGCGCACCAGGGAGCTGCTGGCGAGGGGCTGCCGGAATACTGGCCCTAGGAGGGATTATTAGTTTTAGTATTGTTCGTTTCCAATTTTACGCATTGTACCTAGTAGTTAAGTATCATCACGTATATGTGATAATATTATTTATATATATATATATATATATATATATATATATATATATATTCTGTGATGATCTAATGAACAATTAATATATGTATATTATGAATGCTATTTTCTATGTGTTTTTGTATACTAATTTGAATCTAGTTGTTATCATCCACATATACAGAATGGAAAACATATATACACACATTGAAACATAACATATAAGAATGGAAAACAGAGTACACACATTGAAACAGAGCAATAAACAGAGTAATATTATGATTGCTGTGAATACATCCATGGGACCATGACCAGCAGCCCTTGCCTAGGGTAGCTCTTGGCTCTGCCTGAACTCGTGCAGGCGTTCGTCCAAGCGGTCGACACGCTGGCGGTACATCTAACGCGCGATCTCGAGGTCCAAGTTGACTATTTCATTGGAGATCACCAGCTCGAGGATGCGACGGTCATGTTCCTCTACTGCGCCCAGGTGGACACCTAGGCCAAGGAGGTGGTCGAGCCTACGGACCAGCGCGTTGGCATCCAGCGGGCCGCAGACAAGGCGAACGGCGACACCCAAGCGAACGGCGCGGCGGGCGTCCGGTGCAAGTACGGCCCAGCCGGCCTCTGGTGCAAGTACGGTGCTGAGGGCCTCTACCCACTCCTGGCGAGGAATGGGGGTACTGACGGGACGTTTATCCAGCTGCGACACCGTGTCGACAGCAGGCAAGCGCCGATGGATCCGCTGTTGCTGTGCGACGCACCGTGCCTCTCGCTCTGCGGCGCTCCAACGGTCTCGCCGCGCGGCGAGCCGCATCCTATCGGCGCGGACGCGCCTAGCTTGCTCTGCGGCACGCTATCGATCATGTTGTGCGGTGAGCTGGAGCCTGTCGGCGCTGACATGCCTATCTTGATCCGCGGCTCTCAAGCGCCATGCGCCAAAGGTCTGCTCAACCCTGGCGATGACGCACATCACGGCGTCGTCAATCGCGTTGCCGGGGAGCGCCTCGGCCTCGACGGGCCGTGGCACCTACTCGTTTTCCTCATCGACGAGGTTGATGGCAGAGGCGACGCTTTGGTTGGTTGACATGCTTGGAAAAGGTGGATGTGCTACAGGCTGCGCTTGTCGCCTCCGTGCGTCGCGCGCCCCCTATGCGCAATATAGCAGCGTGGCGGGAAACAGGTGAGGAAATGGCGGGAAACGGTTCTGTGTTCATCAAACGCCATGAATTAATGGAAACTTAGCATCGAGCTAGCACAAGTCGTAGATGATGATCAGATGAACATGGAGCACACTAGGGAACCCGTCGGTGATGACCACCCGTCCCACAATGGCCAATATATTTGTGTAGACAGAGCATATCACATAAGTCTTATTTGAAGCAATCGTCTGGGTTATTATCGGTCTTCACACACATTTCTGATTACAGACCTGTTTGCAGCGTATCACGCACATCTTGTTATATTGAACCGTTTCTGTTCTCTTGTCTAATCACAAACAGTTCATCCGAGTGAACCGTATGCTGTATATCGCACACACCTTCATCTGGCTGCCCGTTTCTTTTGTGTTGCCTAATCACAAACAGTTCATCTGAGTGAACCGTATGCTGTGTATCGCACACGCCTTCATCTGACTGCCTGTTTCTTTTGTTCCTCCTCATCGCAAACAGTTAATTGAACTGAACCCTATGTCCTTCATCGCACACGCAACTAAAACCTGAACCGTGTTTGATGCGTCCTCCATCGCAAACGTTTTACACATTTCTGACAGTTTTCATACACCACGGTTTGTGATTATGGAATCACACACAGTTTATCGAAGGGTCTCTGATTGTAGTGTCGCGTTAGTAGCATCCTACAGTAGTGTACTTATAGACAGTAGCAAGTGACGATTATTTTCTCGAGGGCCTTTTGATTGAAAAACTGGAAGAACTCCTCAAATGGAACAGACAAAAGATCAATTCCAACGAGGTCGTGCTCCTCTTTAACTCTCAGCGTCAAAATATCCTTCCCAGACTTGTAGGTGTCCATGTAGCACTTATGGAATCTTCGCATCATCGTTGTTAGAGGAGGATAACCAGGTTTGACGAGAGGCTGCCTGTACCGGTATTTGTGTTTGTCCACCTCCATTTATTCAAAATGTGCATCGTCGGGCAGGTAATCACCAGGATTGGTACCGGGCAGCATCCCCGACAGATTTATGATGATATCGCTAGACACCTTCAGCAGGGGGCACGATTGGTTCGCCTGTTCGCCGAGCTGGGGAATTTTTTTCCCACTTTTTCGTTCTTGTAACCTTTTCAAGAGCGCGGACATAGTTGTCATCCGGCGGAGGCGGTGGTGGTCGCTTCAGGGCATCCAAAGTGTGCTGAACTTTCACCTTATCTATCTTCTCCTCCGGAGTTGGAGGTTTCTTTGCAAAAAAATCCTTCACTTGGGCTTGACAGATCTCTGCGTTTTCCTGTTCGGTCATCTCATATGGTAACTTCTCTAGAGGCTTGAGAGATGGACCGAATCTGTATTGCCTCCCGCCTCTGGCTGTATTGCTAGACGCCAGAACAGCCGGAGCGGCTGCGGCTGTCTTCTTTCGTTGCTTACGAGGTGGAGAAGAAGGAGGCGGAGTGCTACGACGCGCCGGAGCAGCCAGAGCGGCGGCGGCTCTCTTCCGCCCTTGCTGATGAGGCGGAGGAGAAGGCGGGCTGCTCGGACACGCCGGCGCAGGCAGAGAAGGAGGCGGAGTGCCAACACACGCCTGAGCAGCTGTAAAAGGAGGCGGAGTGCCCTGATCACTCGCCGGAGGAGGAGGTGGAGGAGGATGAGGAGTGCCCTGACTTGCCGGAGGAGGAGGAGGAGGAGGAGTCGGAGGCATCAAGTTCGGAAGCTTGATGAGCTCCTTCCGCCATAGACATGGAGTCTTCAGAGCAAGACCCAGCTGAGTCCCCCCTTCACCGGTAGGGTGGTCAAGCTCGAGCTCCTCAAATCCCTCCGTTATTTCATCGACCATCACAACGGCATAGCCTCGTGGAATCGGAAGGCAGTGAAAAGTTGCGCCGGGTTTAGGAGGTGCAACACAGCCGACCACCGCCTTGACTTTGAGGTGCCCCCATTGCGCCATAAGGTGGCAATCTTGAGCCCCCATGATAGCATCCACGGGGTAGCTGGGAGCCATGAAGTCAGGCTGCTGAAGGAGCTCGGTGGAAGCCATGCTGCTTCTCCGCTGAGATGGCGGGGTAGCTTCTGGGGTAGCTCCGGCAGGTCGCTGGCTCTGAACTAGTGCTTGTTGTTCCTCTAGCGCTCGTACCTTGCATTCAGGTTCGACAGTTGGGTCAGCTCCACTTTCCTCTTCCTCTCCCGGGTTTTGTAACCGCCTGTGCTGGGAAACCCAACCTTCCATGCAACGGAGTCGGTCGTGCCTCGTGTTCATCCTGGGTGCTCAGGATTGCCGAGCGCATGTGTGAGCTTGTCGTTCTCTTTGTCGGGAATGAACGTCCCTTGCTGCGCTGCATTGATATACTGTTGAAGCTTCTTGACGGGTATGTCAAGTTGGTCGTTCGTCCAAACGCACTTCCCTGTTTCAGGGTCCAACGTTCCCCCAACCCTGAAGAACCAAGTCCTTGAACGGTCTGGCTAGTGCAATGTCTCTGGTTCGACCCCTTTATCAAGCAGGTCATTCTCAGCCTTGTCCCACAACGGCCGGGCTTTGAGGTAGCCACCTGACCCCGTGCGATGGTGAACACTACAAAAAAATACACTTCCGTGATGATACGTGTTTGTCACAGTAGGTCACGTTTTCTGTCATGCATGTACATCCATGACAAATTTATGACAGAATGAAGATAGTCATACCTGTGCTGTCGTAGAAGTGTTCCACGACATTACCAAAATTATCATCACGGAAGTGTCCACTTCCATGACGATAAATTGCGCGTCATAGAAGTGCTTTCGTCAAGGGTGGCCGACACGTGGCATCCACCGTAACGGGACACCGCTAAGCTATCGGGTCCGGTTTTGGATCCGATAACCCGCTAACAGCCACAAGCAATGCCGATTTTCCATGTGTAAAATTCTCATTGGCCGATGGAACCACGCGTCAGCTCCGCGTTGGCACAAGATGGGCCTATGATATGTTGACATGTGGACGGGCCCAAAAGTGGCCCATAAAGTTTAAATGGGCCGGCCCAACTAAAGGCCCACAGATTTAGCGGACCATAATGGGCCGGCCTAGCTAAAGGCCCACAAGATTTTGCAGACCATAATGGGCCGGCCCAGCTAAAGGCCCATAAGATTTAGCGAACCATAATGGGCCAGCCCAGCTAAAGGCCCACAAGATTTTGCAGACCACAATGGGTCGGCCCAGCTAAAGGCCCAACATTCTCAGTTAAGGCCCGTACGGCTAGTGTCAAATCGGCCCGTCAACGACCTGTCCTAAACTTGTCATCAACACGGCCCATGGTCACTTCTGTCCCGTTAACAGTCCGCTAAGTATATGGGCCGAATTACGGCGCGGTGTATTTCCGGCCTGTTAAAGGTCCTGCTTCATTTATGCTCATTTACAAGCCACTGAAACTTTCGGCCCATAAACGACCGTGAAGGATTTGGGTCATATTTGGCCATGTCTGACATTCGGCCTGTTAGAGGCCCACTATAGATTTGGGCCACTTTCGGCCTGTTGTGATTTTCGGCCTGTTAACATCAGACGAAATCCATGGGCCATATGTGGCCCAACGTCACATCGGGCCCATTAACGGCCCATATAAAAATGACGATAATCTAGCCCAACCGAACTTCCGGCCTGTTAAAGGCTCGTGTATTAGATCGGCGCATTTATGGCACGTCCGAATTTCGGCTTGTGAAAGATCCGCATAGTAAATGGGCCACCATTTCGGCCTGCTAAGACTAGTGGGTTATTTGGCACAATCAGGGCCCAATCTCACTTTCGGTCTTTTGAAGGCCCATGTTTTTTATTGGCTCAAGATATTTACACCTGTAAAGGGCCCATTGTTACCGAGGGCCCAAATTATGTTTAGGCCTGTTAAAGGCCCACTATGGGCACAGGCCTACCAGAAAAATATGAAATCTTATGCTGATTTAGGCCCAGATATTTTTAGTGGGCTACATGCAAATTTCGGCCCATAATCGTTTTTAGCCCAATTGGAATGGGCCCGACGAATGTTGGCATGTTGGTCTTCTACGAAGCTTTCGGCCGAATACATTACTAACATAAACCTACACTGTACAAAAATAGTGTCATAATTATTGCAGCCTTTGGCAGCATCATAAATGTTGTATCACAACAAAATAAATTCCAACCATACAACAAAAGGCCAGTTGGCAAAAAGTTTATAGTCCTTGCAGATAAAAGCACCATCAGATGTATAGAAGCACAGATCATTTGACCTGAGTGCTAATGTTTCAGGCTGTAGAATCTGATGGAGCAGCACGATCTTCACCTTTTTCCGCCATTGGTCTTGAACAACGAACCGAATGTCTGATAGTCTAGTTTCAAAACCATTCATATCTTGACGACATTTGACAACCACTATTCTTGTTTCCAAAACGACGTCCATTAGGGATTGGACTTGTGTTTGGAGCACAGATATATCACTCTGTCTAGCAGGAAGATTTTGTTCAGTAGGCGATTTGGACGAGGTTACCTTGACAACCAACCCAGAATTACACAGGAAGGTGCTTTTTGCACTGTTAGTGGAGAGATACTGACGCACTGCAGCAAGAGGTGACATTGTGCCTGTGGTAGCCTCGTCACCTTCAGGTGGTTGTGGTTGTTCAATCATTTGTTCCATAGCTTCCTGAAAGTTTGAACTTGTAGAGTAGTGTACCAGATAAGTTACTAATGAGACAAAAACAAACAAAGTAGGTTACACGTTTATACATAACTTATTTTGGTGAACTACTGTAATACATTAGCATGTATTGTAGTGCCAACTACATAATAAAATCACTTTCGGAACATATGTCCATGTAGCATGCCTACTGTATTGTCTATTTCCTCACTTTCGTTGACATCCAAGGATAAAGAGACATGGTTTAAAGTAGGATGAACATAGTATGACATCATTCATATCATGGGCAAACAGATATAAAACAAACAAGCTATTTTATCATTGTGTGCGCACGTGAACATAACAACTAGAATACAGGTCAAGACCAAAAGAATATCCTTCATCTCTTTTAAGCCATGTGAGGTGAAATGATACGTTAAGACAACTATGTATAAAAGTGAACAGTGTAATTGACATTGGCTACAAACCAAGTAGTTAAATGAACAAATCACAGTACCAATCAGTTCAAAGGCAGGAGGAGTAAGGACTTACAACATCGGCTAGAACTGGTGTGCTCATGCCCTTCATCTTGCTGGTGTGGCAATCATTGAAGATTTGCACTGCATTAGGTTCAGGTTCTTTTTGGTCCGCACAAGCTTTCCTTTGTATTTGGAACAAGTCAATATAGATACGATAATATGGCATAGAAAAAAGAAGGAAGTAGCAGCTATTTACAAGAGCCTCGCAGTGTGCAAGATAGCTACGAGATTGTGTTGTCTGTTGGAATTTCACTTTAGAACGGTTGGTCTTGTTCTTCAAACAGTTAGCCTAGAAGAAGATACAGTTGTAAGGCACATACATAAATAAAAGTTCGATATGTGGTCTGATCAAATACATATAGCCTACCTGATAATTTGGATGAGACCAGTGTTTAACGAGGGCTGTCCAATCTTCATCTGTAATATATTCCACTGGAGATGTTTGGGCGATTTCATTGTTAGCCTTGCCTTCAAAGTGAGATTTTCTAAGGTGGTACCAATACTATCGCAGAGCAGACTGAAAAACATGAGTGCATGCTTGTTTAGTTGCATCATCTTTCGGATCCAACTTGAACCTCATCTGTTGAAAAAAGAATGTGAGTCTTATTAGGAGGAAGCTAGAAAGTATGGGACAGAGCAAGACAATATTACTAATTGCGATGAATAACATTACTTACTGATAAATGGTCAAGGAAGGTGTTAAACTGGGTATTGTCTTTCTCATTCCTGTACTAGATCCACGTTGGGAGGATACGTGCATAACACCTAACGGCAACGGCTGCCTCTGATACTAACTTGGCTAACTCTGTAGCATCACGCGGCCTTTTTAAACCCGCCTCAAAATGGATCTCCATTCTTCCTCCTTTAGATTTTGTTAATCCGTCAAGCATTATCCCTGATGTCTGTTTCCGCTTGCGTCGTGGTGCTAGTTCTACAACGATTATGGAAAGTGTTAGTGTACATCAAACTGTGAGAGTACATATAAAGGAGCACGCAACTGCAACTTGACTCGGTTAGGTACCGTCTTGGTGTTGATGCTCATGAGGTTCATCTGATCTTGCCAAGTCCTGTTGTGTCAGCAGTGCTTCGGAAGTAGTGTTAGGTGTGAAGGCAGCTTGGGAACTGACCAGTTCTGGAGCAAACGAACGAGTAACTCGTTGAGATGCTGGTACAGTTGAAGCGGATGCTGCAGCTGGTGGAACAGGTGATACTGTGTTTGTAGATTTAGCCGGTGGACTTGGACCTTCTACTGCACTATAAGTACCAGCAAAATCTGGACGGCAGATCCTTTTCCGTTTCACCCGACAAGTAACACCACTCCCTACTATATTATTTTCCTTGCTCTTTTTTGACTTTGCCATGTCAAGCCGTACCCACAACAGAAAAGAATAAAATCGCTCTTCAGAACTCATTGATGCATGATACAGACAAGCAATACTTTTATGTAGGACAACCGTATGAGGATGGAATATGTAAGAAAAACAGGACGGCATGACATATTCACAGCTACGATGTGTAAACTAAGCAGAAGGATTTTCAAGAAAATAGAAGTAATGCAAGCTAGACACCATATGAACGATGCAACCAATATTACTCTGCCAAGTTAAAAGTGTCTTGTCATAAGTGGCAATTCGAAAAATTAGAAGCAGTACAACATAGAAATCAATGCAAGATGCAACCACTATCAAACTGCCATGTTAAAAGTGTCCAATCATGAGTGACTGATGCGGGATACACAACAACAGTACTTTGATTTAAGAACATGGTATGATAGATAGATGCAGTGTATTCTAGACACAGAACGCCATGTCATATGCACAAGTATAACGTATGAACTCAGCAGGTGCAATTTAATCAAAATAGAAGAAATACATGCTAGACAACATATGCAACATGAAACCAATTATCACACTGTCAACTTAGAGCAAGCACCTGCGATGGTGGAGTACGGGAGATGAACTCATCATGTAGACTTGGGACTTCAACTTCATTAGCAGTAGCAGTGGCAAATCTAGAGAGCCTCTGTTTGCGTCGGTGCGGAGGGCCACCAACATCCCCTAACTTACTCTTTTCCTTCCTATTTTCTGATATAGCCTTATGAAGTCAAAACCACAAGAAGATGAATAAAATTAGCTCTGCATAACTGGTTGATGCATGATACAGATGAACACTACTTTGATGTAAGGCAAGCGCAGGATAGGAGGATGGAATATACACAAAAAAAGACAGCGTTTCATATTCACATGTACGATAGGAGGATGGAATATGTATGAAAAAATAGTAAGCGGAAGGCATTTCAACAAAATTAGAAGAAATGAATGCTAGGCACCATATGAACATGCAAACAATATCACTCTATCAGGTAAAAAGTGTCTCGTCGTAAGTGCCATTTCACGAAATTAGAAGCAGTACAAGCTAGAAGACAATGCAAGATGCAACCTACATCACAGTCCCAAGTTAAAAGTGACTTATGGGTAAGTGATCGTTGCAGGTATAAGTTGTAAGCTACGTAGATGCAATTCAACATAATCAGAAGCAATACAAACTAGACATCATACGGAAAACGCAACCACATATAATAGTTCCAAGTTAGAGAAAGCACCTGTGACAGTGGAGTATGGGAGATGTGCTCATCATGTACACGTATGTTCTAGAAACAAGAACACGTGTCATATTCACAGGCATTATGTGTAAAGTAAGCAGATGCAATTCAACAAAGTTAGAAGCAAATAGAAGCTAGACATCATACGCAACATGCAACTACATATAATAGTGCCAAGTTAGAGCAAGCACCTGTGATGGTGGAGTAGGGGAGATGTGCTCATCATGTACACGTATGTTCTAGAAACAGGAACACGCACTACTAGAAAAACAACTATAGCTAATGTGGACGTTAATGGCGCACCATGTATGTGGTGCGCCACTGCTAGTTTTGTCCTGGCCCCACACCAGATATAGGTGCACCATTAATGGCCATATTACTAATGGCGCACCTGGTATGTGGTGCGCCATTACTAGTTTTGTCCTGGCCCCACACCCCTCCCCAGACTTAGCAGTGGTGCACTAGGGGATAGTGCGCCATTACTAGTTTAAACTAGTAATGGCGCACCACACCCACCGTGCGCCACTACTAACAATTTTTTTAATTTTTTTTCAAAACTAGTAATGGCGCACCACACACCAGGTGCGCCATTAGTAACCCTGGTTACCAATGGCGCATTCTTAGGAGGTGCGCCATTGATAACCCGAGAGCACCTATATATTTTTGACAACCACCTACCACACTCACTTTCCCCACTTCATTCTCTCCACCTCTACCAAGCTTGGTCTCGGCTGCCTTCTCCTCCTCACCTCATTTGCACCATAGATTCACCCAAATTAAGTGGTTAAATTTCCTTTTTTTGATAGGTAAGTAAAGGGAAAGCTTTCGTTATGTTCTAGATCTACTTTTTTCTCCCTCCAACAATGTACACACTTTTTATGGCCTAGATCTACGTATGTTTGTGGTGTTGCATATGCTTGTGTTTGTAGGTACCGGTATTTGAAATGCGGTAGTTGCCAATATTTTGCCGGAATGTTGATTCATTTCCGTTTCGGCGAGAATTTGGCACTATGCATTCTTTTTCGTCCTATTTTTAGGCAAAGTCATGCCAAAAAAAATATCATTTTGCTCTACCCCGCAGGCAACCATGGTCCGCACGATGACCGAAGGCATCGTGAATAGGTTTTTGAGCTCTGCGAAGGCCGAGATGCTTCAAAAGAACGAGACGGAGATAAGATGTCCGTGTCGAAGATGCAAACTGAAGAGCCTTATGGACCCGAATTCCAGACAGGTGCGGGACCACCTGCTCGTGCGTGGTTTCATGGATGGCTATCGGTGGCAAGGTGATGAATATGATTATGAAGTCGTCCATGGGGACCGGGCAAGAAATAAGGAAAGGCAGCAAGACAATAGCGGCGAGGGCGGGCGAGAAGACGAAGAATCTCCAGGACATGATCACGAAGTAGATGCAGGACACAGTCATCATGTAGAAGATGCAGGACATGATGATGAGGAAGATCAAGATGAAGGGCATGATCATGAAGATGAAGATGCCGGAGCTGATGACGATGGACCATCGATGGGCTGGGTGCAGGACCCTCATATTCAAGAGCTGCTTCTCAAGCAGACGGGTAACGCAAGAGCTGCCGCCCGAGAGAAAGCCAAGCTGGATCAACTGGAGATAGACGCGGTTACTCCATTGTATGAAGGATGCAGGCCCGAGGATACCCGCCTAAAAGTAACGCTCATGGCTCTAGAGATGAAGGTATAACACAAAATGACCGACGCATGCTTCTACGAGAACATGTCATTCTGGCACGAACGTCTTCCCAAGGGGAACAAGTGCCCGACCAATTTGGAGGAGGCGAAGAAAATCGTGTGTCCTCTGGATTGACCGCACGTGAAATACCATGTGTGCATGAACGATTGCATAATTTATCGGGACGAGCACGCGAAGTCTACCATATGTCCGGTGTGCGGCGTCACTCGATACAAGAAGAGGAAGAAAGCTCCTCGAAAAGTGGTGTGGTACTTTCTGATCACTCCTCGTCTGCAGCGGTATTTTGCGGAATCTAAGCTAGCAAAGCTCCCGCGTTGGCACGCGGATAGGGAGGAGAAGAAGTGAGAAGATGACGGAAATGATCCGGAGATAAATAAAAAAGACAAGATGCTGAGTCACCCTATGCGAGCCAGTGGCAAGCGTTGAACTTCGAACACCCAGAATTTGGGGACGGTCCAAGGAACATCGTGCTGGGCGCGAGCACCGATGGAGTCAATCCGTTCGGCAGCTAGAGAAGCACACATAGTGTGGGGGGTTGGGTGCGACATATGCCAACGGGTGGCTTATCATGGTGGGAGCGAGTAGAACATCGCCGGTGCCTGGAAGCGGGATGATGCGTAGACACGAACGCCGGCGCACTTTACCCAGGTTCGGGGCTCTCCTAGGAGATAACTCCCCTAGTCCTGCTCTGCGGGGTCTCTGCATGATCACTAAGGCACTAGTGAGTACAATGGTGCTCCTTGAGCTGTATGCTAGAGGTAGAAGAAGGCAAGGCTTGCTCTTCTCTCCCCCTAGGTGTGAGTCTAATTCTAACAGGTTCGAACCCTTTGCATGGGTGTCCTGGGGGGTTTATATAGGCCTACCCCCATGGTAATCTGGCCGGGTGTAGGACCTGGTTGTCAGTCTCTCTGGTCGCCGGCTTCTCCGCCGACTGCCCGGGGCCCGCGCCTGGTGGGCCCCGCCGACTGGTCTGGTATGAAGCCGACAGGCCGCCCCCTCCGCTCGCGGGTCTTGCCGGCTGCTGATTACTGTAGCCATAACGCTAATGACCCTTGCTTGGTCAGGGGAGTGTGGCTACAGTCCCGCCGCCTGGCGGGAGATCACTGTTTCCACTCCGCGTCTTATCTGGTTAATGGTGTGTGGGCCCCGAGGAAGGAGCGGGCCGACTGCTGGGGGCCGGCCTCCGTCGCGTCCGACTGGTGAGGCTCTCGCCGTCTTCCGGGCTCTCGCTGACCGGTAGGGCCCGCCGTCTTCGGGCCGTACCGACAGACGGTAATGGGAACAGGGCTGCGCCTGACAGGAGTGATGTCAGGGGCGGAGTGGCAGCAGTGTCGCGCCAGGCGGAGATCTCCACCTGTACGGAGTAATGTGGCCACGCCCGGCCCTGGATACGGGGGTGATGGGCTACACTGTGGCCTCAGCCTGTCTTGTCTCCTTAATGGGGGCGCAGACTTTGAGGGCGCCATGGGCCGACTGCTCGGAGTCGGCCTCTCTGGAGGCCGCCTACCAGGAGTCGGCCCATCTTGGAGCCGCCTTCCTGAGCATGGCCGTCTTCTGGCAGTCGGCCGTTCGGCCAGCCGACCGCTAGAAGGCGGTGCTCTACCTTGACGTCTTGAGGGGCGCAGCCGACCCTGATGTCTTGAAAGGTTCTGGGGCTCGGGTTAGGCTACCCGTGGCCCATTACTCCGACAGTTGTCCCCGAAGCTGGTGAGGCTCCGCGGCTGAGGGGCCGAGAAGCCTCAACAGTTTCCTCCTCCGGGTGCTATGGGTGGAAGCTTCATCCGACTCCTAGCAAGCCGCCTGAGGGAGTCGGCCACGTCCAGTCGGATATATCTGGAATTTTGAATGCAACGGCGGGAACTAGGTGGCGCGTTAGCTAAGCTTCTAGGCCCGCCGCCCGTCGTGGGCGTGCCACATGGCGCCAGCTAGCCGGGCCAGCCTGCCAGCCCACGCGCGTGATGGGACGCGACTGTAGGCTGGGCCCGCCACCACCGGGCCTCCGCACGTGAGCGGATCCGCTGCAGCCGAGGCGGGCGTTTCGGTTTCCCCGCGGAGTTACTCCGCGCAGTAACTCGCACGGTAAAGGCGGGAGCGTGGGGTCATGGGCACTGTTAATCCCACGATCCCACGCCCGCCCCCTTGGCTTCATAGCCCGTAGGCTATAAGTAGGGAGAGGAGAGGGAGCGGCGAAGCACGCGCGCCCCTCCACCCCATTTTCCCTCCTTCTTCTTCCTCCCATCGCAGCGCCCCCGAGCTCCGCCGGAGCGCCGCCGCTGCTCGCCTCCGAGCCCTCTTGGCCCCGCCCCAATCTCAGCTCTCCTGCCGTGTCGTTCTCTTCGTCGAGCCGTCCATGGCGCGCGAGCATGGAGGAGACTGGGACGGGTCGAATGTCCACGAAGACCACATTGCTTTCCTTCATGACACGCGGCGCCTTCCCGGCGCAAACTACATGAAGGCGCGCGTGCCTCCAGCGGGGGAGATCTCGCCGGCGCCGGGGGCGAACGAGCGGGTCGTCTTCCGCTCGCACTTCATCCACGGCTTCGGCTTGCCGGTGAGTGGCTTCCTCCGCTCGTTCCTCGAATTTTACCATCTCCAACCTCACCACATCACGCCCAACACCGTGATGCTCCTAGCTGCCTTCATGACGATGTCCGAAGGCTATCTCGGCATCCTCCCCACCATTGAGTTGTGGGGAGCATTCTTCTACACCAAGCTAGGCACCTCCGTCCGGGAGGTGGCTGCCCAGTGTGGTAACTTTTCATCGCGGTGCGCCGGCCGTCTTCGAAGAACGCCTTCCCCACCATCAAGCTGCCGCAGTCGGTCAAGATGTGGCAGCAATCTTACTTGTACGTGGAGAACGTGGACCCGGCCGTCGAATTCATCAACCTGCCGGCTTATGTAGCCGGCCCGCCGGCTAGGCCTCGGGCCAGCTGGGGCTACAAGCCGAAGCTGGTGTCGGCAGACGGCGCCGCCGCCATCCAACGACTCCGGGAACTGACCAACAAAGAGGGCCTCAAGGCGACCGACTTGTTGGTTGCCTTCGTCGTGCGCCGGGTTCTCCCGCTCCAAGGCCAGCCTCACCTGATCAGCCGGATGAGCGGGCATCGCGACCCATGCCGGCTGAGCACCAAGGAGATGTCGGCTGCCGAGGTAGCCAACTTGGTGAACGAAATCTCCGGCTTCAAGCTGGAGGGGTCCTGGCAGTTCGGCAAGCCGCCGTACTCACGCGCGGACCCGCCACCCACCGTAAGTCTTTCAGTCTCTCCTTTCTTTAATACTTCATCTTGATTCCGTCTTGTGGTCTTGAGCAGTCGGACTTTGGGATGCAGATATACATGTCTCCGGCGGCGGCTACTGTCATGGGGCCGGGTGGTGACTACGCGCCGGACCGGGGCATGAGCGACGTGGACGACCCCGACTTGGGTGCGGCCGCCTTGGAGGACACCGCAACAGGCGGCGTCTATGGAGCCGGTGGCTCCGAGGAAGACGGCATCGAGACCTGGCCCGACGACGACGATGAGGAAGACGAGCCGCGCCCTGCACGAGGCACGGGCAAGACGAACGCGGGCCCCTCCGCCGAGCCGACTGCTCGAGGCGGCACACGGAAGCGAAAACAGGGTGCCGCCATGTTCGGCAGCGCGCCGAAGAAGGCCAAGAACCCGACTGCCGCGACCCGGCGGAAGGAGGCCGCCGCAAAGGCGGCCAAATTTCAGAAGCTCCCGAAGGTGCCTCCCATGGTGTCGGCGTAAGTATCTTTTCTTGCGCTTTTTCTTCTTTCCTTGTTGATTCTTTCTGAATTTCCTTTGCTCTGTTTTCTTGATTTTAGGGCTCTCGAGAAGTCGGCCGCTGCCTCCATCGTTGGGTCGGCGGAGACCTCTACCACCACCCGGCGAATCGATCCGGCCACCGGCCTCCAGGAGGCGACGGAGCGAAATGCGCGGGAGGCGCGCGAGGAGCAGGAAGCCGCCCGCCTGGAGAAGTCAAAGGCGGACAAGGCGGAGGCCGCCGCTTTGAAGAAGCTGGCAGAGGTCGAGGCTGCCGCCACGGCGAAGAAGTAGGCCGAAGAGGCCACGCGCCGCCAGTCGGCGATATTCGTCACCCCCCTGAACTCCGCGCCGCGAACACTAGAGTTTGTGGTGCCGACTGGGGGAGCCGGCGACGAGCACCCGATCATGGAGAGGGACGGCGGCGATGTTGCCATCTCGGACATAATCGTGCCCCCGCCACCTCCTTCTGAGGAGGCGCGAGACAAGCAGCCGGCTGATCCGTCGGCACCACCAGCCGGAGACGAGATGGTGATGGGCCCAACTCCTGAGGTCCGCACCCCGACGCGCCACCAGATTGCGAAGGCGGCCTCGGCGCCACGTCCGTTGGAAGCGGACGCCATGAGCTCGTCGATCCCGGATGCCGAGGCGTCCAGTGGCGCGCCCACTGGCTGGGTGCGGGGAGGCGGGACGGGCCCTTTGAACCGGGCAATCCTAGACGTCCAAGCCAAGCTTCATGCCGAGGCCGACGCTCTTAAGCGTTGCAACAATGCGTTCTTGGAGTCGCGAGCAGCCGTCCGGGTATACTTCTTGCTTCTCTGATTTTTATACTTCTCCGTGGGGGTGCGCCAGCGCACCCACTGGGTGTAGTCCATGAGTTTCGGGCCGACTGCGGAGGAGGCGTCTCGGAACTTTAATTGGCAAGCTCCAAGTAGTAACATTATCTGATATCTTCATTGCAGGATTATCACAACCTCCGTGCGATCGTCTTCAACTCCAAGGTCCAGGAGCTAACTCAACGGACCGCCGACTTGTCGGAAAGCCGGAGTAAGTCTTTGTTTCTTTCTCTGCGGGGGCGCGCTGGCGCACCCGTGGGCTGTAGTCCCCGAGATTCGGGCCGACTGCTGAGCAGTCGGGCCGGATCTCTCCGGCGACTGTTCTTCTTTTCGTTGATATTGATGACTTTCTCTGCGGGGGCGCGTTGGCGCACCCGCGGGCTGTAGTCCCCTGGATTTGGGCCGACTGCTGAGCAGTCGGGCCGGATCTTCCCGGCAACTATATCTCTCTTTGTTGATTGTTGATGTCCTTTTGTTTTCCTACTTTTGCAGAGGCCAACGCCGCCCTGCAGCAGCAGCTGGGTGAAGCCAACACCGAGCTTCGTGCCAAGGAGACGGACTGCAGCAAGCTGACCGAAGAGCGTGATCGGCTGGTCACGCAACTAGCGGAGCAGGCGGAGCTTCTCGAGAAGACCCAGAAGGAGGCGGAGGACAAGGAGGCGAGTCTCCTAGCTAAGTTCGAGACCGAACGCTCCGCCTGGACCGACAAGGAGGCGATGCTGACACCCGACTTCGGCGAGATTGAAGACATGGTTGACGGTGAGCTTCCCTCTTTACTCTTCTTCGAGCCACCAACTTCTGATCAGGCCGGCTTCTTGTTCCTAACTTTGGCTTTTTTCTTCTGTTTGAGCAGACTTCTTCCCCTGTCACTCTGTCGCTGCCAATCAGGTGATCGAGGCTAATCGCGAAGGGCGGAGGGCGGAAGGTGCGGAGATTGCTGCCGACGCCCCCCTAACCCTTAGTGAGCAGTTTCTCAGCATCCAGGCCCGTCTCCAACCGGCTCATCGGGTGCTGCGCCGTCTTCAGCGTGTCGGCGCCCAGGCGATCGCCGCCCTATGGCCAGACATGCCGGCACCGCGCACTCCCAGTCGGACTGCCGACTGGCTGGAGGTGGCGGCCGGACGTCTTGAGGCCTGGAAGGGCTCCTCGGCCCGGGCTGGAGCACGCCGGGCCTTGGAGTTCGTCAAGGCATGGTACCCTGGGCTGAATCTAGCCCAGTTGACCACGTTTCGACAGGAGGCCCAGGAGGAGCTGGTGGCGGTGGAGGATGGTCTTGTCAAGCGGTCGGCGGCAATCGCCGAGTACACCAACACCAGCATCTTCATCCCGGAGGAATGGTTCGGGCTGAACCCGGAGGACGGCGAGGACTCGGCCGAGGTGATCGACTCCAGCGGCGAGGAAGAAGACGAGGAGGAGGAGGAAGGTGAAGAGGAGGCGCCAGAGGTCGGAGCGGACGGCCAGCCTCAGCTCGACCGCGCCTCCAGCAATGAGCCACGCCCGAGCGAGCCGGCTGCTATTGAAGGCGACCAAGCGGAGACTGACCAGCCGGCCGCTCCACCAACCGGCACCATCGACTCCACCGTTCCACCGAACCCGTCTGCTGCTCCCTAGGCTGCCAATTTATCTTTGTATTTTCCTGCTTATCAGTCTCAAAAACTTTGTTAACTTTGCACAATTCCACCCGCGGGGTGTATTTCAAACTTCTGTTGAATGCTGGCCACGGGCCTTTTGATATGTAAATATATTTGCCGAATTCTATCTTTCCTTACTTTCTGCTCTTTTGGCTTTTTTTCTTTGCCGCCTTCCCTTGGTTGCCATCTTGCCAGCCGAACAGCCACTCTGCGGACTGTGGCTGGGTCAAGTACTTAGCCACTTTCGGGGAGGCACGTACTTAGCCGGTTAGAGTTTTCTAGCAAGTTAAGTAGAAGCCGGCCGGCCGGCTGCTCAGCAGCCGGCCGGCGACGCGGGAAACCGGCTTGAACTATGTGCACGCTTTGGATCCTTAGCCATTTTTCATGCGGACACTCTTTCTGCCTTTACTCCTGCCCGCCGGACAGCCGCTCTGCGAGCTGCGGCTTCTGACAGGAGCGGGCTTAAGTGCCAACGCATTACTTGTCCAGCTGCAGGAAGCATTACATAGCACAAGGCGTCAAGTTCCCGGATCGACTGGTCGAACCCGGTGCCAGACGGACTAATGAAATATCACAATGACAGGCGTAATACTTATCATATAGATAAAAGAGGGCAATCCCCGAGCTCTTCTCGGGGGACCCGGAGTCTTCGTACTTAATACAAAAGTTGGCGTGGTACATACTGCATCAACTGTAAAACCTTCGAAGGAGGTTTGCATTCCATGGTCGCTCCGTCTCCTTGCCGGAGTCATCTCTTTTGCGTGCTCGAGGCTTTTGAGCGTCGATGAGGTAGTAGGAGTCATTGCCCAACACCTTGCTGATGATGAAGGGGCCTTCCCAAGGTGCCGAGAGCTTGTGCTGGCCGGCTGTTCGCTGGACCAATCGGAGCACAAGGTCTCCCTCTTGGAAGGATCTTGGCTTGACCTTCCGGTTGTAGTATCGGCGCAGGCTCTGCTGCTAGATGGTGGACTGGCTGAGTGCCAACAGCCGGCCCTCTTCCAGCAGATCGACACCGTCTTGTCATGCTTCTTTTGCCTCCTCTTCAGTGTACATGGTGACTCGAGGGGAGTCAAATTCTATGTCCGTCGGGATGACGGCTTCGGCACCGTAGACGAGGAAGAAAGGCGTGAAGCCGGTTGACTTGTTCGGAGTTGTGCGCAGGCTCCAGAGGACGGCCGGCATCTCATCGAGCCAATAGCCGGCCGAATGCTCCAGAGGCTTGACCTGTCGGGGCTTGATGTCGGACAAAATGAGGCCGTTTGCTCGCTCCACTTGGCCGTTTGACTGCGGATGGGCAACGGACGCTAAGTCCAGTCGGATTCCCTGCGTCGCGCAAAAACGAGCCAAGGCGCCTTTGGCAAAGTTTGTGCCATTGTCGGTGATGATGCTGTGTGGTATGCCATACCGGATGGTGATGTCGGAGATGAAAGTCACAGCAGTCGGACCATTCAATTTCCCAATTGGCTTTGCTTCTCTGCACTTGGTGAACTTGTCCACCACGACAAGCAGATGAGCCATGCTGCCACGCGCCGTCTTGAATGGTCCCACCATGTCTAGGCCCCAGACGGCAAAGGGCGAGGCAATGGGGATAGTCTTGAGTGCAGAAGCCGGCTGATGTGGTTCGGAGCGGAACTTCTGGCACCCTTTGCATTTCTGAACCAATTGTTTGGCGTCTTCTAAAGCAGTCGGCCAGAAAAAACCGTGGCGGAAAGCTTTGGCCACGAGTGCTCTTGAAGCCGCGTGGTGACCACACTCGCCTTGATGGATATCTTTGAGGATTGCTTGGCCTTGCTTGTTGGGGAACGTAGTAATTTCAAAAAAATTCCTACGCACATGCACGATCATGGTGATGCATAGCAACGAGAGGGGAGAGTGTTGTCCACGTACCCTCGTAGACCGACAGCGGAAGCGTTATCACAACGCGGTTGATGTAGTCGTACGTCTTCACGATCCGACCGATCAAGTACCGAACGCACGGCACCTCCGAGTTCTACACACGTTCAGCTCGATGACGTCCCTCGAACTCCGATCCAGCCGAGTGTTGAGGGAGAGTTTCGTCAACACGACGGCGTGGTGACGATGATGATGTTCCACCGACGCAGGGCTTCGTCTAAGCTCCGCAACGGTATTATCGAGGTGTAATATGGTGGAGGGGGGCACCGCACATGGCTAAGAGATCTCAAGGATCAATTGTTGTGTGTCTGGGGTGCCCCCCTGCCCCCGTATATAAAGGAGCAAGGGGGAGGCAGCCGGCCAAGGGGAGAGGCGTGCCAAAGGGGGGAGTCCTACTCCCACCGGGAGTAGGACTCCTCCTTTCCTTGTGGGAGTAGGAGAAGGGAAGGGGGAAGGAGAAAGAAGGAAGGGGGCGCCCCCTTTCCCTAGTCCAATTCGGACCAGACCATGGGGAGGGGTGCGGCCACCTTTTGAGGCCTTTCTCTCCTTTCCCGTATGGCCCATTAAGGCCGAATACGAATTCCCGTAACTCTCCGGTACTCTGAAAAATACCCGAATCACTCGGAACCTTTCCGAAGTCTGAATATAGTCGTCCAATATATCGATCTTTACGTCTCGACTATTTCGAGACTCCTCGTCATATCCCCGATCTCATCCGGGACTCCGAACTCCTTCGGTACATCAAAACTCAATAAAACTGTCATCGTAACGTTAAGCGTGCGGACCCTACGGGTTCGAGAACTATGTAGACATGACCGAGACACGTCTCCGGTCAATAACCAATAGCGGGACCTGGATGCCCATATTGGCTCCCACATATTCTATGAAGATCTTTATCGGTCAGACCGCATAACAACATACGTTGTTCCCTTTGTCACCGGTATGTTACTTGCCCGAGATTTGATCATCGGTATCTCGATACCTAGTTCAATCTCGTTACCGGCAAGTCTCTTTACTCGTTCCGTAACACATCATCCCGCAACTAACTTATTAGTCACAATGCTTGCAAGGCTTATAGTGATGTGCATTACCGAGTGGGCCCAGAGATACCTCTCCGACAATTGGAGTGACAAATCCTAATCTCGAAATACGCCAACCCAACAAGTACCTTTGGAGACACCTGTAGAGCACCTTTATAATCACCCATTTACGTTGTGACGTTTGGTAGCACACAAAGTGTTCCTGCGGTAAACGGGAGTTGCATAATCTCATAGTCATAGGAACATGTATAAGTCATGAAGAAAGCAATAGCAACATACTAAACGATCGAGTGCTAAGCTAACGGAATGGGTCAAGTCAATCACGTCATTCTCCTAATGAGGTGATCTCGTTAATCAAATGACAACTCATGTCTATGGCTAGGAAACATAACCATCTTTGATTAACGAGCTAGTCAAGTAGAGGCATACTAGTGACACTCTGTTTGTCTATGTATTCACACATGTATTATGTTTCCGGTTAATACAATTCTAGCATGAATAATAAACATTTATCATGATATAAGGAAATATATAATACTTTATTATTGCCTCTAGGGCATATTTCCTTCAGTCTCCCACTTGCACTAGAGTCAATAATCTAGTTCACATCACCATGTGATTTAACATCAATAATTCACATCACCATGTGATTAACACCTATAGTTCACATCTCTATGTGACCAACACGCAAAGGGTTTACTAGAGTCAATAATCTAGTTCACATCGCTATGTGATTAACACCCAAAGAGTACTAAGGTGTGATCATGTTTTGATTGTGAGATAATTTTAGTCAACGGGTCTGTCACATTCAGATCCGTAAGTATTTTGCAAATTTCTATGTTTACAATGCTCTGCACGGAGCTACTCTAGCTAATTGCTCCCACTTTCAATATGTATCTAGACCGAGAGTTAGAGTCATCTAGATTTAGTGTTAAAACATGCATCGACGTAACCCTTTACAACGAACCTTTTGTCACTTCCATAATCGAGAAATATATCTTTATTCCACTAAGGATAATTTTGACCGCTGTCCAGTGATCTACTCCTAGATCACTATTTTACTCCCTTGCCTAAATCAGTGTAGGGTATACAATAGATCTGGTACACAGCATGGCATACTTTATAGAACCTATGGCCAAGGCATAGGGAATGACTTTCATTCTCTTTCTATCTTTTGCCGTGGTCGGGATTTGAGTCTTTACTCAATTTTACACCTTGTAACACAGGCAAGAACTCTTTCTTTGACTGTTCTATTTTTAACTACTTCAAAATCTTGTTAAGGTATGTACTCATTGAAAAACTTATCAACCGTCTTCATCTATCTCTATAGATCTTGATGCTCAATATGTAAGCAGCTTCACCGAGGTCTTTCTTTGAAAAACTTCTTTCAAACACTCCTTTATGCTTTGCAGAATAATTCTACATTATTTCCGATCAACAATATGTCATTCACATATACTTATCAGAAATGCTGTAGTGCTCCCACTCACTTTCTTGTAAATACAGGCTTCACCACAAGTCTGTATAAAACTATATCCTTTGATCAACTTATCAAAGTGTATATTCCTACTCCGAGATGCTTGCACCAGTCCATAAATGGATCGCTGGAGCTTGCATATTTTGTTAGCACCTTTTAGGATTGACAAAACCTTCTGGTTGCATCATATACAACTCTTCTTTAATAAATCCATTAAGGAATGTAGTTTTTTTTATCCATTTGCTATATTTCATAAAATGCGGCAATTGCTAACATGATTCAGACAGACTTAAGCATAGATACGAGTGAGAAACTCTCATCGTAGTCAACACCTTGAACTTGTCGAAAAACGTTTTTTGCAACAATTCTAGCTTTGTAGATAGTAACACTACTATCAGCTACCGTCTTCCTCTTGACGATCCATTTATTCTTAATTGCTTGCCGATCATCGGGTAAGTCAACCAAAGTCCACACTTTGTTCTCATACATGGATCTCATCTCAGATTTCATGGCCTCAAGCCATTTTGCGGAATCTGGGCTCACCATCGCTTCTTCATAGTTCGTAGGTTCGTCATGGTCTAGTAACGTAACCTCCAGAACAGGATTACCGTACCACTCTGGTGCGGATCTTAATCTGGTTGACCTACGAGGTTCAGTAATAACTTGATCTGAAGTTCCATGATCATCATCATTAACTTCCTCACTAATTGGTATAGGCATCACAGAAACTGGTTTCTGCGATGAACTAATTTCCAATAAGGGAGCAGGTACAATTACCTCATCAAGTTCTACTTTCCTCCCACTCACTTCTTTCGAGAGAAAACCCTTGTCTAGAAAGGATCCATACTAAGCAATGAATGTCTTGCCTTCGGATCTGTGATAGAAGGTGTACCCAATTGTCTCCTTTGGGTATCCTATGAAGACACATTTCTCCGATTTGGGTTTGAGCTTATCAGGATGAAACTTTCTTCACATAAGCATCGCAGCCATAAACTTTAAGAAACGACAACTTTGGTTTCTTGCCAAACCACAGTTCATAAGGCGTCGTCTCAACGGATTTTGATGGTGCCCTATTTAACGTGAATGCAGCCGTCTCTAAAGCATAACCCCAAAACGATAGCGGTAAATCAGTAAGAGACATCATAGATCGCACCATATCTAGTAAAGTGCGATTACGACGTTCAGACACACCATTACGCTGTCGTGTTCCGGGTGGCGTGAGTTGCGAAACTATTCCGCATTGTTTCAAATGTAGACCAAACTCGTAACTCAAATACTCTTCTCTACGATCAGATCGTAGAAACTTTAATTTTCTTGTTACGATGATTTTCCACTTCACTCTGAAATTATATGAACTTTTCAAATGTTTCAGACTTATGTTTCATTAAGTAGATATACCCATATCTGCTCAAATCATCTGTGAAGGTGAGAAAATAAAGATCGCCACGAGCCTCAATATTCATTGGACTACATACATCTGTATGTATGACTTCCAACAAATCTGTTGCTCTCTCCATAGTTCCGGAGAACGGGGTTTTTAGTCATCTTTCCCATGAGGCACGGTTCGCAAGTATCAAGTGATTCATAATCAAGTGATTCCAAAATCCCCTCAGTATGGAGTTTCTTCATGCGCTTTACACCAATATGACCTAAACGGCAGTGCCACAAATAAGTTGCACTATCATTATTAACTTTGCATCTTTTGGCTTCAATATTATGTTTATGTGTATCACTACGATCGAGATCCAACAAACCATTTTCATTGGTGTGTATGACCATAGAAGGTTTTTATTCATGTAAACAGAACAACAATTGTTTTCTAACTTAAATGAATAACCGTATTGCAATAAACATGATCAAATCATATTCATGCTCAACGCAAACACCAAATAACACTTATTTAGTTTCAACACTAATCCCGAAAGTACAGGGAGTGTGCGATGATGATCATATCAATCTTGGAACTACTTCCAACACACATCGTCACCTCGCCTTTTTTACAAGTCTCTGTTTATTCTGCAACTCCCGTTTCGAGTTACTACTCTTAGCAACTGAACCAGTATCAAATACCGAGGGGTTGCTATAAACACTAGTAAAGTACACATCAATAACATGTATATCCAATATACCTTTGTTCACTTTGCCATCCTTCTTATCCACCAAATAGTTGGGGTAGTTCCGCTTACAGTGACCAGTCCCTTTGCAGTACAAGCACTTAGTCTCAGGCTTAGGACCAGACTTAGGCTTCTTCACTTGAGCAGCAACTTGCTTGCCGTTCTTCTTGAAGTTCCCCTTCTTCCCTTTGCCCTTTTCTTGAAACTAGTGGTCTCGTCAACCATCAACACTTGATGTTTTTCTTGATTTCTACCTTCGTCGATTTCAGCATCACGAAGAGCTCGGGAATTACTTTCGTCATCCCTTGCATACTGTAGTTCATCACGAAGTTCTACTAACTTGGTGATGGTGACTAGAGAATTCTGTCAATCACTATTTTATCTGGAAGATTAACTCCCACTTGATTCAAGCGATTGTAGTACCCAGACAATCTGAGCACATGCTCACTAGTTGAGCGATTCTCCTCCATCTTTTAGCTATAGAACTTGTTGGAGACTTCATATCTCTCAACTCGGGTATTTGCTTGAAATATTAACTTCAACTCCTGGAACATCTCATATGGTCCATGACGTTCAAAACGTCTTTGAAGCCCCGATTCTAAGCCGTTAAGCATGGTGCACTAAACTATCAAGTAGTCATCATATTGAGCTAGCCAAACGTTCATAACGTCTGCATCTGCTCCTGCAATAGGTCTGTCACCTAGTGGTGCATTAAGGACATAATTCTTCTGTGCAGCAATGAGGATAATCCTCATATCACGGATCCAATCCGCATCTTTGCTACTAACATATTTCAACATAATTTTCTCTAGGAACATATCAAGATTAAATACAGGGAAGCAACAACGGGAGCTATTGATCTACAACATAATTTGCAAAAATACTATCAGGACTAAATTCATGATAAATTTAAGTTCAATTAATCATATTACTTAAGAACTCCCACTTAGATAGACATCCCTCTAATCATCTAAGTGATCATGTGATCCATATCAACTAAACCATGTCCGATCATCACGTGAGATGGAGTAGTTTCAATGGTGAACATCACTATGTTGATCATATCTACTATATGATTCACGCTCGACCTTTCGGTCTCCGTGTTCCGAGGCCATATCTGCATATGCTAGGCTCGTCAAGTTTAACCTGAGTATTCCGCGTGTGCAACTGTTTGGCACCCGTTGTATTTGAACGTAGAGCCTGTCACACCCGATCATCACGTGGTGTCTCAGCACGAAGAACTTTCGCAACGGTGCATACTCAGGGAGAACACTTTTATCTTGAAATTTTAGTGAGAGATCATCTTATAATGCTACCGTCAATCAAAGCAAGATAAGATGCATAAAGGATTAACATCACATGCAATCAATATAAGTGATATGATATGGCCATCATCATCTTGTGCTTGTGATCTCCATCTTCGAAGCACCGTGCTCGTGATCTCCATCTCCGAAGCACCGTCATGATCACCATCGTCACTAGCGCGACACCTTGATCTCCATCGTAGTATCATTGTCGTCTCGCCAACTTATTGCTTTTACGACTATCGCTACCACTTAGTGATAAAGTAAAACTATTACATGGCGATTGCATCTCATACAATAAAGCGACAACCATATGGCTCCTACCAGTCGCCGATAACTCGGTTACAAAACATGATCATCTCATACAACACATTATATCACATCATGTCTTGACCATATCACATCACAACATGCCCTGCAAAAACAAGTTAGACGTCCTCTACTTTGTTGTTGCAAGTTTTACGTGGCTGCTACGGGCTTAGCAAGAACCGTTCTTACCTACGCATCAAAACCACAACGATAGTTTGTCAAGTTGGTGTTGTTTTAACCTTCGCAAGGACCGGGCATAGCCACACTCGGTTCAACTAAAGTGAGAGAGACAGACACTCGCCGGTCACCTTTAAGCAAAGAGTGCTCGCAACGGTGAAACCAGTCTCGCGTAAGTGGACGCGTAATGTCGGTCCGGGCCGCTTCATCTCACAATACCGCTGAACCAAAGTATGACATGCTGGTAAGCAGTATGACTTATATCGCCCACAACTCACTTGTGTTCTATTCGTGCATAGCATCAACGCATAAGACCAGGCTCGGATGCCACTGTTGGGGAACGTAGTAATTTCAAAAAAATTCCTACGCACACGCAAGATCATGGTGATGCATAGCAACGAGAGGGGAGAGTGTTGTCCACGTACCCTCGTAGACCGACAGTGGAAGCGTTTATCACAACGCGGTTGATGTAGTCGTACATCTTCACGATCCGACCCATCAAGTACCAAACGCACGGCACCTCCGAGTTCAGCACACGTTCAGCTCGATGACGTCCCTCGAACTCCGATCCAGCCGATTGTTGAGGGAGAGTTTTGTCAGCACGACGGCGTGGTGATGATGATGATGTTCCACCGACACAGGGCTTCGCCTAAGCTCCGCAACGGTATTATCGAGGTGTAATATGGTGGAGGGGGGCACCGCACACGGCTAAGAGATCTTATATCAACTTGTGTGTGTTTCGGGTGCCCCCCTGCCCCCGTATATAAAGGAGCAAGGAGGAGAGGGCTGGCCAAGGGGAGGTGGCGCGCCCAAGGGGGGAGTCCTACTCCCACCGGGAGTAGGACTCCTCCTTTCCTTGTGGGAGTAGGAGAAGGGAAGAGGGAAGGAGAAAGCAGGAAGGGGGCGCCCCCCCTCCCTAGTCCAATTCGGACTAGCCCATGGGGAGGGGTGCGGCCTCCCTTTGGGGCCTTTCTCTCCTTTCCCGTATGGCCCATTAAGGCCCAATACGAATTCCCGTAACTCTCCGGTACTCCGAAAAATACCCGAATCACTCGGAACCTTTCCGAAGTCTGAATATAGTCATCCAATATATCGATCTTTACGTCTCGGCCATTTCGAGACTCCTCGTCATGTCCCCGATCTCATCCGGGACTCTGAACTCCTTCGGTACTCAACATACATAAACTCATAATAAAATTGTCATCGTAACGTTAAGCGTGCGGACCCTACGGGTTCGAGAACTATGTAGACATGACCGAGACACTTCTCCGGTCAATAACCAATAGCGGAACCTGGATGCTCATATTGGCTCGCACATATTCTACGAAGATCTTTATCGGTCCCTTTGTCATCGGTATGTTACTTGCCCGAGATTCAATCGTCGGTATCTCGATACCTAGTTCAATCTCGTTACCGGCAAGTCTCTTTACTCGTTCCGTAATACATCATCCCGCAACTAACTCATTAGTCACAATGCTTGCAAGGCTTTATAGTGATGTGCATTACCGAGTGGGCCCAGAGATACCTCTCCGACAATCGGAGTGACAAATCCTAATCTCGAAATACGCCAACCCAACAAGTACCTTTGGAGACACCTGTAGAGCACCTTTATAATCACCCATTTATGTTGTGACGTTTGGTAGCACACAAAGTGTTCCTCCGGTAAACGGGAGTTGCATAATCTCATAGTCATAGGAACATGTATAAGTCATGAAGAAAGCAATAGCAACATACTAAACGATCGGGTGCTAAGCTAACGGAATGGGTCAAGTCAATCACGTCATTCTCCTAATGAGGTGATCCCGTTAATCAAATGACAACTCATGTCTATGCTTAGGAAAAATAACCATCTTTGATTAACGAGCTAGTCAAGTAGAGGCATACTAGTGACACTCTGTTTGTCTATGTATTCACACATGTATTATGTTTCCGGTTAATACAATTTTAGCATGAATAATAAACATTTATCATGATATAAGGAAATATATAATACTTTATTATTGCCTCTAGGGCATATTTCCTTCATCCACCACTATGACTGTGCTGACCACCCGGCTGGTAGCGGCGATGTAGAGGAGCATGGGCTCCTTAGGATTTGGAGCAGCTAGGACAGGCGGAGTGGTCAGCATCTTCTTGAGCTGGAGAAAAGCTTCATCTGCCTTGTCGTTCCACTCGAAAAAAGTGGTCTTCTTCATGAGCTAGTATAGGGGAAGAGCCTTCTCGCCCAGCCGACTGATGAAACGGCTGATGGCTGCCAAGCAACCGGTGAATTTTTGCACGTCCAGCAGTCGGGTGGGCACTTCCATCCTCTCGATGGACTTGATCTTCACAGGGTTGCACTCTATGCCACGCTCTGAGACTAGAAAGCCAAGAAGCTGGCCGGCTGGTACTCCAAAGACGCATTTCTCTGGGTTGAGCTTGATCTGAAATCGGCGCAAATTCTCAATGATCTCCTTGAGGTCTTCTAGCAGCGTTCCACGCTTCTCCGTCTTCACCACAACATCGTCCACATAGACGTGGGCGTTTCTGCCGAGTTGCTTGAGGAGGCACTTCTGCATGCAACGCTAAAACGTGGCGCCGGCATTCCTCAAGCCGAACGTCATGGTTAGGTAGGAGAAGGCTCCGAACGGCGTGATGAAGGCGGTCTTCAGCCTATCGGCTGGGTTCAGCTTGATCTGATGATACCCCGAGTATGCATCCAAAAAGCTCAACAGCTCGCATCTGGCTGTGGAGTCTATCACTTGGTCAATCCTTGGTAAGGCAAAGGGATCTTTGGGGCATGCTTTGTTGAGGCTGGTATAATCAATACACATGCGCCACTGCTTGTTCTTCTTCAGCACTAGGACTGGGTTAGCTAACCACTGTGGAAAGAACACCTCCATGATGAAGCCAGCTGCTAGAAGCTGGGCTATCTCTTCTCCAACAACTCTTCTCTTCTCCTCCGACAGGCAGCGCAAGGGCTGCCTGATTGGCTTGGCATCAGACCGGACGTGTAGCTTGTGCTCGGCGAATTCCGTCGAAACACCTGGCATGTCCTTGGGAGACCATGCAAAGATGTCCCGATTCTCATGGAGGAAATCGATGAGCTCACCTTCCTATTTGCTGTCAAGGTTTGCACCTATGACAGCGTGCCTCTCCGGGTGCTCCGGGACCAAGGGTATCTTCTTTGTTTCCTTTGCCGGCTTGAACGATCCCTCAGCTTCCGACTCCTTGGGGTTGGGTGATATTTCCGGCTGCTTGCCGGCCATTGCCACAACCCGGTCAAGGAGCCGCTTCTCAGCCGCGATCACGAGGGACTCGGCTAACCGGCTGCTCTCTGCTGCACAGGCGGATGACTTCTTGTAGTCTCCTGCTATGGTCAGGATTCCCTTGGAGCTCGGCATGTTCATCTTCAGGTAAGCATAGTGGGGGACCGCCATAAACTTGGCCAGGGCAGGCCGGCCAAGCAGTGCATGATAAGGGCTCTTAAGGTCCACCACCTCAAACCAGACTGGCTCTCGGCGGAAATGATATTTGTCCCCGAAGAGGACATCTATCTGAGTCTTGCCGATTGGTGAGCAGGAAAGGCCTGGAACAATGCCATGGAAAACAGTCCGGCTGGGCTGAAGATGTCTCTCCTTGATTCCCAACTTCTCCATGGTATCTTTGTACAGGATGTTGATGCTGCTGCCGCCATCTATCAGAACTCGGGAGAAGCGAGCAGCTCGCCTCTCTGTGGAAAAGGTGGCATCCAACACCAGAGCATAAGAGCCGGGATTGGGCATCACCTCCGGGTGGTCGGCTCTACTCCAGCTGATGGGCTTCTGAGACCAATGCATGAATTCAGGGGTCTTTGAGGCTACTGCATTCACTTCTTGTTGCTGCTGCCGTCTGCTGCGCCTGTCGTCGGCCACGCTGGTGAACACGACATAAGCCCCATGCTCTTCAGGGTACTTATCTTGTATCGCGCCGACTGGCCGAACCGCCGGCTGCTGAGGTGGAGGAGCGGCGGGCCGGTGGGCGGAGGGGGCTGGAGTCCTTCACCCTTGGCGATCCTGGTGAGCCAATGGCACTTCCGAGTGGTGTGGTTGGACGGCTTCGCGCCGCTGTGGAACTTGCAGGGTGCATCACGGGTTTGCTCATATGAGAAGGCGGGCAACCAGTTGGGCTTGCCGCCCTTCTGGCGCTTGGGGGGATGCTGCCCTTCCGGCTGCTGATCTTTGACTATTGCCACCTGCTGGCTCATGGAAGCCCGCTGCATGGCCTTGCGCTTGTTGTCGTTTGGTTGCTGTCGCCGACTGGTGTCACCAGCCGGGGTCCGAGGAGCTTGAGGGGCCACCTTGCCCGACGTGTTAACTTGGATCTCCGCCTTCATGGAGGAGTCGGCCGTGGCGTACTTGTCTGCTATGATCAGCAGTTCGTCGAGGGTTGCCGGCAGTGAAGTACTCGATGGCTTGCACCTGTGCACGCCCTCGCAAGAGTTGCGCAGCTCGGCCCAGCACGTGAGGTAGTCGCGAGTCGACTCATTGGGGCCTTGGACGAACAAGGAGAGCTGGCAGGGCTTGGGCGGCCGCTTGTACGTGCTGGTGAAGTTGTGGATGATTGCTTCAGTGAAATCAACCCAGCTGTTGATGCTGCGGGGCTTCAGGCTGTTCAGCCATGTCCGGGCCGTGCCCTGGAGCATGAGCGGAACGTACTTCACGGCAACGTGCTTGTTGCCGTTCGCGATGCTGACGGCTGTGGAGTAGTTGACCAGCCAGTCCTCCAGCTTCACGGAGCCGGTGTACTTGGGTGTATCTCTCGGGAGCGTGAACCCTTTGGGGAAAGGTTCGCCTCGGATGCGGGGGCCGAAGCAAGGCGGACCCAGCTCATCTTCATCCTCTAGCGCTAGGGATCGATTGAGGCGATCGATCCTGTGGCGGGCATCGTTTTCTCCGATTCCTTCTCGGCGGGCAAGGCGGTCGCCGAGTGACGGGTGATAAATAGGCGGCGGGGAAATGCGCCTCTGCCTGCGGGGAGGAGGAGGCGGACAGTCGTCTCGTCGCCGCACTGCTCTTGGGCGGCCGTCTTGGTCACGCTCTATGGTTATGCGAGTCCGGCTGCGGCTAGCAGCCGGCTCCTTGCCTCTTCTATCGCGTACGCCACCAGTCGGCGTCCGGGATGTCACGCCTTGGTCTCTGCGAGGAGGCGGGTCGTCGTTTCGCCGGTTGGGTGCTTCGGTGCGGCACCCGGCATCTTGTTGCTCAGCAGCCGCGTCCAGGAGCTGCTGGACTCGCTCCGTCATGTGGCGACGCTCGTCGCCCTCGAGCTTGTCTAGCTCGTCTGCTACCGCCTGGGCAGCTCGTATGTTCTCCGCAGGCGTGGCGTAGACCGGACGATCAGTCCCGAACATGCTGGTCGCGCCACGCTGCCAGATCTGGCCAATGCGGCTAGGCCCACCAGGAGCCAGCATGCCACCGACAGCACGGTCCATCTCACGCTAGTAAGCCTCCGAGAGGCGTCTCATGCTGGCCAGCCGGTTGGCGCTCTCGACGAGCTGGACGCGGCGTGCCTCCAGCGTCTCGGCGTCGGCGTCTTCCGGGATGGGCGCAGTCAGGTCTTGCATCGCCGCTTGCAACGGATCATGGCCACCTCCGCCAGAGTGCTCGCCGTGGCTGATGACGAGCACTTCCGTGACGGTGCTGCCGCCGCTGTCCACGCGAGGAAGCGGCTCGTCGTAGAACACCACGTTGGTGGGGAACGCGTCAAGCGACGCCGTGTCGGAGTCGACAAGCATCGGGTCGGTGGAGCGAACCGACTCCAAGTCCACAGCAGGCTCGCTGGCGACGTGGAGCTTATCGAGGAGGCTCATGAGGCGGCTCTCGGGGCCCTCCGTGCCCGCATCGAACGCGGGCTCGTCGGAGAGGCGAATCTCGCCGACAAGATCTGCGAGGCAGCTCGCCGCGCAGGCGACCTCCGCTCCGTGCAGTGCGTCGGCGCAGACGCCGTCCGGCGTGCCGGGCTGGCTGCGCTCGCCAGGAAGGAATAGGGTTCCCGTCCAGAACAGGTCTCTGGGAGACGGTGCACCTCGCCCCACGGTGGGCGCAAAATGTCGGGGGTTGGGTGCGACATATGCCAACGGGTGGCTTATCATGATGGGAGCAAGTAGAACGTCGCCGGTGCCTGGAAGCGGGATGAGGTGTAGACACGAACGCCGACGCACTTTACCCAGGTTCGGTGCTCTCCTAGGAGATAACACCCCTAGTCCTGCTCTGCGGGGTCTCCGCATGATCACTAAGGCACTAGTGAGTACAATGGTGCTCGTTGAGCTGTATGCTAGAGGTAGAAGAAGGCAAGGCTTGCTCTTCCCTCCCCCTAGGTGTGAGTCTAATTCTAACAGGTTCAAACCCTTTGCATGGGTGCCCTGGGGGGTTTATATAGGCCTACCCCCGAGGGGTACAATGGTAATCTGGCCAGGTGTAGGACCTGGCTGTCAGTCTCTCTGGTCGCCGGCTTCTCCGCCGACTGCTGGGGCCCGCCGCCTGGTGGGCCCCGCCGACTAGTCTGGTACGGAGCCGACAGGCCGCCCCGCTGCTCGCGGGTCTTCCCGGCTGCTGATTACTGTAGCCGTAACGCTAATGATGCTTGCTTGGTCAGGGGAGCGTGGCTATAGTCCCGCCGCCTGGTGGGAGATCACTGTAGCCACTCCGCGTCTTATCTGGTTAATGGCGTGTGGGCCCCGAGGAAGGAGCGGGCCGACTGCTGGGGGGCGGCCTCCCTCGGGTCCCACTGGTGAGGCTCTCGCCGTCTTCCGGGCTCTCGTTGACCGGTAGGGCCCGCCGTCTTCGGGCCGTACCGACAGACGGTCGTGGGAACAGGGCTTCGCCTGACAGGAGTGATGTCAGGGGTGGAGAGGCAACAATGTCGCGCCGGGCGGAGATCTCCGCCTGTACGGAGCACTGTGGCCACGCCCCGCCCTGGATACGGGGGTGATGGGCTACACTGTGGTCTCACCCTGTCTTGTCTCTTTAATGGGGGCGCAGACTTTGAGGGCGCCATGGGCCGACTGCTCGGAGTCGGCCTCTCTGGAGGCCGCCTACCAGGGTTGGCCCGTCTTGGAGCCGCCTTCCTTAGCATCGGCGTCTTCTGGCAGTCGGCCGTTCTGCCAGCCGACCGCCATAAGGCGGCGCTCTACCTTGACGTCTTGAGGGGCACAGCTGACCCCGATGTCTTGAAAGGTTCTGGGGCTCGGGTTAGGCTACCCGTGGCCCATTACTCCGACACATAGCACCTGGCCTGTGTTTGTGTGTATGTACAACCTTCCCCCTCGATGTGCATGAAGAGGAAGTACATTCACATGAGTATGCTAATTGAAGGGCCGAAACAACCAGGGAACGACATCAATCTGTATCTAGGGCTGCTGAAAGAGGAGCTAGACACGCTGTGGAAAACGCCAGCCAATACGTGGGATGCCGCAGAGAAAGAATATTTCCCTATGAGAGTCGCACTGCTCACGACGGTGCACGACTATCTCGGTTACGGATATGTCACGGGGCAGGTGGTCCACGGATTTTGTGCATGCGTGAGGTTTATGGATGACACAACGTATCGCCAGCTGGATAGAGATCCCGGGTCTTCGAAAACCGTGTTCATGGGACATCGAAGGTGGCTTCGCGACGATGACTCATGGAGAAAACGCAAGGATCTGTTCGATGGTGAAACCGAAACCCGAAGACGCCCGCGTACGAGGAGCGGCGAGGAAATAGAGGAGCTGTTGAAAAATTGGAAAGAGTGTCCACCGCCGGGAATGAAGCGAAAGGCGCCAGAGCCGCTGCTGAAGGTATGGAAAACGAGGTCTGTTTTCTGGGATTTGCCATACTGGATGATCCTCCATGTGCCTCACAGCCTTGATGTCATGCATATCACGAAGAACGTGTGCGAGAGTCTGCTTGGTATCCTGCTCAACATGCCAGAGAGGACCAAAGATGGGCCGAAAGCAAGGGCAGACTTGCAATCAATGGGCATCAGGGAGGAGCTTCACGCAAAATGCCCTAATGATGATGATGATGACGATGAGGCGAAGAACACGAAAAGTCGACGCAAAGGCAAAAAGGCCAAGAAGATCGAATATGAATGCCCTCCCGCGTGCTTCACACTAAGTCAGGAGGAGATCGAGCAGTTTTTCACCTGCCTCGTAGGAGTAAAACTTCCTTACGGTTACGCGGGGAAGATAAGCAGATACCTAGACTCCGCGAAGCAGAAGTTCACCGGGATGAAGTTTCACGACTGTCACGTGCTGATGACGCAGATACTTCCAGTTTTCAATCCGTGGGATCATGGACGCGCACGTCCGTGAAACGCTATTTGGCCTATGCAACTTTTTCGACATCATCTCTCGGAAGTCGGTTGGCGTGAGGCATCTCAGAAGGCTATAGGAAGAGATCGTGGTGATACTATGCGAGCTTGAGATCTACTTCCCGCCCGCATTCTTCGACGTTATGGTGCATCTGCTGGTCCATATCGTGGAGGATATCATCCAACTCGGGTCGATGTTCCTGCACAGCATGATGCCGTTCGAAAGGATGAATGGCGTCATCAAAGGATACGTTCGCAACAGGGCACGTCCAGATGGAAGCATAGCCAAGGGCTTTCTGACCGAAGAGTGCATCTCCTACTGCACGAATTATCTAGGCATCGAGAACCCTGTTGGTCAGCCCGTCAACAGGCACCTCAGCAGGCTCGCTAGATGGGGTCACCGCGAGGGTCGCCGCGAAATGCATGTCTACTTCAAGGGTCGACTCGCCGACTTTGAAAGAGCAAACCTAGTCGCGCTACAACACATAGACGTGGTCGATCCTTGGGCTGTAGAGCACAAAACCTTTATTGAGAAGACGTACAATGACCGAGGCCAACAGAGGACGGACGGAGATATAATTAAAGAGCACAACTCATGTTCCACGCGTTGGTTCAAGGACAAGCTTCTGTCGTACCCTTTACATTAGGATTCTTCCGCGGAAGAAAAACTCATACTCGCCTTGTCACAGGGCGCCGAGCACAACCTGATGACCTATGAGGCGTACGATATCAACGGCTACACATTCTGCACCGAGGAAAAGGACATGAAGTGCGATTATCAGAACTCCGGGGTAACGATGGAATCCTACACCGGTAACGACAAGGAGAGATACTACGGAAGGATCGAGGAGATCTGGGAGCTGAGCTACGCTGGAGAGAAGGTCCCGATGTTCCGTGTCAGATGGGCCAACAAGAGCGTCCTAAAAGAAGACCGGTATTTCACCACCATGGTTATACCCGAAGCCAAATCCAAGACCGCAGGCGCAAACGTCACCACGAAAAATGAGCCATGGGTACTAGCTTCCCAAGTGGACCAATGCTTCTTCATTACCGACCCGTCAAAGCCCAGTCGTGTTGTCGTGAGGAGAGGCAAAAGGAACATCATCGGAATGGATGGAGTCGCCAATGAGCAAGACTTCGACAAGTACGGCGACCCGAAGATGGAAGATGACGACGACGATGAAGTACCATACAACACAAGAAGAAGCAGGACCACCCTACCTAACGGACGTCCGTTCAAGAGAAGAACTTCATTTGCGAAAAAGAAGGGCAAGAAGATTGTGAAAAGATAGCTAAGATCGAATCACGACGTGTCGGCTGCGTGTGTGTCAGTGACAAGCTCAATTATTAGATGCAACTAAATTATTAATTACATGTGTATCACTTGATTTCAACCATGTCATCTAATTCTAAATCTTTGCACAATGGTTTTATCACTCCATTTGCATTTTCCTTTTCTTTTATCTCAAATCTTAAATTATTACATGCAACTAAAAATAAAACTAAAAGTTAGTAATGGCGCACCAGGAGAAGGTGTGCCATTGCTATCACGGTGTTTACGGCGCACTCCTAAATGGTGCGCCATTGGTATACCAATTTTTATGGCGCACCCCTAAAAGGTGCGCCATTGCTAACCCTCCCCCCACAAAAATAACCCCATCCACTCCCACTTGCTCCCCTCTCCCTCTGGCCTCTCTCCCTTCCTCGCCAGATCCACGCGCCCGATCGCCTCCGTCGCCGTTCGTCGCCCACCACCGCGGCGACCACCTTCCCCCGTGCTCCTCCGACTTGTCCAACCACTCCACCGGCATCCGCTGCTACCTCTACGTCGACGCGCGCGAGCCGAGGAGCCGCACGGCACCGGATCCACCTCGTCTTCTTCCTCGGGTCGCCGCCGTCTTCCTCAACTCCGGCCACCTCTGCTGCTACTAAGCTCTCGCAGGGCCTCCTTGCGCCTCCCCGGTGAGCTCCGCCTCCTCTCCCCTCTTCCTTCTCGACTTGCCACGTCCGTAGCCATCGTGCTCGTCGGGGCCGAACTCGCCGCTGTAGACGTGCTCGTCGCCGTCGATGTCAACTGAGCTCATAGGCGTGCTCAGTGCAGCTCTAGGACCCCAACGCGCTAGCCCATGCGCGTCGTCGTGCCCGCAAACGCCGGATCCGTCGAGCTCCCGTACGGGTCGCGGCCGTTCACACTCTGGCCGCCCCTGGCCACGACCGGCCCTGTACCCCGCGCGCATCGCCCGTGACCCTGCCTCGCCCCTGGCCTGGGAGCATCTAACCTTATTAGGCCTGGAAATTCTATCTATGTGAGGATGAATTGTTTCTATGTGAGGATTTGTTTTTCTATCTAGCATTGTATTTAGCTAAATCACATTCTTATGCTAAGATTTGTTTTATTATGCTAGGATTGTCTCTGGCATTATTATTTTGTCTAATCTTTTGGATTCCACTGCTGATTTGTGGATTGCATTATTATCCGTCTACCGAGCATTGCTTGACTCTTGCACTAGCCATTCATAGTGATAGCGAAATTACAGTATGATGCATACACTTGCCAATGCATTCTGTCAAGTGGTGCAAAATGTTTCTGCTCTGACTCTGTTTTGTTACAATTATGTTTTTTTTTAATCTCAATTTCTTATCCAGTTATGTTATAGTTACTGCTTACTCCTCAAACATAAGTTCTGGGCTTTGAATCAAATAGATAAAAAAGGGGATTTCCTTTTCCGGACGAAGGTTAACATGTTCGCCAAGAAGCGGAGTAGCTTAGGTTCAGAGCGTGCCATATTTCAGTTAGCCAGATGCAGTTGTTTATCAAGTAACAGCAGCTAGCTGTGTCCCATGGAAAGCAATCTCTGCGGAGACACAAAGTAGCTTAGATACAGAACCGCCTAGATCTCAGTTACAGAGAAATATTTTTCACTTGTGTACAGTAGGGCATACTCTACATCAGTTTGTGTTGGTGCTATGCAGGCAAATGTGACACCAAATTAGCTTGGTTTCTTTGCAGGGGATATCTCGAAGCGCCAGCTTGAAGAGACAGTAAGCATCAGTTTCCGCCGCGCTTGTTTTCTCTCACTTAGTCTTGTAAACACCCGTGGCTTGACGCCATCGCTGTTGTGTGATTAGAGAGCATTATGCTGAACCATTTCCCCTGAGTTTTGCTACTGTCCGAGTGTCAAACTGAACTGAGGCTCCTTCAGTGGCAAGTATCAGTACTGATGCGAATGTGATGTGCAGTGGCTAATATCCATACATGCTGTGATGAATTTACCCTGACCGGAATCGTGGTTGTTATTGCAGGCGAATTTGGGGCTCAGGGAAGAAGAGGAGGAGCGACTTCTCTCTGGTCTGGTGGTTGCAACTTCAGGACAAGGTAAGAAAGTGTATGATATGCCTGCACCTACTGCAATCATTGGACCTGTTAGTGCTTATGCGTGGTAGTGTCAGCTGCAGTTATTCCTACTAGTTGCCTGGTGGTAGTCAGCCCTTGCTTGGTTTATAGTTTGTTAGAACTGCTGGCAGAAGCCTGGATTGTAGTTCTATTGATTGATCTGGCGAAAGCTTGAACCTTTAAGCTACTGTTTTGATATTAAGTGGATCACATGAACCAGTTTGGTACTATTTCAGTGTTACCTTCGGTTTAAACATGTCTCCCTTTGTCATGGTCACTTGTATTTGCTGATTCCAAGCATGTTCTTCAGGGAAAGAAAATATTAGGTACTATTCCAATGGTGTGGTTTGCAGGGACAAATAGTTGCCCCTTTCTCCTGAAATGTTGATTAATTTCTGTTTCGGTTGAGAATGGGGCATTCCTAGGTCAAGAAAATTAGCAAAGGTCATGCCCAATTTTCTTGACCTAGAAGGTGCCCGATTCTCAACCGAACCAAAAATTAATCAACATTTATAGACAATGTTATTTCTACAAAGCAAATATTTCTAAGTGGCTTTTATAGTTTTCCCTTAAGTTGAAATGCAAACTATTTTTTCTTCCTGCAGCAAGAGCAATAGTGCACTTAGTAGGATAGAAAATATATAACCTGCAATAGTGCACTTAGTAGGATAGCAATAGTGCACTTGGAACAATCTTTTGGGTAAAGGGGTGTTTATAACCTGTAATGTGAAAATATATAGGATAGAAGAATAGATACTACCCTGATCTCATCCAATAACTCTAGTAGCCTTTTTTCCTATTTAGAGCGAACATGGCCGACAACGATGAGGCTGGCGGTTCGGACAAGTCATTCTGGGAGCTGTCCCAAGAGATGGAGGAAGAACCTCACCGCTACGAGGAGGCCATGGAAGACACCGATCCCAACTACACAACCCCTAGTGGCGTTGGGGATGACACCACTGATGGTGCCGCCGGGGATGCCACCACTGATGATGGCAGCGCACGCACAGATGGCAGCCAACCGAAGAGGCAACGGAAGGACCGGCGCCCGAACGTGCTCGGCACCGTCAAGGAGGAATTTACTGAAGTGTCCTCCAGTGGGCATCCAACGGTGCCCAAAGAATTAGTCACTGGGTATGCGGGACAACTCGGGTGCATTCTCCGGAGCACCGTCTCGATCAACACCGAGAACCTAAGGCATCGTGACCAAGGGAATTTGCGCAACCTCCTCTTCACGAAGCTGCACGAACGATACAAGTTCCCCGGTGACTTCGCAAACACACGCCTCTCAGGGAATAAAGTGAATAGTGCCGCCCTCATGAAGATGAGCATGGCCCTGGCTACTTGGAGAGCCGCGGTGAAGAGAAGGATTCTAAGTGGTGATAGTTATGAGAAGATCAGGGAGACAAATCCTTCGATCAGCGAAGCTGACTACCTGGAGTTCAAGATCAAGTGCGAGAGCAACGCATTCGCAGAATCAAGTCAGTGGGGGAAAGATATGCGGGACTTGAACTTAGGGGTCCACAAACTCGGTCCCGGCGGTTACAGAGTGGCGGAACCTATATGGAACAAGGAGGACGTGGAGCGTCCCGAGCAAGGCCTACCGCCCCTCTTCGATAAATACCATGAAAAGCAGACCAGGAACTATGTCAGGGCCCGGTACAAGGTGGACCCGGTAACAAAGGAGCTTACCACGGATCCGAAGGTGACGACGCTTGACCTTGTCCTGGTAAGGAATACACCCCCGCTTAATTAGCTCCATATGGTTGCATTCTAATTAATGAAGCCAAAATTCTAAATGGTTCTCGTTCATTCCGCAGGAAACTGAAAGCAGTAGCGTGGGGTCTCAGAGCTCCCCGTCTGCCCCTAGGAACACCACTTTAAATACGGCGTTGAACGTAATGAAACACAAGGATAAGTTCAGTAAGCCGTCGTCAGCTAGTCGTGTGGCCGGCAAAGGCTTATCCACGAAATGGTCGGAATACTATAAGGCTAGGCGAAAGGAGAGAAAGACCAGCTTGGAAAGCCAGGAGCGCGAGGTTAAAGAACTCAAGGCACAAGTGGCGCGGATTCCGGAGATAGTCCAAGAGCAACTGCGAGACCAACTGGGAGAGACGATCACCGCCATTATGCCTACCTTGCTTGAGGGGCTGCAGGCGTGGATTGCGGGCGGCCCATATGGGCCGCCCCCGACTCCCAGCTTCACGGGCAGCAACTCGCACAACGCGCCGGCATTGGTGTCTCCAGCGGAGGCGGCATTGGTGTCTTCGGCGTTGGCGCCGGCATTGGAGCTTAATGCACCCGGGTGTGGGAAGAATACGTCGGCCGGCACCTCGGCAGCAAGCATCCCCTCCGTCACTTGCACGCCTGCCGTTGGCGGTGCCTCGACATTAGCCAAGCTCGACGCCATCACGGTAACTAAGCCTCGGCCGATGACTTCATCTCCTTGCCTTTGACTGGGCATCCCTGACGCCCTACATGTTTTCGCAGGGCGCGCCGACGTTCCATGCACTCTCCCGCACTTCATGGACGGCGAGTTGATCGATGTCGCCAAGGCCAAAATCGTTCAACCGGGCAACCGCGTGTTCCACGGTAATCTGATGCCACCCACCGTGTATAGGGTTCAACTGGTTCGGGTGCTGCGGGGCTGTGACGACTTGTTACCTCCGTATCGACCCCCTGGGGCTGACGAAGATGATGTGATGACCCTCAGCGCCTGCTTAAGCTGGTCCATGCTTTGGCCGAAGAGGCAGATTCGTTTAGGGGCGGGGGACACCACCCCACAGACAACACCGCCAGTCGTGCCGGCGCCAAGCCATGGCAAGACCGCCGCAACGCTACTGCAGTCAGCTGATCCGGACATGCATATGGCACAGGACCCGGACGACGACGATGGTACATTTTCCAACGTCGATAAGTACTTCAACGAACATGGGTACGGTGACGAATTCTTGGGGCCTCCTTCTCAAGAACCCAACCCTGCAAAAGACGATCGTGATCTAGCTGGTACCGCGGAGAAACCCAATTGCAACAGGTGTCGTCTGGCGTTCAGTTCTCAGGAGACGCCTCCAGCTGCCGCCTTCACCGAGACTCAAATAGCCGAGGTGCGAAATATTATCAGCCCCAACACACTAAAGAAGATGGTCTCTGAGCAGAACTCGATCCCATTACAACAGAAGAAGCAGAAGGGACGGAAAAGAAAAAATAACATGGGTGCAAGCCAGCCGGCACCGAGTACGATCCTTGCTCAGGACGGGCCACCAATACCTAAGGATATCTCGAGGAGGGTGCATGTGGCGGGTAGGCCGATGCTACGGACTAGTCTGCTCAATGCTGCAACTGGTGCTATGCGGAGTCTGCATGACAGTGTTGTTTCTATGGAGAAGCGGCGTCTCTCCGAGAATGATGTGGCATACCCGATTTTCGTGGCCAAGGTGCCAGAGGGCAAGGGCTTTGTTGATAGCACCATCGGGTGTATGATCGTCATGCGGTTTGATGACATCTTCGCTATGTTTAACCTGCATCCGCTGCACTACACCTTCATTCGGCTATTTTCGCTTAGTATGGAGATGCGGATCATTAGAGACAAGACCCTGGACATCGTGATAGTCGACCCCTTCTACATGTTTAACCTTCATCCGCTGCACTACACCTTCATTGGGCAGCGCTGGGGACCGGCAAGTCGCGAGTTCATACCTTGAAGGCGTCATTCTGGCGAACCCAGATAAGGATAACTTCCTCGTGCCTTACTTTTCCGAGAAAGTCATCCCCTCACCGCCCCATAACATATGATTTCTAAGATTTCGATCGTTCTTTTTTTTTTCTAACATTCTGTGTTTTGTGCAGTGACACACATTGCACACTCATC
Source organism: Triticum aestivum (assembly GCF_018294505.1). Taxonomy (NCBI): domain Eukaryota; kingdom Viridiplantae; phylum Streptophyta; class Magnoliopsida; order Poales; family Poaceae; genus Triticum; species Triticum aestivum. The sequence continues at coordinate 112,000,828 of NC_057814.1, forward strand.
CTCTTAAGCCCGAAATATTCCATGGCCACGTATTTCGACTCGGACCGTCAGTCGAAGAAAGACTACACAAATATCAAGAAAGTTCTTGATGATGCTCTCCCCGGCTACGCCAAATCTGGAGGCACCTTCAGGAGGCCAATTTGTAGGTACGACAAGCACGTGTTCACCCACGTAACGATGTTCCCTTGCGTCAAGCAGCCGCCTGGCAGTCAGAAGGATGCCTACTACGCCCTCCATCACATGCGGGCGATCGTACGGGATCATAATCACCTTATGCTATCAAATAATCTCAAAGATTGGGCCGCATGCTTGTCGGCAATCCAGGACGAGGACATCAGACAAGAATTCTTTCGCATCCAGTCGGATTTTACGGAAATCATCTATCAAGATGTCCTTCGTACCTCGGGGCAGTTCTACCTCAAATATCAACCGTCCAATAGTGAAACAGAAACAACGCTACAAATGCAGGCTGACAACGACCGCACATTCATGACCATCACAAAAGACAGTGGCTTCATCCACGCTCAGGTCCCTGAGTCGAGTCGAAAGTATTGATGCTATGTAGTTCTGAAATATCGATTAGCTCATGTTGTAATTAAACTTTAATGAACTTGTATGTCTCTTTAGTTTGGACATTCGTTCAACTTATATGTAATCGATGCTATTTATTAGTAGGACCATGAATCGTGCTATTAATGTGTTGCTTTTCTCTTCCGATCCTTTTGTTGCATACTTATATATTGCTTATATATTATCTGTGAATTGCTACTAACGTCTTGTTTGTCTAGTGCATAGAGATGCTGTCGTATGTCGTGTACAAGGGTAAGGTTCCCGGTGTCTACGACGACTGGGAGGAGTGTTGGAGACAAGTTCACCGTTTCAGCGGTAACAGTTACAAAGGGTACACCACTAGGGCGGAGGCGGAAGCTAGATACGCAAGCTATCTAGCGGGAGAGAGGAGGGAGCGGAGGAGGAACCGGATGAAGACCAGTTTCATCGCAATGATGCTCATCGTGACCGCAACCCTCTTCTATGTGATGGTAGTTTAGATGATCGATATCGACTTTGTAATGTGACGACAAACTCGGCTAATATGATGAACTTTGCTAATGTCTCGAGACCTAAAGTTTGTGTTTGACAAGAAAAAGGAAAGACCGCGCTCATACAAAAACAATAGAGGGTTTCGTACAAGCGTCTCCCTTGACCCAAGGGTACAAAGTGTTGCGGGCGTGCCAGTGTACAAAGTACACAAATATACGAAGAGGAAAAGAAAATGTGAGGCCTGCTGGCGCGGCCAAGGGATCAAGCGATCATGGTCTCCTGGTTCCCGAGGGCCTCGGAAAGTCCCCCGGTTAATTACTCCCGCGGATAGCACCGCGGGACACCTCCGATTAAGCTGCGCAGTCGTCGTTCTTTGGTCTTCGCTTCGCGTTGCTCATGCATGGTGGTGGTGTGTGTATGGCGGCGGCAGAGTCCGTGTACGGAGTGGTACACGTGCCGTCGAAAACGTGGCCTTTGCTTCGCCCACGCCCGCCTATGCCGTCTTGCCTCGTCGGCCTTGAGCGGCATCGATGTGGTTGTTGAAGTAGCATGCATGGTTGGGCTTGGCTTGGACGTCGTCGATGACGTTGTAGATTCGGCGGGAGTGCGAGGGGTATGCCCCGCGGGAGTAGATCTTGAAAGGAAAAGAAGGAATGGATGGACGTGCGACACATGGAGTGCGCACACCTATCGATGACCGCCTACACCGCCGCCAAATAGCGGAGGAAGTCGCCACCTGGTGTCGTTCGACGTGGCCGGCGGCGGTAGATGGGCCGCCCACCAATGAGCGTGGCACCGACACGGAGCGCCGACGGTGATCCCGAGCCCATCTCCATGATGGATGCGTCCGAACCGGGAGCCCCTAGACATGAGCGGACCCGGCACGTGTGACACGTGTTCGTAACGATGAAAAGGGAGGCTGCGAGATACGCCTAAGCGTGTCCCGACCCCAACCGGACGATGTCTCTGCCGCCATAGTTACGACGAGTCATCGTGACTCGTCGAGCGCTGCGCCGCCTCCATGGTTACGATGAGTCATCGTGACTCGGCAAGCGTCACGCCACCGCCAGCGAGTTGAACGTTCCATGTCACCGAGTCCCGGCCAGCCCATGGCGCCTCCATGGACCGGCGAGGCAGCGGCGAAGGAAACCTCGCGACGCGGCGAAGCCTCGCCCAGGCGCCGCGAATGGGTGTAGGTAGAAGGGGTGACGCACTAGATGGCGCTGAGTCGAGATGCATGTCGACGAGTCCCGACCAGCCCATGGCGCCTCCATGGACCGGTGAGACGGGGCGCGTAAGGCCTAACGATGCGGCGGTGCCTCGCCCAGGCGTCGCCGATGGTGTAAGTAGAAGGGGGCGCAGTAGAGTGCGCCGAGTCCCGGCACGATGGTGTTGCTGGCAGACTCGGCGATGGAGGGTGTGCGGGAGACCGCGCATGGTCGACGGCCCCGGTACGCCGTCCTGATGTGCGGAGAGTGCGCCGGGGGCGCGCGTGGGCGGAAGCCCCGACACGTTGTCGCCGTCTTCGCGGTAGTTGTCGTCTTGCGCGGAGAGCAACCCCGGCGTGTCGTCTTCAAGAGCATCGAGAGCCAACGTCGGCTGCCGGCTCCATCTCCGACCGTGCGGCCGCAGCTCCAACCGCCATCATCGGGATGTAGAGAGAAGGGATAGAAGAGATTAGTATCTGTATTCACCTTGGGAAAAGACGACCGGCATGATGTCCGATCTTCGTCGGCGGCTCGATGAGCCTTGCCCGGCTGTGTACGGGAGTCTCGGCCGCCTGTGCGAGCACTCCCGTATGGCGCGTGCGTCGGGAGTAGCCTTGGGCTCCTCTCCCTGATGGATCTGCTGGTGGGTAGATGGATGGATGTGTTGCCTGATGCCGGAGGTGCGTGTTCGTCTCCCTCTGGCCGTCCCTTTCCTCCTGGCCCTGCCCCCTCCTGGGATGGATGGATGTGGTGGTATTTATAGAGGGGGTGGAAAGAGCGAGGGCGCTGCACCACCGCCCCGTCGTTCCGATCTTTGGGTACAAGGGACGTTCTTCTTGGCCGGTACGTACATGGCGCCATGTGGCTGCCAGTGGGCCCGCCTCCCCGCTGGGCACCGGATGCCAGCGCGTATTTGAGTACGATACGCCTCCTTACTGGCTGGTACACAGGTATTTGGGTACGTACACATACGCGGGCAATCGAGCGAATACGTGCATTTTGCTGCGTACAACCCGGTCAGTACGCTCGAATGGTCATACCTGGATTGAACGCACGTACACGTTCCTTCATAGCTGCATGCAGTTTGCGTGTACTAGTACGCCCATGTCTTTTTCATGCATACATGTGTACCGATGTACGTGCCCATACAATGCATGGGCCATGCACGTTCTTGCACTGGTTACTAGTATTTGCACATGCACTAAGGTCATGCACGTAAGTGATCATCTAAACGCACACCCGAGGAGATTGTGTACTTAGAAAATTCATTCATTTCTAAGAATATACTTCCTCCGTCCCATAATATAAGAACGTTTTTGACACTAATGTGATGTTAAAAACGTTCTTATATTTTGGGACAGAGGGAGTATTTTCTTACTAAACCACGTACAAAAGTACGTCAAACAAATGCCCCCTGTCGAGTCGAGCTTGAGTGCGGAGCAAGTCGGGCTTGACTCGACGCATAAGTCTTCTTCGACGGGAAACTGGACGCAACTCATCCGGCTGCTGCCCGTCATCATTTTTTTTGGGTTGGCACTTTGCATGAAAGCTAGACATGGAGGTTCTTATTTCTGCCCTTCACCTAGCATTAGTGGGCAAAACATGGAGAAAGCCCACGTGAGCAACATAGGGCAGCGACCACGGATGTGTATGTGTGCATGCCCAAGTGATGGCACGCCGTGCGAAGACTCGGCTGTACACCGGGACTTGCCCGCCCACGCCGTATGTTAGCGCCAGCTTTGCGCCATGGTGCCATTGGTGGGAGGCGGGTTATTTTCAGCAGCCCCAATGGCCGAGAAATAGAACATGGGATGGGCACCTCTGCACCGTCTTTTTTGTGTATATACGCAATGGGAACCGGCTCGGCAAATACACTTGGCCGCGGATCACCGTTCGATTGGCAGAGAAAACAGAAGCACGAGAGAAAGAAGAATGGACAAATATATACAGGGGATACCTTGTTGGGCCACATTGCTGCTGGCGCCTGACAACAAAGTAAACTCGGATCTTCTTCAGTGCACGGCGAAACGCCATGCCGCGTGCTGAAGGTTTTATCAGACAAATCGGAACCGTTTAGCTGCACGGTGCCACCCGACAAGAGGGAAGGGTTTCACAGCTACGCACTGGCTGTTCTGGCCAATGCTGAAGCCAAGAATGGTTGAGGTACCTTGTTGTGTCGTATTGCTGCCACGACGCCTGTCAACAAAGCTTTCTCGCATCATCCTCAGCTCGCGGTGAAACACCATGCCACATGCTGAAGGTATTATCAGACAAGTCGGGACCGTTTAGCTGCACGGTGCCAGCCCGACAAGACTGAAGGGTTACTTCACGCTAGCCGCACTGGCGCGCTACACTGTTCCCACATTTAAGCTCAGCGTGGACATGCGGACGGGACATCGGGATGTCATCGATGTCTCACCCTATCGCCGAGTGTAGCGACGACAACATTGTGCACGCCAGCTGTTGTCGCCGAAGATGTTTGAGGGCATAGCGTTGCCCCCGGTGTTGTTGTTGTAGAGTCGCCGTAATACCGACGACTGAGGGGCGTGGCCGCCTACAATGTCAGCAGCCTGACTCGTGGATTGGTGTTGCCGTTGTTGACGATGACTACGGCTTGCGGTGTTGAAGACGACGTCATCAGGGACGACCCCGTCGACGCCAATGATCGAGGCCCTAGCGTCGCCCCCGGTGTTGTTGTTGTTGTAGAAGCAACGTAGTGCTAACACTGAGGGACGACGCCACCCTCGATGTTAGCGACGTTGGTTGAAGTAGCTTGGTTGCCAACATCTGGGAGACATGGCTTGGCGCCATGTGAGGAGGCCGTTTGGCAATGGGGAACTCGGCCCCTGGCCCTCCCGCCATGGGCGTTGTAGAGGTTGTCGGTGAAGCGGACGTTTGAAGGACGGTGATGCCCCTCGGCGCTCGTAGTGGTGTCGAGCCAAAGGTGCATCGCTAGCACACATATATGTGGGCATCGTCTCTCATCCGCATAGAAACTTAGTCGCTTCTGCACAAAGTTAGAGGAACCAAGTGACTGGAAAGACCAAATGAAAACCAACTCACGAAGAGGAAGTGAGAAAAAGAAAAAAAAATAGCGTTTTTTTTGTTTAAAATGTTGGATTTTCCACTTGACACTAGCTATGAGTGTGACGTCGGAAAAGGCTGCCGAAGGACTTAGTCATCAGGAATCGTCGAAAAGCCATGACGATCGCAACTCAATAGCTTATTGCCTTCTGTGTTTGTTTGTGTGTGAATATGTGTGTATCACGATGACGTGATTGGAATGCTTCCGAGAGGCAGCAGGGAATCGTACCCTAGCCCATCATGGCAAAGAGTAACCCCACAGCTCCACCATTCTCCCTTCCGGGCCTCAAGAACTCAGAAACTTGGGTAAGGTGTATTTAGGGTATGTGGTTTTGGGACAGCGGCTGAAAAACGTATGTTCATGCCTTTTGTTGAGGGGTGGTGGATGACTACCTCCTGCCTTCTTTCCAGTGGTTCCCTTATTGCTTGCACGTCGGGACTTGCTTCAGGAATCTTGAGGTTTGCTTCATGGACGGCCTTGGTGGCCGCGAGCTTTTGAGGATCGTCTCCCCTTGGAGAGAATAGCTTCATGGGCGCCCTTGGTGGCCGCGAACTTTAGAGGATCGTCTCCCCTTGGAGAGAATAGCGTCATGGATGACCTTGGTGGCCGCGAACTTCTGGGGATCGTCTCCCCTTGGAAGGATTGCTTCATTGACGGCCTTGGTGGCCGTGGGCTTCAGAAGATTGTTTCATCTTTCGAGGCGCGTTTGCACGCGCTTGAAGGTTTGCTTCATATTTCTTCAGGGACCACCTTGAGAACTTGGAAGACAGTCATCCACCTATGTGGACTAAAACCCTCAGGCATTTTATCTGGAGCTTTGTTGGCACGCCCCAGGGTTGTCAAGCGGTTACGCACCTAACCCAACTTGTGTTAGATCGGGCAGCCCTTTCCTGATCTTTTGCCTAGAGTCTTCCCTGGAGCATGTGGAGTCTCTAGGAACCTGAGACACATCCAGTAGCATGGGGGTGTGGGGCTTCATTGTTTAGAAGCAACCCAAGTAGTCTTCTCCGCTGCCTCTGGGAGCATATGGTGTGTGTGTGTGTCGTGTTTTGTGGGTATGAGAGCCGCTCCACTAGATAAGTCCCAAGGCAGCCAAATCGTCCGTCACAGCTGAGTGTGGTTCGGAAAAAGCCATGTTTTTTTAGGATTTTGCAATCCATAAGAAGGGGAAAACAGAAGAAACACGAGCAAGTCCGCTTCATGCAATAGTGAGTGCAATGCGGACTCTGATAAGCCACCGAAAACTCCCCTTCTTAAAAAGCGAAAGAAGATGGAAACAAGCCAAGAGAGAAAAAAAAAGAGAAAAGAAAGGTTTTTTTTACGCAAAGTATTTTTTTCAAAAACCTACCGTTGATCTGTGGCATCGGCCGGGCTCCTTGCGAATCAACCAGCTGACACGCACCTCCGAGGACATGTGTCATGGCATGCCGGTAGGCGGCACCGGCGTTCTTCAACCCGAAAGGCATCATGTTGTGGTAGAAGTTGCCTTTCGATGTTTTGAACGCGGTGTTGATGGAGTTCATTGTTGGCTCGATGTAGTTGGGAACAACACCACAACTCTCAACGTCTGATGATTGAGAGGAGCTAGGTTCCTGGATTTCTCCCGTCTCCTTCACTGGCGCCTGCCCCCACCGCAGGGGCCGGAATGGCACCAAAGCGGGGACTGTCCTCCCCTGTCGAGGGAATGACTCATCCCCCTCTGACTTGGGGACGAACCTTGGCAGAGGGTGGTGTTGGCTTGGATGGCTTGGATCAGCCCACCGTCGAGTTGGCGGCTGTACTTTCGTCGAAGATGCTCTGCGAGGAGCTCGCGGAGGCAATCCCCTCGCATGCGGACGATGACGGATCGTGTTCGAAGGTTGCTCCTTGCGAGTGGCAAGGGCAACCTCCCGAGAAATGAGAGGTGTCGTGGTGGTGGAGGGAACAAGGTCGGATAGCCGATGCTCCACCTAAGAGATCGGAACCCGTGATGGCTCGCCTGCTTGGCCTTGTCCCGACGAGGTCAATGATTCCACGCTCACCATGTCCACGGTCTGGTAGTCTGGATTGATGGCTTCTGGGTCTTGGGTGACCCTTTTCTCATTAATGGCTCGTTGGAGCCATTCCTTGAAGGCGATGCGATCCTCAATTGCGTGGCCTACGTACCTGTGATATGGGCAATACAAAGGATTGTCATCCATATTTACCTGGTCGGGTCTTTGAGGTTCGGGTAGATTCAGGGCCCGATGCTCCATTAGTTTGTCGAACATATCTTTCAGCACCTCGCGGCGAAAGATGTACGACTTGTTGAGAAGATCCTGCATGGCCGCACATCGCCTTCCCCCAGCTTGCTCGGTCCGTGCACCCAAGATGGGCACGGTACTTCGTGGTGCTGAGGTGAGCACCCTGGTGGCGTTCGCCTCTGCCGCCACATTTGTCTTGCCCCCACTGTTAGGGAGCTTACACGTTGAGGCAAAGCACTTGGCAGGGTCAACGGCGCTTGCGTTCTTGTAGAGCTCCATGATCTATGGAGACTTGTCGAACTCCAGCTTGGTGGCTGCAACAGCTGAGCAGAGCGCTAAAGTTTCTTGGCTCACGCCGAGAAACCTCAAGCGATCAGTGCTGCTGCATGCCATGGACACACATTTCAATGGCATCCTCGAGATGCATCTCCCTGGCGAGACGCACGTAGCTGTTGCGGAAGCGAATGATGTAGTCATTGATGGACTCCTCTCGCCGCTGCCGAACTTGTGCTAGTTCGACAACAGAGAAATCTTTCTTCATGGCGACGAAGTGCCTCTTGAAGACTTCCTTCATGCCTGCCTAGCTGCTGATGGAGCCCACCGGTAAGCGACTATACCAGTGGAAGGCGGAGCCCGTCAATGACCCCGAGAATTGCCAAAGTAGAAGCGAAGAGGTATTAGCGGTGTCACCGCCAGCCGCCTCGAAGTACGCTAGATGCTCCCGTGCATCCCCAGTCCCGTCAAACTGGCCGAACTTCGGCGGATGCCAACCAGCAGGGAACAACACTAGGTCGTGACATGCTTCGTCGGGCTTCTCGAGCTCGCTTTCCAAGGTGCGGGGTGCTTGCTCAATTGACATCTGCTTGAGCTTCTTCGTCACCATGTCTTTGACGATGTCGTGGCAGTTCTTTAGCATGATCGGGTGTGATGCCCCATCGGCCACACCGGTCGGCGTCACCAATGGTCGCCCCCGTACGCCTGGGTCTTGCTGTTGATGCTCACCATTGGGCGGCGCACTTGCTAGCGCCATGGCTTGAAGCTCCTCTTCTTGCGGGTCCACCACTCGCCTTGGTGTCCCCGGCGCCCCGAGGTTGTTGTTCATGATGAGCTCGATAAACCGATCAACTTTTGCGGTTAGTTGATCGATTGTACGGCCCTGCTCGCGCACCTGATCGGCAAGGTTCGCTTCGAGCGGTGCTCCATTTCCTGCAAGACGGGATGGGTTAGCGTTGGAGGCTCTCAATGCCTCCATCTCTGCTGCTTTCGCCGCCTCCTGGTCGGCGTCACCATCGGTGGCCACATGTACGGGCGTCGTGTGAAGATCTTCAAAGCCGCCTTCATAGTGGGATAGAACAGACTGAGCGAGCTCATGGTAGGGCTGTTGGAAATATGCCCTAGAGGCAATAATAAATAGGTTATTATTATATTTCCTTGTTCATGATAATCGTTTATTATCCATGCTAGAATTGTATTGATAGGAAACTCAAATACATGTGTGGATACATAGACAACACCATGTCCCTAGTAAGCCTCTAGTTGACTAGCTCGTTGATCAATAGATGGTTATGGTTTCCTGACCATGGACATTGGATGTCGTTGATAACGGGATCACATCATTAGGAGAATGATGTGATGGACGAGACCCAATCCTAAGCCTAGCACAAGATCGTGTAGTTCGTTTGCTCAGAGCTTTTCTAATGTCAAGTATCATTTCCTTAGACCATGAGATTGTGCAACTCCCGGATACCGTAGGAATGCTTCGGGTGTACCAAACGTCACAACGTAACTGGGTGGCTATAAAGGTGCACTACAGGTATCTCCGAAAGTGTCTGTTGGGTTGGCACGAATCAAGACTGGGATTTGTCACTCCGTGTAAACGGAGAGGTATCTCTGGCCCCACTCGGTAGGACATCATCATTATGTGCACAATGTGACCAAGGAGTTGATCACGGGATGATGTGAGTTATGGAACGAGTAAAGAGACTTGCCGGTAACGAGATTGAACAAGGTATCGGGATACCGACGATCGAATCTCGGGCAAGTAACATACCGATAGACAAAGGGAATTGTATACGGGATTGATTGAATCCCCGACATCGTGGTTCATCCGATGAGATCATCGTGGAACATGTGGGAGCCAACATGGGTATCCAGATCCCGCTGTTGGTTATTGACCAGAGAACGTCTCGGTCATGTCTGCATGGTTCCCGAACCCGTAGGGTCTACACACTTAAGGTTCGATGACGCTAGGGTTATAGGGAAAAGATATACGTGGTTACCGAATGTTGTTCGGAGTCCCGGATGAGATCCCGGACGTCACGAGGAGTTCCGGAATGGTCCGGAGGTAAAGATTTATATATGGGAAGTCCTGTTTTGGTCACCGAAAAAGTTTCGGGTGATATCGGTAATGTACCGGGACCACCGGGAGGGTCCCGGGGGTCCACCAAGTGGGGCCACCAGCCCCAGGAGGCTGCATGGGCCAAGTGTGGGAGGGGACCAGCCCAGGTGGGCTGGTGCGCCCCCCCCCCACCAAGGCCCAAGGCGCATGGGAGAGTGGGAGGGGGCAAACCCTAGGTCCAGATGGGCCTTAGGGCCCATCTAGTGGGGCGCCCCCCCTCTCCTCCCCTTGGCCGCCCCCCTTGATGGGATCTAGGGCTGGCCGCCAGCCCTTGGGGTGGAAACCCTAGAGGGGGCGCAGCCCCTCCCCCCCCTATATATAGTTGAGGTTTGGGGCTGCCCAACACACGAGAACGTCTCTCTTTCGGCGCAGCCCTACCCCTCTCCCTCCTCCTCCTCTCCCGCGGTGCTTGGCGAAGCCCTGCGGGATTGCCACGCTCCTCCATCACCACCACGCCGTCGTGCTGCTGCTGGATGGAGTCTTCCCCAACCTCTCCCTCTCTCCTTGCTGGATCAAGGCGTGGGAGACGTCACCGGGCTGCACGTGTGTTGAACGCGGAGGCACCGTTCTTCGGTGCTTAGATCGGAATCAACCGCGATCTGAATCACTACGAGTACGACTCCTTCATCTGCGTTCTTGCAACGCTTCCGCATCGCGATCTACAATGGTATGTAGATGCACTCCCCTTCCCCTCGTTGCTAGATTACTCCATAGATTGATCTTGGTGATGCGTAGAAAATTTTGAATTTCTGCTACGTTCCCCAACAGTGGCATCATGAGCTAGGTCTATGCGTAGTTTCTATGCACGAGTAGAACACAAAGTAGTTGTGGGCGCAGATGTTGCCAATTCTTCTTGCCGCTACTAGTCTTATCTTGTTTCGGCGGCATTGTGGGATGAAGCGGCCAGGACCGACCTTACACGTACGCTTACGTGAGACAGGTTCCACCGACTGACATGCACCAGTTGCATAAGGTGGCTAGCGGGTGTCTGTCACTCCCACTTTAGTCGGAACGGATTCGATGAAAAGGGTCCTTATGAAGGGTAAATAGAAATTGGCATATCACGTTGTGGTCTTACGTAGGTAAGAAACGTTCTTGCTAGAAACCTCTACAAGCCACGTAAAAACTTGCAACAACAATTAGAGGACGTCTAACTTGTTTTTGCAGCATGTGCTATGTGATGTGATATGGCCAGAAGATGTGATGAATGATATATGTGATGTATGAGATTGATCATATTCTTGTAATAGGAATCACGACTTCCATGTCGATGAGTATGACAACCGGCAGGAGCCATAGGAGTTGTCTTTATTTTTTGTATGACCTGCGTGTCATTGAATAACGCCATGTAAATTACTTTACTTTGTTGCTAAGCGCGTTAGCCATAGAAGTAGAAGTAATCGTTGGTGTGACAACTTCATGAAGACACAATGATGGAGATCATGATGATGGAGATCATGGTGTCATGCCGGTGACAAAGATGATCATGGTGCCCCGAAGATGGAGATCAAAGGAGCAAGATGATATTGGCCATATCATGTCACTATTTGATTGCATGTGATGTTTATCATGTTATGCATCTTATTTTCTTAGAACGACGGTAGCATAAATAAGATGATCCCTCACTAAAATTTCAAGAGACGTGTTTCCCCTAACTGTGCACCGTTGCGAAGGTTCGTTGTTTCGAAGCACCACGTGATGATTGGGTGTGATAGATTCTAACGTTCGAATACAACGGGTGTTGACGAGCCTAGCATGTACAGACATGGCCTCGGAACACATGCGAAACACTTAGGTTGACTTGACGAGCCTAGCATGTACAGACATGGCCTCGGAACACAAGAGACCGAAAGGTCGAACATGAGTCGTATAGTAGATACGATCAACATGGAGATGTTCACCGATGATGACTAGTCCGTCTCACATGATGATCGGACACGGCCTAGTTTGACTCGGATCATGTATCACTTAGATGACTAGAGGGATGTCTATCTGAGTGGGAGTTCATTCAATAATCAGATGAACTTCATTATCATGAACATAGTCAAAAGGTCTTTGCAAATTATGTCATACCCTTTAGTTCTACTGTTTAAGATATGTTCCTAGAGAAAATTTAGTTGAAAGTTGGTAGTAGCAATTATGCGGGCTGGGTCCGTAAACTGAGGATTGTCCTCATTGCTGCACAGAAGGCTTATGTCCTTAATGCACCGCTCGGTGTGCTGGCCTCAGCGTCGTCTGTAGATGTTACGAAACATCTGACATACACGTTTTGATGACTACGTGATAGTTCAGTGCGTAATGCTAACGGTTTAGAATTGTGGCACCAAAGACGTTTTGAAACGTCGCAGAACATGTGAGATGTTCCGAAGACTGAAATTGGGATTTCGGACTAGTGTCCACGTCAAGAGGTATGAGACCTCTGACAAGTTTCTTAAGCCTGCAAACTAAGGGAGAAAAGCTCAATCGTTGAGCATGTGCTCAGATTGTCTGAGTACTACAATCACTTGAATCGAGTGGGAGTTAATCTTCTAGATGAACTATAACATATCAAGGATGGACATGATGATCCTTGAGAAACTCGCGATGTTTGACACCGCGAAAGTAGAAATCAAGAAGGAGCATCAATTGTTGATGGTTAGTAAAACCATTAGTTTCTAGAAGGGCAAGGGCAAAAGGGATACTTCAACAACAAATCGTTTGCTGCTGTAGTGAAGAATCCCAAGGTTGAACCCAAACCCGAGACTAAGTGCTTCTGTAATGAGGGGAACGGTCAATGAACAGTACTACCCTAGATACTTGGTAGATGAGAAGGCAGGCAAGGTCGACAAAAGTATATTGGATATACGTTATATGAATGTGTACTTTACTAGTACTCCTGGCAGGACCAGGGTATTAGATACCGGTTCGGTTGCTAAGTGTTAGTAACTCGAAATAAAAGCTGCGGAATAAACTGAGACTGGCTAAAGGTGAGATGACGATGTGCGTTGGAAGTGTTTCCAAGGTTGATGTGATCAAGCATCGCATGCTCCCTCTACTATCGAGATTTGGTATTTGCGTTGAACATGATTGGATTATGTTTATCGCAATACGGTTATTCATTTAAGGAGAATAATGGTTACTCTGTTTATTTGAATAATACATTCAATGGTCTTGCACCTAAAATGAATCTCAATCGCAGTGATACACATGTTCGTGCCAAAAGATATAAAATAGAAATGATAGTACCACATACTTGTGACACTGCAATTAGAGTCATATTGGTATAGAACGCATGAAGAAGCTCCATGTAGATGGATCTTTGGACTCAGTCGTTTTTGAAAAGATTGAGACATGCGAACCATGTCTATTGGTATATATGCATGAAGAAACTCCATGCAGATGGATCGTTTGGACTCACTTGATTTTGAATCACTTGAGACATGCAAATCATACCACATGGGCAAGATGACTGAAAGGCCTCATTTTCAGTAAGATGGAACAAGAGAGCAACTTATTGGAAGTAATACATTTTGATGTATGCAGTCCAATGAGTGCTGAGGCATGCAGTGGATATCGTTATGTTCTTACTTCACAGATGATTTGAGTAGATGCTGAGTGTATTTACTTGATGAAACACAAGTCTGGATTATTGAAAGGTTCAAGTAATTTTAGAGTGAAGTTGAAGATCGTCGTGACAAGAGGATAAAATGTCCGTGATATGATCATAGAGATGAGTATCTGAGTTACGAGTTTGGCACACAATTAAGACATTGTGGAAAGTGTTTCACAATTAATACCGCCTGGAATACCATAGCGTGATGGTGTGTCCGAACATCATAACTGCACCCTATTGGATATGGTGCATACCATGATGTCTCTTATCGAATTACCACTATCGTTTATGGGTTAGGCATTAGAGACAACCGCATTCACTTTAAAAGGGGCACCACGCAATTCCGTTGAGACGACACCGTTTAGAGAAACCTAAGTTGTCGTTTCTTAAAAGTTTGGGGCTGCGAAGCTGATGTGAAAAAGTTTCAGGCTGATAAGCTCGAACCCAAAGCGGACAAATGCATCTTCATAGAATACCCAAAAGAGTTGGGTATACCTCCTATTTCAGAACTGGAAGCAAAAGTAATTGCTTCTAGGAACGGGTCCTTTCTCGAGGAAAAGTTTCTCTCGAAAGAATTGAGTGGGAGGATGGTGGAGACTTGATAAGGTTATTGAACCGCCACTTCGACTAGTGTATAGCAGGGCACAAGAAGTTGTTTCCTGTGGCACCTACACCAATTGAAGTGGAAGCTTATGATAGTGATCATGAAACTTCGGATTAAGTCACTACCAAACCTCGTAGGACGGCGAGGATGCGTGCTACTTTAGAGTGGTACGTGATCCTGTCTTGAAAGTCATATTGTTAGACAACAATGAACCTACGAGCTATGGAGAAGCGATGGTGGGCCCATATTCCGACAAATGGTTAGAAGCCATGAAATCCGAGATAAATGGATCTTTAAGAAGAAGACGGACGTTGACGGTAATGTTACCGTCTATGAAGCTCGACTTGTGGCTAAGAGTATTTCCACAAGTTCAAGGAGTTGACTACGATGAGATTTTTCTCATCCGTAGCGATGCTTAAGTCCGTCGGAATCATGTTAGCATTAGCTGCATTTATGAAATCTGGCAGATGGATGTCAAAACAAGTTTCCTTACCAGTTTTCGTAAGGAAAGGTTGTATGTGATACAATCAGATGGGTTTTGTCGATCCTAAGGATGCTAAAAGGTATGCTAGCTCCAGCGATCCTTCCAAGGACTAGAGCAAGCATCTCGGAGTCAGAATATATGCTTTGATGGAGTGATCAAAGTTTTTGGGTTTATACAAAGTTTGTTAGAAACTTGTATTTACAATAAAGTGAGTGGGAGCGCTACAACATTTCTGATAAGTATATGTGAATGACATATTGTTGATCCGAAATGATGTAAAATTTCTGGAAAGCATAAAGGGTTGTTTGAAAGGAGTTTTTCAAAGGAAAACCTGGATAAAGCTGCTTACATATTGGGCATCAAGATCTATAGAGATAGATCAAGACGCCTGATGATACTTTCAAAGAACGCACACCTTGACATGATTTTGAAAGAGTTCAAAATAGATCAGCAAAGAAGGAGTTCTTGGCTGTGTTACAAGGTGTGAGTATTGAGTAAGACTCAAGACCTGACCACAGCAGAAGAGAGAGAAAGGACGAAGGTCGTCCCCTATGCTTCAGACGTAGGTTCTACAGTATGCTATGCTGTGTACCGCACATGAAGTGTGCCTTGCCATAAGTTGGTCAAGGGGTACAATAGTGATCCGGGAATGGATCACATGATAGCGGTCGAACTTATCCTTAGTATCTAGTGGACTAAGGAATTTTCTCGATTATGGAGGTGAAAAGGAGTTCGTCGTAAAGGGTTACGTCGATGCGAACTTTGACACTAATCCGGATGGCTCTGAGTAGTAAACCGGATTCGTATAGTAGAGCAGTTATTTGAAATGGCTCGAAGTAGCGCGTGGTAGCATCCGCAAGATGACATAGATATTCGTAAAGCACACACGGATCTGAAAGGTTCAGACCCATTGACTAATAACCTCTCTCACAAGCATAACATGATCAAACCAGAACTCATTGAGTGTTAATCACATAGTGATGTGAACTAGATTGTTGACTCTAGTGAACTCTTTGGATGTTGGTCACATGGTTATGTGACCTATGAGTGTTAATCACATGGTGATGTGAACTAGATTATTGACTCTAGTGCAAGTGGGAGGCTGTTGGAAATATGCCCTAGAGGCAATAATAAATAGGTTATTATTATATTTCCTTGTTCATGATAATCGTTTATTATCCATGCTAGAATTGTATTGATAGGAAACTCAAATACATGTGTGGATACATAGACAACACCATGTCCCTAGTAAGCCTCTAGTTGACTAGCTCGTTGATCAATAGATGGTTATGGTTTCCTGACCATGGACATTGGATGTCGTTGATAACGGGATCACATCATTAGGAGAATGATGTGATGGACGAGACCCAATCCTAAGCCTAGCACAAGATCGTGTAGTTCGTTTGCTCAGAGCTTTTCTAATGTCAAGTATCATTTCCTTAGACCATGAGATTGTGCAACTCCCGGATACCGTAGGAATGCTTTGGGTGTACCAAACGTCACAACGTAACTGGGTGGCTATAAAGGTGCACTACAGGTATCTCCGAAAGTGTCTGTTGGGTTGGCACGAATCAAGACTGGGATTTGTCACTCCATGTAAACGGAGAGGTATCTCTGGGCCCACTCGGTAGGACATCATCATTATGTGCACAATGTGACCAAGGAGTTGATCACGCGATGATGTGAGTTACGGAACGAGTAAAGAGACTTGCCGGTAACGAGATTGAACAAGGTATCGGGATACCGACGATCGAATCTCGGGCAAGTAACATACCGATAGACAAAGGGAATTGTATACGGGATTGATTGAATCCCCGATATCGTGGTTCATCCGATGAGATCATCGTGGAACATGTGGGAGCCAACATGGGTATCCAGATCCCGCTGTTGGTTATTGACCGGAGAACGTCTCGGTCATGTCTGCATGGTTCCCGAACCCGTAGGGTCTACACACTTAAGGTTCGATGACGCTAGGGTTATAGGGAAAAGATATACGTGGTTACCGAATGTTGGTCGGAGTCCCGGATGAGATCCCGGACATCACGAGGAGTTCCGGAATGGTCCGGAGGTAAAGATTTATATATGGGAAGTCCTGTTTTGGTCACCGGAAAAGTTTCGGGTGATATCGGTAATGTACCGGGACCACCGGGAGGGTCCCGTGGGTCCACCAAGTGGGGCCACCAGCCCCAGGAGGCTGCGTGGGCCAAGTGTGGGAGGGGACCAGCCCCAGGTGGGCTGGTGCGCCCCCCCCACCAAGGCCCAAGGCGCAAGAGTGGGAGGGGGCAAACCCTAGGTCCAGATGGGCCTTAGGGCCCATCTAGTGGGGCGCCCCCCCCCCCCCTCTCCTCCCCTTGGCCGCCCCCCTTGATGGGATCTAGGGCTGGCCGCCAGCCCTTGGGGTGGAAACCCTAGAGGGGGCGCAGCCCCTCCTCCCCCTATATATAGTTGAGGTTTGGGGCTGCCCAACAAACGAGAACGTCTCTCTTTCGGCGCAGCCCTACCCCTCTCCCTCCTCCTCCTCTCCCGCGGTGCTTGGCGAAGCCCTGCGGGATTGCCACGCTCCTCCATCACCACCACGCCGTCGTGCTGCTGCTGGATGGAGTCTTCCCCAACCTCTCCCTCTCTCCTTGCTGGATCAAGGCGTGGGAGACGTCACCGGGCTGCACGTGTGTTGCACGCGGAGGCACCGTTCTTCGGTGCTTAGATCGGAATCAACCGCGATCTGAATCGCTACGAGTACGACTCCTTCATCCGCTTTCTTGCAATGCTTCCGCATCGCGATCTACAATGGTATGTAGATGCACTCACCTTCCCCTCGTTGCTAGATTACTCCATAGATTGATCTTGGTGATGCGTAGAAAATTTTGAATTTCTGCTACGTTCCCCAACAAGGGCGGGGCGCTTGAGTGCATTTCCAATGAAGGCGAGGAGGATGTGTCGGAGGAGCTCTCCTCGCCGTCGTGGTCCTCCGGCGGCTCGCCGTCGTCGTCATTCCCACGCGTCACGCTTTCGCGTTCCATGGACTTTAGTCGCGTGTTGGCCCCGGGCCGACTTGCAACTTGGTGTAGTTCCTCCGGATCTTCGGGAAGGTGCGTCGTGATGTCGGTGTAGTGGCGCGGGGATATGTCCGGGTGATGTGCGACATCACCATCGGACGTCGATCCTCCCTCCGCTGTGATGGGAAGACATGGGGCAGTTGAACTTGCACCTTTTTCAGAGGTGGATTAGCTCGATTCGGGCTTCGTCTCGACGCCTTTGAACCATGATCGAACATGTCCTAGGCGTG
Organism: Triticum aestivum; assembly: GCF_018294505.1. Taxonomy (NCBI): domain Eukaryota; kingdom Viridiplantae; phylum Streptophyta; class Magnoliopsida; order Poales; family Poaceae; genus Triticum; species Triticum aestivum. The sequence continues at coordinate 112,018,748 of NC_057814.1, forward strand.
GAAGTAATGTCGCACGGAAATTGGCCCTTGGATTTGGCACAATCTCCTCGTCGGATGGGTAGGAGAAATCATGGGTGATGTGCGGCGGTTGCCACGCGCCATCTTCTTCAAGCCTAGTACGCACTCCTAGAGTGCCGCATGAGGCCATGTTCTTCTCGTCGCCCTTCTTGGCTCCCGCCCCCTGCAGTGCGGTAGGCCTAGCCCCTTGGTCCCCTTGGTCGGGGGTACCGAGGGTAGGCACCTAGGCGATCGTTGCATCGAGATGGAGAGAAGCATTAGACTGCAACTCAAGAGACCCTACCTGGAGGGTTGAGGTTTCCTTGAGTGCGGCACTGGCCTGCAACTCAGACGCATCCTCGACTCCCTCCATAGGAGAGGCAGATTCGAGGGTGCCCCATGATGTTGGGGCGTAGGAGTTGGAGAAGCATTCACCTGGCTCTCCCACTTGAGGATGGTTAGGGGGCGAAGCGGTGGAACGGCCCCGCCTCCTTGCTCCGCGCACTAGATTCTGCCCTTCGTGGCTTCGGGGTTAAGCGGCTGAGAAGGTAGTTATACCTCTCATGCCGCTCCAAGTCGGGCGAGATGCAAAATGAGATTTGATTGTTCTCCTGAACAACCTCGCCATCAGCCCGAACACGGACTTTAGTGTGTCGCAGCACAAGCTCCTCGAGCTCTGTGAGAGCACCGTGTGCCCTTAGTGAGATCGGAGGTGTAGGAAGAAGGGGCGGCGCACCCTGCCGAGCCGCCGATGCCGTAGATGTTGGCCCCATGATAGGGGGAGCCACGTTGTTCCTTGGTGGTCGCACCTGCACTTGGTCCGCCTGCCTGGGAGGAGATGGGACCCGTATAGGGGCCGAAGCCCTAGGAGGGCTCCGCGCTCGCCCTTGTGTTGCTTGGTCGCGGCCCGAGGAATCGCCTCAGTGCCACGGCCACCTATTTCCGCGCAGCGGAACTGCTTTAGCCCCCCGCAAGACGGCTGGTGTTGGAGAAGTCCGTCGACGGGGCGCCAAAGTTTAGCGCTCGTGTTGGAGGCGATGATTCTGGGGTAGTCGCCGGGTCCTACTTGCCTCCTGTGCGGATGACCCCGCATGATCTTCATGACCTTCAAGCCGCCTTTGAAGGTGGCCCATCTGGTCTTGGTGTTGGCAGAGCTCTTGCCGCAAATCCTCTTCATGAGGTGTAGGCGCCTCGTTTCGAAGAACAGAGTACTTGTTGTTGGGGAAGGACCGCCCATCGCCTGCCGACATGTGAGCGGCCGACATGTGTAGGCATGGCGCCCACATGCTCGGCGGGCAGACAGAGCGGTTGTCGAGGTCAAAGGCGGTTGTGCGGCCTGGTAGCACGGGCTGCTTGCGGGATCGTCGCTTCCAGAACTCCCGCATGATCGCCCGCCTTACCTGCTCCTTGACCTTCGATGGCTCGTTCGCCCATTGGTCGGGGAACAAGTCGTACGGAGGGGTCAAGGTGCTAGGGAAGGTGAACACCTTGTGTGCAAGCTCCAACGCGCCCATCGACCAGTCCTCTTCGGGGACCGAGTTCTGAGCTATGCATGAGCTGATTTATCGGTGGAGCTTTTGTACCTTCTAGTACTTCCTCCTGTTGTTGCGTAGTCGATGGGAGCTATATGACAAAGGATCGTTTGCCATAAGAATCCGAAGCTCGAAGTAGACGGCCTCGAGAGCCTCCAGTAGCTCGACCTCCGTGCGCCGACTGGTCGTTGTAGGCAGCTTCGGCTCAGCACTCGGCATCGGTGCACGGACCGAAGCATCGCCAACCCACCTGCTGGTGGCCTGGACACGTAGCTTTTCGGCAACCTCAATGTCGCCCTTCATCTCCGCGATCATGGAGTCCTTCAAGAGGGTGCGCGCCTCGAGCATGAGCTCACGGCGCGCCTTCTTGGCCTTGGCGACGGCCCCTTTTGAGCCTTCTTCGACTCCATAGCCTGGAATTGAGACGGCTCATGCGCCTCATGCACATGCACCTTTGCGCCATGCTTGAAGCTGACCATCGGCGGGAGTGACCCAAACTGGATCACTTCCGGCACAAAGTCATCGTTGGCGCCAGAAACACCACCTCCAGGAAGATGGGTATCAATCAGCGGAGTTCCACGCTGACGATCCTCATGCAGCATGCTGCGAAGTTGGAGGAATGAGCAAAGACGAAGCCGCGACAACGGCGCAGCAGAGATGGGAGGAGAACCACTCCCACCGGGCGTGCCAATTTGTTTGACACGAAAAAGGAAAGACTGCGCTCATACAAAAAGAATAGAGGGTTTTGTATAAGCGTCTCCCGTGACCTAAGGGTACAAAGTGTTGCGGGCGTGCCAGTGTACAAAGTACACAAATATAAAAAGAGGAAAAGAAAAAGTGAGGTCTACTGGCGCGGCCAAGGGATCAAGCGATCATGGTCTCCTGGTTCCCAAGGGCCTCGGAAAGCCCCCGGTTAATTACTCCCGCAGATAGCACCGCAGGACACCTCCGATTAAGCTGCGCAGTCATCGTTCTTCGGTCTTCGCTTCGCGTTCCACATGCATGGTGGTGGTTTGTGTATGGCGGCGGCAGAGTCCGTGTACGGAGTGGTACACGCGCCGTCGAAAACGTGGCCGTTGCTCCGGCCACGCCCGCCTACGCAGTCTTGCCTCGTCGGCCTTGAGCGGCGTCGATGTGGTTGCTGAAGTAGCATGGATGGTTGGGCTTGGCTTGGACGTCGTCCATGACGTTGTAGATTCGGCGGGAGTGCGAGGGCTATGCCCCGCGGGAGTAGATCTTGAACGGAAAAGAAGGAATGGATGGACGTGCAACACATGGAGTGCGCACACCCGTCGATGACCGCCTACACCGCCGCCAAATAGCGGAGGAAGTCGCCACCTGGTGCCGTTCGATGTGGCCGGCAGTGGTAGATGGGCCGCACGCCAATGAGCGTGGCACCGACACGGAGTGCCGACGGTGACGCTGAGCCCATCTCCATGATGGATGCGTCCGAACCGGGAGCCGCTAGACTAGACATGAGCGGACCCGGCACGTGTGACACGTGTTCGTGCCGACGAAGAGGGAGGCTGCCAGATACGCCTAAGAGTGTCCCGACCCCAAGCGGACGATGTCTCCGCCGCCATAGTTACGACGAGTCATCGTGACTCGTCGAGCGCCGCGCCGCCTCCATGGTTACGATGAGTCATCGTGACTCGGCAAACGTCACGCCACCGCCAGCGCGTTGAACATTCCATGTCGCCGAGTCCCGGCCAGCCCATGGCGCCTCCATGGACCGGCGAGGCAGCGGCGAAGGAAACCTGGCGACGCGGCGAAGCCTCGCCCAGGCGCCGCGAATGGGTGTAGGTAGAAGGGGTGGCGCACTAGATGGCGCCGAGTCGAGATGCATGTCGACGAGTCCCGGCCAGCCCATGGCGCCTCCATGGACCGGTGAGACGGGGCGCATAAGGCCTCGCGATGCGGCGGTGCCTCGCCCAGGCGTCGCCGATGGTGTAAGTAGAAGGGGGCGCACTAGAGTGCGCCGAGTCGAACGATGTGTGCCTCCGAGTCCCGGCACGATGGTGTTGCTGGCAGACTCGGCGATGGAGGGTGCGCGGGAGACCGCGCATGGTCGACGGCCCCGGTACGTCGTCCTCATGTGCGGAGAGTGCGCCGGGGGCGCGCGTGGGCGGCAGCCCCGACACGTTGTCGCCATCTTCGCCGTAGTTGTCGTCTTACGCCGAGAGTGCGTCGAGGGCGCCCACCCCCGGCATGTCGTCGCTGATGGTGTGTCCGGCATGGAAGGACCGCCGGGGGCTGCACACGGAGGGCAACACCGGCGCGTCGTCGCCGGTGGTGAGTCCGGCATGAAGGGGTCGCCGGGGGCTGCACATGAAAGACAACCCCGACATGTTGTCGCCAGTGATGAGTCTGACGTGAGGGGGTCACCGGGGGCTGCACGCGAAAGGCAACCCCGACGCGTTATCGCCAGTCATGAGTCCGGCATGAAGTGTTCGCGGGGGGTTGCACATGAAGGGCAGCCCGGCGCGTCGTCGCTGGTAGTGAGTCCGGCGTGATGGGATCGCCGGGGGCTGCACATGAAGGGCAACCCCGGCGTGTCGTCTTCAAGAGCATCGAGAGCCAACGTCGGCTGCCGGCTCCATCTCCGACCGTGCGGCCGCAGCTCCAACCGCCATCATCGGGATGTAGAGAGAAGGGATAAAAGAGATTAGTATATGTACTCACCTTGGGAAAAGACGACCGGCATGATGTCGATCTTCGTCGGCGGCTCGATGAGCCTTGCCCGGCTGTGTACGGGAGTCTCGGCCGCCTGTGCGAGCACTCCCGTATGGCGCGTGCGTCGGGAGTAGCCTTGGGCTCCTGTCCCTGTTGGATCTGCTGGTGGGTAGATGGATGGATGTGTTGCCTGATGCCGGAGGTGCGTGTTCGTCTCCCTCTGGCCGTCCCTTCCCTCCTGGCCCTGCCCCCTCCTGGGATGGATGGATGTGGTGGTATTTATAGAGGGGGTGGAAAGAGCGAGGCCGCTGCACCACCGCCCCGTCGTTCCGATCTTTGGGTACAAGGGACGTTCTTCTTGGCCGGTACGTACATGGCGCCATGTGGCTGCCAGTGGGCCCGCCTCCCCGCTGGGCACCGGATGCCAGCGCGTATTTGAGTACGATACGCCTCCTTACTGGCTGGTACACAGGTATTTGGGTACGTACACATACGCGGGCAATCGAGCGAATACGTGCATTTTGCTGCGTACAACCCGGTCAGTACGCTCGAATGGTCATACCTGGATTGAACGCACGTACACGTTCCTTCATAGCTGCATGCAGTTTTTGCGTACTAGTACGCCCATGTCTTTTTCATGAGTTAATTGCACAGAAGTATCACAATTGGGGCATCACATGCAGATTGGTACCACGATTGCTAATTTTTACGTGTCAGTACGAGCATTGCTTCAGACTTTTGCAAAAAGGTCTAAACCGCGTATAAACACGTATTGACGGTGCATCTGACTGGCGGGGGCCACCTGTCAGGCGCCGACGTGGCAATTTTTTTACAGAAAACCCCCTAAACTCTCGTCCCCGTGCGCGTCGGCATCCTTCCCGAAGACTAGGTTGTGGAGGAGCTCGTCGCGTGAGATGCCGGACTGAGCCTTGTCGGTGTCGTTGAGAACGACGGCGGCAGCTTCGGCGAAGTAGGCTGTCAGGTCGGCGTAGTCCCACTCCCTCGTCGCGCCCCCTACTTCGCTCGATGGTCGTCGTCCCAGATGTCCTCTGTACGGCGTTTGGGCCAATCTCGCAGGGGGCGGCCGGGGGCTCTCGTCCGCCGCCGCCGGCCGCAGCTCCTGGCTGGCAATCCAGGCACGGTCGTCGCCCAAGGAGCCCCGTCTCTCCCTTCCCTGAGAGCCGGCTGCCACTCCGGCGCCGGCGGCCACCGTCCCCGTCGGTCGCCACTCCGGGGCCGACGTCCACCTCCTTCCTCGGGTGCCCTTCTTCCCCAGGCGCCCCCCTTCCCCCTCTGCCGCCGTGATGGTCTCGCGGGTCTCCCTCTCTGGGTTGTCGCCCTCTCGCTCCGCACCCGCCTCGCCGCCCTCCGTCGCCGCTCGCCGCTGCTGTTGCCTCTCCTCCCCGTCCCCTTCCGGAGCGGCGCGGTGGCTGTGCGCATGGCTTCGTCGGACGCGGGGGCGGCGCCTCAGCTCGGCTCCACCATGGAGGTGCCCAGCGCGGCGGGGCCCGTGCGGGTCGTGGCGGCGGCGGGCCTCCCCGAGGCGGACTTCAGGAAGGCGCTGGAGTCGGCGCTGTTCAGGCGGTGGCTGGAGAGCCTGCAGGCGGAGAGGGGCCTGCTCGCCCGCAGGAAGCTCAGCCTCCGCCAGATCCTCATCCAGGGGCTCCCCTCTTTCTCCCGCATCGAAATGTTTGAGCTCTAATAACGATTTCGTCGGGGGATTAGTGGATGGATGGCACATCTGAATTTGATGCGTGCAGGGGGTGGACATGTTCGGGCAGCGCCGCCGCGGAGAGGGCGAACCGGAGGGTGGCATGGCGGCGGGGCGTGGGAGGCGCGGGGACGAGGAGGCGGGCGGCGTGGACGCGCACGGGGACGAGAGTTTAGGGGGTTTTCTGTTAAAAAAATGCCACATCGGCGCCTGACAGGTGGCCCCCGCCAGTCAGATACGCCGTCAATACGTGTTTATACACGGTTTAGACCTTTTTGCAAAAGTCTGAAGCAATGCTGGTACTGACACGTAAAAATTAGCAATCGTGGTACCATGTGCATGGGATGCCCCAATTGTGGTACTTCTGTGCAATTAACTCCTTTTTCATGCATACGTGTGTACCGATGTACGTGCCCATCCAATGCATGGGCCATGCACGTTCTTGCACTGGTTACTAGTATTTGCACATGCACTAAGGTCATGCACGTAAGTGATCATCTAAACGCACACCCGAGGAGATTGCGTACTTAGAAAATTCATTCATTTCTAAGAATATATTTTCTTGCTAAACCACGTACAAAAGTACGTCAAACACTTTGCTAATGTTTGAACTTTGTTCGCTATTTTGAATTTGGAGACTAATATGATGAACTCTATTGTGTTATGTTTATATTCTGTGCTGTAACGTATTTCGTAACCTGTGCAAATACCAGAAAAGCAAAAAATTATAATTCCTAATATTCATAGTAGTGGCGCACCATATTGAGAATTAGTGGCCGCACCAAGATAAATACCAGTGGCGCATTATCGGGCATAGTAATGGCACACTTGGGGCATAGGTGAAGGCAAATATGGCCCCCAGTAGTGGCGCACCATATTGAGCATTAGTGGCGCACCAAGGCTAAATACCAGTGGCACATTATGGGGCATAGTAATGGCGCACTTGGGGGCATACGTGGAGGTAAATATGGCCCCCTAGGAGGCATAGTAATGGCGCACTGTTGGACATAGTAATGGCGCACTATGTGGTGCGCCAATATTATCTGGGATACTAATGGCGCACCAGAGGTGTGTCATTACTATTTGTTACTAGTGGCGTGTTAATAGTGGCGCACCTATAGTGCGTCATTAATAGCAAAAACTGGTGCGCCACTAACAGCCTTTTTTCTAGTAGTGATGTGTCATATGCACAGGCATTATGTGTAAAGTAAGCAGATACAATTCAACAAAGTTAGAAACAATACAAGCTAGACATCATACGCAACATGCAACCATATATAATAGTGCCAAATTAAAGCAAGCACCTGTGATGGTGGAGTAGGGGAGATGTGCTCATCATCTACACAGCTACGTTGACTGTCTAGCCTTGCGTTGTCTTGCGAATCTTGTTGGGAGGATGGCGGAGTAGAATCTGTAGAGAACCTCCGTTTCAGTTGCTCGGAAGGACCACCATCATCCAATGCCTTGCCAATTTCCTTCAGCTTTATTGATTTTGCATTGTGAGGTCAAACCGACAAGAAAAAGGAATATAATTTGCTCTTCAGAACTCATTCATGCATGATAATGACGAACACTACTCTGATGAAAGGCAAAGTCATGATACGAGGATGGAATATGTACGAAAACATGGACTGCTTGACATATTCTCACCTATGATGTGGTAACTAAGCAGAAGGTACTTCAACAAATTAGAAGCACTGCAAACTAGACACCATATGAAAGGTGCAATCAATATCACTCTGCCAAGTTAAAACTGTCTCGTCATAGGTGGCGTTCATCAAACTAGAAGCAATACATGCCAGAAATCATATTCAAGACGCAAACCAATATCACACTATCAACTTAAAGGTGTTCCATCATAAGTGACTGATGCAAGATACACAAGAAGAGTAGTTTCATCTGAGAACATGATGTGATAGACAGATATAGTATGTACCAAAAACAGGAAAGCGTGTCATATTCACACGTATCATGTGTAAGCTAAGCAGATGCAGTTTACACTAATTAGGAGCAATACAAGCTAGACACCATATGCAACATGCAACAAAATATCACACTGTCAAGTTAGAGCAAGCACCTTGGATGGTGGAGTAGGGGAGCGAAGACTTGGACCTTGTAATGCACTATCAGTACAAGGAGTATCGGTACAGATGCTCCGTTTACGTTGCTGCAGAGGACCACCATCATCGCCTTCCTTACTCTCTTCCTTCCTCTTTCTTGACTTTGCCTTGTCAAGTCAAACCCACAAGAAAAAGGAATAAAATTTGCTCTTCAGAACTCATTGATGCATGATACCGACGAACAGTACTTTCATGTAAGGCAGCCGCATGATAGGAGGATGGAATATGTATGAAAAACAGGACGGCGTAACATATTGACATGTATGATGTATAAAGTGTAAACTAAGCACAAGGTGATTGAACTTGTTAGAATCAATGCAGGCTAGAAACCATATGAAAGATGAAACCAATATTACTCTGCCAAATTAAAAGGGTGCCCTGACAAATGTATTTGACCAAATTAGAAGCAATACATGGCAACAGGCTAGAAATAATATGCAATATGCAACGAATAAAGGTGACTCGTCGTAAGTGATTGATGCAGGATACAGAAGAGAGGTAGTTTCATGTAAGAACAAGGTTAACACATAGATGTAGTGTGTACCAGAAATAGGAAGGCATGTCATATTCACATGTATAATGTGTAAACTAAGCAGATGCAATTTATCCTAATTAGAAGCATTACAAGCTAGACACCGTATGCAACATGCAACCACATATCACACTTCGAAGTTAAAGCAAGCACCTGTAATGGTGATTTGGGGGAATTGCGGTCATCAACTAGAGAGCTACGTTGACTATCTTCATTTAGTCTTGCTGTTTCTTGAGAATCATGTGGGGAGAATGACGCTGCAGTCTTGAAATGAGTATGGCGTCTCATAGTAACCCACTCGGGTGACTGTCTCATCATAAGTGATTGACAAGGGATACAAAAGAGCATTAGTTTGATGTACGGACATGGTTAATAGACATATGTAGTATGTATCAAAAACAGGAAGGCATGTCATTATCAAAGGTATAATGCGTAAAGTAAGCAGATGCAATTTAACCAAATTGGAAGCAATACAAGCTAGACACCATACGCAATATGCAACCACATTTGACAGCGGGAAGTTAAAGCAAGCACCTAGGATGGTTGTGTGTGGCAATTGAGATCATCAACTGCAGAGCTACGTTTACTGTCCCCAACTGCTGACACTGCATCCTTTAGAGCGCTGAAAAGCTTAGTGCTTATCTTCAAATTACACTGGAGCGACTTCTGTCTTTTCTTTTCAGCATTCATCAACACTGCGTCAGAGTGTGAAATATCCATGCATAAAAAAATAATAGTGTGAGTATGGGTGAAGTGTGTGCACAATTAGTACAGTGTAAAGGTAGCAGATAGCAGGTCGGTGAGAAATAAATGATGGAAGACATATGATAGCTCTACAACATGCATGGCACACTAAATTACTACAGGATTCTATGAAAATAAAATTTGAATGAAAACAAATAGGCCAGTCCATTTTTTCTACACCGTTCGATGTACAAAGAACGGGCGGATCGCCTTCATCTACCTCCAGCCAGTCAGTGTTGACGATCTTCCTCGAAACGGCAGCGACCACCGGCCCAGTCCCCTGCCCGCGCCCTCCCCTCGACCTCACCACACCGCCGTGCTTGGCACTGCCCCCCGGCCATCCATTCAAGCCCCGCCGACGTCCAGATCGGGCGCAAGTAGCTCCTGCGCCCCACACCTCTATGATAGACACCGATGCGCCGCTTCCCCAATGAACAGGCAGACTAGGTGCTACGCACGCCTAAGCGGGTGCTGCTTCTTTTAATTGCGGTTTGACTGACCCTGAATTGAAATCCAGGCGGGCTACTGACCTCTAGCAAAGGTGAAATAGTAAAGGGAGGAAACCTTGTGCATTTAGTATCACGGAGAAGATGCAGTAAGAAGCGCTCAACTAGTTTCTTTCGTGGGATGAATACGGTGTGAGCAGAGACGTAAGGTTTGCACGAATAAGGGAAGAGGAGTACCTCTTTCTGCTGGCAGTGTCGTGTCCTCCTGTTTTTCCAACGATCTTCTTGTGGTTCGCTGGAAACGAGAAGTTGTGGAGGACGGTGCAGCCTTTGGACGAACCCATGGCCAAGTTGTTGAGTGTGGTGCGGTGGCCATCTGTCGGCGGCAGGGAAGCAGATCCGAGGCGGCGAATGACGGCGTAGCGGGAACAACTCCAGTTCGGTGGACGGTTGCGACAGTGGAGCGGCAGCAGTGGGGCGCAGGACGGCGTGGTCGGAGTAGTTCTGGTACGGCGCACATCGGCGTCGGCATCATGGAGGCAGCTCTACCTCGGCTTCAACTGCTAAGTCCTTGAGGGCGTTGCGGTTGCGGTTGCATTGGACGACGACGTCGGGGTACCGGCTCCGGCGTGATGGAGGAGGGCGGCGGTGTATTGGGCGCTCTGGGGTGGACCACGGAGGAGGCTGGGGTTTCGCGGCTGGTGGAGAGGGCGTTTTGGCGCCCATGGAGTATGAATGGGGAAACGGAGGGAGGCAGGGAACTAAGGGGGAATAATGTTTCGGTTTGGGACGCGCTTGTTTGAAATTTGGGGAAAGTTACAAACTTTGCCCCCATCTAAAATTTCGGACATATTACGGGTTGGGGGTAGGACAGTAATCTCAGGTGTCCCAAATGTGGGCGGGATAGATTTCGGCCGAGCGCATGGGTGTTTAGGCGCCCACGGCGTATGAATGCCTCTCAGAGGCGGTTGAGACTGGCGTCTTGGTGAAGCTACAAACCTACCAAGGTTTAGACCTTTGGACATCGGGCCAATAGGCTACAGGGGCCAGAGTCAGGACAGTAATTTCCTACCACCAAACATTAGTCTCGCGCGGTTTCGGGTGACCAGAGGCCTATTTGGCGCTTCGTTCAATATTTGGGAGCAGAAGCATTAACGTTTTCGGTTATCTTGAATTGAACATTCAGGATTTGTCAAACTTCGCAAATCTTTACTCTTGAAAATCCTAAAGCAACGATTATTTTTGAATGGTGGTGGTACATTTGAATATACATTGTACACGAGTATATATTAAAAAATATGCAACTTACCTCAGTTCATGCATGCTTCCAGATATAATCTCCTTGGTTGCAAAAAAGAAGTTAGACATGCGTATGAATATATATAGCATGTTCAAACGCACAACAAAGATTGATGCCCCCTTTTACATCTGATTTAAAAATGCCATTATCTCGGGTTCAAAGAGATGAATGCACTATCTATGAATTCGAATCTTCGAAACCCCCTTTATGTTGAATTCGACATGTATTCTATTTCATAGCTAGCAGTTTGGAATGTATCCATGCAAGTGACAAATGTATAAAGTGCTTCACACTAACAATATGGAGTGCACTAATTAATGTTTATATATGAATTGCAAAAGCATCCATTGCCTGTATTTCAAACCTCTCTCACTCTATTGATCGATAATATGAAATAAATACATGCACATGCTAGAATTCAATAGAGTATGGGTGTCTGATAGACCGATTTTCGTCCATACGCAATTTGCAAAATTCATGATCTCATCCAAAAATAATAATGCCATTTATATTTTAATTTAATGCGTAGAAGCGCCTTTTACACGTAGATGCACTATTCCTCGGCCCGTTCTCACAAACGCGCTATATCTCTCTCTATCTACCGTATAAGTGCACACACTTTATATGCATCGGCATTTCTCTTTCACACATGCTCACAATCTCTCTTGGGGTGTCGGGGAGTCTCACGCACATGCTCTCTCTGTATCTCTCTCTCTTTCTGACTACTATGTACCACTCTCTTCACTAATCTCAGTTGGAAAACACTATTTCTCTCACATGCATATATACACACGCACGGTCTCTACTAGCCCTCTATACGCACATATATGTGCCTACGTGTCTCCCGCACGCACATTATCTTTAGACCTCTCTCGCACACATTGCCCGCCCAGACACACCTCTCTCTTAATAGTTGGCAGATATGATTTCATCATATCATTCGGTAGGATATCCCTGACTGTTAGGCTGGATGGTAATACGAGGCAAAGTTTTACCCTAGTTCGGACCCTTGCAGCTGAGGAAAAAGCCTACTCCTAGTACTGTATATTAGTGATAGGGGTGTGTACAAAGTACATGTGAATACGAGGCATTGTGCGTGTGTATATACTATCGACGAACTAGCCCCCAAGCTTCTATAACATACTGGGGGCCTACGGTTACAAATCATATATAGTCGGCTTATCACCAGTGGGGATAGATTCCTCCGCGACTCTGGTAGCTAGCTTCGTGTTGTACACCGAGTCCTCCACATGGGTCTTCGTATAACGCGTCTCGATCCAACCTATGTGGCGTAGGATGGAACCGACCCATGAGTCCTCATGTTGACCCAGCACAACTAGAAATGATGTGCCCACCACACCACACACGCAATCGGCCACTAAGAAAGTAAGCATATACAATAGTACAATGTTATACATGAAAGTTAATTGCATGGTGCATCCAAAAATATTTTTCTGCATTGTGAGTGTTTATATATTCTCCTAAAATATTAGTCACGTGAAAGAGAAACGAAGGGCATATCTCTCCTTGTCTCCACCGGACATCCCCTCTTTATACACCACTTTCACATATGCACACAAACTATCTCTCGGCCCTCTAAAAGTATGCATGCCCACGACACATTCACGCATGACGGTCACTGTATTTCAAGCTAAAGCACTATACGGTCACTGGAGTTCAGAATATGCTCATTACGGTCACCGTATACATTCTTGTGGTGATCATACGGTATCTAGCTCACGATACGTCTTCGTATTTTCTTGATGACACTGACGGACTTTGCATTTGATGCGTGCTCCGTATTTTGTTGACGACACTTACGGTCATTGTATTTGAAGCGAAAGCACGATATAGTCACTAGACTTCAGAATAAGCTCATCATGGTCACCACATACATTTTGTCGTGCTAACCAACATGTGGTTGGATGGTTAGGAGGACAGTGGTTTCTCGAGCCCACCAGGGTTAAAGTTCCGGTGCTCACATTTATGCTGGGTTAATTTCAGTATTTTCCGGTGATGTGCGTTCAGTGGGAGGAGACGTTCCACTCGACTACGAGGCACCTAAGGTGACTTCGTAAAATGTCAAGATCATATGCTGGCTCACTCTCTCGAAGGTGCTCATAGGGGTAGGGTCTGCGTGTGTGCGCTTATAGCGGTGAGTGCTTGCGCGTATATATGAGCCCTTGCGTCTGTACCGTGTTAAAAAATACATGTCATGATTATACGGTCACTGGCTCACCCGTACAACTCTGTACTTTGTTGATGACACAATTAATTGACCAGTCAAACGTTCCACGTGGCGCAACTAGTGTTGCACCGTCGGGGCGCGTAACCGTGGGGCCCACCTGTCAGCCCGTATATGAAAGAAAGAAATGGTAGTTTGAGTCTGTACTATGTTAATAAAATACATTTTAGGGTGATCATACGGTCACTGGCCCACCATACAGCTCCGTAATTTGTTGATGACACCATCAATTGGCCGGTCAAACGGTCCACATTCGACAGCGCACATTACCATAGGGCCCACCCGTCAGCGCGTATATGAAGGACAGAAATGGTAATAAATTAGTGGTCGGTGGGTACTCGAAGTTGTGAGACCTCTGGTTGGCAATCGCCGGCGGTGGGGGCGCGTTGATTGGGCGATGGGGTGGGGATCGCCGGAGAAAAAGCTCGGCGCGGGGGGGCCTAGAGGGATGGCCGGTGCGGCGGCGGACCGACGGTGGGGAGTGGTTTTGGGGCGGGCGGGGTGGTGTCGCAGCGCGGGCCGGCCGCGGGCGGCGGGTGCCGGCGGTTTGGCCGGTGGTGGCTGGCGGCTCAGGGGGGTGGAGTTTGATGATAAACTACAGTCCCTTTATTTCATATCCAACGGCTGGAAAATCCAATGACCAGAGATGAAAAAGTCAGTCGACTGACGTGTAGCCTCACCCCGCACGTACACATGCACGCATGCAAGACACGCATGCATGCAGGCGTGCAACACTGACACGTACACATAACGAACGCACGCACGCATGCAGGCGTGCAACACTGACACGTACACATGCACTCACGAACACACGCACGTACGCACACATGCATGCAACACTGAAATGTACCCTTGCACGCACGCAACACTCGCACGCCTGCATGCACACAACACACGACGCAAGACACACGCTCAACCTATACGTGCATGCACCCTTTGTTAAGGACATGGATTGTTACGGGTATTAATCAATCTTATCTGTGATAAGCAGAACATTGATGTTTGCGGCGGTCTTTATGAATCACAACGTATCGAACGGGCTATAAACATAGTAGGCTTATCTACATGAAAAGGATGACGTCACACTCAATGAACAATCACCGGTTTATGAAATGCCCGCTTCTGACCGCCCTGGCCCACAAAAGGTTCCTCTGCTATGCGCTGCCTGCGTTGGGTCACTGACATGCAGGCCATGTACCCAAAGAGCCCACACGTCAGTGGAAGAACGGCGCGGTGTCCTACGTAAGAGTCGAGGGCGCAACTCGCTGCACGCCCGACTGAACATGCCTCCTTGCCGCATTCAAACGCCTCCATGAAACCCGCCCGTGTGGAAGCCGAGAAATCCACTCTGGACACACGTCCGTTCATGACCGGATCGGCATTAAACGCAACGCCGGCCAAGCTCCTCCCGTCCGCCGTCTATTTAATCTCCTATTTAAATGAGGCCAAACGCCGGCCAAGAATCGCACACCTCCGCCGCTCCCCTATCTCCTCCTTCACCATTTTGTCCACTCTTACAGTGGCTTACGAAGAGTAGTTATTCCGCACAAGCCATTTGTCTAGGTTTGTATCTCTCACACACACCCACGTAGGTGGGGGACGTGCACGAAGAGAAGAGGTGCACGCACGGCGCACATACTCCCGTCTCTTTCCCAACCACACCCGCGCGGGTACACGGTGGAGCTCATTTCTGTACGAAAATGCAGCCCACGTGGTAATTTGACCATGTATTGGTTGTCCACTTGGTGGAGGGAGGATCGTCTACCACGGGTGAACAAACAAATTGCGACCTGACGCGTTATGTTAAAATGAGGCAAACCATGTGGGGCCTACCTTAGAGGCAAGGCTCTATACTCTGGAGTACTTTTGATGTGTCCCGTCAAATCACAGAACGAGGAGAAGCTTTCTTAGTACACCGTCTCCCTCGCCCACGGGCGCGGTGGCTCGCAGGATGAGGTGAAGCTTGCTTACTAGTAGTAGTACTGTACGCTTTACGCCCGCTCCGTCGCCCACGCGCGCGGTGGCTCGCAGGACGAGGAGAAATTTTTACTACTCCCTCCGTTTACTCCTCGTCCCTACTACCTTGGTTAGAGAGATTATCATATTTTTTGGAATATATATGTCCTTTAGTACTCACTCCATTTACTTATACAAGGCTACTATAAAAATATACATTTTGCATCTATACAAGGCCACAAATAGTAATCGAGACAAAAGTTACTACTCCCTCATTTCCAGTTTATGGCTCAATTTCAAAATCTCTCCAACCAAGGTAGACGGTGAGTGGTCAAATTAATTTCGTACTCCTAGTTTGCACAAGTAATTAGTACACTCGTTTTTATTAACAAGTTATGTTTACCGAGGCATTAATTAGAACTAATGCATGAATGACCACTAAATTTCCATGAACTTCTACATGCATTGGTGAGTTTTCTCTTAACACTGCTTGCATCGGGTGATCTAATGCACCTCGAAATCCAACATGTGATGGTACTACTACTAGTAGTACAATTGAGACATATAAAACGGAAAAACGAATGTTTTTTAGATGAGCCCTATAAACCCTAGTGGGTACGTACTCCATAAAATAAGATTTTCCCAAAACTAAGTCGTTCAACCTTTATTTGCTTGTTTCCCTTCCTGCCTCCTTGCCTCGAACAGACTATGCCAAACTCCCCTGCCTGCCGCGCGGGAAAAGACCCGCCCTCCCCTTTTTTTTAGTCCGGGTTTGTATCGATGGATCACGCGAAGCAGCAAAAACCCAAGTCGTGTCTTGTACTCCTCCATCGACGCTAGCTCTCATGAATTATGTACTTCCTGTCGCCGACATGTGGGACATATAGCAACCGGGTCGACGTGTCAAGCACCACATAACAGTGCAGAACAGCAGGGGGGACACACCCTAGTCGTACCACCCCAGTAGTAGTAATGAGCAATGAGACGTCAAATCACAATGCCGCACCTTCCCAGACGGACGAAGCAACCATTATTTCACACTTCGGTTCGCCATCATCTCAAACCACGTAGTATTGCTTCTGCCTCAAGAGGGACACACGCATCGCCTTGGTACATCATGACACGTGGGACCGCATGACAGGCCATGCTCTCCCGCCGATCACTCGGTAAAATCACCTCATTTTTACTACTATACTTCCTCCGTATCGGTTTACATGGCATGCACGTCGTTCTAGGTTGAGAATTTAACTGGCTATATATGTGATGAACAGTATATGTTTAGAAACTACATCCGCTTAATAATCCAGTGATATACTTTTTGTGACATAGTAACTATGATTTAGTTAGTCAAATGGATGACCTAGAACTACGTGCACGCCCTATAAACCGAGACGTCTAAAAAAACGAGACAGAGAGGGTAGTTCAGTACGTATCTTTTTAGCTCAATATAGTCGGGATTCACCAAGGAGCAAAACCAAGTGGTAGGCTGCACCTGTCGTGTTGGCGTAGCGACTCAAGCAGGGTCAGTCCGCACACGAAATGGCGACACACTTAACAGGACCCCTTTGGCCGACATGTGGCTCATCCACCGTCTTGTTCCACGTGCGATGCATCAAATTACAGTTCGGAGCAGTGGTTGGAATTGGAGGCACCCCGGTCGTAGCGCCGCAGTAGTAGAAAATGAGCGATGAGGGGTCAAATCACAATGCTCCACCTTTCCTGCATTAAGCTGGACGGACGAAGGAACCATCATTTCACTCTAGGGCGCAAGAGCATAAAGTAAACAGAAAACCAATGATGCGTGCGGCAGCTACCTAAGGCACCCTAGGGTAGGGGTCTCCACTACAGATCATTTTTTTGAAAGCGCCTCCACTACAAATCGGCTTCTCCCTCGTCCTCTTGAAGAAAACCGATGATGCGTGCGGCGGTAGGGTTTGTAGGAGTACTACTAGGGCGTGTGGGGCCACGTCGTAGTAAACGGGAGAGGGATTGAGTTCGAGTCGATGCCTTAAATATGTGTGGGTCGCTTGGTTTTAGGGGAACGAGGCAGCATTTTGGGTTCGGGGACCAGTGGAGATATAGTACGTACAAAAAATTGTGGACGTAGGTTCGACCGAAAGGCAATGATGCATGGGCCCTGCATTTTGATATACCCGGGGCCGCGTGAAATTTGCTACTCTACTTAAAACTAGTACGGTACACATGCATTGAACGCATGAGATTTCGAAACCAAATTATGAATAAATACACACTATAGCATGTAAAGCTTTCAGTCATATATGCATGATGTAGATGTTTGTTTGGTTTTTATAGTTCATCTCATTCGAAATCAATTAGTTTTATAAAAATGTTATGATTCACGGGGTTATGCATTGTAAAGCATAAAGTAAAAAATAAATAATGGCAATTCATTTAGAAAAAAATCAAATATGATACGGAAGATTCTAGAACAAAGGAGAAGTGCATGTGTTTTGAGGTTTGTGCATTATGCTTAAGTTCAACCATGGAGTCTTCTAAATTGTACATGTGGCAGATCTGGTGGAATGTTGATGATATCCAACGCCCAGTAGTGCTCGGATTTGCCATCTCTGCACTGTCGGATTAGCTTCATCCAGCAACCATCTTTCAAGTTATTCGCACACTATATAGTTCTTGTGCCATAGTTGCATGTCTTGGAAAAAAGCTACTAGTGGGTTGTACTAGCTATTTAAGAATAGAAGATGTATACATGGAAGTTGTAGGGAAAGAGATGACATGGAGTATCTTAGTTCCTATGAGTAGGGATTGGAAAAGAGATGCCATTTGGTTGACATCATAGGAACTTTTCTATTGAATCTAGAGATGCCATGTATCTCAATTCCTATGAGGAGGGATTAGAAAAGAGATGTAATTTGGTTCATATCATAGGAACTTTTCTATTGAATATACGCTAATGTTTATTTTCCTTTGAAATTATGGGAGTATAGGATCCATTCATATGAACCAAGTGGCTCTAAAGCTATAGAAATGATATCATGTTTATTTCCTTTCAAATGTGGAGTATATGAATCTATTCCTATGAACCAATTGGCTCTAAAGGAAAAAGTCCTACAAAAATCATATCATATAGAGTTCCTATGATATTCCTCCACACCAAAGGATGGTTGAAATTGTTGCAGGTGATACGATGGTCTTTCTTTGTAGACTCCTCACCCATCTTTATAGTTACCTCTCGAAGATGAATGAAATGATATATACAGGGTATTCTACATGTGCAATTTGGTACACGAAAACTCGGTAAAAGTTTGCGAGGTTCGAATTTTCAATAAAGCTATATGCATTGCATTTTGGAACGGAGGGAGCATACGGCAGTTGCTAACACTGACGTGGAAGATTTGTGTGTAGGAGGAGTGGCTGTTCTGTTAAATGACATGGCAAAACTGACACTGTCGGATGCCGATCTAACGGTTCTTACGGTGTTCGTCAGGAAAAGGCTTGTGGCGAACATTTGTCAGATAATGATTTACGGACACATGCATTGCATTGATACGTGCCCCCTCTCTCTCACCCACACGCACCCTCCCGAGTCCTCTCGCACCCACCGTCTATCTGCAGGTAGACGTCACACAGATATGCTCTCTTCACACCCTACCCTCAGAACTTCTAAAAAACAAAAGACGTCACACACATTTTATTTTAGCTCACACGTCACACACTTATACTATTACTCTTGTGGCGAACGTTCTTTGGGCATAGTATATTGTACTCTCACGAAGAGAAGCAGTGCACGCACGCACTAGTTCTCTCACACCCACTCGCGGGTACACGTAGGAGCGCATTTTCTGAAGCTGGTACAACAAAATCACTCCACTATATATATAAGCAGGAGCCTTAGCGCTTGCTTTACTAGGGTTCCTCTCGTTCACTCTCTCATGCTCTCCAGATCTAAGCAAGACATAGGTGGCCACACTCTCTCTTAGCTCACGGCTGGTCACAAATCCGGCCGGACAACCTCGACCGGGGCAGGGGTGTAGGTGCATCGTTCACGCTGTCGTCGGCGGCGAGGGAGGAGACCAACGGCTGCCCGCGTGTCCCTCTTGCTACCTCTTGAGCACTGTGTTGGTTTTCCCTTGAAGAGGAAAGGGTGATGCAGCAATGCAGCGTAAGTATTTCCCTTAGTTTTTGAGAACCAGGGTATCAATCCAGTAGGAGGCTACGCGCGAGTCCCTCGTACCTACACAAAACAAATAACTCCTCGCAACCAACGCGATAAGGGGTTGTCAATCCCTTCACGGTCACTTACGAGAGTGAGATCTGATAGATATGATGGGATAATATTTTTGGTATTTTTGTGATAAAGATGCAAAGTAAAATAAAAGCAAAGTAAAAAGCAAAGGAAATAACTAAGTGTTGGAAGATTAATATGATGAAGATAGACCCGGGGCCATAGTTTTCACTAGTGGCTTCTCTCAAGAGCATAAGTATTCTACGGTGGGTGAACAAATTACTGTTGAGCAATTGACAGAATTGAGCATAGTTATGAGAATATCTAGGTATGATCATGTATATAGGCATCACGTCTGAGACAAGTATACCGACTCCTGCCTGCATCTACTACTATTACTCCACTCATCGACCGCTATCCAACATGCATCTAGAGTATTAAGTTCATGAAAACAGAGTAACGCCTTAAGCAAGATGACATGATGTACAGGGATAAATTCATGCAATATGATAGAAACCCCATCTTGTTATCCTCGATGGCAACAATACAATACGTGCCTTGCTGCCGCTACTGTCACTGGGAAAGGACACCGCAAGATTGAACCCAAAGCTAAGCACTTCTCCCATTGCAAGAAAGATCAATCTAGTAGGCCAAACCAAACTGATAATTCGAAGAGACTTGCAAAGATAACCAATCATACATAAAAGAATTCAGAGAAGATTCAAATATTGTTCATAGATAATCTTGATCATAAACCCACAATTCATCGGTCTCAACAAACACACCGCAAAAAGAAGATTACATCGAATAGATCTCCATGAGAGAGGGGGAGAACATTGTATTGAGATCCAAAAAGAGAGAAGAAGCCACCTAGCTACTAACTATGGACCCGAACGTCTGAGGTAAACTACTCACACTTCATCGGAGAGGCTATGGTGATGATGTAGAAGCCCTCCGTGATGGATGCCCCCTCCGGCGGAGCTCCGGAACAGGCCCCAAGATGGGATCTCGTGGGTACAAAAGGTTGCGGCGGTGGAATTAGGTTTTTGGCTCTGTATCTGATCGTTTGGGGGTACGTAGGTATATATGGGAGGAAGGCACTACTAGAAAAAGACTTACTAGTGGCGCACCAGTTTTGCCTACTAATGGCGCACTACTGGTGCGCCACTGGCACCACGCTACTAGTATTTTTTTACTAATGGCGCACCAGGCAGTGCGCCATTAGTATAGGCCACGGTGCGCCACTAGTATGCCTCCCAGGGGGCCATATATACCCATGTGCTTTGCCATACTAATGGCGCACTGCGGGGTGATGCGCCATTAGTATCCTTCGGCATACTAATGGCGCACTGCTGGGTGATGCGCCATTAGTATCCTCTGGCATACTAATGGCGCACTGCGGTGTGATGCGCCATTAGTATCCTTTGGCATACTAATGGCGCACGTTGGTGTGATGCGCCATTAGTATGTATATTAGGGATTATTATTTTTTTCTTTTCTGATTTTTGCACAGATTACAAAATATATTATTGGACAGAATATAAGCAGCACCACACAGCAACAGCAGATTCATCGAATACAATAGAAGATTAGTCTCCGAATACAATTCATCATATTAGTCTCCGAATTCAAAAGACCGAACAAAGATAGAACATTACAAGTCTCGAGACCGCGAGTAGCGAGTTTGTCTTCACATTACAAGTCGATATCGATCATCTAAACTACCATCACATAGAAGAGAGCTGCGGTCATAACGATGAGCATCATCGCGATGAAACTGGTCTTCATCCGGCTCCTTCACCGTGCTTCTCCATGTAGACAGGGCCGTGCTCATCCTCGTGAGGGCGGCACTATTCACTTTATTCCCTAAGAGGCGTGTGTTTGCAAACTCAGCGGGGAACTTGTATCGTTCGTGCAGCTTCGTGAAGAGGAGGTTGCGCAAATTCCCTCGGTCCTTATGCCTTAGGTTCTCGGTGTTGATCGAGACGGTGCTCCAGAGAATGCACCCGAGCTGAACTGAGTACCCCTTGACTACATGTTTGGGCGCCGTTGGATGCCCGTCGGAGTTCACTTCAGTAAATTCCTCCTTGACGGTGCCGAGCACGTTCGGGCGCCGGTCCTTCCGTTGCCTCTTCGGTTGGCTGCCATCTGTGCGTGCGCCGCCATCATCAGTGGTGGCATCCTCGGCGGCACCATCAGTGGTGTCATCCCCGACGCCACTAGGGGTTGTGTAGTCAGGATCGTTGTCTCCCACGGCGTCCTCATAGCGGTGAGGTTCTTCCTCCATCTCCTAGGACAGCTCCTAGAATTGCTTGCCGCCCGAACCGCCGGCCTCATCGTTGTGGGCCATGTTTCGCTCTAAATAGGAAAAAAGTTTGGTCAAAAAGTTGGTTATTGTCAAGGAACAAGATCATGGTCTCATCATTTAGGGTTTGTCGACACCGAGGCATCCTAAAAGCTAAGATTTTATCATTTAGGGTTTGTCGACGCCGAGGCACCCTAAAAGCCTAAGCGTACATCATTTAGGTTCTCATCGACACCGAGGCACCCTATAGAAGGCTATGTTGGGTTTATCATCTAGGGTTTATCGATGCTAAGGAGAATTCTAAGTTGGGCCTAATCACTTGGCTCTATTGCCACCTATGGTTTAATGCAGCAAGAATGGCGGGGCAGTTGATCCTACTTAACTAAGTACTAAGATACCCCGGCCCATGCATTAGTCGCAAGTACCCCATATGTCCTATTTTTAGCAAAGTCATGCTAAAATTCACGGGAAATTTCAGCATGACCTTTGCTGAAAATAGGACATATGGAGTACCCAAATTTGCCGGAACGGAAGTTAATCGACATTCCAGCAAACTCAAGGGCCTCTCGGGGTACCTGCAAATTCATCACGACACAATGGTCGGAGACAAAACCCAGCAAACTAGCAAAGTTACTGACGTGTTTACAGAAATTGTTTTCTGTAAAAGATGATCATCATCTTTGCAAGTCTTTCTCAATGTGATCACAAGTAATTCAGAGGCATCACAATAAAGCAACACCCTGCACTAGCCTAAAAACAAGTGAAGTTTCACCCATATAAGAACAACTTTATAAAATCAGAGAAGTTGCTAAATTTTTTGTATCCTTCATACACACAGGAGTACAATGCTTTATAATGTTCCATCATCATTACAGAAATCCAAGAAACACATGGTCTTGAGGATATTCTTTATGACTGATTATTTCAGTTTTACATGCAGATTTTGACCAAAAAACACATGGTCTTTTTAACAGTTTGGACAGAATACTGAAAACTACAGTTTGGACAGAATTCCTAAAACTTTGGTCTTCTAGTTACAAAACAAAAGTGACATAATTCTAGATGCCATAACTGAATTTTTTTACAGTAGCTCAAGTTTTTGACAGTAGCTCCTCACTGTCTGTCGCCTGCAACACTTTTTATGCTAGCAGCTCAAGTTTGTGCCATTGGAGCAAATATTTCTCACCTTGGAGGTGTTGCTGCTGCTGCACTGTCTGGACTTCACTTCCTTTACCTCCTCGGAAACCTGAAATATGCAGATGTTAGAAAGGTTCTAATTTGTATATGATGATTCTAAGAAAAGGGAAAAGGAGTATCGAGAACAGATTCACATGTCTGGCTATTAGCCATTACAAACTTAAATTTATCTATTTCTGTATCTCACAAACTATCATAAATGAATAATAGTATTATAGTTCAGCTATTCCATGGAATAATGGGCTTAAGATTAATGAACCAACAGATGCCCTAATGGAAGTAATAACAACATGACAGCAAACAACCAACAAACATGATGGGCAGGCCAAATACTCATGTCACTTCCATTAGGGCATCATCTTCCTACAACTACTCATCTTCAGCAGCACATGATACTGCTACTGTATCTAATACAACAACATGACACTTGTTACTGTAGCACATGATACTGCTACTGTATCTACAACTACAACTACTACAACAACATAAAACTACTATAAATCATCTTCCTACTATACTTGCTACTCATCTTTAGAACCAAACAGCAGCAAAAACAGAACCAAACTACTATCCATCCATCTAGCAAGCAACTAGCACAACTCATCCATCCATCCATCAAGCATCATATACCTAACTAACATCAACATACATACATCTATCTAACATCCATTAATCCGTGTAACTAGTAGCATGAACAAGAGAGGAACAGGGAACAGTGACATGGACAAGAAGCATAGAGGCAAGGAAGAGAGGCTCACCCCAGGCCGTGGTCGAAGGAGAGCAGCCGCTGGCCACGCGCAGGAAAAGACGGCGGGAGGTGGCGGCGAGGGTCACGGCACCGTCCTTGGCTCGCCGGCTGCTGCGGAGGTGACCGGTGGCGGAGGACGGCAGGGGCAGGCGGGGTGTGGGCACGTCGGGGCGGCGCTCGCCGGCTGCTGCAGGGGCCGGAGGAGGCCCTCGCTCGTCGGAGGGAGGAGGAGAGGAGAGGAGCGCTCGGCCGATCTCGTTCGGGGGGCGCGGGGGCGGCGGGGGTGGAGTCCCGCGGGGGTCGGGGCGGCGGCGTCGGGGCAGCGCAAGACCACAGCGGCGGCGGCGTCGCCGACGGCGTGCAGGCGCGGCGGACGGAGGGGGCGGAGCAAGGGGGCGGCGACGTACGGTTGGGGTCGAGTGGGGGATCTGGCGGGGGAGGGATGGAGGCCACAGTGCGAGGGGAATAGGTGGAGTGCGGGATGTCTATCTAATGGCGCACCTCCCCCAAGTGCGCCATAAGTACGACGATAGCAATGGCGCACCTCACCCTGGTGCGCCATTAGAAATTACTAGCCCGACTGGTTAGGTTATATTCCACCTAACCCTATCTCCATCAGAACACGCCCACTAGCCCAACTGGTCAGCACGCAGCACACACACTAGGAGGTCCTGGGTTTGATTCCCAGGCTCCCCAATTTTTGTTTTTATGCATTTAAAATGCTGTTTGATATTTATTTGTGTTTAAATATGTTCAAACTTGTTTAAATCATAACAGTAATATTTTTTTATAAAAACAGTAATAATTTTTTAAAAATATCATCAAATTTATTATTTGAAAATATCATCAAATTTATTATTTGAAAATATCATCAAATTTGTTATTTGAAAATATAATCAAGTTTGTTTTTTTTTTGCAATTTTAGTTGCATTCATTTGTGACGGTGGAGCAGGCCGGGGAGGGTGCGGGGGAGAGGGTGCGGGGGGTGCTCGGCGGCGGTGGAGCGGGGGAGGGTGCGGTGGGTCGTCGGCGGCGGTGGAGTGGGGGAGGATGCGGGGGGTCGGCGGCGGCGGCCGGTGGAGCGGGGGAGATGGTGCGGGGGGTGCTCGGTGGCGAGGGGGACCGGATCTGGCGAGGTGGGATAGCGATCGAGATGGAGGGGGATCGAGATCGAGTGTCCATGAAATTTAAAAACATTCATGAGTTCAAAAAGTGCCCATGAAATACAATCGAGAAATGAAGACTACAATTTAAATATAATCGATCTTAGCTAGCTATCTGTTCAAAATCTTCTTGCCCTTATTTTTCATAAATGGAGTTCTTCTCTTGAACGGACGTCCTTTAGGTAGGGTGGTCCTGATTCTTCTTGTGGTGTATGCTGATACTTCGTCGTCGTCATGTTCCATCTTCGGGTCGTCGTACTTGTCGAAGTCTTGCTCATTGGCGACTCCATCCATTCCTATGATCTTCCTTTTGCCTCTCCTCATGACAACACGACTGGGCTTTGGCGGGTCGGTAATGAAGAAGCATTGGTCCACCTGGGAAGCCAGTACCCATGGCTCATTTTTCGCGGTGATGTTCGTGCCTGCGGTCTTGGATTTGGCTTCGGGTATAACCATG
The DNA here is from genome assembly GCF_018294505.1 of Triticum aestivum. Classification (NCBI taxonomy): domain Eukaryota; kingdom Viridiplantae; phylum Streptophyta; class Magnoliopsida; order Poales; family Poaceae; genus Triticum; species Triticum aestivum. The sequence goes on from NC_057814.1 coordinate 112,044,078, forward strand.
GTGGTGAAATACCGGTCTTCTTTTATGACGCTCTTGGCCCATCTGACACGGAACATCGGGACCTTCTCTCCAGCGTAGCTCAGCTCCCAGATCTCCTCGATCCTTCCGTAGTATCTGTCCTTGTCGTTACCGGTGTAGGATTCCATCGTTACCCCGGAGTTTTGATAACCATCGCTCTTCATGTCCTTGTCCTCGGTGTAGAATGTGTAGCCGTTGATATCGTACGCCTCATACGTCATCAGGTTGTGCTCGGCGCCCTGTGACAAGGCGAATATGAGTTGTTCTTCCGCGGAAGAATCCTCATGTAAAGGGTACGACAGAAGCTTCTGCTTGAACCAACGCGTGAAACATGAGTTGTGCTCTTTGATTATATCTCCGTCCGTCCTCTGTTGGCCTCGGTCATTGTACGTCTTCTCAATAAACGTTTTGTGCTCTACCACCCAAGGATCGACCACGTCTATGTGTTGTAGCGCGACTAGGTTTGCTCTTTCAAAGTCGGCGAGTCGACCATCGAAGTCGACATGCATTTCGCGGCGACCCTCACGGTGACCCCATCCAGCGAGCCTGCCGAGGTGCCTGTTGACGGGCAGACCAACGGGGTTCTCGATGCCTAGATAATTCGTGCAGTAGGAGATGCACTCTTCGGTCAGAAAGCCCCTGGCTATGCTTCCCTCTGGACGTGACATGTTGCGAACGTATCCTTTGATGACACCATTCATCCTTTCGAACGGCATCATGCTGTGCAGGAACGTCGGCCCGAGTTGGATGATATCCTCCACGATATGGACCAGCAGATGCACCATAACGTCGAAGAATGCGGGCGGGAAGTACATCTCAAGCTCGCATAGTATCACCACGATCTCTTCCTGTAGCCTTCTGAGTTGCCTCACGCCAACCGACTTCCGAGAGATGACGTCGAAAAAGTTGCATAGGCCAAATAGCGTTTCACGGACGTGCGCGTCCATGATCCCACGGATTGCAACTGGAAGTATCTGCGTCATCAGCACGTGACAGTCGTGAGACTTCATCCCGCTGAACTTCTGCTTCGCTGAGTCTAGGTATCTGCTTATCTTCCCCGCGTAACCGTAAGGAAGTTTTACTCCTACGAGGCAGGTGAAAAACTGATCGATCTCCTCCTGACTTAGAGTGAAGCACGCGGGAGGGAAGTCATTTCCGGTCTTCTTCGCCTTTTTGCCTTTGCAACGACTTTCCGTGTCCTGCTTCGCCTCATCATCATCATCATCATTAGCGTGAAGCTCCTCCCTGATGCCCATTGATTTCAAGTCTGCCCTTGCTTTCGGCCCATCTTTGGTCCTCTCTGGCATGTTGAGCAGGGTACCAAGCAGACTCTCGCACACGTTCTTCGTGATATGCATGACATCAAGGCTGTGAGGCACACGGTGGATCTTCCAGTACGGCAAGTCCCAGAAAACAGACCTCGTTTTCCATACCTTCAGCAGTGGCTCTGGCGCCTTAAGCTTCGCTTCTTTCCCGGCTCTGGCGCCTTTTGCTTCTTTCCCGGCAGTGGGCAATCTTTCCAATTTTTCAACAACTCGTCTATTTCCTCGCCGCTCCTCGTACGCGGGCGTCTTCGGGGTTCGGTTTCACCATCGAACAGATCCTTGCGTTTCCTCCACGGGTCATCGTCGCGAAGCCACCTTCGATGTCCCATGAACACGGTTTTCGAAGACCCGGGATCTCTATCTAGCTGGCGATACGTTGTGTCATCCATGCACCTGACGCATCCAGAAAATCCGTGGACCACCTGCCCCGCGAGATATCCGTAACCGAGATAGTCGTGCACCGTCGTGAGCAGTGCGGCTCTCATAGGGAAATATTCTTTCTCTGCGGCGTCCCACGTATTGGCTGGCGTTTTCCACAGCATGTCTAGCTCCTCTTTCAGCAGCCCCAGATACAGATTGATGTCGTTCCCTGGTTGTTTCGGCCCTTCAATTAGCATACTCATGTGAATGTACTTCCTCTTCATGCACAACCAGGGGGGAAGGTTGTACATCCACACAAACACAGGCCAGGTGCTATGTGTGCTTCTCTGGCTGCCAAACGGATTGACTCCATCGGTGCTCGCGCCCAGCACGATGTTCCTTGGATCGTTCCCAAATTCTGGGTGTTCGAAGTTCAACGCTTGCCACTGGCTCCCATCCTTAGGGTGACTCAGCATCTTGTCTTTTTTATTTATCTCCGGATCATTTGCGTCATCTTCTTGCTTCTTCTCCTCCCTATCCGCGTGCCAACGCAGGAGCTTTGCTACCTTAGGGTCCGCGAAATACCGCTGCAGACGAGGAGTGATCGGAAAGTACCACACCACTTTTCGAGGAGCTTTCTTCCTCTTCTTGTATCGAGTGACGCCGCACACCGGACATATGGTAGACTCCGCGTGCTCGTCCCGATAAATGATGCAATTGTTCATGCACACATGGTATTTCACGTGCGGTAAATCCAGAGGACACACGATTTTCTTCGCCTCCTCGAAACTGGTCGGGCACTTGTTCCCCTTGGGAAGACGTTCGTGCCAGAATGACATGTTCTCGTCGAAGCAGGCGTCGGTCATTTTGTGTTTTACCTTCATCTCCAGAGCCATGAGCGTTACTTTCAGGCGGGTATCCTCGGGCCTGCATCCTTCATACAATGGAGTAACCGCGTCTATCTCCAGTTGATCCAGCTTGGCTTTCTCTCGGGCGGCAGCTCTTGCGTTATCCGTCTGCTTGAGAAGCAGCTCTTGAATATGAGGGTCCTGCACCCAGCCCATCGATGGTCCATCGTCGTCTGCTCCGCCGGCATCTTCATCTTCATGATCATGCCCTTCGTCTGCTCCCGCATCTTCCTCATCATCATGTCCGGCATCTTCTACATGATGACTGTGTACAGCATCACCGTCGTGATCATGTCCTGGAGATTCTTCGTCTTCTCGCCCGCCCGAGCCGCGGTGGTTGTCTTGCTGCCCATCCTCATTTCTTGCCCGACCCCCATGGACGACTTCATAGTCATCTTCATCACCTTGCCACCGATAGCCATCCATGAAACCACGCAAGAGCAGGTGGTCCCGCACCTGCCCGGAATCCGGGTCCGCAATAAGGCTCTTCAGCTTGCATCTTCGACACGGACATCTTATCTCCGTCTCGTTCTTTTCAAGCATCTCGGCCTTCGCGGAGCTCAAAAACCTATTCACGATGCCTTCGGTCATCGTGCGGACCATGGTCGCCTGCGGGGTAGAGCAAAACGATATTTTAGAACCAAGAAAAATTTGGCATGACTTTCCCTAAAAATAGGACCAAAAAGAATGCATAGTGCCAAAATTCTCGCCGAAACGGAAATGAATCAACATTCCGGCAAAATATTGGCAACTATCGCATTTCAAATACCGGTACCTGCAAACACAAACATATATGCAACACCACAAAATATGCAACACCACAAACATACATAGATCTAGCTAGGACATAAAAAGTGCATGTGCACGTTGTTGGAGGGAGAACAACATAAAGATAGCTTCCCCCTTACTTACCTATCAAAAAAAGGGGGTTTAACCACTTAATTTGGATGAATTTATGGTGCAAATGAGGTGAGGAGGAGGAGGCAGCCGAGACAAGCTTGGAGGAGGAGGAGGAGAGAATGAAGTGGGGAAAGTGAGTGGGTAGGTGTGGCTGTCCAAAATATCTAGCTCGTCCCAGGTTACTAATGGCGCACCACCACCTAATGCGCCATTAGTAACCCTGGTTACTAATGGCGCACCTGCTGGTGGTGCGCCATTAGTAGTTTTGCAAAAAAAAGACACTAATGGCGCACCAGGGAACAGTGCGCCATTACTAGCTTAAACTAGTAATGGCGCACTGTCCCCAGGTGCGCCATTAGTAGTTTTGCAAAAACGTAAAAAATAAAAAAATATTGTAGTGGCGCACTATGTGGCTGGTGCGCCATTAGTATGTCTGGAAAAAAATTGTTACTAATGGCGCACCGTGTGTCTGGTGCGCCATTAGTGTATTTCACACTAATGGCGCACCAGCACATGGTGCGCCACTGCTACATAGCAATGGCGCACCACATGTCTGGTGCGCCATTAGTGGCCATTCCATCTATACCCCTTTTCCTAGTAGTGAGGAGTACGTCGGTGGAGCAACAGGGGGCCCACGAGGGTGGAGGGCGCGTCCTGGGGGGTGGGCGCGCCCCCCTACCTCGTGGCCTCCTCTTTTGTTTCTTGACGTAGGGTCCAAGTCTCCTGGATCATAATCTTCCTAAAAATCACGTTCCCGAAGGTTTCATTCCGTTTGGACTCCGTTTGATATTCCTTTTCTGCGAAACTCTGAAATAGGCAAAAAACAGCAATTCTGGGCTGGGCCTCCGGTTAATAGGTTAGTCCGAAAAATAATATAAAAGTGGATAATAAAGCCCAATAATGTCCAAAACAGTAGATAATATAGCATGGAGCAATCAAAAATTATAGATAGGTTGGAGACGTATCAGGCATCCCCAAGCTTAATTCCTGCTCGTCCTCGAGTAGGTAAATGATAAAAACAGAATTATTGATGCGGAGTGCTACTTGGCATAATTTCAATGTAATTCTTCTTAATTGTGGTCTGAATATTCAGATCCGAAAGATTCAAGACAAAAGTTTAGTATTGACATAAAAATAATAATACTTCAAGCATACTAACAAAGCAATCATGTCTTCTCAAAATAAGATGGCCAAAGAAAGTTATCCCTACAAAATCATATAGTCTAGCTATGCTCTATCTTCACCACACAAAGTATTTAAATCATGCACAACCCCGATGACAAGCCAAGCAATTGTTTCATACTTTTGACATTCTCAAACTTTTTCAATCTTCACGCAATACATGAGCGTGAGCCATGGATATAGCACTATATGTGTAATAGAATGGTGGTTGTGGAGAAGACAAAAAGGGAGAAGATAGTCTCACATCAACTAGGCGTATCAACGGGCTATGGAGATGCCCATCAATAGATATCAATGCGAGTGAGTACGGATTGCCATGCAACGGATGCACTAGAGCTATAAGTATATGAAAGCTCAACAAAAGAAACTAAGTGGTTGTTCATCCAACTCGCTTGCTCACGAAGACCTAGGGCATTTTGAGGAAGCCCATCATTGGAATATACAAGCCAAGTTCTATAATGAAAATTTCCCACTAGTATATGAAAGTGACAAAATGAGAGACTCTCTATCATGAAGCCATGGTGCTACTTTGAAGCACAAGTGTGGTAAAAGGATAGTAACATTGTCCATTCTCTCTTTTTCTCTCATTTTTTTATTTGGGCCTTTTCTCCTTTTTTTATGGCCTCTTTTGTCTTTTTTTTTCGTCCGGAGTCTCATCCCGACTTGTGGGGGGATCATAGTCTCCATCATCCTTTTCCTCACTTGGGACAATGCTCTAAAAAATAAAGATCATCACACTTTTATTTTCTTACAACTCAACAATTACAACTCGATACTTAGAAGAAAATATGACTCTATATGAATGCCTCCGGCGGTGTACCGGGATATGTAATGAATCAAGAGTGACATGTATGAAAGAATTATGAACGGTGGCTTTGCCACAAATATGATGTCAACTACATGATCATGCTAAGCAATATGACAATGATGGAGTGTGTCATAATAAACGGAACGGTGGAAAGTTGCATGGCAATATATCTCGGAATGGCTATGGAAATGCCATGGTAGGTAGGTATGGTGGCTGTTTTGAGGAAGGTATATGGTGGGTGTATGATACCGGCAAAAAGTGCGCGGTATTAGAGAGCAGAGCAATGGTGGAAGGAAGAAAGTGGGTATAATCCATGGACTCAACATTAGTCATAAAGAACTCATATACTTATTGCAAAAATCTACAAGTTATCAAAGAAAAGTATTACGCGCATGCTCCTAGGGGGATAGATTGGTAGGAAAAGACCATCGCTCGTCCCCGACCGCCACTCATAAGGAAGACAATCAATAAATAAATCATGCTCCGACTTCATCACATAACGGTTCACCATACGTGCATCCTACGGGAATCACAAACTTTAACACAAGTATCTCTCAAATTCACAACTACTCAACTAGCATGACTCTAATATCACCATCTTTATATCTCAAAACAATTATCAAGCATCAAACTTCTCAAAGTATTCAACACACTCATAAGAAAGTTTTTACAAATCTTGAATACCAAGCATATTAGGATTATTTAAGCAAATTACCATGCTATTTAAGACTCTCAAAATAATCTAAGTGAAGCATGAGTGATCAATAGTTTCTATAAAACAAATCCACCACCGTGCTCTAAAAGATATAAGTGAAGTACTAGAGCAAAACTATATAACTCAAAAGATATAAGTGAAGCACATAGAGTATTCTAAAAAATTCCAAATAATGTATGGCTCTCTCAAAAGGTGTGTACAGCAAGGAAGATTGTGGTAAACTAAAAAGCAAAGACTCAAATCATACAAGACGCTCCAAGAAAAACACATATCATGTGGTGAATAAAAATATAGCTCCAAGTAAAGTTACCAATGGAAGTAGACGAAAGAGGGGATGCCTTCCGGGGCATCCCCAAGCTTTGGCTTTATGGTGTCCTTAGATTATCTTGGGGGTGCCATGGGCATCCCCAAGCTTAGGTTCTTGCCACTCCTTGTTCCATAATCCATCAAAAATCTTTCACCCAAAACTTGAAAACTTCACAACACAAAACTTAACAGAAATCTCGTGAGCTCCGTTAGCGAAAGAAAACAAAAGACCACTTCAAGGTACTGTAATGAACTCATTCTTTATTTATATTGGTGTTAAACCTACTGTATTCCAACTTCTCTATGGTTGATAAACTATTTTACTAGCCATAGATTCATCAAAATAAGCAAACAACACACGAAAAACAGAATCTGTCAAAAAAAGAACAGTCTGTAGTATTCTGTAACTAACGCAAACTTCCGGAACTCCAAAAAATCAGCCAAAATAGGACGACCTAGACAATTTGCTTATTGATCAGCAGCAATTGGAATCACTATTTGATCACGTTCTGGTGAGTTTTAACAATTGTTTTCGTGAACAGAAAGTTTCTAGAAATTACAGCAAGATCAAATAACTATCATCCAAGAAGATCCTATAGGTTTAACTTGGCACAAACACTAATTAAAACATAAAAACACATCTAACGAGAGGCTAGATCAAATATTTATTCCTAAACAGAAGCAAAAGCAAAAAAACTAAATATAAAATTGGGTTGCCTCCCAACAAGCGCTATCGTTTAACGCCCCTAGCTAGGCATAAAAGCAAGGATAGATCTAGGTATTGCCATCTTTGATAGGCAATTCTTCAATGAGACATCTATTATCCTTAGAAATTTCTTTCTTTTTAGTAATTATCAAACTTTTAGGCACAAGATTGAAAAATTCATTCGTAGCAAATGGTTCCTTAATGATGGCAAAAAGATTGGGATGAATACTTATAGATTTGAGATACGCAGTTTCCTTATTAGAGGATTCACCCTTATTTTTAGGAACATACATAAGCTTGGAAATTTTAGTAGGAGGACTTGGAGTATTCTTTACGGAAGAAAAAGCGGTTCCCAAGTTGGTAATGATATCCTCAAGTTTATCGATTCTAGTGGAATCTTGATTTATTCTCTCATTAACTATGGGTTCCTTCTCCTTAATATTTTTCAAAGTTACTCTTACCTTAGATACATATTGGGTAATTTGGTTGTGGATCTTTTTATCCAAATTTTCGATTAACTTTACGGTAGCAACTTTATTTTCAATAATTTCAAGTCTTTGCATTACATGCTCCAAAGTTAACATAGTTCCATTAACCAAAAGAGGTGGTGAGCCAAACAAATCTATCATAGCATTATAAGAGTCAAAAGTATGGCTACCCAAGAAATTCCCTCTGGTAATGGTATCAAGGATATATCTATACCAAGGATTAGCACCTACATAAAAATTGCGGAGAAGAACGGAAGTAGATTGCTTCCTGGTAGATCTATTTTGAGCATTGCAAATTCTATACCAAGCGTTTTTTAGATTTTCTCCCTCCCTTTGTTTAAAATTTAGAACTTCATTCTCGGGAGACAATGGAGAAGATAGAGGACTAGCCATAACGCGAAGCAAGCGAAAGAGAGGTGAATGAAACGGAGAGGGCGAATAAAACGGCAAGGGTGAAGTGGGGGAGAGGAAAACGAGAGGCAAATGGCAAATAATGTAATGCGGGAGATAAGGGATTGTGATGGGTACTTGGTATGTTGACTTTTGCGTAGACTCCCCGGCAACGGCGCCAGAAATCCTTCTTGCTACCTCTTGAGCACTGCGTTGGTTTTCCCTTGAAGAGGAAAGGGTGACGCAGCAAAGTAGCGTAAGTATTTCCCTCAGTTTTGGAGAACCAAGGTATCAATCCAGTAGGAGGCTACGCGTGAGTCCCTCGTACCTACACAAAACAAATAACTCCTCGCAACCAACGCGATAAGGGGCTGTCAATCCCTTCACGGTCACTTACGAAAGTGAGATCTGATAGATATGATAGGATAATATTTTTGGTATTTTTGTGATAAAGATGCAAAGTAAAATAAAAGCAAAGTAAAAAGCAAAGGAAATAACTAAGTGTTGGAAGATTAATATGATGAAGATAGACCCGGGGGCCATAGGTTTCACTAGTGGCTTCTCTCAAGAGCATAAGTATTCTACGGTGGGTGAACAAATTACTGTTGAGCAATTGACAGAATTGAGCATAGTTATGAGAATATCTAGGTATGATCATGTATATAGGCATCACGTCTGAGACAAGTAGACCGACTCCTGCCTGCATCTACTACTATTACTCCACCTATCGACCGCTATCCAGCATGCATCTAGAGTATTAAGTTCATGAAAACAGAGTAACGCCTTAAGCAAGATGACATGATGTAGAGGGATAAATTCATGCAATATGATAGAAAACCCATCTTGTTATCCTCGATGGCAACAATACAATACGTGTCTGGCTGCCCCTACTGTCACTGGGAAAGGACACCGCAAGATTGAACCCAAAGCTAAGCACTTCTCCCATTGCAAGAAAGATGAATCTAGTAGGCCAAACCAAACTGATAATTCGAAGCGACTTGCAAAGATAACCAATCATACATAAAAGAATTCAAAGAAGATTCAAATATTGTTCATAGATAATCTTGATCATAAACCCACAATTCATCGGTCTCAACAAACACACCGCAAAAAGAAGATTACATCGAATAGATCTCCACGAGAGAGGGGGAGAACATTGTATTGAGATCCAAAAAGAGAGAAGAAGCCATCTAGCTACTAACTATGGACCCGAAGGTCTGAGGTAAACTACTCACACTTCATCGGAGAGGCTATGGTGATAATGTAGAAGTCCTCTGTGATGGATGCCCCCTCCGGCGGAGCTCCGGAACCGGCCCCAAGATGGGATCTCGTGGGTACAGAAGGTTGCGGCGGTGGAATTAGTTTTTTGGCTCCGTATCTGATCGCTTGGGGTACGTAGGTATATATATGAGGAAGGAGTACGTCGGTGGAGCAACAGGGGGCCCACGAGGGTGGAGGGCGCGCCCTGGGGGGGTGGGCACGCCCCCTACCTCGTGGCCTCCTCTTTTGTTTCTTGGCGTAGGGTCCAAGTCTCCTGGATCATAATCTTCCTAAAAATCACGTTCCCGAAGGTTTCATTCCGTTTGGACTCCGTTTGATATTCCTTTTCTGCGAAACTCTGAAATAGGCAAAAAACAACAATTCTGGTTGGGCCTCCGGTTAATAGGTTAGTCCCAAAAATAATATAAAAGTGGATAATAAAGCCCAATAATGTCCAAAACAGTAGATAATATAGCATGGAGCAATCAAATATTATAGATACGTTGGAGACGTATCAATCGGCGGCCGTGCCGTTCTCTCCGAGAGAGCGCCGGCTCCAGAGGGCCTCCGACCCCTTCTTCCTCCCTGCGGTATTGTGGCCAAGATGCGGCCTCCCGACGCCGTCTTTGCCACATGCCGACGACCCTCGGGTATATATTCCTTCGAAACCTGCCTTGCTCTACTGCCACAGCTCCCCACTTGGCTTCGTCCGGATCTTTTTCTACTTCCGTCCGCTGTTCCAAAGCCACCTAGACTTCTACTATTATTAGAGGTAAAGCTAGTTCATACAGTCGACTCTAAGAGTTAGTTCAAACAGGGAAGAAAGTGGGAAAGCTGTAGCATGAATCCAGGACTTGGTTCTAAGAGGAAACGGGGGAAAGTAGTAGATAGTGGCTACCCAACCGGTCTCTTGGTTGAAAAGACGAAGAAAGCATGGTGGATGGCGAAGGGTGGGGGGAAGTGGACCTATCTCTTGGTTGAAAAAGGAAAGAAAGTGACGGGTGTTGGGGGACAATGCAAATGAGAATGAGCAGGTCTAGATTTCCTGTGCTCACATAGGAAAATGTCGCCGAGGAGATAAAAAATGGGACAAATGCAGACATGCTGCCTGAGTGTTTGCCGCTCTCGGCAACCACATCTGCCTCACCACTTTATGCCCCTGCTGTCCCTACGCCCATATCGCTACCGTTAATGTAAAATCACATGAAGCATTAAGCAATGCCACCTAATGTCACTATAAGTAATGGTCTAGTGCCATCGATAAATTGAAGCAATGCCACCACCATTTTATGAAGTGCTTCCGTCTTGCTTTATTTCCCATGAATTGTGTTTTTGCAGTTACACTTAAATCTCACACCGCTAACATTTCTTCATCCCAGTGGAACTGCACAAATTTGATTGCACATTTACTGACCATGTGCTACTCTCATGACAGTAATACTAATGCTATTGTTCTGCATGTTAATCTAGTGGCAGTGTTGATGTGATGTGATGTTACTTACTTAAGGACACTTTCATATTGTCAATCTAGTGCTAATTATAACACAATAGATGCTACTGTTAATCATACACCATTGCAAATATCTGTCACTGTTTAAATAACCGTATTTCGTATTTGCACAAACAGGGATGTCTGTCTCCATATCGTTTCGGGATGTCTGTCTCCGTATCGTTTCTATCCGCGCAATCAAAAGCACACACCTCAATTTTAGTAGAACTGCGCAAAATGAGATGGCTATCCCTCGTTGCCGTCGTCTAACCACCCGTCTTCCAGGTATTCCTACATTGGTAGTTACTAGGTAGAATGACCAACGGAATATAAAAGAAGTTGATTCGTACGTTTTACTTCCTGATTGCAGTGTAGGGATGAGCGAAAACAACTGCATCCTAGTCCGGAATGCACTTTCTACCAGTTCGTCCATGGACCAAGGACTAGCTGGCACGGCTGCACGGCGGTCTTTTGGACAGGTGCGCGGACAAGAGGCAGTGTGGTCTGCTTATTTCCGCAAATAGCGGTGCTTAAATTTAGTGGAATGCAGAAGAATTTCAGCTGGTCAGTACAATACATGGTTCGGTTCAGCATTCCAGCTAAGAACACAATTATAATTGGTTATTCTGGAATGAGAGAACCTAACCCTGGATGGTGGCAACAAGAAAAAACCAGAGTGAACTCCAGGAAATTTAAGCCTGCCGGGAGGCCCTTTGCTCAGAGAAGCCTTCCTTGTTTTTTTCTAATTTGTAAACCTTCTCACAACATTGTCTTTTGCTGTGAACTAGTATAAGTTTGTTATGTTCTATGAATCATTGAAATGTATCCATCGTCGACCCCCTCCAGCCTCCACGGGCTACTGTTCATCCACCGTCGACCTCCTCCAACCTCCACCTGCGACTGTTCATCCACGGGCTCCTGTTCATCCAGCCTCCACCGCGCGCTACTCCACCGGCTACTGTTCAACCAGCCCTCTCCATGGGCTACTGTTCAACCACCCCTCCACGGGCTACTGTTCATCCAGCCCTCCACCGTCTACTGTTCATCCAGCCCTCCACGTGGTCCTGTTCATCCAGCCCCAACCGGCTTGATCGATCGGGGTCCTCTTCATCCAGAGGCAACACCACGGGGTCCTCTTCATCCACCTCCACCGGGAACAGTTCATCGAAACCCCCCCTAGCAACGCTCACTGTTCATCCAGAGGCAACACCACGGGGTCCTGTTCATCCACCCTCACCGGGAACTGTTCATCCAAACCCCCCCAGCAATGCTCACTGTACATCCAGAGGCAGCATCGATCGGCTTCAGTTAGCAGCAGTAGGGAAGGAATCGCTCGATCGGGTTCAGTTAACAGCCATCGATCGATCGCTCGGGTTCAGTAACACGTAGCCTGCAGTGCAATCGCTCGGGTTCAGTTAGATCCCAACGCCTCGCTCGGGTTCAGTTAGAGCCCAACACCTCTCACCGACGCGCGTGCGTGTACAAGAGAAACGCGCATCGCTCGTCCCCGACCACCCACTGTAACCAGGAACACCCCGATATTTTCCTCGCCCTCTCTTCTACCACGGTTTTTTCTGTCATGGACGGCCCAAAGAATGTCATGCAACTGCGTCTCCGGCCCGCCCAGGACGAAAAGCCCATTTTTCTGTCATGATTTTTTATCATAGAAGTAGGACCCCACCACATCTACGATGATACCGTGTTTTGTCACAATTATTGTCATAGAAGTGTCGTAAGTATGACAGAAAAAAAATTCGTTCGGCCCAAAATGTCACGGATGTGTCTTTTTTTTGTAGTGGAAGCTCCTTCTTTGCAGCATTTTTCTTGTTCGTCGCTCACATCTTCTTACTCTTCTCCAATGTCTTGTGGGCCACAAATGCGTCCCAGTGATCTCTTATCTTCTCAAATCGCCGGTGAATTATGGAGTCTTGTCTTTGTCGACAAACGTTGTTTTCAACTCATTCTTCCACCTCCTGAATAGATCTCCCATCTTCTTAAGAGCATGAGCCTTGACCAATGGCTCTATAACTGGCTTCTCTGGATCCTCCTCTGGCGGTAGGGTGATTTTGCCTTCAGCTCGGTCCAAAGATCATCTTTCTGCCTATCGTTGACATAAGACACCTGAGGGTCTTCATTCTTAGGCTTATACCATTGGTGGATGCTAATCGGGATCATGTCCCTAACAAGAACCCCGCACTAAGCAGAAAATGCTTCCTTGGTCCGTATGGGTTCAATCGGTTGGCCATCGCGCACGATTGCTGTGATCGTGAACCTTTCATCCTCGCGCAACCTTTTCTTCGGGCCTCCTCTCATTACCGAAGTTTGGCTCAATCCGGAGGGCTAGAAAAGAAGAAAGAAGAGAGCTAATATGTGTACATACCAAAACAATTAATGCATCAATTAGCTAGTTAGCACAGGCTTAATTAATATATATACCTGGCCGGAGTCTGTTCGGTCACCTGAGCCGTCATCACGGTGTCCTTCTTCCACCGGCATTCGGTCACCGGAGCCATCATAATCATGTCCCCCCTCCTCCATTGTTCAATCACCGTAGCCTGCTAAACCCTCTCCTTCCAGACCATCGGTGTCGTTGAGATACGACATGACATCACCTCCGCTGAGGATTATGTCCCCCAACACCTGTTTTGCTTCCAAGTCTCGGTGCTCCATAGTTTCTGCAAATATTACAACATGGCAATTAATATACAAACATGACAGATGGATATATTAGTGGCAAACGTAGACCTAGCTAGCTAATCACAACAAGGAATCATATTAGTGGCCTCGACGCTTCTACGGTTTGGGGTGGCCTCGGCAACGCTTCTAGGTTTTGGGGTGGCCTCGACAACAACGCTCTTTTAACTTGGTAAATTTGGGTGGCCCCGGCAACGCTTCTAGGGTTCGGGCCGGACCGCCTCTCTCATGATTGTCCGACGTCCGGACCGACAACGTATTTAACAAAATGGCGCCATTCTGGATGTGCAGAAAATGGTCCATATTTTTCCTGATCTCATCTACCCTTCTATATGTCACGTTGTCTACTGTCAAAGAATTCAAGAAAACCATGACTTCATCATTAGCCGGAAATGACAGGTGAGGGAGTCCTGGACTAAGGGGTCCTCGGGCGTCCGGCCTGTTATCCATGGGCCGGACTGATGGGCTGTGAAGACATGAAGACCGAAGACTGTACCCGTGTCCGGATTGGACTCTACTTGGCGTGGAAGGCAAGCTTGGCAACCGACTATGTAGATTCCTTCTTATGTAACCGACTCTATGTAAACCCTAGATCCCCCGGTGTCTATATAAACCAGAGGGGTTAGTCATATAGTCTAGACTTCTAGGGTTTAGCCATTACGATCTCGTGATAGATCAACTCTTGTAATACTCATATTCATCAAGATCAATCAAGCAGGAAGTAGGGTATTAGCTCCATAGAGAGGGCCCGAACCTGGGTAAACATCGTGTCCCCGTCTCCTGTTACCATCGATCCTAGACGCACAGTTCGGGACCCCCTACCCGAGATCCGCCGGTTTTGACACCGACATTGGTGCTTTCATTGAGAGTTCCACTGTGCCGTCGATGAAAGGTTCGATGGCGCCTTCAATCGTCGATAGTGACACTGTCCAAGGAGAAACCTTCCTCCCTAGACACTGCGGGCCAATTCGCTTGGCCATCTGGAGCAGATCGATAGCTACACCCTGGCCACCAGGTCAGATTTGGAAGCTTGAACTACGCCGCGGACATCCGTGGAGACTTGATCTTCAACGGATTTGAGACCGCAGCGATCGCTCCCCCTCGCCCCGATGAACATGACCTAAACCTATCATCGGATCACATCCAGGAGATGGTTCCTGTTGCTGCAACGGCCTTAGAACCAAAGTAGATCGAGCCATCCGAGGCCACGGAGTCCGCGGCATTGGAGCCGCACACGGACTCGACACCCCGCAATATTTGTGTCCATGGAACTCCGGACCGGGTACGCCTGCGGACACCGAGTTGGATCGGTTATCAATCATCGAGTACAGCGCCGCAGATGTCTTCCAACACTCGCCCTTTGGCGATGTGCAGAATTTGTTGAAAAACCTGTCCCTGATGGGGGACTCACGGCCGAACTATGTCCGGTTCGAGCTAGAGGCTGATAATGGAGAATCTCGCTTCCCACCCGCCACCCACATCATAGCCACTGTCGAGGACTTAACCGACATGCCCGCTTCTGGCTCCGAAGACATTGACGGTATAGACGACGATGCCGACAAGGAGCAAGGCCAAGACCGGCCAGTCATCAGGCATGGGACGGCCACCCCCTCATACGACGTGTACATGATCGATACACTTAAAAAGTCTCGCAGCAATGACAAGGGAGATCCAATTGAGAATAAAACTCCTGAGACACAGGCTAAGTTCCGGCGCCCCAAACGCTGCTCCAAGTCACGCCTCGGCAACAATGGCACTGGAGAAAATAGTACTCTGGACGGCGCCGAAAGCAATGAAGACGTTGTGGGAGCAATATCCGAGCAGGTGGAACAGGAAAACGGGCAAGCCAGCCCCGACGAGCAGGCCCTGCCCAGCGACGGTTCGGAGGACGACAACTACCTTCCACTCTCCGAAGATGAGGTAAGCCTCGGCGATGAAGACTTCATCATACCCGAAGAGCCCCTCGAGCAGGAGCGCTTCAAGCGCAGGCTGATAGCTATGGCAAAGAGCCTGAAAAAGAAGCAGCAGCAGCTTCGAGCTAACCAAGACCTACTCAACGATAGATGGACCGAAGTCCTGGTCGCCGAAGAATACGGCCTTAGTGGCCTAGCCAAAAGCCACCCAAAGCACAGATTGCTATACCAGTCCGATGACAGGGTGTTGGGGCCCATACCATCGTCACACAATGCGGCAAGTCGCCGGCAACTCTGTCCGTATAAAAAGGCAACTCAAGCCAAACACCAGACCGCCCCACCTCGCCGTAAAGGCAAGAACAACGCAGGTCATGATTACCCAGACGACCTGCAGTGGGACTTGGACAATAGAGCAAGACACGCAAGACAGATCTACGGATCGCGAAAGCATGCTTCAACACGCGACGATGGCTACCTATTCGGACGTGTCAAACCTCGCCACGCCCGAGTCGAAAACCGCAAAGGGACTCCTTCGGAGTTACGTCGCAGTGTGGCCCAACATAGAGGCGCCGCACACCCACTTTGCTTCATTGATGAAGTAATGGATCATGAATTCCCCGAAGGATTCAAACCCGTCAATATAGAATCATACGACAGGACAACCGACCCCGCGGTATGGATAGAAGATTTCATCCTCCACATCCATATGGCCCGTGGGGACGACCTCCACGCCATTAAATACCTCCCACTAAAACTAAAAGGGCCAGCTCGGTAAAGGTTAAACAGCCTGCCTGAAAATTCCATAGGCAGCTGGGAGGACTTGGAAGAGGCTTTCCCCGACAACTTCCGAGGAACATATGTCCGGCCACCGGATGCCGATGACCTAAGTCACATTGTCCAGCAGCCCGGAGAATCAGCCAGGGAGCTCTGGACTCGGTTCTTAGTCAAAAAGAACTAAATCTTCGACTGTCCGGACGCGGAAGCCCTTGCGGCTTTCAGACATAGTGTCTGGGACGAATGGCTGGCACGCCACCTCGGCCAAGAAGGACCTAAATCCATGACAGCCCTCACTGCTCTGATGACCCGCTTTTGCGCGGGAGAAGACAGCTGGCTCGCTCATAGAAGCAATAGCGCCAGCAACCCGGGCACCTCCGAAATCCGAGACGGCAACGGAAAGCCACAACTTAGCAAAAACAACAGTCGCAATGACAATGAAAGATCATGCGACACAGCGGTCAACGCCGAATTCAGCAACCCAAAGCCCGGTCAGCGGAAGAAGCCATTTAGGTGAATTGAGATGAACCATCCAACCTGGACAGGATATTGGACCGACCCTGCCAGATTCATGGCCACCCCGATAAACCAGCTAATCATACCAACAGAAACTGCTGGGTCTTTAAACAGGCCGGCAAGCTCAACGCCGAACACAGGTGGAGGAGGCCGCCAGGCGACAGGGATGACGTAAAGGTTCACCAACGAAACACTGGCGGTGAGAAGCAATCTCCACCCGAGGATCAGCTACTCCCAGAACGGAAATAGCAACCCGGCTTCCGCCGTACACCTACAAAATTTTTACCGCGCATACATCATTATGCACTCAAGATACCATGGGCATTGGCGGAAGCACAATACGGACAAGCCTGCAAGCACTCCAGTAACATTTTTTATTTATTTTATTTTTTATTTTTCTTCCTTCGCTATCCTTTAGAAACAGGTGACGAACAGGATAAATATCTGAAACTGGCTCCGGATCCGTATACTCACCTAAGGGGTTATTTCCATCAAGGATTCCCCCCACCGAGGACTGGTGGCGCACACATGCGACAGGAGGTCCAAAATAAATTTTTCTAGACCGCACTCTCTATTTCTTGAGCCTGTACTATGCCTGTTCCTCCGCCTCCAATCCCGAGCATGTCAAATAGCCGGGAGGATGGCTTATATATATATATATATATATATATCATAAGTAATCATTGGCATACCGCTCAGTTCCTAGTAAAACATATCCGAACTAATCATCTGTGTTGTCTCACCACGGAATACGGCTACCACAGTTGTTTCACAAATATACCTTGGCATAAATTGCCAGGGGCTCGGTATGGGAACAAATGAGTTGCCAGCAAAAGCCCGAACAGCTCTACAGCGCACTTCGGCGTCGCAAGTTTGGCCTTATATGCATCAACTCCGAATCATTGGCTTGGGTCAATAGTTGGGTTGCCAGGCTCCTGTGCTTGCTACCCTACGTTCCGCTCTATCGGCTAGGGTAGTAAAGGGAGAACTACTGCGATTGTGCCCTGGTCTAAACCGGATGAGCACCTCAGTAGAGAAAGCCGAAAACTGACTGTCATGATGCGGCGAGAGCTGGTCAACCACTTGACGACGTCTTAGAATCTTTAGCGATTCTCCGTGTCACACGAGGGATCTCTTTCAGATCAAATATGTAAGGCACCATACGCCGCATACATACCAGGGGCTATGTCGTAGCCCCACAATAAAACTCCTATGGCTAAGTGAAAGTGTTAACGCCCTATAGTCGGATTGCCTGGTTCGCCGCACTATCACCTCCTTCATGGACCAAGACGTTGGATAAAGAGTGATTAAATGCTTTTCTGAACACCCCCGTACTTCCTATGAGGGGGCTCAAGCCAACGACTGGAAAACTTTCAGATTATAGTAAAACGGCCGCATAGGAGGAATTCAGGCTTTCGAGCAAAACATAAAAATAGATTAACTATAAAATTGTCTTTTACAATTATCATACACCTCACTCGAACATTATGTCTTTCGAGAATTGACCCTCTATCAAGCGGGCGGCCCCTAGGACGTCTTCAAAATAATGCTCTGATTCCGGACGGTCCTTGCCTTTGGGTGGACTCCTCGTCGCAACATCGATGGCCTTCATCTTCCCCCCGAACGTCTTGACTCGGGCAAAGGCCATCCGGGCACCCTCAATGCACGTTGACCGCTTCACAGCGTCGATACGCGGCACCGCGTCAACAAGCCTCTGCACCAAACCGAAATAGCTATTCGGAACAGGCTCGGTTGGCCACAACCGGATTATGACATCCTTCATGGCAGCGCCAGATATCCTATGAAGTTCGGCCCATTGGGACATCTGTTCATTGAGCAACAGAGGGCGCTTTGACGTGCCAAACTGTGACCAAAAAAGCTTCTCCGTTGCATATCCATCTCGCTCTTGGTAATACCGCGCCGCATCGGAAGAACTCTTCGGCAAGTCCAAGAACTCGTCCGGAGAACTCCACACTTGGTTAAGCTAAGCATAGTCCGGGTCACCGAACTTAGTTTGCAGCAGAAAAGGCTTTCCAGCCACAATCTCCTTCGCCTGCTAAACCTCCTCACGGGTTGCTCTGGATTCTGATCACGCTTCCCTCGCCTCCTGTAGGGCCTTGTCCAGTTCAGCCGTTAAGGCTTTATTCTCCTTCTCCAGAAATTCCCAGCGGCCAGTGGCATTTTCCAGTTCGAGCGCCACCATGGATATCTTCTCCTCGTTTTGGCGCCGTGCAGTTTGTTCGGCTTTTATATCAGCCGATGCCTTTTCGGCAGCAACATTGCTACGCTGGGCCTGCTCATTGGTGCGGGCCAGCTCCCCTCGAAGAACTTCAACAGCGGCAACACCATCTGCAGCCACGCATACTCCAGTATAAAAATTATAGCATCATGCTTATACCACAAAAATGTATGGGGATTGCCCCGAATAAATACCTTGCGACTCGTCAAGACGCGTATTGATTAATGCAAGATCATCCCCTGCCACATCAAGCTTCCGCTGCAGCTCGGCAGTTTCCTTAGTCCGGGAAGTGGCAAGGGGGAAGCAGCCTGTGTTCAAGTTCATCAGGTTAGTCCTCAAAACGATCATTTTCGATCCTTTGTTTGCTTCCTAATGGAAGACAACCTGAGTCTCAGGGGCTACTACCTATACACAGGCGCATCTTTGCAAATGAAACATAGCTGAAAAACATTATGTCACAAACCTCGAAGCCCTTCAGTAGGCTCATAAAAGCTTCATTTAATCCGCTCTTCATGGACAAAATCTTCTCAATCATTGTACCCATCATGGTACACAGTTCCCCCGAGACAGATGCTTTCCGCAACATGTCCCGCAATATATCAGGAGTCTTCGGGTTTCCGGACACTGCTCCAGGGGCACAGTCATCCTTTGAAGGAATCTGTTCACCCTTCTCCAGAATCACTGTCGGCTGCGAACCAGATAGTATGGGGCCTTTGTTAGCGTCATCCCCGGAATCCTGGATGGCCGGAGGTCCAACTTCGGGTACTGCCTCTCCTGTCTCCAACGTAACTTGTTGGTCAAAAGAGACCCTCCGCGATGACACTTCGGAGTCGTTCGCCATATTGGGCGAGGAGGTTGGAGGAGGCATCTCGCTCTCCATCATCTCTGGGAGAAGACTCCCCGAAGAAGAGGATCGCCCAGACAAACTCTGTGCCGACCTGTGAAAATTCTTGAATGCATTACAAATATCTTCGGTAACAGCAACGGAGCAGGACTCTATAAAAGTACTCCGGATTCTCTTACGGTTTGGCCGAGGCTTGGTCCCCCTTTTGGAGCTATTCAACGGCGTCGCTTTTCAAACCCAAGCCGCTCGACGGTGGCATCTTACCCTTCTTGGAAGACCACCCCTCCCAATCGTCGGAGGCGGCCCTTTTCCTCCTGCTTGGAGAAGGGATACTGGGTCCTTTTCCGCCTCTGTCCTTGGGTGAGGAAAGGTCGATTTCTCCGGACTCAGTGTCCGACTTACCTCCGGAACCAAGGTCATCTTGGGTCTTCTCACCCTCCCCTGCTGGTGCCTGGTACGGTGCCGAGGCCGGCATCCTTGTTAGCACAGGAGTAGCCAAGTCTTTGGGAAGGGGAGCCTCACACCTAATCCGCTCCACCTTCTTTATCCAGTCCTGAAAAAGGATGATACTGTCGGTATCTTGCCACTGGGTGTCTAATTATAAGGTATTCGGCAAACGGGTACTTACCGGGGTATCCGGATGGTTACAGTCTAGGCCGACATCTTCGGTGGTGTCCGGCCATTGCCTTCGTTTCCCGAAGAATGATCTCCACATTCCTTCATGTGTAGTGCCGAAGAAGTGCTGAAGCGTCCACGGCCCTTCCGGATTAAACTCCCACATGCGGAGAGGCCGTCGCTGGCATGGCAGGGTCCGACGAAGTAACATTACTTGTACGACGTTGGCTATATCGATGTCCTTCTCAATGAGGCTTCGGATGCGACTTTGCAAAGTTCGCACCTGATTCGTTGATCCCCAATCCAACCCCTTATTAATCCACGATGCAAGCTGAGTTGGGGGCCGGATCAAAATACAGGCGCAGTTGCCCACTTAGAGCCACGGGGCTCGGTGATATAGAACCACCCCTGTTGCCACAGATCGGAAGATTTGGAGAAGGATCCTTTCAGCCAAACGGCGCTAGCAAGCTTGCTCATTGAAGCACCACCGCACTCGGCCTGCTCCCCCTCTATCACTTGCGGCTTCACATCGAAGGTCTTGAGCCACAAGCCAAAGTGCGGGGGAGTCCGGAGGAAGGCTTCTTACGTGACGATGAACGCCGAAATAAGAAGAATAGAGTCTGGGGCCAGATCGTGAAAATCTAGCCCGTAATAGAACATGAGCCCCCGGACGAAGGGGTTAAGTGCAAACCCTAACCCGCGAAGGAAGTGGGACATGAACACAATCCTCTCGCCGGATCTAGGGGTGGGAATAACCTGTCCCTCGGCGGGAAGCCGATGAAGGATTTCCGCGGTCAAATACCTTGCCGCCCGAATCTTTGCAATATCTCCCTCCGTGACGGAAGAAGCTACCCACCGGCCTTGACGGCTGGATCCAGACATAATCGGGGCTTGTAGCAATCGAAACCCGGGTGGTAGAACTCGGGATAGCGGGGGTTGAGGGAGAAGCAAGTGTGGAAGAAAAAGACGGGTCTATACCCCTATATATAAAGGCTGCGAATATCAAACATCTCCTTTCAGACCTCGAAAACTTGCTTGTTTCCGAGGAGTTGTACCCAAGCGACGGTTGGGTTACCCACATCTGGGTTGACAGGAATCCCTTAAAAAAGGGAGACACGATCTCTGCTTTGACAAGACATGCCAATAGCAACCGCGTCTCGAAACATGGAGCGACAGAAGAGAAACGGTTCAAAATTATGACCGGTCAGACGTAATGTCGTGCTGCGGAAAAATTGTCAGCAGATGGAACTCGTCTAAAAATATATTCTCTCTGCGGTTTTGTTTGGTGTGTGTGACAGGTCCGGATACTATATCGCATCCGAAGACTATCTTGGAGTTTGGAAAAAGGGGAACCCGCCATGCAATGCCGGACTGATGGGCTCCTCATCATTGAAGCCAGGTTCAGGGGCTACTGAGGGAGTCCTGGACTAAGGGATCCTCAGGCGTCCGGCCTGTTGTCCATGGGCCGGACTGATGGGCTGCGAAGACATGAAGACCGAAGACTGTACCCGTGTCCGGATTGGACTCTACTTGGCGTGGAAGCCAAGCTTGGCAACCGACTATGTAGATTCCTTCTTATGTAACCGACTCTATGTAAACCCTAGATCCCCCCGATGTCTATATAAATCAGAGGGGTTAGTCCGGAAAGGATATATATTCATTACCATAGTCATATAGGCTAGACTTCTAGGGTTTAGCCATTACGATCTCGTGGTAGATCAACTTTTGTAATACTCATATTCATCAAGATCAATCAAGCAGGAAGTAGGGTATTACCTCCATAGAGAGGGCCCGAACCTGGGTAAACATCGTGTCCCCCGTCTCCTGTTACCATCGATCCTAGACGCACAGTCGGGACCCCCTACCCGAGATCCGCCTGTTTTGACACCGACAACAGGTGCATAATGGTACGAAGCTCTTTAAAGTTGTTTTGGAATGGAGTTCCCGATAAAATAATTTGCTTTTTTGTACAAAGTTCAGAAAGAGCCTTCTGAATATCGCTATTTGGAAGGCCTTTGCTGAAATTCGTACCAAAAGGCGAATTATCCTATCTGGAACTCCGTTCCAAAACAACTTTGAAGTGCTTCGTAGCATCATACGCCTGTTACTTCCAGCTAATGATGAAGCCATGGATTTCTTCAATACTTTGACAGACAACGTGACATATAGAAGAATATATATATATATATATATATATATATATATAGATGAGATCAGAAAAAAATTGATCAACTTGTACACATCCATAATGGGGGCATTCTTGATAAATCTGGACCCTCGACCACACGACGACCGTCGACCCTCGACCCCTTGGCGACCCTCGACCCTCTACACTAGTTCACAACCCTCGACCACTCGGCGATCCACGACCCTCTACCCTAGTTCCTGATCCTCGACCCCCTCATGTCACGTTTGTCTAGTGTTAAAGGATTCACAAAACCATGTCTTCATCGTTAGGCAAAAGTAATAGGCGCATGATGGTACGAAGCTCTCCAAAGTTGTTTTGGAACGGAGTCCTAGATAGGATAATTTGCTTTTTGGTACAAAGTTCAGCAAGAGCCTTCAGAATATCGCTATTTGGAAGGCCTTTGCTGAAATTCGTACCAAAAGGCGAATTATCCTATCCGGGACTCCGTTCCAACACAACTTTGCAGAACTTCGTACCATCATGCCCCGGTTACTTCCGGCCAATGGTGAAGCCATGGATTTCTTCAATACTTTGACACAAGGCAACCTCTCGACCCCTCGGCGATCCTCGACCCTCCACCCTCGACCCCTCGACGACCCTCGACCCTCGAACCCTCGGCCCCTCGACGACCCTTGACCCTCGAACCCTTGGCGACCCTCAACCTCTCGGTGTTCCTCGACCCTCGACCCCTCGACGACCCTCGACACCCTCGTTCCCGATAAAAATTAAGAAGAGGAAGAAGAAGAAAAAAAGAGGAGAAGAAGAAAAAAAGGATAAGAAGAATGAATAGAGGAGTTTTTCTTCTCCTCTATTCCTTTTTCTTCTCCTCTTTTTTTTCTCTTTCTTCCTCTTCTTATTTTTTCGACGTCCCCCCTAATGTCATGTCCGACGTCCCCCCTCATATCATGTCCGACGTCCCCCCTCATGTCATGTCCGACGCCCCCCCCCCTCATGTCATGTCCTACGGCCCCCCTCATGTCATGTCCGATGTCACATGTCCGACGTCCCCCCTCATGTCATGTCCGACCCTAGACCACTCGGCGATCCTCGACACCCTCGTTCTCGAAAAAAATAAGAAGAGGAAGAAGAACAAAAAAAGGAGAAGAAGGAGGAATAGAGGAGAACAAGGAAAAATAGATTTTAATCTATTTTTCCTTCTTCTCCTCTGTTCCTACTCCTTCTCCTTTTTTTCTTCTTCTTCCTCTTCTTATTTTTTTCTCCTCTTCTTTCTCTCCCCTTCTTCTCCTTCTTTCTCTTCTTATTTTTTTCTCCTCTTCTTCTCTTTTCTCTCCCCTTTTTCCTCTCCTTCTTCCTTCTTTTCCTTCTTCCTTCTTCCTTTTTTCGTCCCTTCTTCCATCTTCCTTCTTCCTCTCTTTTCTATACATATAAAAATTTAAAAAATACATACATACAAAACATACATACATACATACATATAAAAAGAAAGCATATATATATAAAAAGCATCTATATAACAAAAAAAGCAACGGTGGCGGCGGCGGGGTGGCAACGCGGCAGCGGCGGCGGGGTAGGGCTTGGCGCGGTGCTCACAGAGGAGGCGCCGGGCGGGCCGTGTAGCGTCGGGGCGGCGTCGGGGCGGGCCGGGCGGCGACGACGACAGAGATGGCGACGACGAGGCACGGGCGACGGCAGGGGCGGCGGACGGCATCGATCGGGGCAGCCTGGCGGCGTCGATGAGCTCGGCTTCGTCGGGCGGGGGGGGGGGGGGGGGGCGCAACTGGCGATGAATTTGTGAAAATTTGCTAAGTGTTTCTTATATAGTTGAAGCTTTGGTCTCGGCTCGTGGCACTAACCGGGACCAATGCCACCCTTTAGTTCCGGTTGGTGCCACCAACCGAGACCAAAGGTCTGTTTTCAGCAGCCCAAAGGGCGGGAAATAGAGGCATTTGGTCCCATTTGGTGGCACCAACCGGGACTAAAGGGGGGCATTGGTCCCGGTTCGCCACGAACCGGGACCAATGCCACCCTTTAGTCCCGATTGGTGCCACCAACCGGGACCAACAGCCTTGTGCTGGCGCGGTGCGGTGGGAAGTTTAGTCCCACCTCGCTAGTTGAGGAGCTCCGGCACCTGTTTATAAGCGCTGATGTGCAATCCCATTCGAACTCCTCACTACTGCAGGCCTTCTGGCCTAAACTTGTCTCTCTGCCTGTGGGCCTGCTGGGCCTGCTGCGGGCCTAAATCCTGGCCCAATGGGGTTTGTAGCCGTATTCAGGCCGTGGTGGCTCAGTAGGTGGCATTTTTTTATATTTTTCTAGTTTTTTGTTTTGTTTTTTGCATTATTTATTTTCTTTTGTTTGTTTCTTTATTTTTTTAATTCCTTTTGCTCTTAGGTCACAAAAATTATAGACTTCCTGTTAGTGCCGTTAATTTTCAAATTTGAATAGTTTAAATTTGAATTCTTTTTAATTAGTGTGAATTACTAGTTTGTGAATAACTTTACTATAAAAATAGATTTTTGAGTGATTTTTTTCCTGCTATTTAATGTTATTGTGTTTTATCATTGTATTAAAATTGGTAATTTTTAGGTTATTTTAAATGTCTGTTTTAATCACAATGGCTAATCGGACGTTTTCCGGTAGAAGCCCCCTCAATGCAACCGGATGCAGTTGCGTCATAATCACGTGGCAGTCATGAGACTTTAGGTTCTGCAACTTTTTCTCTGGCATATTTATTATTCCCTTTATATTCGACGAGAAGCCATACGGGACCTTCATACTGAGCAGGCATTCAAAGAATATTTCCTTCTTTTCTTTGGTAAGAGCGTAGCTAGCAGGACCTTCATACTGCTTTGGAGGCATGTTGTCTTTTTCGTGCAAACGTTGCAGGTCCTTCCGTGCCTTCGGTGTATCTTTTGTCTTGCCATACAGCCCAAGAAGCCTAGCAGGTTCACGCAAAGCTTCTTCGTCACGTGCACGTCGATTGAAGAGCGGACCTCTAAGTCTTTCCAGTAGGGTAGGTCCCAAAATATAGATTTCTTTTTCCACATGGGTGCGCGTCCCTCGGCGTCATTCGGAACAGATAGTACGCCGAGACCCTTTCCAAATATTATGTGTAAATCATTGACCATAGCAAGTACCTGTAAATCATTAAACCATACATTGAAACTATGTAAAACATTTCAATGCAACAACAAATACGATCATAATCGCAACCAAGGTAACAATTGATCCAACGTCATAATGATAACAAGCCTCGGTATGAATGGCATATTTTCTAATCTTTCTAATCTTCAAGCGCATTGCATCCATCTTGATTTTGTGATCATCGACGACATCCGCAACATGCAACTCCAATATCATGTTCTCCTCCTCAATTTTTTTATTTTTTCCTTCAAGTAATTGTTTTCTTCTTCAACTACATTTAACCTCTCGACAATAGGGTCGGTTGGAATTTCCGGTTCACATACCTCCTAGATAAATAAAATCTATGTCACGTTGGTCGGCATAATTATCATAAACAATAAATGAACCAAATAGTTATAAAAGATAATATATACCACATCCGAATCATAGACAGGACGAGGGCCGACCGGGGCGGATACCAAAACCATCGCACTATATAATAACAAGCAATAATAAAAATAAGAAAATTAGACAAGTATCTATCTAATCATAAAAGTAAGAATTTTTTTTCCTTTCAGAAAGAAGATAAGAACAAGAGGCTCACCACGGTGGTGCCGGCGACGAGATCGGCGCGGGCTATCGACGACGATGAAGACGGGGACGGGACGTGACTGACCGCTAAACCTAGACAAATCTTGAGGAAAATGGAGCTTGGAGGTCGAGTTTGGAGAGCAGAAAGCTTAACTAGTGTGACTCGGGAATTTCATCGAACACCTCATGTGCATAGGAGGTGAGCTAGAGGACCAAAAAGCCCTCCCCTCGCCGGCCAGAAAAATAGAGCAGTGGAGTGCTCTGCTCGCGGGTGAGGGGGTATATATAGGCACCTCATTGGTCCCGGTTCGTGGCTGGAACCGGGACTAAAGGCCACCCTTTTGTCCCGGTTCTAGCCACGAACCGGGACCAATGGATGTGGGCCAGGAGCGAGGCCCATTGGTCCCGGTTCGTGTCTGGAACCGGGACAAAAGGGTCCGGGCGAACCGGGACCAATGCCCCACGAGGCCCGGACGGCCCCCTAGGTGCACGAACCGGGACTGGTGCCCCCATTGGTCCCGGTTAGTGACTGAACCTGGAGTAATGGGCTGGCCAGGCCTGAACCAAACCCCTGTTTTCTACTAGTGATACGACCTATCGGTGTTGTTGCACATGCGCGGATAAGTACCGCCAAAGGTGCGCGTAGTCCATATGCGCCCTCGCCTTGGAACTCGCGGATGGCCTGCGCCATGGCGGGCGCGCCGATCTTCCTTGACTCTAAGGCTGAGCGACACCACTGGTATGCCTGTGTCCGGCGGCAAGCGTGTGCCCGGCAGCGCCATGATGCCGCAGCAGGCGAGGAGCTCGACTTCCTTGACTCTAAGGCTGAACAACCCCCCTGCTATCTCCACTATGCGGTGTCGCCGGCTGCTTCCCTCCCCGCTGTCGTGACACATAGGGAGTTGATGCGCGGCCAATAAGGTTGTGGAAGCAACCGACGAAATAGCGGTTGGATATATGGTGTAGGGGAGGACGGGAGGTGAGAAGAATGGGTAAATGCCGGTGCATGGCATTAAAACACCATTAATGGGCTCCTGACGGGCACGCCCGTGACGCGACTTCCCGTGCCGAAAGCCGCATGTACTCCGCATGTGGTAATAGTCAGCGACGTGACTTCACATTGCATGCGGACGTACAGACGGGTGACTTTGACAGCGCCACGTGATACGGGGTGTCCCATGCACCGTCAGCTAATGGTCAACTGCTTTGACCAACGACAAGCCCCGTTTAAGTATTTGTGAGGGTGGGGTGAGCAGTGAAGGAGAATTATGAGAACTGTTAGTTGGCTTGGGCAAAACTGAGCAAACCTAAGGAAAGATGGGCATAGAAATAGAAATCCCTTAAATATAACTTATATCATGCAATGAAAGAATCATCTAGAATGAGGAGAGCTTTGTTCAAATCATTTGGGGGCAATCCTTTTTCATGACAGAGCTAAGCAGAACGAAAATGTTTCCCATGAGATAGTAAATGAGAACAATTATATTGGAAGGCTTTTGAAAAGGATGTATATGAATCACCTAGAACGAGGGGAGCTCTGGCTCTATTCCTTTAAGAATAGTGTTTTTTCACAATCTCCTTCTAGAAACCCCTTAAGTTGCATCAACTCCAACTAAAAGGATAAAAATAACTCACTGAAGCAAGAGGTTGGAGACTCATTAGTTTAGTCCCCGTGATTTTCAAACGGAATCTAATAGTAGTTGAGACAGTTTCCCAAATGCCGTTTATAAGGCATAGCCGGTGATCTAGCCGTATTGGGGGTCGTCATTTATATCTGGAAAAAGTGTACATGTTATATTCTTTTGAAAGATAACGATAGGCATGGCCATCTACAACATATAAATCATACGTGGAAACGGGTGTGCAGTTAGCTAGAGAAGCATGCGTTGTACTCCCTTCGTTCCGAATTACTTGTCGCAGGTATGAATGTATTTAGATGTATTTTAGTTCTAGATACATTCATTTCTATGACGAGTAATTTAGAGCGGAGGGAGTAGCAATATTGAATGCACTCTGATTCTTGTCGACGCGGGACCTTTTTTCTAGGAGGCGAAAAGTATCAGAGGATTGTGGTTTGGCTGACGAACTAAACACCGCGACCAGTCATAACCACGACAAAGACGATAAAGGGAAAAAAATAAGGGTAGATGCCAGAAAAAGGCGTGCATGCTGCTAAAGCACGCAGGGAGCGGATTCTTCGGACTCTCGCAAAGCAGAGTACAGCGCAGCTAAAAGAACAAGAACAGAAAGGACCCTTAGCTTTCGTCCAAAACCTTTTTTTTCACTCCATGGTCAATCTCATCTTGGCCAAAAGTACATGGTAGCTGCAGCTAGCGGCAGCAGGAGAGTACTACCCTGTATATATGTGGCAGCACCGTTGGATATCCATCCTTCCTCGAAGAGAAGGCACGAACAAGAATTACGTTGCTTTTCTTGTTCTTCGTTCAGTAGGTGCGACCGGTGGCTATCCCGCCTGCCACGTACGAACCTCCGGCGTGCAACGGTGCAACATGAGCGCGCCGGTCCGGCACCCTGACGCTGACATCGCCAGCGCCCATCCGTCACCTGTCAAGCGGAGTAGCAGCATGTTTCGCACTCAGCGCATCGGCGTAAGTCCGGTCGCCGTGCGCGCGCGGCCGGAAAGGCCGACCGGAGGAGAGGTGGTACGCGGGATCAGTCTACGTCAGTAGCATCTTGGCAACCGAATGAACGGCCTGATAATGCTGGCTCCGTTGGTGGTTGGGCCTCACGGGCTCACCTGCCTCCCCATGTGCGCGATTCGTTCTTCTCTTCCTGAGGCGGTGCGGCGAGCTTCGAAAGGCCTCGCGCGGCATGGACCTTTCGGCGATATCTCAGAAGCCAAAACTCCAAATCATTCTCACCGTTCGCTAGATTGGCTTTGTTGGTCAATTTCTTGACGTGAAGAACGTACGGGGGCAATTCTTGGCGTGGTCTCGCGGCCCGCGTCGGGCAGGTAGCGTCTGGTCTGCTGTGTCTGGATTATATAGTCTGGATATGGAGGGGAACGTGCAGCTAGAAAACAAGCACTGTTTCGCCTTTCGAGTAGGAGCTTCCAGTCTAGCTCACCGGGCCACCGTCCTCTCTTGAATCGCGGATCTATTAATCTATTATTATACACCACGTTCCACTTCTAAAAATACTACACGATAAATTTAAGTAGAAATCAAGATTTAACTAGTTACTCCTTGCTTTCAAATTTATTTGAAGTTCTAGATTTATCGTAAGCCAAATTTCTTACAGTTTGATCAAGTTTGTACAAAAATATGGTAATATCTACAGTACAAAATACATTATACTACGGAAATGTTTTAATAAATAACGCTGATTTGTTGTTGTAAGTACAAAAAGTTTGGCATAGGAGAAAACCAGATATTTGGATAATTTGTAATGGAGTGAATGAAATAATATATATTAAGCATCTAGAATATTATATTATAAAGAATCATAAAACATATACCTTTTTTGCGAGAAAACTTTCAATCTATTCATCTTCAAGCATAGTAATACAACAAACACCATAAATAATAAAAATTATATCTAGGTTCATAGACCACCTAGCGATGGCTACAAACACTAAAGCCAGCCGAAGGCGCGTCGCCGTCATCGCCCCTCCCTCGCCGGAGCTGGGGAAAACTTGGAGTCATTTTACAGTGCATCCAGACGATATGGACCATCCGTCGGAGCGAATTCGACGGTCCAGATCCGATGCAATACGCTGATGTCCCGTGTATTATATCAGACCCCGAGGGGCATTTTCGGGAGAAAAAATATTTCGAACTGATCTGATTTTCCCTCCCAAATATTTCGAGGGTATTCTCGGTACGAATTTCAGGACTATTTCCGGTTCGATTTTTATCCCGTTCGCTAGGGTTTATTCTTCGCCGCCGCTAGGGTTTTAATCCTCGCCGGCAGGATCTAGCCGCTCGTCGCGGCCCCTCCCTCCCTCGTCGCCGGCAGGATCTAGCCGCGCGTCGCGGCCCCTCCCTCCCTCGTCGCCGGCAGGATCTAGCCGCGCGTCACGGCCCCTCCCTCCCTCGTCGCCGGCAGGATCTAGCCACGCGTCGCGGCCCCTCCCTTCCTCCACCCCAATTCCCTCGCGATCTCGCACCACCTTTTCAACGAACACTAGAGAAGGCCCACTGCCCTCCCCGCGGCGGCCGCCGGCGAAGAGTCGGCGCCATCCCACCTCCCAGTCCTCCATGCAGGTGGTTGTTTGCGTCCTCTACATATCATCTCTCAGCCATGGCTACAGCTTTGATCTGGCCATGCATCTCGTCCGATGGCAAGGTGGTTGGGTATGGATCATGTTCTGCGGGACTAGATGAAGCCGGCCGCCGGCCTCGACGGCCAGCCCCATTCGTCCAGCCCCGACTGCATGATCTACGAACGTTCGATCGTTGCATTCAACATGTATTCTTTCAATTTGGCTGATAGGTGAGATTTGGAGATCAATAGAGATGATAAGCTATTAATTTTAAAATGTACTATAAACAATTCATAGCTTATGTTGCTCAATATTTATGATGCTCGCTTCTTCTTGTGCAATTGCTGGACTGGGATCAACAGACTTGGCATGTGCTTTATATGAAAAATTAGATTCACATGGGATATCCACCTTTTCAAGATTGCTGTTAATTCTTATTATGATGTTTTAGCCTTGTTAAAGGGAGAGTAATGGTCCTCGCAAAAAGCAGAGAGAAAGGAATGAGCATTTTATTCTTCCATATGTTGCATTTCATTCTTCCGTGTTTAGTTATGTCCAACATTTGTTACATGCAGACACTTGACAAGGTTAGTACAAGTAGTAATTGTTCCTCTGTTTTGCAGGGCTATGACAGAACATGCTATGTGATTCCCTGAGGCCGGATGGATGTACCATGGCCACACCACTGTGCTCCTGAAGGTGATCGCTTCAATTCAGCGTTGCAGCACCTGCAGAGGCCCCCTATGGTACGTGTTTTACTCTTGTTATCCTATGCTCTATTTTTTTGACTTCTGTTGTGAGGCTATGCTCATGCTCGTACCTTTTTCTCTCGTATGATAATAGACATATCATAATCCATTATTCTTCTAGGGTTGCCCCAGGCACCATTACTGTCACATGGTAGTAAAAAGCAAATATAGATTTCTACGAGATCCCGTAGAGACCAAATTTATTTCAAGCAAAATATAGTAACCAATATTATTGAAGTTTTACAACTTGACTCATGTGCCATGGACTAAGAACACGGCTAGGAAACCTTCTTCGGGGCTAAAACCCAACCACACCCTACTCTATCGCTTTATGGCCAAGTGAACACTCCACACTGCTGGACTAACTGCTTGCATCTTCGTCGTCTTCAACCGCAGCTGCATCCGATAGCCTAGCATGCTTGAACCTATTCCTGTATTTCATTTTGTTGTAGGATGAATCGACAAGCACAACTGGTAGCTCTTTTTTGAATTTCTCGATGTAGGCCTGCATGCAAGGATATGTTAGTGTCGTTCCCTTACCTTCAGAAAATGACATAATTTTAGGTGTTACTCTATGTACTTCGTCATATTGCTTACTCAGTTTTAGTCCCGTAAATAATTCGATGTTCTTCAGCATGTACAGTGCACAACAAGAACTGCAACATTTTATGTTGTTAGATCAACATTTCAGATATTAACAATCTAAAACAAAAACAAAAGCTAATATTTTTGACTGACGTTTCATCGGATTTTGGCACATTAATATTCCGTACTGGCCATTGCGTCACGTTAATGTCTTCCCATGCATTGCTTTCTATCCCATTGACTCGCCTCGCTGCTCTCAGATGAGCTTCCATCCCACGTACCTGCAAGCCCACTGGGATGAGAAGTTGCCTACGACTAATACTTACATACGATGTCAAATCCTTTGTTACAATTAAATATGTTGAAATTCTCACCAGGTTATGTACTTCTTTGGGTACCATACAGTGGAAAAGTGAATCAAGAACCTGAATCTCCTTCCTTCTGGGGTTTACGACCACAAGTAACCAGTGGACGTTTTGGCTGTTCGTAGGTAGGAAAACCTGGATTGCATAGATAATTAGATCAACGTGTATAGTAATAAAAAAATCTGTTCAAAGTTAGGTTAAAATACCATATCATGTTTCAGGTAGCTGGTGCCTTGTGTTGTTCCAGGAACTCCTGCCAAAGTGTCCTCGTAGCACTCCTCTATCCTACCATCTCTTTCGAGCTTAGCGACGCCGGCCACCCTCTCAATGTAAACCAGTTGGCCGTCCCTTGTGTCAATTGGCTTATCATGATGCATGAGCTGTATCGCAGCATCAACCACCTACAACAATAATCAGGTTAATTGTATTGTACAAAAATGAAACTTCATAAACTAATTTGTGAAATATCTTACTTCGTCACCCAACCATACGGCTTCTTCATATCCATCTTTTTGGGTGAGGCTTTGTAAATGCTTCGATAGCACGACAATGTCATCAGCTAAGACCATTTGTTTTTCATGATTCGTACTGTTGATCAGTGATGCCACGAAATCCTGTCGAACCACATCTAGCTAGTCCCTCTGGGTTTCAGTAACTTCTACCTCTTTTTAAGTTGCTAGAACCGATTTTCCTCTTTTTATTGTTCGTGTCCTCGGAATCATTTGTAGACTCTGATGGAGTCTTGTTTTTCCTTTTTTTTTCTCAGTATCGTACGAAGCATACTCGACATTCTTAAATAATGGCAATACCACATTTTTCTTTTCGCCCCCATGATTTGGTGGCGTCGATTCAACTACACTTACTTCTTGCTGCTTTCGAAAGGATTCATCATGGCTGTCATCATCTGTGAAGGCACGGGGCTCTTCGGGCTCTCACGATCCCGTAGCCTTCACAGAGTGCTATTTACTCCATCTGTTGAACAGAATCTGTCATACGAAATAAACCGCATGTTAGCCTTTAGCAGATTCTTGCTCAATTATAGGTAAAATGTGCATCACCTGGAATTCTTCAAGGCTTGTGGTGGCTTTGGAATGCATTTTCTTATCCAAACAAGTAGCACCCTGGATATCATCCACCTCTTTCAAAAGCTTATGAATACCACTGACATCCTGTTTGAGTTTTCTTTCAGCTCTTTCTAATGATTCCTCCTGTACGTGGAAGATCACATGTTATTTCTGAAACGACAATGATTGTTTCATAATTAAGTTAACATGTGTACGTCAAACTCTTCATCAAGATTCTTCATTTGGGGCTCCATGTCGTCATTTTTTATTCCCTGCTTACAATGGTGCTTAGCAGCGACCTCCGTGACATCATTTTGTTTCCCCTGGTCAGAAGCCTGCTCAACATTCTCAACAGAGGCCTCCATTGGGTGCGAAGGTGCCCCGAGGTCGGAAAGATGTATGTCCTCCAGTCCTGGAAATATTCCGTCGTGTTTTGTCTTTAAAAAATACATGTTAGTCGGGGTGTTTTCATATTAAACTAATTTAGAAAAAACCTTGTACACGTAAATTTCCAATTATATATACTAATCTCATAATTCTAGGCTTACGTTCAATTCTTTGATGAGGTCCTCTGTGAGCTTGCCATTTGTATGGGTACGCCTAAGGCACTCATCCATTTTCTTTTCAAGGGTGCACATCCTATCAACTTGTTGTGCACCAGCCTCCCGCATGAGGGAGGCAACTTCTTACAAATCAGACAATACACGTCCGACGCGTACCTTAATTTGAGACTTTGAAACAGTTAGAATCATATAACTTCATACTAGTTGCAATGTTACAATATATATTGGGTGCCTGATGTAACTCATTTACCTGAGCGTCAGTCTTCGGTTTGGCCAGCGTACCATCTCATGCTGGAATGAAAGGCCTCATCAGGTCCTCAACATACTGCAGTTTAGTGTCGTTAGTATGATTTAGAAAATATACATGTCACATAATCCAGGCAATGTGCTGACATTTTACCTCTCCAACTCCCAGATAATTATTGTGGATTATATTGTCAACCTTTTTTGCCATCTCCTCGCTCCATTTCTGGATCAGCGGCCTTAACCTTGATTCATATGAGATGCTAGAGTCCAATTGGTGCACTCTGAACTTCTCGTAGTACCATGTCTGCATGACAACAAAAGCAGTTTACAAATATTCTCGTACATTATGTAATGTATGTTAGGTAAGTGATAATTGTACTACCACGAGTGACCTGCAGTAGTGGTAGATTCCCCTTTAGAATTGCCTCACCATTTACAAAATTCTTCACGCTATCCATAAGATAGTCAAGCGTTAGCTGTCCAAGATTTGTGCCATTTATCGTCTCAACGTTTCTAACAATCCCAATATATTTGTTATCCACATACTCCTCTTTTGTTCGGCATACATATTTGCCTATGGTTTACAAGACAAATGGCCTGACAAAATTTGGTGTGCTGTTGCCTTTCATCTTGGCTAGCAATCCTTAAAGTTATTTTGGTGTCATTACGGTCTTTCAGTTTCTTCCACAACTCCATATTATCATCAAGATTTGAAGGGACGTGCCTCTTCCCATGGCAGGGCATGCCTGTTATATGCGCTACATCTTCTAGTGTGATCGTACATGGTCTCCCGTTGATGATAAAGGCATCCTGCTCTGCATCATATGAATTAGCGATGGCCATGCACAGTACACGTCTGACTTTGATGCTAGGTGTCTTGAGAAGTCCACCCAGTCCTATCAACTGGATGTACATCCTTTGCTGCGTGTTTAATCCCTTTATGAACTCCTCATATGGCGGCAAAGAAGCATCCTGGGTTCAATGGATGTGCAAGTGTGATTAGATTCAGCATGGTATACAATTTAAACACTCATACAGACGAATACAGGTTATATATACCAACATAAAAATTGTGCTCTACGCTACTTCATGAGGTAATTTGTTTACAAGCAAGCTGAGTTCCATGAATGTGCAAATACTAGCATTAGATTCAGCTTGGTTACGTTTGAAGGGTCATATAAGGTAATCTCCATTGCAAGGCGCTGATCTGAAATAAAATCAAGATTCGAAAATAAAAAACTATCCAACCGTGGTCTCCTCAACTCTAGGCGCTAATCATGGTCAGTATTATGGAATTAAAACATGGGCCATCGATGCCTTCCATAACTCGTGCGGAAGGAAAAAAGAAGGCAAGCGCCCGCTGCCCTAATTGGCATCGACAAGACCAGAACCTAAGATTTAGCCTGGAATTAATCAATGAACTGCCAATCTGGTAGGAAACAAATCCTAGCGCCCTCCCCTAACGCCCCCAACTTAATTTGTTTAAAAACATGCTGAGTTACATGAATATGCAAACAACGAGTGGGGTTGCAGCAAGAGATCATGGGATTAAGATCGTGGCACGAAAAATAGCAGCGGCTGCAGCAGGAGATCGTGGGGAGTTACCTAAGGATTCATGTTTGGCTCCATCGTTCGGTCTTGCTGGATTCCTGGGTTGCTCCGTCCTTCGGTCTTGCTGCTTTGGGCGGCGCAGAAGGACGAACTATGATCTATGAGGTTTCAAAGGATCCCTATTTATAGGGATCGTAACAACCCGGGCATATATCCACGTATAGATTTCTTCGGTTGGAGGAAATCAAGGGAGGGGACCCACCTGGTTGAATATTAGGGGAGGCATGGAGAGTTTAGCAAAGGTGAGTTATGGTGTAAAAAAACTAAGGTAAGTTGCGTAACAACACTTAGGTTTCCTGACAATCACGATCGTCAAAAAGATATAGTTCCCGTTTCTTTGAAAAACAGCCAAAAGAACTGGACCGCTTTTATTATTGGTTATAAGTAAATCACTGGACCTCTTTTAGGATGAAAACTGGTTCTAAAGTCAACTAGGATTGATTGTTCACACGTGAAGTATTTTCCTCTCTCTTGTGAAGCTATTTTATTGCCCATCCGTGCTCATACCTTTTTTCCTCGTATATGTGAGACCAAAAATTGTTGATAATACTGAATCATGTCTGGTGCTGCTCAAGATGGCACGACACCATGGTTTTCGCTTCGGTGAGATTTCGATGAAATAACTGACTTTCATTCATTTCAGCACTCACTGCAAAATTTGCCTTTCGGCCAAAATATTTCAGCCTCACTGAATTTCGGCCAAAATATTTCAGCACTCGCTAAATTTTTTCTGGAACTTCTAACTAGCGATGTTAAAAAAATTCTGAAACTTCTAACTAGTGACGTAATTGTTCTGAATCTTGTCCAGACTCCGACGAAACTTAAATATAAATTTAAGAATTCAGTTAACCTTCCTAAGCTTCAAATTCTTTTCAAAAGCAAATATATGTTTCAGCGTCTCCCATGCAGACCAAATTTATTTCGAGAATAGTATTTGGAACCAGTACTGTGAAGTATTACAACTTGATTAATCCGCACTGGACTAAGAACATGGCTAGGAAATCTTCTTCGGGACTAAAACCAAACCACACCCTACTCTACCGCTTCATAACCAAATGTACACTCCATATCTAAGAATGGACCATTTCTGGACTAAATGCTTGCATCTTCATGATCTTCAATCGCAGCTGCATCCGATAGGCTAGCATTGTACGTCTTCAGCCTTTTCATGGACTTCAATTTGTTGTAGGGCGAATTAAGAAGGACAACAGGCAGCTCTCTTCTATAATTGTCGATGTATGCCTGCATGGGAGGATATGTTAGTATCGTTCCATATGTTTACAAAACTGAGAGAATTTTAGGTGTTACTCTGCGTACTTGGTCATAATGCAGTCTAAGATCTTCTCCCGTAAAGAATTCGATGTTCTTCAGCATGTAGAGTGCACAAGAAGAACTACAACAATTAACTCTGTTAGTAGCATTTCACGTATTAACAATGAAAAACATATTTAGAAGCTAAAACTGTTGACTGACTTGTCATCTTGTCTTGGCACAGGCACATGCTTTACTGTCCATTGGGTCACGTTAATGTCTTGCCATGCATGGCTTTGTGGTCCATTGATTCGCAGTGATGATGTGCTTCCACCCCACGTATCTGCCAAAGTCCATGGTATGAGAAGTTGCTCACGGTTCATGGCTAGGTATGGTGCTAAATCCTGTGTTATATTGAAAGACATTTAAAATCTCACCACGTGAACCACTTGTGTGCGTTCTAGGTAGCCGAAAAGTGAATCAAGAATCTGAATCTCCCTCCTTCTGGGGTTTACGACCACAAGGAACCAGTGGGTGTTCGCCATGTTCGTAGGCAGAAAAACCTGGACAGCAAAGATGATTACATCAACATGCATAATAATTAGAAAAATAAATGTGTTTATGTCATGGTGAGATGGTACCAGATCATGTCTGAGGTAGTTGTCTCCTTTTGTTGTTCCATGACTTCCCGCCAAAGCGGCCTCGTGGCAGTTCTCTACCTTACCATCACTTTCGAGCATAGCGACGCCGGCTACCCTCTCAATGTAAACCAGCTGCCCATCCCTTATGTCATTAGGATGATCATGACGCATGATCTGAATCACAGCATCAACCAACTAAAACAAAAGTCAAGTGAATTGTGGCATTCAAAAAAATTCAAGTTAATTGTACTGTGCAAAAGAAAATTGATAAACTAATTTGGGCAAATATCTTACTTCGTCACCCAACCATTTGTCATCTTCGCCTACATCTGTCATGGTGAGGCATTGCAAATGCTTCTGTTGCAGAACAATGTCATCAATTACCACCAATTGTTTATCAAGATCTGAGGTGTTGATAATTTTGGCCACATAACTCTGTCGAAACTTGTCAAGGTTGGTCTCCAGCGTCGAAGCACCTGTGTCTGTATCTTTTAAATTGCTTGCACGGTTTTTCCTCTTTGTATTCTTTGTGTCCTTGGAATCGTTGGTAGACTCCGATGGAGTCATGTTTTTCTTTCTCTTCTTATCACTATCATACAGAACAAAATCTTCATTGCACAATAATGAAGACGCCACTCTTTTCCGGCTGCTCACACGAGTTGGTAGCATGGAATCAACCCCACTATCTTGTCGCTGCTTTGCTAAAGAATCATCACAGTTGTCCTCATCAACTGGGAAGACATGGGGCTCTTCCGGCTCCCTTATTCCCTTAGCCTTGGCAGACCGGTAGTTGCTTTTGGTACCTGCCTCTGCACCCATCTCAATACTGACATCTTCATCATCTTGATTTCTTCTTTCTTCAGTCTTTCACACATTCTCATTGTGCCTCAAATTCAGAGGATCCTGTGATTCGAATGAAGCACTTGTTAGCTTGCAATCTGCGCGAAATAAGAAAAAACAAAACCAGTTAACTGTAAAATGTGCATCACCAGGAAAGCTT
Source organism: Triticum aestivum (assembly GCF_018294505.1). Lineage (NCBI taxonomy): Eukaryota > Viridiplantae > Streptophyta > Magnoliopsida > Poales > Poaceae > Triticum > Triticum aestivum. The sequence goes on from NC_057814.1 coordinate 112,082,691, forward strand.
CAAGGCTTGTGGTGGCTTTGGAATGCTTTCGCAAATCCAAACTCGGAGCACCCTGCGATGCATCCACCTCTTTATAAAGCTGTGAAACATTCTTGAGACTCTCCTTGCAAGCTGCAGCAACAGCTCTGTCTTCTTCATCCTGAACGTGGAAGATCATATGTTAGCTACGAATCTGCGTTAACTAAAAACAAAATCAGTTAGATGTAAAATGTGTATCACCATGAAAGCTTGAAGGCTAATCTTGGCTTTTGAATGCTTTCGTGATTGCAAACTAGGAGCAGGCTGCAAATCTTCAGATACGTTCTTCTTGGGGGCATCCATGTAATCTTTTTGTATTCCCTTAGCAGAAATGCCTTTGGCAATGACCTCCGTGTCATCTTTTTGTTTTTGCTGGCGAGTAGTATTCTCTCCTGGGACCTCCATTGGGTCCGCAGGTACTCCCAGGTCAGATAGTTGTATGTCCTCGACTCCTGGGCGATCAGCATCAAATATTCCATAGCGGTGGTTCTTTAAAAAAATGTGTTAGTGTGGAGAGTATTGACAGTAAAGTTATTTATAGAAACTCACAATGGTATACTTACATTGAATTCTGTGATGAGGTCGTCCGTGCGTCTGCCGTTCGCAAGGGTACGCCTAAGGCACTCGTCCATTTTTTTTCAAGGGTGCACATCCTATCAAATTGTTCTGCACTGGCCTCCCGCACAATGGAGACAACTTCTTTCAAACCAGCCAATACACGGCCCATGAGTGCCTTATCTTGCAAATTACAAGCAGTTAGGAGCATATGACTTCGATTGTACTTGCAAAGTTACAATATATATTTGTGCGTGATGTTCATCATTTACCTGGCCGTCATTCTTTGGTTTGACCGGCGTCCCAACTGGTGGCGGATTGAAAGGCCGCAGCAGGTCATCGACATACTGCATGTTAGTGTCGTTAGTATCATTCAAAACATATGGTACATAATCCAGGCACACAGTACTAACACTTTACCTCTCCAACCCCTATATAATTTTCGTTGATTATGTTGTCAACCTTCTGTGCCTTCTCGTCACTCCAGTTTTGGATCAGCGGCCTTAACCTTGATGCATACGAGATGGTAGAGTCCAATTGGTGCACCCTCCACTTCTCGTAGTACCACGTCTGCATTACAACAAAAACAACTTAGACAATTTTCCATAAAATTAAATGTATGGTATGTTAATAATGATTGTATTACCTGCAGCAGTGGTAGGTTGCCCTCCAGATTTGCTCCACCATTTACAAATTTCCTGACGCTAGCCATAAGATGGTCAAGCGTAAGCTGTCCAAAATTGGTGCTCTTTATTGTCTCAACGTTTCTAACAATCCCAAGGTATCTGTTGTCCACATACTGCTGTGTTGTCGGGCATACATATTTGCCTATGGTGTACAAGACAAATGGCCTGACAAAATTAGGTGTGCTGTCACCTTTCATCTTGGCTAGCAATCCTTTCAAAGTTACTATTGTGTCACTGGGGTCTTTCAGTTCCTTCCACAACTCCAAAGTATCGTTGTGATTTGAAGAGACGTGATTCTTCCCCATGCAGGGCAGGCCTGTTATATGCTCCACATCTTTTAGTGTGATCCTACATGGTCTCCCATTAATTATAAAGGCATCCTACTCTGTATCATACGAATAAGCGATGGCCTGGCACAATAGACGTCTCATTCTCATGCCAGGAGTCTTGAGAAGTTCACCTAGTCCAATCAACTTGATGTACGTCAGTTGCTGTGTGTTTAAATCTTTTATGAACTTCTCGTATTGCAGCAAAGAAGCAACCTGAGTTCCCTGAATGTACAAATAGTGTGATTAGATTTTGTATGGTATTCATTTAAACACGCATATAACCGACTAATCTATGCCAATATCAAAATTGTGATCTACAGTACTGCATGAAATCATAGAGCTTCTGGGCCATATAATGAACACCAGACATAGAAAAACAAGCTATCTCTGTCGGCAAATTGACTGATAATAGTATTGATTTTTAGTAGAAAGAGCAGACTTTGGTCTATGTACACTACTAAAGTTTCAGGTGTCACGCTTACGAAAATAATTACATACATGATCAGAAGATCAATAGTTTATAGATAATCTCGAAAAAGGAATGTAGCAGTTCCATTTGCAAGCATTCAAGAGCACATACTCCTTAGTTCTGATCAGATTAAAAAAGATCAATTAGTAAAGACCATGCAAAATTAAGGGGAATCACCAACAGTTTCAATCACTGGAGATTAAGAACTCATTTAGAGAGCCTATGCCAAAAAATTAGCAATTTCCTAATTTTAAGGCATATAAACAGAGACGATAACCCTGATTTTATTGCAAATCTAAGTCCTATGTCATTGATTTTAGGCTAAGATTCGTGCAAGCCTTTTTTTGTCATTTTTTCTTTTCTTTCTAGACACACCCATCTCCCTTCGGTAAAATAGGGAAAATTATGGGATTGCATGCAGACGTGGGAAGGAGGGAGTATGCAGAATACAAGGATCTCGATCGTTACCGGAGGATTCTCTCGATGGCGACCGGCTCCATTGCCGTTCGCTTTCATCTTTTGCTTCACCAGCTTCTCCGACGTGCCCTTCTCTTTCGTCGGCTTCTCTGACATGCCCTTCTCATTCATCTCAGGATTCGCCGACGCAGGCTTCAAAGATGACGGCTCCGTCGGTTTCACCGACCTGGGAGCTACTTTGGGCGGCGTGGGGTGGTAATTCGGTGTAGTCATGGAAGGCTAAGTATGGGAGGCGTGGGGTGGGAGGCGTGGGGTGGGAGGCATGGGGTGGAGTATTTATAGGGGATTTGGGATCTCACGAAGAGGTAGTTTTAGATCACGTAATGGTTTTTTTGGGCGATGCTATTGCGTGCGCGCTCGCTCTGGCGAGCGATTTCCGACTAGACAGGCTTTATTAGGTAACCACGTCCAAACAGGAATCCATTTAAAGTAGGAAGGAAAGAGATAACTGAAGAGATTTTACAGAGAATATCTTACTGGCCCACGTTGAAATCAGGGGGGCATAGAGATTAGAGGGGAGATCTCTTTAGGCCCACCTGAAAATCAGGGGGCAGAAAGATTAGAATCGTGGGGGGAGAGAGAGATTGGGATCAAGCGTTGCCAGGCTCGCTCGTCAAAGAGCGTTTCTGGTTGTTGTTTTTTAGCAAGTTTTTTTTTGAGAATTTTTTTATCAACTTAATCTCAACCGTGAAGCGTTTGGGCTTCTTGTGCTTTCTCATACGGGCCTATTACAATGGGATGAGCCCATTTTAAATGAGAACATGAGAAAGAAAGCGAGGACTCCAACAGGCGGGAGGACTCCAACACGCGGGAGGACTCCAACAGGCGGGACGAGCCCCGTCCCAATTATTTAGGACAGGCATGCGCGAGGTCGCTTCGTCCTCACTGCCACGACTCTCCAAAAACGCGCGGCATTGGCCCCTCCTCCTCTGCGTTGCCCACTCTCCCAACAATCTGGCTTCTGGAATGGTGAGTTCTCCTTCCTGTCAATTCTGTTAGTAGTTCTCTAGTAGCAGCACATATGATGGCCTTCTTTTTGTCAATTTCTTGTTCTCCTGCTTCTTTATTTTGTGCGCACAGATTCAACTGCCTTCAACATGTAGTCCGTTGCCTTATGAGAATTTTGCACACAGATTCATCTGCATGCAACATCTAGTCCGATGTCTTGTCAATTTATTGTGTTTCTCCTGCTTCTTTAGTTTGTACACACAGATTCATCTGCATGGGCGATGAAAAATTCATAGATACATGTTTATTCTTGATTGTTGATGCAGTTGTTTAGATAAATATTTCAAGAGCGTAAATTTTGATTGTTAACTCGCATATACTCCCTCTGCAAGGAAATATAACAACTTTTGGCTCACTACTTTAGTGATTTCTTTATAGAGGGAGTACATGTTTAGTTTAAATTGTTCATGCACTTGTTTACATAAACTTTCAATAGTACCAGAATTACTATACTATCTTTCATCTCGGCTTATTGTTATCATGTTATTGCCATGCTTCATGTCTTATACTGGTTTCATCAATTACAGTCCTTCGGAATGGCGTTCGAGAAAGATTATGCTGCTAGGGTAGATGGAAATACCGAAATTTTTGTGAAGTACACGAACATGGCTAGATGTGTTGAGTACTGCATTGGCAGATTCAAATACTGGCTGTGGAACCACGACCAGAAGATAGTTGCACTGGATGTGGAGTTCACCTAGCCTCGTGGTCTGACACAGAAGGCTGCCGTGGTCCAGTTATGCGTTGGCATCTACGTCCTTGTGTACCACATAAGCGTTGCTGATGAGCACTGCGGCTTGCTTGCCGCCTTCCTGCTCGACGAGGAGTACACCTTTGTTGGGGTGGACATCAACAATGACGAGAAAAAACTCAAGCGTGTTGGTCTGGTGGTATGGAACTTTGTGGATATCCAGAATATGTGGAGAGTTCCTGATCCAGTGACGATTAAGCCAAAGTATTGCTTGGCTGACTACGCTGGTTCCATCATCCACCACAGCTACAACAAGATGAAGGATGCTATCACAGAAGATGACCACCATATATGGGCAGAAGCGCCCTTGCCCTTGAAGAACATCTATTATGCTTCCAGGGATGCGTATGCCACCTACGATGTATACAGGCAACTGGTGAACTTCCAAATGGGGTTCGAGAGTCTCCGCCAGCATCTCACCAAACCATCTAGGCGGTCGAGGAAGTCCGGAAGGAAGAATGAATCAAACTAAAATGTTTCTTCTATTTATCTAGCTGATAGTCTGTAAACTTTATTATACTGCTAGTAAGTCATAAGTTCAAATTTCTTGCAAGTTGAATCATCCTTTATTCTAGCTGTCTTGCCTAATTTGATCCGCGTTCAAGAGATATTATACTTAAGACGTTTATTTTGTTTCGGTTTCGCTAGCTATGATACAGAATGCGATAGCCATTTTTACCAAAAGATTATTTCAGATTTATAATGAATACTGTTCTCAACTGGGTTTGAATAGAGAAATTTTATTTTTTAATTGCATAGAGAAAGTTCCTATTTTTTAATCAAAAGAAGGGTCGCCCCCCTGATTTTCCATTAACAGAAACCACATGGTCTTTGAAGCCCCTGATACAAACTACAGCTAGGAACTAAAGTAATCAACTAGCAGCACAAATCATACATGGTAGCAAACCCAGCCAGACTTAACATCAAGGTCCAAAAAATAAGACTACGGCAAAGGACAGAAAATATAGCTGAGAGATGCACATGCGACAACGCAGTACCCTGTGACTCCACACTTGTGATGAACTGTACAATTCACCTGCTACATGCTCTAGCCTGCACAGCACCTCTTTGTTTATCACCTTCATCTGCAATATAGACCATCCCATGATCAACAAGCAAATTAGCCAAACAGGAATCATAAGATCACTATACCATTTATTTTGTAAGCTCACATTATTCCTGCATTACCAAAGAGTGAAGAACACAAATGATGCCCTTCCTGCATGTCCAACACAAACACTCATAGGTAGTTCTACCATCTTAACTCTATGATTTAAATTATTAATAAAACCCCCTTAAAGATTCCATTTGCATTACCATCGTTCATGATTATAGCCAGGGAAACAGCAGCCAATAAAGCAACCACCTATGTAAGCCCTATTTTGAGTCCTGAATAGGACCCAATCCTAGCATTTACTCTAACTGCAACATGTCCTCCTCTCATAGTCATCATCACCCAAGACAGAATGAAGACGTAACCCCATAGATGCATAACAGCTATCAACATAGTTTTCGCACCATACCTAGTGTAAAGGACACTCTTGCGTTGTCGTGCTACTTTTGTGGCTCCACGGTCAGCATGTTCATAACCACCTCGATCTGAAGATCTTCACGGGTGGTGGTCTTGAAACCGAAAAGAACGGCTTTATGAACCTTGAGCTCTTCACTGTCAACAAAATCACTCCATCCCTTGCCGAAGATGATGTGGCCATCATCACACTTGTGGTACTTGACCGGCATGAAACTGTCCTTGCACAACCAAATGCCAGCAAGCCCATCTCCTGGTATCTCCCCATCTCCTGGGGTCTTCAGGGCGTCGACAACTTTCACCGGTAATCTCTGTATGCACCATCATAGGAAGAAAAATTATCAAATATGTGAAGGAGCAGTAAACAAAAGGATCTTCAGCTACATCTACATATATTACATAAGGATCTTCAGTTATGGGAAACAAAAGGATATGCAAAAACACACATCAGTGTATTCACTGGTTTCAGCTACAATAGCATATCATTAATCTTTCTCTCCATGAAAAAACAAAGAAAATTGCATACAAAATAAAAAAATACTAGTACACCAAAAACATACCATCGTCTTTCCTGCTATGTTCGACTTGGTGAAGCGGTGGACAAAGAATACACCTATATAACCTTTCATGATCGCCAGATTAATTCCCTTTGTTATGACAGCTGATTCTAGAGGATTATGCTCTTTGTTTTGATCGCATGTCCTTGGGAGGTTGCAGCAGTACACCATAGGAATGTCTTCAGTCAAATCGAAGGAGACAAGGTCGCCTTCTCGCAGGTCGAAGTCTTCAACAAACCTGCACCAGTTTTCACCGCCGATGATCGCCCTTGAATTCCCTTTGTACACGCCAAAATCATACGTGCGGCTCCCTCTCACTTGAAAAAGCAATGAACTGTCTGGGATGGCGCTGAACTGGTGCCATGCGTAGCATGGCACGATCTGTAGATGTAGAATTAAATTGCTATTTATTTCCTACATTTTGTTAATCTTCAAAGTAGAGGGGAACAAACACAATACAAGTAAAAATTGACATGGTTATTTATACCACAGCTGAAGTGCCCCCATCTAGCCTGATGGTAAATGTCAACCCATCAGCATCGGGCCTGTTGCAGTCCTGTCGACAGGTTATGCACACCACCTGTGTAAACAAAACAAAATGAAGAAAAGCAAAGGATGAGAATTTAAGAAATGGGCTTATGCATGTAAACACACTAGGCAACAATCATACAGTATAATCAACAAAGGTACTGCATCAGTAATCAACAATCATACACTTGAACTGCGCGGGTGGCTCGCCCTCCACTCCTCATAACCCCGCAACGCAGCGCGTGCCCGTACCACCACAGCTTGTTCAGACATGTCCTTCTCTTGATCCTCGACCGGCAGCATGGGCTCACCCCGAGCGTCGACGCGCGGCATTGGCCCCTCCTCCTCTGCAGCACAACTGAGGTAGTGTTTAGTTGACTTGCAATCTAGGATTACAAGTTAATGGCTTCCTTACTAAACCGAACCTAATTTCGGCCTAAAAAGGAATTTAATCCACTATCCCAGCTTATAAGTTTTGGGCCCACCCTCCGGTTTCTTCCTGGATTCGCCACTGCACAATGCCAGAAAAATTCTAAGTTTTTAAAGAATTGTTTGCTGATATTTGCTGCTACTGTGCCACGCATCTGCACTTGCTCATTGTTATGAAAACCCTGGAATACGAAACCCTAGGAAAAAATACCGAGCAAGCTAGCGATGTAGAAAACTTCCTTCAATCTCTGGATCGCCTTCCATCTAACCTCCGATTGAAAATCCTAACTGTTTAATCTCCAACTTTGAAAACCATATCCAACTCCCGAAACGGCAACACAACAAGGAACAAAGAAGTCGAAGATTACAAGTTAGGGTTTCTCACTTCACCTAGTCGCCGGTAGTCGCTAGGTGCTTGCTGGCGGCCTCCCAATCTCACTCCGCGCTCTTCTGCTCCAACCGTCGAGAGCGGCGGCGGGGTCGCGGCGGGGTGGTTTGTGGGGAGGGTGGGGATATGGGGCGGGGGTGTGTGGGCGATGGGAGTGATGACACGGACCCTATCCGTGTCAAGCACAGAAAATAATGGCCCGTGGGTCCAGTTCGTAAAGAAACAACCAAACAGGCCCACAGGCCGCTTACCTGTCACAAAGTAAAACCCTATGTTACTAATAAAAAACACAAAGGAAAATCCTTTTGTCTAAAAAACAAAAACAAAGGAACATCGTAAAAAATAGGGAAATCCTTTTTGGGTGAGTTCAACGTGAACGTGATGGTGAGAGGCTCAAGGAGGAGTTTTGTGCGTTTACAACACCTTTGTTTTAGAGAAAAAAATGCACCTTACAATGTCAAATTATAAAATCATTATTAATAAGTGCTAAAAATTCCTTATTTATAAAAAATTGTGTCTTTCCAGATAAAACAAACTTCAATAATGTGGGTAGGTAATTGAGTGGCCTTTCTCGCCCCCACCCCCCCTCCCTCCCTCGCATATTCGGGCCATTTACCGCATTTCTACGGTTGTAACCTCGAAAGTTCAAGATCTTACGCGGCCACATGAAATCATAGCAGGGAATGGGATGAGTGCCCCATGTTAAGCTCTTTGGTCCATATATGTGCCATATGTTACCAACGGGAGGCGTGGCCTCAACGCATGCAATCTAGGGCTGTGATGCCCGGCTGCTGCCGTCATAATCAATGCAAATTCGTGAGGGGCTAAAAATTCACGGGACCTGGCGTGGTGTCATCATACAACCCCTAGAGGGTGTGGTAAAACATCGAGAGCGGCATGCATCGGCCCTCACATAGGTTGTGTGCAAACGGGGCCATATCGCATGTCGGATCAAGCCATCGAGAGAGAATGTGCCCAGCCTGTGAAAGGAGTGCGAGGCACGTTCCTTCATTTGCCTCAAATCTCGATCCCACGTGATGTTATACCTAGTAACCAAGGCATGTCTCGTGCATCACACTCAACTGGACCACAACATGCATGCACACATGTCCACGTATGAGCCTGAACGGCGGGGATGCATGGTTCGGGGACTGGCGTAAGAGGTGTGAGTCCAGTTTGGATCTAGCTACCAAGAGGTAACACATGAGTCTAAACGTCTACCAAGAGGATGCATGTCCACGTATGAGTCTCTAAACGTCTACGTGATGCTCCACACGTGGGTCTAGACGGCGGGGGTGCATATGGTTTGGATCTAGCTACCAATGGGTAACGCGTCCGGTTTGTGCCTAGGCGGTGGTTCACGGGGCCTGGCGTGGTCTCATAGTATGACCCATGATGGGTGTGGTCAAACACCGAGAGCGGCACGCATATGGCCTAACGCGGGCTATGTGGAAACGATGCCATATCGCATGCTGCATCTAGCCAATGGAGGGAACGAGTTCGGCATGCAGACGGAGTGCGGGGCCCGTTCCTTCATTTTCCTCAAAATTTGGTGCCGCTTCATGTGGGCCCTATCCAAAAAGGCCCGTCCAGTGCATCACACACAGCTGGATTCACACCATGCATGCACACTTGGCCACGTAGACACCCACCGTAAACCTTTAGCCAAGTTGACCCACATCATCCATCCACCCTTGACCCCACCTCAGTTCGTTGGATCTCCGACGAGTCCCTTCCCTCGGTATGCCAAGCATGTTAAAACGACACACGGCTACACGTCTTGCACATCGAGATTGGCGCATCATGCACTAGTGCCAACAAACATGTCCAGCTGAGCATCTTTGCCCATGGTCTGGATCGAGGCGGCTAGCGGTGCATGTTGTCGGCCCGGTTACCAAGCGTTGCATGCTATGGGTAGACATGAATCGCATCGCATCGGATCAAGATTCCCCTCTCTTGTACCCGACGCCGGAGCAGCACACGCGCATGGTAGAAGAATCTGTGCGGTTGATGTGGGAGCTTGGATGAGACGCCATGGGATAGGTGCATGCTGAAATTTAAGATTTAGAAATTGATAACAAAATAAAAACGACAATTCAATTGTTTGTATAGGTGTACAACATGTTTTAAGGATAATGTGGAATATGACACGTTCACATGCATTTTAGCAACAAGTGCACTTTCGGAGGGGAAAAACAGGTAGCCCCGTGCCTCCCACGATTTTTGTTCCATGTATTTCGCCACAAATATTGGAGGAAAAAGAAAAATGTATTTTCCCCTCAAAAAACGACTTGGGAAGAAAATCTAAAGTAACCATATTTAGCTACTCCGTGGAGGTTGTCCCCCGTGGGGAGATTCGATCTACCTCTCCTTGATTTTAGGGTGAGTTCAACGTGAACGTGATGGTGAGAGGCTGAAGAAGGAGTTTTGTGCGTTTACAACAACTTTTGTTTTACAACTGTATAATAACAAATGAAAGAGAATATGTGAAAAACAAAAAACAAAAAGGATATGCATACATGATGGGCCAGCCCAACCATCTACAGGGACGCGTGGTCCAGCACGCGGGTGAGGTTCGCCTGGGACAGCCCAATAAAATTTGGCCCAACGCTGAGACGCACCGGGCGCAACTGATGGGTGGTGGGAGTTTAGTCCCACCTCGCCAAGCGAGACGCGCACGCACCTACTTATATACGCGGCTGAGAGACCACTTGCATGAGCCTCTCTCACTGAAACAGCACGTTCCCTATCCACTTCTGTGTATGCCCTGTGGGGCCTACTAGCAGGAGAAATCAACATCCCACGGGCCTGCATCCTGGCCCATATGGTTGGGTTTCTAGTCGTATGCAGGCCCTGGGGTTTGATATCTCCTGTTAGAAGGTGGGATTTTTCTTTTCCAAACCACCCAAATTTTTTTTTACACAGTCACATCCATGTAATAAACATGATTATAAAAGAAAATTCAGCAATAATGATGTTTACACTGTGCCATTAAGGTAAAGTCAGAGGTATGTACCTGAGTTTCACTGAGCCACTATAAATTATATAAAATTCTAAAAAAATGGAAAACTTTCAAATTCTGTCTATGTTAATGAAAAGATGATGTGTACAAAATTTCAGGTGATTTGGATGTGGTCGAAAAAACCAGCTTGTTAGAAAAACTCGCTTAAGTGAGACCAAACGGTCCGTCTGTAATGAAGTGATTTTTTGACCATCTCCAAAATAACCCCAAATTTGTTGTACACGGTGCCATAAATGGAACAAACAAGATACCCAAAAAAACTCAACATTTTTAGGTTTACACTGTCCCCTTATGAAAAATTTCGTGGTAAGGCAAGTGAGGTAGCTCATGACCATACCCATGGCATACATTGTTCAAATGGCCTCAAACCGTTCCCCTTTAGCCAAGTTGACCCACACCATCCATCCACCCTTGACCCCACCTCGGTTCGTTACATCTCCAACGAGTCCCTTCCTCCGTAAGCCAAGCATGTCAAAGCGACACACGGCTACCCGTCTTGCACACCGAGATTGGGCATCATGCACTTGTGCCAGCAAACATGTCCAATTGAGCATCTTTGCCCATCATGGACACTACCGCATGGTCTAGATCGAGGAGGCTAGCGGTGCATGTTGTCGGCCTAGTTGGCTAAGGGTGCATGATATGGGTCAACATGAATTGTATTGCATCACATCTAGATTCCCCTGTCCGGTACCGGACGCCAGAGGCCCGGAGCAGCACGTGCATGGTACAAGAATCTGCACGGTCGCTGGCGGAGCTTGGATAAAACAAATTTGACCTAACTGACATGGGGTAGGTGCATGCTGAAATTCAATATTTAGGAATTGTTAACAAAATAAAAATGTCAATTCAATTGTTTGTAGAGGTGACACGTTCACATGCAATATGGCAACTAGTGCACTTTTGGAGGGGAAAAACAGGTGCACTCGTTCCACCGTGCCTCCCACGATTTTTCTTCCATGTATTTCGCCACAATATTGGAGGAAAAAGAAGAATGTGATTTTGCCTCAAAAAACGACTTGGGGAGAAAGTCTCAACTAACCATATTTAGCTACTAGGTGGAGGTTGCCCCCCGTGGGGAGATTCGATCTACCTCTCCTTCATTTTAGGGTGAGTTCAACGTGAACGTGATGGTGAGAGGCTCAATGTGGAGCTTTGTGCGTTTACAACACCTTTGTTTTAGGAAAAATAAGCACCTTATAATGTGAAATTATAAAATCCTTATTAAAACATGCTTAAAATCCTTATTTTAAAAAACTTGTTTGGCTTGCCAAATAAAACAAACATAAAATTATGGGGATAGTTTATTGTGTGGCCTTTCTC